>NC_054471.1:133716082-134341082 GCF_017639515.1 Carcharodon carcharias
AGTGAAGATTAAAATAGCTATTGGAAACGTGGGACTCCATCAGATTAATACATCTGGTCTATCCGATGAGGACCAAAAACATCCCGTGAAACTCTGGAATACACTGGAAGATACAACTCGACGTTAAGGTGAATCACAGACTCCACAATTTAGAGTTAATGGCATACACCCAACAGCCAAAGCAGTCAACTGATCAGTTTGTAACCTAATGGCATGATAAGGGCAGATTTCTCTGAAGCCAAGCTGATGGAGAGAATCATGGAACTCGTCATTGTTTCAACACCAACTGAAGCCTCCAGGAGATCTATCAGAAAAAAAGAAAGGGCGTGATAGCAACACCTTGTTGAAAGATGTTAAGAAGTATGAAGCCATTATGGCTGGATGGCAACACCTGCAAGTATGAGTGTGGCCACAGCAATTGGTTAAATGGCCAAGGCACCAAGGCAGAATAAATCCTGTGGACAATGTGGACTCCTGCACCAGCTGTGGAATTATCTGGCTTTTCAAGGCTACTAAAAGGCGTGCAGCTTGTTATGACCAGGTGAGAAAGGGGTGAACTGGTTCCCCTCTTTTGAACCTCCTCAACTGGTCACAACAAAGGTTAAAGTTTCTCCTTTATGAGGATATGCATCTTCCAAATCAAAATGTATTTAACCATTTAAGCTGTGAGCAATAAGGACCCAATCAAACAAGGTTTTCTTTAGTGAAAGAAAGAGTAAATTTCTTAACTGCTAAACCAGAGAAAAATACTAAAAATGCAACGTCAAGCCTTTGGTCCTTATGCAGTCATTAGGGCCCACACAAACATACACCTACGCGCGTGCACACATAAATACACACACAGAAATACACACACACACAAATAAGGGGAATTAGACACCAATAAAACAAGGTAAAAGAATATACAGTTAAATGTCAATTGATTAAGGTGTAGCTTATACACCCTGTGGTCGATTTAGATTCGCTGCTTTCTTGGAGGCGGTCAAATGTTGAGGGCACTGCAATCCTACGAGATCTAGGCTTGCTGGTAGGTTTTTGGTAGAGTTAGATTCTCAAACTGGGTGACACTCTTATTCCAAAAGAGAGAGAGAGAGAGCAGCCCTGAGCTTTTTCCTCTGCTGAAGGCTATCTTGACACTTACTGTGTCACTTTCAATCTCTCTCTCTAGTGGCTGGCAGCCATGCCTTGAAACACTTCATCCATTGTGTATTTCTAAAAGATTTTGGGTGTGTCTATCTGTGGCAGCCATTGCTTCAATATCCAGTACTTTGAATTTTTATTGTCTCTTCCTTAGACAGTTATAAGTTTTGATGGGTGTCTGGATCATAGGAAATGTCTCTCTTCACACTCACCCTGAGGATGATTTGTTGGTTTGTCACCTTTAACTTGGAATATGGTCTGACATTTTTAAGTAGTTTGCTCGGTTCAAATTGCAAAATTTCCATCAGTTGAAAGCTTAAAAATCATATTTTCAAAAATAAAGGGGTTTGGCCTCATGACAGGCTTGAAAGGCTATTGGGCAAATCAGGGCAGGAAATCTGGTCATGGCCAGAGGTTACAATAAGCCATGATTAAAGAAAAAAAATGTGTACAGCGTACTGGCATCAGCAACAAAGAGTGTGTCAGAAGTCAATGCAAGCACAGATGCATACATGAGGCTGGCAATGGGACAGGCCAGGTGGAAGATGCTGCAAAAAGAGCTCTTCAACTTGAAAGCAAGTAGGCTTTTCACACCGTAAGCATGGCCCAGTATGTGGATACAATCAAACAGCTACAGGCTTTTGCAACAATCAACATGATGGCCTGAATTTTACCTTTAGCAGGAGCGCACAATCAGCGGACCAGGAGTGGTTGGGAAATGGGACCCTGACTGCAATCAGCCCCAACCGCAATTTCACACTGGCTGGCCAATTAACAGCTAGCCAATGTGAAATGCGCGCTGAGAAGTTCAGCGCTGCCAGGGTTGGGGGTGGGAAGAGGGCAGGTGATGATGTTTCCGCAGGTGCAGGTGAGTGTTGCAAGAAAGCTCCCTGAAGGCAAACAGTTGCATCAGGGAGCTAAAGACCTGTAGATGCTAAAATAAAGGTTTAAAAAGCTGCAAAAAATGTCCATGCATCATAATCACCTGAAAATATAGCTGATAAAAATGTCGTCCACACGTATTTATTTTTATTTTATTTCATAACCGATATTTCATCCCACCCTTGGATGAGGTTTGATGAAAAATGCAAAGGCCGCCTGGTCGATTTGCCCATCGGCCAACCATAAGATTGGGCGGGCGACAAAAAATCGGAGGCAATTGTGCCATTAATGGGCTTAATTGCCCTCTTCATTGTCAGCGTGCATGCTTCGAAATTTTCCCACGCCCATCAAGCGAAATATCATGTGAGTAAGCGATGACGTCAGGATGCTCGCCCAACGTCTTCTCGCGTGATTTTACACCCGATCGTGTCGGGCGCCGCCAGCCAATGGGACATAAAATTCAACCCTATATGTCCAGTAAGAATGGCAAACCCATGCTCAAAGCTAAGATAGTCAACAGAGTTAGTGCCAAACATTCTGCCATTAAG
The DNA here is from genome assembly GCF_017639515.1 of Carcharodon carcharias. NCBI lineage: Eukaryota > Metazoa > Chordata > Chondrichthyes > Lamniformes > Lamnidae > Carcharodon > Carcharodon carcharias. The sequence continues at coordinate 133,718,653 of NC_054471.1, forward strand.
AATCTTAAAAGGCACGCATCTTGACTGATGTGGGGGGGTCAATGGTACAGCCTATGGCAGCCAGGTTGACAGGTTACAATGGGGTTGCCAATCCATTGTATCAGCACACTGACATTAAAATACAGTTATGGTATGGCAAGTTTGCATGGGCATCGCAAGACACAAATGGTCGGCAGTAGCAGGATGACGGGTATGGAAGAAACTCAAAATTGTGACCATACACAAAATGGATGGAAGAAAATGTTGAAAATGACCCTACTGGGTCAGCCCATGACTTACTGCTGAAATACCCAGACAGGTTCAATGCTGTGGGAAGTTTCAAAGGTAGTGCAGTTTTTCAGTTAAGAGCAGATGCAATTTATTCAATTGACCCACCTAGGAAGTGCAGTGTATACATCCAGGAAAGCTGAAGACTGAATTAGATGAAATGGAACATGGAACAAGGTCTGCACCAGAGTGCTGTTTTGGGGCTGCAGTAGAGAGCTTCAGTTGGAGATTGGTAACTGAGGGAGTTTAAGGGTTAAATTCTATCTAAAGTCTAGTCTTTCTTTAATTTAGTAATTAACTAATAGTTGCTGGTAGGGTTGGAAAAAGGTGAGTTTTAGTCTAGCCTTAAAACAGGTCTCATACAGGCTCTGCTTGCAGCTACAACTAGTTAATTAGATAACTGTCTTAATCAGGTTTTCAGAGGCTAGGTTCAGAGACCATAAAAGTAGGCTATCTTACAGTGCTGACTTTGTCTGCACTGAAGTGTTGTTCTGGGGCTGCAGTAGAGTGTGTCGGTTAGAGTTTGGTGACTGAGGGAGTTGAGGGAGGAGATTCTCCTTTCCTTTCCTACCCTTCCTCAGAAAGAAGAATGGCGGCCTTGGTAGGTATGACCTGGTGAGTAAGTTAGAAAAGTGCAATATTTTTAATCAAGTAGCTATACTCGGATATAACTGAGAAGTGCCGGGAATAAGGGAAATTTTTTTGCGGCCAGTATAAAAAAGTAATATAAATAATCCAAAGTAGAATAATGTTAATGTAAGGGAAGTAGAATTAAGACATGGCAGGGCAGCTCAATCAAATGGAATGCACGTCCTGTAATATGTGCAAAGTCATGGACGCATGTGCTGGAAGTGCTGCCAGCTGCAGAAACTTGAGCTCCGGGTTTCAGAGCTTTTTGAGTGGAGTTGGAGTTACTGTGGTGCATCCGTGAGGCTGAGGGCTATGTAGATAGCACATTCAGAGAGGTGGTCACAATGTAGCTTAAGGGCCTGGAGGTAGAGAGAGAATGGGTGACCACCAGGCAGTCAAGAGAAGTAGGCAGGTCGTGCGGAGTCCCCTTGGGTCCCGCTCACAAATTGATTTTCCATTTTAGAAGCTGGTGAAGGCATTGGTTCCTCAGAGGAGTGCAATCAGAGCCAGGTTTGAGGCACCACGAGTGGCATGGCTATACAGGACAGGAGGAAGAAGAAAGGAAGAGCAATAGTGATAGAGATTCAGTGGTTAGGGGAGCAGACAGGCGTTTCTGCAGCTGCAGACATGTCTCCAGGACGGTATGTTGCCTCTCTGGTGCCAGGGTCAAGGATGTCACAGAGCAGCTGCAGGACAATCTTCTAGGGGAGGGTGAACAGCCAGCGGTCGTGGTCTACATTGGTACCAATGACTTAGGTAGGAAGGGGGATGTGTTCAAGCAATCAGGATTTAGGGAGCTAGGTAGAAAATTAGCAGGCAGGACCTCAAATGTAGTAATCTCCGGATTACTCCCAGTGCCACATGACAGTGAATACAGCAATAGGAGGATAAGGCAGATGAATGTGTGGCTAGAAAGATGGTGCAGGAGGGAGGGCTTTAGAATCCTAGGACACCGGGACTGGCTTTGGGGGAGATGGCACCTGTACAAGCTGGATGGGTTGCACCTGAGCAGAGCTCGGGCTGAGTTCCTTGCGGGGATTTTTGATAATGCTGTTGGGGGAGCTTTAAACTAATATGGCAGGGGTGTGGGAATCAAGAGAAAATATTAGAGAGGAATACCAGGGTGCTCAAAATACTGGGAGGGACAGATAACACTAGTATAGCGAATAGTAAGCAAATCGGTAAAGTTGGGCCATAATCTTTCAGTTTTCCCTAGCCTCAGGGGAGGTGCGAGAGGACTGGAGAATTGCAAACATTATGCTCTTGTTCAAAAAACAGTTGTAAAGATAAGCTCAGCAATTACAGACCGGTCAGTTTAACTTCAGTGGTTTGCAACATTCTAGAAACAATTATTCGAGATAGAATTAGTAGTCGCGTAAAAATATGGGCTGATAAAGAACAGCCAGCATGGATTTCTAAAGGTGAAATCATATTTACTTTACTGGAGTTTTCTGAAGAGGTAACAGAAAAGTTCGATTAGGGTAATGCTGTTGATGTGGTGCACATGGACTTTCAAAAGGCATTTGATACAGTGCCACACAACTGACTTGTGAGAAAAATTATTGCTCATGGAATAAAAGGTATAGTAGCAATGTGAATACAAAATTGGCTAAAAAATAGGAAGCAGAGAGTAATGGTCAATAGATATTTTTAGGGCTGGAGGGAGGTTTGTAGTGGAGCTCCCCAGGGGTCAGTTTTGGGACCTTTGCTTTTCCTGATATATATTAATGATCTAGGTCTTGGTGCACAGGGGACAATTTCAATGTTTGGGGATGAAACAAAGCTTGGGAGTGTTGTGAACTGCAAGGAGGATGGTGTGGAATTTCAAGAGGACATAGCCAATTTGGTGGTGTGGGCAGATGGGTGGCAGATGAAGTTCAGTGTGAAGAAGTGATGCATTTTGGTAGGAAGAGCATGGACGGACAATATAAAATAAGGGGTGAAATTTTGAAGGGGGTGCAGGAGCAGAAAGACCAGGGTGTAAATGTGCATAGATCGTTGAAGGTGGCAGGGTAGGTGGAGAGCAGTTAATAAAGCATATATTATCCTGGGCTTTATTAATAGGGGCATAGAGTACAAGAACAGGGAGGTTATGCTGAATTTATATGAGACACTCTTTCGACCTCAGCTAGAGTATTATGTGCAGTTCTGGGCACTACACTATAGGAAGGATGTGAACACATTGGAGAGAGGGCAGAAGAGGTTTATAAGAATGGTTCCAGGGATGAGAAACTTCAGTTATGAAGATAGATTGGAGAGGTTAGGACTGTTCTCCTTGGAGAGAAGAAAGCTAAGAGGAGATTTAATAGAGCTGTTCAAAATTTTGAAGGGGCTGGACAGAGTAGATAGGGCGAGGTTGTTCCCATTCATAAAAGAATCAAAAATGAGAGGGCACAGATTTAAAGTGATTTGTAAAAGAAGCAAATGTGACATGAGAAAAAACTTTTTCACACAGCGAGTGGTTTGGTTCTGGAATACACTGCCTGAACGTGTGGTGGAGGCAAGTTCAATCGAGGTATTCTAAGGGCATTAGATGATTATTTGAATAGAAACAAGGTGCAGGGATATGAGGAGAAGGCAGGGCAATGGCACTAGATCATAATGCTCATTTGGAGAGCTGGTGCAGACACGATGGGCCGAATGGTCTCTTTCGGTGATGTTAAAATTCTGTGATTTTGTAAAATAGCATTATTTATCATGTACAACAAAACACTGATGAATGTAGCTGCGTTAACTATGTATTGTAGAAATGGTGCAATTTTGGTGAGTTGGGACAAAGACATTTGTATAGCTCACTTAAGAGAAGGCCGCATAAATTTCTGACATTGTCAGAATTAAACCCAAGATTTGCAGTAGCAAAGTTTTTACCCAGATTAGACGCAAAACATGGTTAATTTTCCATGCATCTATCAAAAGGATCAGATGTTTAACTAACCACATCTAGAACACCGTCTGGAAGGCAGAATACTGCGGATGCTGAAATCTGAAATACGAGCTTACAAACATGAAATACGAATAGGCCATTCGACCCCTTGAGCCTGCTCCACCATTCAACAAGATCATGGCTGATCTGTTAGCATTTTGAATTCCACATTCCCATTTACCCCCAATAACTTTTGATTCCCTTGCCTAACAAGAATTTATCTACTCCACCTTAAAAATATTCAATGACCCTGCCTCCACTGCCTTCTGAGGCAGAGTTCCAAAGTCACACGGCCCTCTGAGAGAAATTTATCCTCATCTCTGTCCTGAAAGGGCAACCCTTGATTTTAAAACAGTACCCCCTTAGTCCTGCATGCACCCACAAGAGAAAATATTCTTTTCACATCCACCTTGTCAAGACTGCTCAGGACCTTATATACTTCAATCAAGTCACCCCTCACTATTCTAAACTCCAGTGGAAACAAGCCCTGTCTGTCCAACCTTTCCTCATAAGACAACCCGCTCATTCCAGGTATCAATCTAGTAAAACTTCTCTGAACCGCCTCGAACACATTTACATCCTCCCTTAAATAAGGAGACCAAAACCTCACACAGTATCTGAGATGTGGTCTCACTAATGCCCTGTATAACTGAAGCATAACATCCTTACTTTTATGTTCAACTCCTCTCGTAATTGAGAGCATTCCATTAGCCACCTTATTTATTTGCTGTACCTGCATATTAACTTTTTGTGATTCTCGCACTAGAACACCTAGATCCCCCTGCACCTCGGAATTCTACATCTGTTCTCCTTTTAAGTAATAATCTGTGTTTTTTATTTTTCCTGCCAAAGTGAATAACTTCACATTTTCCCACACTATACCCCATCGGCCAGATTTTTGCACACTCATTCAACCTATCTATATCTGACTTCAACCTTCTTATGTCTTCTTCACAACATACTTTCCTACTTATCATTGTGTCATCTGCAATTTTAGCTACCATGCCTTAGCTTCACTTGCCTAAGTTATTGATATAAATTTTAAAAAGCTGAGGTCCCAACACAGACCCCTGTGGGATTCCACTCATCACATCCTGCCAATCAGGAAAAAGACACATTTACGCATACTCTGGTTTCTGCCAGCCAGCCAATCTTCTAGCCATGCTAATATGTCACCCCCTACACCATGAGCTTTTATTTTCCACAGTAACCTTTGGTGTGGCACTTTATCAAATGTCTTCTGGAAATCCAAATACAGCAATGTCTACAGGGTCCCCTTTATCCATAGCACATGTTACTTCTTCAAAGAACTCCAATAAATTGGTTAAACATGATTCCTTTTCACAAATCCATATTGATTCTTCCAGGTTACCTTGAGTTTTTCTAAGTGCCCACCTATAACCTCCTTAATGGTCGATTCTAACACCTTCCCATGACAGACGTCATAGCAGACAGACAAGCTAACTGGTCTATAGTTTCCTGTTTCCTGCCTCCCTCTCTTTTTGAATAGAAATAAATGCTGGATATATTCTGCAGGTTATGGCAGCACCTGTGGAGAGAAACAGAATTAACATTTCAGACCTGTGACCTTTCATCAGGACAGGGAAAAGTTAGAGACTTAATAGGTTTTGAGCAAGGGGTAGGAGAGTCGACAAAAGAAAGGACTGCGAAAGGGTAAAAGACAGGAGAGCTTGAATGGCAGAAGAAATAGTCTTTCAGAGCCAAAGAGAATGATGATGGGGCAAGAAAAGAAACAAAGAAATAAAATATGTGCCCAGTGCAGATGTGCTGATGCTTGCAAGCAATAAGTAAGAAAAACTGAAGCACGCAAAGAAAGGGGAACAAAATGGGCATCAGGATAATGGTCTGAAATTGTTGAAATCAATGCCCTGAAGGCTGTAAAGTGCCTAATTGAAAGATGAGGTGTTGTTCCTTAGGCTTATGTTGAGCTTCACTGGATCAATGCAGTGAGCCAAGGACAGAGTGAGAGCAAGATGGAGAATTAAGATGACAGGCTGCCGGAAGTTCGGGGTCATGGTTGTGGACTGAATGGCGCCACCAGAATCTTGGGCTCATGGTTGCGGACTGAATGGTACAAAGGTCTGAAAAGTGGTCACCCTATTTTTATTTGGTCACCCCAGTGTAGAGGAGACCACATTGTGAGCAGTGAATTAGGTTGAAGACGAGCAGCAGACTAGATTGAAAGAAGAACACCTAAATCTTTGCTTCACTTGGAAGCAGTGTTTGAGCCCTTGGGGAAGAACTTAGTCATCAGATGTGAGGCGCTCTTGGTGTGGCACAGGTCTGGCCTTATTCTGCTCTTGTGCTGCGCTGTCACCCGAGCCATCTTCTACTTTATCTGGAGATCATTTGTGGCTTGTGTCAGCATGTACAAGTCTCTGGATTGATCACCTAATGTCATTCAGGCCCTGTAATAAAAGGATATGGTGGGGCTTGTTGGATGGTTCCCTAAGCAGCCTGTTAAAGTAATTTGGAAGAATTCCTCATGGTGTAATATACCTTTAAGGGAAAGCAGCATGACATCACTAGAAGGGAAGTGTGTCATGCGATCCAGTCTTAGTTTCATTTTGCCTATGTGCAGAATGCACACACATAGCTCTGCTGCTGATATCTTCAAGCTTTTTGCCTATGTAGAAATATTCCCATGTGCTGGGTCTAAATAAATGAACCCACAATGTGTATACACAATCCCTTATGAACTGGTGTCTATATAATTATAACAACACAGCACCTCATTGCCAGTGCTTTCATACTACCACTAAGATGTAGCTTGGCTGATGGTGAGAAGGGCACTCCCAGTCAGTTCTTGTACACCCGAAGTCTGGACACCACCGCACACTGCTCTTGAAGCACCTGCGGTGAGGAAGAGGCCATCACCCACCTCTTCCGGAACGTCCCTTTGCAGACAAGGTCTGGAAAGAGATGCAGTAGTTTCTGTTGAGGTTCATCCCGAGCAGCTCTGTAACGCAGGACTTCAGTGCTTTACAGTTTGTTTTCAGGGACACACTCCGAGACAAACATTAATTGCTGCTAGAAGATCATCAACTTGGTGCAGGACACTCTTTGGTCTGCCTGAAACTTATTGGTCTCCCAGTGAAAAGAATTGTCCACAACTGAGTGTTGCAGACTGGCACATTCCAAGGTTTCGGGCTACGTGCTGAGGGATGCACCAAAGCTTGGGGCATCTGCCAAAAGGCTCAATGGGGAAAGACCGCCTGCCTGCCTGCCATAGTATACTGAGAGGCTGGTAACTGGGTAGAACCACTTAGTTGCTATGCTTAATAAGGAATGTATATCGTACACATAACATGTATCGCAATTGAAATGAGGCATCTCAGAGTGCAACATGCTGAATAAAGAAAAATTGACTTTTATTGAACTTTCTGTAATGTCCAATATGAAATGCTGTGGAATGCACTTCTACAATTTTATGAATTAACTGTATTTTTGGAAAAAAAGCACAGGCTTAATAAATATAGAAATATGCTCTAGTCATTCATCTTGCAAAAGACATACTAAGCATTTTTAGAGATCAACAGTGGTTTGGGCAGCAGAATTTTCAGGTTGATCTTGGTTGTTACAAGAACTGAAATGCCTTAAAGTTCCTAATGGTGGAGCACTTCTCCATTAAAAATGAGCAGTGATAAAATTATTTTTCCTCTTCCAATCTTGAAAAATAAAATTTTGTTTGTTGTTATATAGATACATGTCTGTGGTGCAGTATATTTGCTTGTATGTCATTAGTTGGTGTTAAAAGTTAACCAATTCTTGATTAAAGGGTATTTTTCCAGTAAGTGTTCCTGGTAGCAATTGAGTGCATATCAGTAACTCAGATGACTGGATGTTTTACAATTTACTCCACAGTAAAATTGTTAGATCAGATCATTGCCCTAAAATCGATGTAACTAATATTAGAATGTTTGCTACTATGAGGATTGTTTATTCTTGTTTTCTCTTCAAATAATGTGGATACGGTTTCATTTAGCTCTGCCAGGCAATTACCAAATGGTTTATGTATTAAAGATTATTATTCATCTTTAAATTGTCTCACAATAATTAAAAGCACTTCCTAGGAGGTATTTCTGAAGGTAAAGCAATTGTTAAGATCATCGGCTCTACTGATCCACATTGACTCAAAGAAAGAATTGATTTTAACTTGCAGTGCATCCCCTTATAGAGTAGAAGCTGTACTTTCACATTGGATGGCGGATTGCTCAGAACAACCCATTGGTTATACATCTAGCATGCTTAGCGCTGCAGGGCGACGATATTCTCAAATTAAGAAGGAGGGCTTGTTTGTTGTATTTGGTGTTCAGAAATTCCATCAATACCACCACAGTCACAATTTTCACATTATATCCAACCACAAGCCTCTGCTGGGATTATTTGGAGAGGATATGGCAATACCCCCATCGCATCTGCTCGCATTCAGAGGTGGGCACTGATATTGGCTGCTTATGATATACTTTTATTCACCAATCGGGAAGCAAGATGGCACATGCTGACGAGCTGAGCCGCCTCCCCCTGCCAGATAACAAAGCAAAGGTTCCAATTCCCCAGGAACTTCTCTTAGTACTAAATTTTTTGGAATCCTCACCTGTCCAGGCCAAACAAATACGTGAGTGGACAAACTGAGATTCACTTTTATCTTATGACCAAGAGCAGATCTTGAATGGATGGTCAGGCGAGCCAAAGTCTGATGACATGAAGGCCTATTTCAATCATAGATATGACCTCACCTACCAGGATGGCATATTGCTCTGGGGAGCAAGGGGTATCATGCCCACGAGAAGGTGAAGGCCATTACTGGCCGAATTACATAGCGGTCACCCTGACATTAATAGGGTGAAGACGCTCGCGCGCAGCTACTTGTGGTGGCCAGGAATGGATGCGGGCATCAAAACCCTAGTTAAAATTTGCCTTCAATGCCAGCAGGTACAAAAGGTCCCCCCCCCCACTTAGCTCCATTGCACCTTTGGGAATGGCTGAGGCAGCCATGTACTACCAAAGTGTTAGCCATGGTTCAATTGGTAGCATTCTGCCCTCTGAGAGGGTTGTGGGCTCAAGCCACATTCCAATGCAGTACTGAGTGCTGCATTGTCAGAAGTACCATCTTTTGGATGGGACATTAAACCAATGCCCCTGGTTGCTAAGGACTTCAAGGGTTATGGAGTTATTGGGGAAAAATGGCATAAGAGGTAGATGATCAACCATGATCTGTTTGAATGTTGGAGTAAGATCGATGGACCAAATGATTTACTTCTGCTCCCATTTCCTATGTTCCCCATCTGTCTTACCAGGTGGATATCAAAGATCCCATGGGAATATTTTGAAGAAGAACAGGGGAGTTATCCCCAGTGTTCTGGCCAATATTTAATCCCTCAATCAAGATCACAAAAGCAGATTATCCAGTCCTTATCATACTGCTGTTTGAGGAGGTTTGCTGAGTGCAAATTAGAAGCTGTGTTTCCTATATTACAACAGTGACTGAACTAAAAAAATACTTCATTAACTCTAAAGTGCTTTTGGATATCCAATGCTCATGAAAGGTGCTACATAAATACAAATCTTTCTTTTTCAGGTAGTGTATGTTCCTTTTGGACATCAAAATTGTTGTTGAAGTCCAGTGTTTGGTCCCATTGCTCTTTTCATTGCGGCCATGCAAAATTTGTTAATGGAGTGCAGTACCAAATATACTGCCTAAAATTTTCACAAATGTTGTATTGGCTAATACATATAGCATTAATTTATTTGGTTTAAATTGTTTTCAATGCAAAATAAAATTGCTTAAAATCAAAGTAAAAAGAAAACCATATAAATTCATCCAGTTGTAAACTCTGCATGTCTATGTGATACCTGTACAGTTTATAACTGGATGAATTCACAAAATGCATCAAGATTATTTAACCATGAGCTCTTGCACAACAATTGTCTGTTGAATCCACTCACTGATAATATTAGAGTATTTTTACAAAGTATGCTTATCTTGTATGTATAACTGCCAACAGGAAATAAGATAAACATAAGCATACAACAGATCCAGGAAATAAATATGCGGACAATAAAAAGCTGAGGTACACATTATCTATTTAATCATTGCACAAAGAATTTCACTTTTTCTGAAGCAGTTTTTTTAAACTCAATAATAATTATTTTTGCTGATTGAAACATTGAAAGAGGATATTGCCAAAATATGAATAGAGAAACATTTAAAATGTGTTTAGAGTTAAACTTTGAATTAAATTCCACTTGATAAATGTGTCTAATGTAAGTTTGCTCCTGAAACACTGCATAGATATTTCACTCTCCTTGCTGTAGCTACTTGTGTACTGTCCTGTATTTCAAGTTTTTATAAGATCACAATACAACACAATTGTTAAATATTTATATATTATTGAAGAGTCTGGCATTTGTACTAAAACTTAAATACAAACTTAATCTATGCCTATATTAAACATTCTACTTCTCCATCCATATTCCATCCACATAATCTGACTTTATGTTCTCAAATTTTCTATCACAAGTTCCTACACCCATATTTCTGATGAAAACTGCTGACGTACACTTATTAGGCAAGCACTTTTCCTTTGAGGTAGGAATCATGAGTCAGGAGATTTCTTGATATCACAATCCCACCCCCTGCCTAGCAGTGCCCACACAGGCTATTTTCATGGTTGGGGGCAGGCTGGAGTTTTAGCCACCTTCTCTCGAAGGAGGCTCTTCACTGCACTTCGCTTGGGACTTCGAGGCTTGTTTGTCTCCCTTGCTTCGGGCAGCGCGAGCAGTCATTATCGCCAGGCTCCACATCACTTTTAGGGGGGCCTCACAGGCAGGTCTCTACCTAACAGACTAGCCATAAGTTGGGGTGGCTTTTCAATGGCTGCAGGGCTAGGACTTGCTTGGAGAAGGGGGAGAAATGGCCTCAGGCAAGGGAAGAGGCTGCAGGTTGAGGGCTGTACTGAGGAAGGAGGGTATCCCAGGGTGTGTGTGGGGCCATAAGTTGATCTGTGCAAGTGGTTTCAAGATGGTGAGGACTGAGGAGACTTTCTCCAGAGGAGGTGAGTCCAGATGGAGGTGTGAGGGTGTGTGTGAGAGAGTGAGTGGTGATGTCCCTTGAGCTGACAGTGAGTGAGATGCCAATGAATGTGTGATGGGCTTGAGTGTGTGAGTTTAGAGTGATGAGATGGTTTCCATACCCTGGCGGCCTGGATGAGATCATTCATCCTCTATCTGCCCTGGATGGCCAACCTCCTGAGTGCAGCATTGCCTACAAACCGGAATGGCAATGATGCTGCCTCTCCTGTAGCCAGAGGGCAACACGGCATGCAAAAGGCACTCCAAGGTCGCATCACTAAACTGGGGAGCTGCTGTCTTTTTGCCTTTTGGGGCCATGTCTTCTTTGGCTGCAGTGTTCTTGGCAGCTTGACTGCTGCTTGGCAGCAGTCCTGGGCTGGAAGAACTGAGAGGTGTGCACGTGGTGCACTTTAAATGTGGCGCCCAGTGTGATGAAGCAGCGAGATGATGTGACGGGCGAATTGGAGCCTGCCCGCCATTGAAATGGCGTGCTTCCAAGGAATGCATGGTTAATGTGTTGGCATTGGGACAATACGGCGTGAAAAGCCACCATTGCGGCTGACAGGTAAAACGTCCTTTTTCTCACCCGCTACCACACTTAATACAAATCTGGGACGATTCCGCCCCCAGCCTCAGGGTTCTTTCTCACTCTGTCACACACACACACTCACTCCCCCACACACATTCTCTCACACACACACACTCACTCCCCTGTACACTCACTCACTCACACACATTCTCACACACACACACTCACTCACTCAAGCACTCACTCACTCACTATCACTCACACTCATTCACTCACACACATATATTCACTCACTAGCACACACACATTCGCTCACACACAAACTCACTCTCGCACACACTCACTCAAACACACTCACTCACCCTTTCTTTGCTTTTTTGGTGAAAAACCCCAAACTTCTCAAGTTTCTCTTCTTAACTCTGCATTTTCATCCTTCATTATATAACAGTGAATTTATAATGCCCCTCTCACTCCATTATTCCCTTTGTATGACAGAACTTTGTCCCAGAGCAGAGTGCCACCATGCATTTGTCTGCAAACACATTGAGGCATGCAGATGGCCACTTGAGAGGGGGGGGGCAGTGCTGCCCGAGTCTGGCCCCTCCGAAGGCAAGTGATTAGCATCGTGTGCAACCCCCTCTCCTGCTCCCTGCCCTAGACATCACTAAGGAGCAGAAAAACCAGAATAGTGAAATCTTGGAGGCTTTGAAGACTCATTTTGAACTCTCTACTAATGTTATTTATGAATGCTTTGTGCTTGTTATGAGTTCAAAGACTACAATATTAGTGTTATTTCTTTATTGCAATGCCTGTACCAAAGCTGCCTGCAGCGTGTCCCTCATGGCTGAGGTCACATGTTTATGGCAAGCCAGGTAGGACATTTAGTGTCTGTTGAAGGGTCATGAGGACTCGAAACGTCAACTCTTTTCTTCTCCGCCGATGCTGCCAGACCTACTGAGTTTTTCCAGGTAATTTTGTTTTTGTTTTGGATTTCCAGCATCCGCAGTTTTTTGGATATTTAGTAATGATTGCATTTCAAAACTGAAACATCCCCCTTTTGGTAAGGAACAAAAGGCAACTTTGCATGCCTATCATGTGTAACTATGAGTTTCTGAAGTTACCCAGTGTACCACAACTGTTCACATGCATTAACAAACTGTTCATTATTCTAGTCAGTCGCTGCACAAGAATTGCACACATAATCATTAAGTCATGAAGGCCTCTTTTTTTTATTGATTCATGGGATGTGGGCTTTGCTGGCTGGGCCAGTATTTATTGCCACTCCTAGTTGCCGTTGAGAAGGTGGTGATGAGCTGCCTTCTTGAACCACTGCAGTTATGTGTTGTAGGTACACCCATAGTGCTGTTAGGAAGGGGGTTCCAGGATATTGGCCCAGCAACATTAAAACAACGGCGATATATTTCTAAGTCAGGATGATGAGTGACTTGGAGGGAACTTCTTAATGGTATGCGTGAGCATTGTTAATGGCTGTTCATCTGGGTGATGCTCCTTCTCTGGGGAATGTTGTTCCTGTGGCACTTGGTGTTGCTGTGGTATCTGTTGCTATTGTTCTGTTTCCATTTCTGGATACTGGTGGACCTCTGGGAGTGATGGTCTTTCTGTACTCTGTGCAGCTGGTGGGATCCCATCTTCCTGAATGGCTACCTGCAGTGAAGGAAGAGCTTCTCTAGTAATTTGTATATGCTTGTGGTTGTGCTGGTATATTTGATTGTTAGCTTCTACCACTTACGATCAAGGTGTCAACTGTCCTACGCATGTCCCAAGTTGCCATGTGGGCTGTCTCCTGTTGAATGTTGAAGATTTGTATCCTGACTTGCTCTCCAAAGCTCAACTTGGAACGGTTTGGCAAACTTGTCAAATTGAAATTTGGCGTTCTGCTGTCTCACCTCAATTTTTTCATTCACGCCTGTTACTACTTCTGTTTCAATAGCTTTTTTGCTATTGGAAGAGTGTGCGGCCATGACATTAGTCTTTGGACTGGACTACTTTCCATGCCTTCAGTCAGTGTGTTTCTCCACTTGAGGATTGCTTTGTATACATCTGTGCTAGATTTGCTCGAGTTCTTGATGATTCCACGACTGAAATAGTGTGGAGATGATGTGTAGTGTTAAATTTCCCAATCCTTTGTGAAGCACCCTTTAGGGAAGGAAATCTGCTGTCCTTACCTGGTCTGACCTACATGTGACTCCAGACCCACAGCACTGTGGTTGACTCTTAAAAAAAAATGCCCTCTGAATAAGGGCAATTAGGGATGGGTAATAAATGCTGGCCAAGCCAATGATAACCACATCCCATGAATGAATATATTTTAAAAAGCGGCTGAGTTCTTCACGCATGAACTGAGGGGCAGTGTCACTCATCACAAGGTTTGGAATGTTGTAAAGACTGAAGTGTGCTTTCAGGCATTCTTCTTTCTCACTGGCCATCATTGAAGTCAGCTGGTCTAACTCCCAGCAGTCAGAATAGTACTCTACAGTGATAAGATAATCAGTTCCTGCTAGAGTGAAGAAATCCACTCCCAGCTTCATCCATGGTCTGTCTGAGATGTCATGCGTCATCACCAGCTCTCTAACTTGTTTGGTTTGGTACTTGTTACAAGCACTGCATTAGCTGATGTGGTTCTTAATCTCATTGCTTATGCTTCGCCAGTAGAACACTTCTCTTGCCTTCTTCAGACTGACTCGATTCCTTGATGGCTTGCATGGATGTGCTTCAACATTCTCTTTGGAACTGACTATCTCATTATTGTCAACAACAAGACTTCAGACTACTGGGAGTTAGAAAAGCTGATGGCAATGCCTACCAGTGAGATCTTAGAATGTCTGAAAGCACACTTCAATTATCATGGCATTGCAAACATTGTGATGAGTGATAATGGCCTCAGTTCGCAAGTGAAGATTTTAAAAAATTGAGGATGTTTCCATTAGTAGGAGAAACTGGAACCTGAGGGCACAGCCTCGGAGTAAAGGGAAGACCTTTTAGAACAGAGATGAGGAGAAACTTCTTTAGCCAGACAGTGGTGAATCTATGGAATTCATTGCCACAGAAGGCTGTGGAGGTCAGGTCATTGAGTGTATTTAAAACCAAGATAGATAGGTTCTTGACTGGTAAGGGGTTCAAAGGTTACAGGGAGAAGGTGGGAGAATGGGGTTGAGAAACTTAACAGTCATGATTGAATGGCGGAGCAGACTCAATGGGCCGAATGGCCTAATTTCAGTTCCTATGTCTTATGGTCTTCTGGTCTAAAATTATTTCAGGGGCTGTGGGCATCACTGGCTAAACCAGCATTTATTGCCCATCCCTAATTGCCTTTGAGAAGGTGATGGAGAGCTGCCTTCTTGAACTGCTACAGTCTTCTGATGTAGGTACACCCACAGTGCTGCTGGAAGGGATTTCCAGGATTTAATTGCCTGTATATAGACTGGAATAGTGGTGGTGTAAGGGGCAGTGAGCGACAAGCATTCCTAGATTGTGTTCAGGGGAATTCCCTACGGCAGTATGTGTCCAGTCAAACATGAAAAGGTTCATTGCTAGACCTGGTTCTTGGGAATGAGGTGGCCAAGTAGATCAAGTGACAGTGGGGGAACATTTAGGAGGCAGTGATAGGTTTAGGATGATGGTGGAAAATGACAGGGGTCAATCCAGAGTAAGAATAATCAATTGGCAGAGAGTGGACTTCAATGGGGCAAGAACGGAACTGGGCCAGATAGACTGGAACCAAAGGTTAGCAGGAGAAACAGTAGCTGAACAATGGGCTACTTCAAAGAGGAGATGGTTTGGGCCCAGTCAAGGTATGTTCCCTCAAAAGGAAAGGGTAGGACAGACAAATCCAAAGCTCTCTGGATGACATAGGAGATAGAAATTAAGTTGAAGAAGAAAAAGTTTGCTTACGACAGGTGTCAGGTAGCAATTACAATTGAGAACCAAGCTGGTTGCAGAAGGTTTAGAAGGGATGTGAAAAAGCAAATATGAGAAGCAAAGAGGGAATATGAAAAAAGACTGGCAACTAACATAAGAGGAAATCCCAAAGTATTCTATTAGCACATCAATAGTGAAAAGGTGGTAGAAGGAGGAGTAGAGCTGATTAGGGGCCAAAAAGGGGTATTTACGTATAGAGGCAAGAGCCATGGCTGAGATGTTAAATGAATACTTTACATCTGTCTTTACCAATGAAGTAGATGCGGCCCAGATGACACAGTCATTAGAAAGGTTTTAAATTGATAAGGAGGATTTATTGGATAAGCTGTCAGTACTTAAAGTTGATAAGGCACCAGGACCTGATGAGATGCATCCAAAAATGTTGAAGGAAGTGAGAGTGGAAATTGCAGAGGCACTGACAATAATCTTTCAATGTTCCCTGGATTCAGGGGAGGTTCTGGAGGATTGGAGAATTGCAAACATTACGCTCTTGTTAAAAATTGGTTGTAAAGATCTGTCCTGCAATTACAGACCAGTCAGTTTAACTTCAGTTGTGGGGAAACTTCTAGAAGCAATTATTCAGGATAGAATTAATAGTCACATGGAAAGATCTGGATTGATTTGGAAGAGTCAGGATGGATTTGTTAAAGGAAAATCGTGTCTAACTAATTTGCTAGAGTTTTTTGAAGAGGTAACAGAGGGTGTTGTTGAGGGCAAGGCTATTGATGTGTTGTATATGGACTTCCAAAAGGCATTCGATACAGTGCCACACAACAGATTTGTGAGGGAAGTTACAGGTCATGGAATAAAAGGGACAGTAGCAACGTGGAAACAAAATTGGCTGAGGGATAGAAAACAGAGAGTAATGGTTAATGGATATTTTTAGGGTTGAAGGAAGGTTTGTAGTGGAGATCCCCATGGGTCAGTATTGGGACCCTTGCTTTTCCTGATATATGTAGATGATCTAGACCTTAGTGTGCAGGGCACAATTACAAAGTTTGCGGATGACACAAAACTTGGGAGAATTGTAAACTGTGAGGAGGACTGTGTAGAACTTCAAAAGGACATTGGCACATTGATGGAATGGGCAGATAGGTGGCAGATGACGTTCAATGTGGAAGGGTGTGAGGTGATACACTTTGGTACAAAGAACATGGAGAGACAGTATAAAGGATACTATTCTGAAGGGTATGCAGGAGCAGAGAGACCTGTGTGCATATGTATATAAGTCATTAAAGGTGGCAGGACAGGTCAAGAGAGCTGTTTCTAAAGCATACAGTATTCTAGGGTATAGAATACAAGAGCAGGGAGGTTATGATGGTCTTATATAAGATACTGGTTAGACCTCATCTGGGCTGTTATGTACAGTTCTGGGTACCACACTATAGGAAGAATGTGAACACATTAGAGAGAGTGCAGAAGAGGTTTATGAGAATGGTTCCAGGGATGAGACACTTCAGTTATGAGGATAGATTGCAGAAGTTGGGACCGTTTTCCTCAGAGAGGAGAAGGTTAAGAGAAGACTTAATAGACGTTTTCAAAATCATGAGGGTCTGGACAGAGTTGATAGGGAGAAACTGTTAGTGCTTGTAAATGAATTGAAAGCCAGAGGGCACAGTTTTAAAGTGTTTTATGAAAGAAGCAAATGCGAGGTGAGAAAAAAACTTCTTCACACTGAGTATTTAGGTTTTGGAATGCACTGCCTAGAAATGTAGTGGAGGCAGATTCAACTGAGGTATTCAAGAGGAAATTGGATGATTATTTAAACAAAAACAATGTGCAGGGTTATGGGAAGATGGCAGGAGATTGGCACTAAGTTAAAATGCTCAGAGGCCTGGTACAGCCATGATGGGCTGAATGGCCTCAGTCTACACCATAACAATTCTTTGGTTCTGTGATTTTGACCCAGTGACAGTGAAGGAACGGTGGATTAGTTCCAAGTCAGCAGGACGTGTGGCTTGGAGGTAAACTTGCATTTGGTGATGTTCCCAAGCATCTGCTGCCCTTGTCTTTCTAGGTGGCAGAGGTCGTGGGTTTGGAAGGTGCTGTCAAAGGAGCCTTGCTGAGTTGCTGCAGTGCATCTTGTGGTTGGTACACATTCCTGCCACTGTGCATTGGTGGTGGAGGGAGTGAATGTTTAAGGTGGTGGATGAGATGCCAGTCAAGCAGGTTGCTTTGTCCTGGATTGTGTTGACCTTCATAAGTGTTATTGGAGCTGCACTCAACCAGGCAAGTGGAGAGTATTCCATCACACTCCTTGTGCCTTGTAGATAGGACACAAGTTTTGGGGAATCAAGAGGTGAGTTACTCATTGTAGAATTCCCAGCCTCTGACCAGCCCTTGTAGCCACTGTATTTATATGGCAGGTTCAGTTCAGTTTCTGATCAGAGGTAACCCACAAGATGTTGATAGTGGGGGATTCAGTGGTAATAATGCCACTGAATGTCAAGAGGAAATGGTTGGATTCTCTCTTGTTGGAGACGGTCATTGCCTAGCACTTGATGTTGTCCAGTTCTTGTTGCATATGCGTACAGAAGACTTCCATATCTGAAGATTTGCGAAGAAAAATTCTGCAATCATCAGCGAACGTCTCCACTTTTGGGTCTGAATTTCAAGCTTGGTTTGCGTGTGAAGTCCAGAAGCAGACGCAAAATGTACTTCCGCCCACGATTGGTCCTGAATGCAGTTTCACACTGGCTGAGTGACTGAGAAAACCTCAGCATTGCCGAGGGGGTTCAGGAAGAGACCGCGTGCTGACAAAAGTGAGGGTGCGGGGTGGGGGGCACTTCTCGCTAGTTCCCTGAAGGCAGACAGCTGCGTGGAGGTGCCTCAGGGAACTGCAGGCCTGTACAGATTTAATGACAAACCAAATGCACCAAACTCTGGCTATGCAACACTTTCAAGCACCTGACAGCAGAACTCAAAAACCGTCAGTCCCCAGATATCTTATGTTATCATAATTCACCCCAGACATTTCACCCCGCCTTTGGATGAGATTTCATTAAAAACGGGCTGTCCGCCTGCCAGTTTTGCCCGTGTGGTGAGCACAAAATTGCACAGGCAATGTAAAATCATGGACATAGGGGATTTTAATGGCCTTAATTAGCCCTTTAATTATCGGTCGGCACGGCTCCAACTCCCGTGCGCACCTGCCGACCTCAATATTGCTCGCATGTGCAATGACGTCAGGACGTGTGCCCAACGTCATTTTGTGCAATTTCACATGCATTCGGGTCGGACGTGTGCCCGCCCGATCAACGTAAAATTTTGGCCTTGAAATGTGATGTAGGGAAGATCATTGATGAAGCAGCTGAAAATATTTGGACCAAGGATACTCCTGAAGTGATGCCCTGGGATTGGGATGATTGACCAACAACTGCAACCATCTTCCGTTGTGTTAGGTATGACTCTAACCAGTGAAGAATTATCCCCCTGATTCCCATTGACTCCAGTTATGCTAGGGCTCCTTGCTACCACATTAGGTCAAATACTGCTTTGATGTCAAGGACAGTCACGGTCACCTCACCTCTGGAGTTCAACTCTTTTGTCCATGTTTGGACGAAGGCTGTAACGAGGTCAGGAGCTGAGTAGCCTGGTTGAACCTAAACTAAACATCAGCGAACAGATTATTGTTAAGCAAGTGCCACTTGATAGCACTGCTGATGACTCCTTCTATTACTTTACTGATGATCGAGAGTAGGCTGATGGGGCGGCAATTGGCTGGGTTGGACTTGTCCTGCTTTTTGTGTACAGGGCATACCTGGGCAATTTTCCACATGGCCGGGTAGATGCCAGTGTTGTAGCTGTACTGGAACAGCTTGGCCAGGGGTGCGGCAATTTCTGGAGCACAAGTCTTCAGCATTATTGCCGAAATATTGTCAGGACCCATAGTCTTTGCATTATCTAGTGCCTTCAGCCATTTGTTGATATCACGTGGTGTGAATCGAATTGGCTGAAGACTGGCATCTGTGATGCTGGGGACCTCAGGAGGACACCAAGATAGATCATCCACTTGGCACTTCTGGCCGAAGGTGGTCGCAAATGCTTCAGACTGATGTGCTGGGCTCCCCCATCATCGAGGATGGGGATATTTGTGGAATCTCCTCCTCCAATTACTTGTTTAATATTCCACCACCATCCACAACTGGATATGGCAAGACTGCAGAACTTAGATCTAACATGTTCGTTGTGGAACCGCTTAGCTCTGCCTATCGCATGCTGCTTCAGTTTGGCATGGAAGTAGTCCTGTGTTATAGCTTCATCAGGTTGACACCTCATTTTTAGGTATGCCTAGCGTTGCTCCTGGCATTCCCTTCTGCACTCTTCATTGAACCAATTCAGGCACTTCATGAATGATTGGAAATTTCAACACATCTCCACACAGATGTGTACAAGGTGATCTTAGAGTGGAGAAACACACCTACTGAAGGCATGGAAAATAGTTCAGTCCAGCAACTAATGCCACATCCAAACTACTCTTCCAATAGCTAAAAACCTACTGAAGCCAGAAATAGTAACAGGAGTGAGTGGCAAAATCAAAGTGAAATAACAGAAAGACAAATTTCACTTTGATAAAGCTGCCAAATCTTTGCTAGAGCTGAGAGTTGGAGAGCCAATCAGAATGCAAACATTCAATGCACTCAACAAAGATCAGTCCACTTCATAACTTGGAACCCGTGTAAAGTAGTTGTCACCTCAGTTGTACACGGTGAAAGTGTTCAACCAGATATATCATCGCAGCACATAAGTGTATTCATACAGTACAAGGGGGATAGAGAAAAGAAAGATTTACAGTGCAGAGACCCAGAGGAGAGAAATATTGTTTCATGTGGATTCCAAAGCCCAGAATCAAAGTCCAATGAAGTATTTCTTCATGGCAGTCAGTGAGCTCAAAGCCGATGCTGGATAATTCGCTTTTCCAGGAATGTTGACTTCACACAATGAGATAGGCATGCAGATATGAATCAATCTTATAGGTGATGGTAGAGAATTTCCAGTAGAAGCCAGAGCCCGTTGTCTGTGATTGTGCTAGTTAGGTAGTAAAATGGCAGACTGACTTTGCATTATCGCAAGGCTGGTTCCACAAACCAGAGGCCCATGTCACATGACTCCCACCTCTCCACTCTGGATTTAACGAAGGATGTGTATCCCTCATCTGGGTTATCTCAATTATTAAGAATTGAAAGGAAGGTTGCAGGGCCATTTGTTTTGAAATGCAGATGGCCTCTCTTTGTTCTCGTTGAATTTGGTCTGTGCAGCCCATGTGGGATTGCTAGTGTCTCTTCAGGGATAATGAGGTGCAAGCTTTTCCAATACTGCCAGGTAGTTCCTTTTGTTCGGTGTCATAGACAGACATAGGATAGAATCACCCAGTTTTCCCCTGAGTGAGGTAGTGGGCGGGAAAAAGAGCGTTTTTCCGGCCGGCCAACTTTTCATGCCACACCGTCCCAATCCCATCTCATTAATCATGCATTCCCAAGAAACAAGCAGTTTCGCATGCAGGCAGCCTCTGATTCACCTGCCACTCCATCACCTTGCTGATGCCTCACACTGATTGCCATATATAAAGTGTGGCCACGTGCACACCTCTCAGTACTTCCAGCCGGGACTGCTGCATACAAGACATTGCCCCAAAAGGCAAGAAGACTGCAGTCCTCTGATTCAGTGACGCGTCCCTGAGATGCCTTTTGGACACCGTTGGAGCCCTCAGCAATGTCGTCTAGCCACACTCTGACAGCAGGAGGCCCATCAGTCTCACCACTCAGACTTGGGAGGCAGTGGCGGAGATGGTCAGTGCCAATGCTGCTTTCAAGAAGTTGGCCATCCAGTGCAGAAAATAGATGACTTACCTCATTTATGCCACCAGGGTAAGGCAACCATTTCATCACTCTAAACTCACACACTCACGAGGCCATCACACATTCACTAGCATCTCTCTCACTGCCAGCTCAAGGGATATTACCACTCACTCTCTCACACACACTCTCACATCACCATCTGGCCTCATATCCTCTAAAGACTGCCTTCTCAGCTCTTACCCTATTGAGGTCACTTGTACACATCAACATGTTCCCCTACACATACCCTGGGATACCCCCCTTCCCCAGTACAGCCCTTACCCTGAAGCCTCTTCCCTTGCCTCTGGCCACTTCACCCCCTTCCCCAAACAGGCCCTATCCCTGCAGCCATTGAAAAGCCACCCCCGCCTTACAGCTGGCCTGGTAGGTAGATACCTGCGCATGAGCCCCCCTAAAAGTGATGTGGTGCTGCCTGCGAAGCTTGACGCTGATGACAGCGAGTGATGCCTGAAGCAAAGTTTGCAAACAAATCTCGAAGTCGTGAGCGAAGTGCAGCTCGCCAGGGGACGTCACTTATGTTCAGTTATGGAACATGTTGGTGTGATTCTTGGGTGATCCAGCGTGGGGTGGGTGGGAGATGATTCCGGCGAACAGGGCTTATAATGAGATGCTAAGGTATTGAAATTAGGTTCCTGACGTGCGGTGGCAGGAAACGTGGCCCACCATTGATGGGTGAAGCTAATGATTGCAAACTGGTTTTACGATGGTGTAAAACCGATTTTTGGTCTTCTCGCCTTATTGTCTGCTCATGCCCACCATGACACCCGACGTCAGCGGGCGTGGAAAATTCTGCCCATAGATTCTGTTTTTGAAATAGAAATGAGCATACCTCTACAGATATTTTCTGAAAAAAATCAAACTGGGTGAGGTCGTAGTCCCCTCATAGACCTTGTGGCTTCAGGAGGCAAAAAAATGAATTCTATTTCATCCTTCTTCCCTATACATATGATCTTATGAAGGAAGAATGGGAAGTAAAGAAGTATGCATTCATTCTCTCATTCAGACTGGTACGTCAGACACACGTGGGTAATTGGAGTTCCCTGCAGCAATTTGCTCTTGAGGTTTAAATCTGGGTTAGTGCATGGGCAAGGATATTGTCCTGCCGTGGGATGTGGAATGTTTAGGTGACTTGGGAAGATTCTGGAATAGAGTTCTGAATTTCCTCCATTAGGGTCAGGCATTAGCAAAGCCATTGGTTTCAGGGGTCTGCTTGTCTAACTCCTGGTTAAGTGTCCTCTAAAGGGACCGGGGGTTTTACAGGGTGTTTAGCACTCAGCGGGTGAGTGATGGTTAAGCTGTTCTGGGCTACCTGCAGGATAATGCTGGGCATCTCAATGTGAGTGCGAGTTCCCAGTTAATCGTTGAAGACGATGTTATTTTTTTTAGTAGCTCTGGCAGTCCACCTGCTCGCAACTGGGAGATTTCAGAGTAGTTTAATTTAATCTCTTTCAACCAACCATGACCTAGAAGGCTTGGTCATTCATCTTCCACCACCATCACTGGTAGCTGTACTGATTGGTGTCTATAATGAATGGTTACTCTGGTGATACCATTTATTTGGATTTCTTTGCCTGGGAATGTTTTCAACTTGGCAGATGTTTGGTCCAAATTTAACTGTTGAGCACCTTTATTTAAATATCTGAAAGTGTGTTTTCGTACAACAGTGGTAGAAGCACCCAGGTCTACATCTATTTTTAAGGGTTTACCATTACTGGCAATGTGATAGTAATTGGCTCTGTCTTCCCAACTTTCATATTGAATAAGGAACAAATGTCGGAATTGGTTGTTTCTGGCTTTTCCATGTGGAAACATTGAACTTTATTTACAAGACAGCAGCAGTATCTACATGTGTGCATCAAACTCTAACTAAAAAAGAACTTATTCCAAGGGGTTCCCCATGCTGGTAATTCATTGGTTTACATAGATCATGTGATCTTACAACACAGGATTATTCTTAAAGCTACAGTCCTACATTTATCAGAACTATCATTACTGCAGCTACCCTTTCTGGGCCCAGATGGTAAGAAGACTACCTTCTGGAAAGGGCCTCTCCTGCATCAATACCAAGTAGAGCTACAATGCTGTAGCCTGGGGGGTCGTTACAGATCATTTTAAATGCAGCGGGCAACCCTGTTAGTTTGCCTCATGATTCTCCATTAAGGTGGGTGGGTATGGGTCCAATCTGGTTGGAATTCCTCTGTTGGTCAGTTCAGTAGTAAGCAACATGGGCAGAATTTTCCACTTGTCGGGCAGGCACGTGCCTGACCTAAACGAGCGTAAAATGATGCATGATGACGTTGGGCAAGCATCCCGACGTCAATGTGTACTCGCACAATATTTCGGTCAGCAGGTGTGCGTGTGATTCGGAGCCGCACCCACCATTAATTAAGAGGCCAGTTAAGACTCTTGAAAATCCAATTGATGGTGATTTAATATTGCCCTTGCGATTTTTTGCTTGTCGCACAGGCAAAACGGGCAGGCAGGCAGCCCACAGTTTACAAAACCTGATCCACAGGCTTATAAAAAGGTTCTCCGGCATTGCCAGTGTGAGTAGTGAGGAGTTTTGTAGGTGGTTTGCTGCAGGTTGCTTCTTGGTACTTGGCAGCTTAATGTCTGATTGGGGCTTCATTGTTATTATTTCCACGCGCTGTTTCAAGACTCACTGGTGCCTCCAAGACCCCTGTGGATTCAGATGGTGTGGACCCATCCAGGTATCAGACAGCCTTCCCTTACCCTGGTAATAGGGATTGTGGTCTCCACTGGAGGCACTTCCTCTGAGGAGGAAGAGGGGGCAGAAGGGAGAGGAGGCCAGCTGTCCCAATGCAGTTTCCAGGGGAGAGACCAATGGGAGGAGAGGTGCAGGCACAAGGGGCGCAGGGCCAGCAGGTAGTCCAAGGTGGGAGGGGCCACAGAAGACACCACTATCCTGCAACTAAGGTTTACAGGTAGCAATGCAGCTACCTCAATATATCTGAGGTGCAATGCTGAAGGAGGCTCCACCTTTTCAGGGAGACCATAACCTCCATTTGTCAGATGGTCAGGCCTGAGATTAACCTCAACAGTATGGGTGGACACTCCATGCCAGTGGTTCTGAAGATCACAGGGTCCCTCAATTTCTATGCCTCTGGCTCTTTCCAGGGCTCAGTGGGGGGACCTGTCTGGAGTGTCCCAATCAACTGTCCACAGCTGTGTCAAGCTGGTGACAGAAGCTCTGTTCAGGTGGGTATTGACTTCCCTTCATTACCGTATGGATGAGGCCAGCCAGACAGAGCGAGCCAGAGGCTTTGTAGTGATTGCTGGGTTCCCCCGTGTCCAGGGTGCAATAGACTGTACTCATGTGGCCATCGAGGTGCCAGCTGGTCAGCCGGGTGCTTTTGTCACAGGAAGGGCTTCCACTCCATGAACGTGCAGATAGTGTGTGAACACAGGATGTAGATTCTGCAAGTCTGTGCAAGGTACCCAGGCAGCTCCTATGAAGCTTGCATCCTGATACACTCCCCGGTGCTGAGGCTCTTCAGTGCTCCAGCCCGGATGGATGGATGGCTACTGGGTGACAAGGGCTATCCGTTGAAGAGGTGGCTCATGACGTCTATCTGCCACCCAAGAACAGAGGGGGAGAAGTGTTACGTTAGGATTCATACCTCCACAAGGGTGGTGGTAGGGAAAACCATAGGTCTTCTCAAGATGTGCTTCCTATGCCTGGACCGTTCAGGGGGAGCACTGCAATACCTCCCAGAGTGGATGTCACTGATAGTGGTTGCATGTTGCAATCTCCACAATCTGGCACTGGCAAGGGGGACAAACTGGTGGAAGAGGATCTTGACGCAGTTGCACAGGCCACAGATGATGAATGCTGTAGTGAGTCAGAAGAGGAGATCGATGAGGAGAACACTGAGGGCAGACCTCAGTAACCTCCAGGGAAGGAGGGACGCCAGGGACACCTTGATCCAACGCTCCTTCAGCTAGGCTGCCAAATAAGCACTACCACCTCATACCAAGGCTGCCGCCACCATGCTGGACGTCAGAAATGACCCTTTCCTTGGCCCCCAAGATACACTCAGTGCCTGTACAATAAAGGTTCAAGCCATCCATGTCCAATTTTGCATACTAGTGTACCCTGCATGTACAAAACAAATGAAGTATACTTAGGCCAATAACACAAAAGCAAATGTAATATAATGTTGGCACTCACAGAGTATGAACAGAAGAACATCCAGTGTTGATGGTCACACCATTTAAAAAAGGGGAAAAAAATGGGAGAACAAAAGTTCACCCATGACCTCTTGTTCTTAAGGTGCTTTAAACTTACGGTTATGGGTGCTACGTCTAGGTGCTCGCCCCTCCCTGGCACCAGCATCAGAGCCAGCTTGCTCACTCTGCTACCTTGTTGGCCTTGATGACCTTGGCGGTTGTCCTCTGGCCAGTGGAGCCTGTGCTGGGCCCGCCTGGGAGGGAGCGGCCAGTTCCACGGCTGGCATCAACCCAGTCATCGCAGATTCATCAGATGCCACAGTCACTGGCAGAGGAGTGGAGTAGCTGCTGCTGCCATCCAGAGTGCCCTGAGTGGAACCTGCAGAGATAACAAGCAGCTTGTGCGCTAACGTGAGGTCGCTCTGGACCCCCCTGCGCACCATTGATGGATGGGCACCTAGCTGGGATACTGGGTGCCTCATCCATCTCACAGAAGGACACTGTCCACCTGAGGTCAGTGCCTGTTTCAGGGCTTACAGATCCGAGCGCAACCTTAGGAACCCCTGATTCTGCTCCTGGAGGTGCCTCTCCATGAGAGTCACCACTCTCTCAATGGAGGAGGCATTCCACTCGGCCATGAGGGTCAATGCAGTGCTGATGCTCTGCAGGATCTCCTCCACAATGGAGACCATAACACACATTCCCTCATGGATCTCTGCCAGATACTCCCACACATCCTGCTGGACATCCAGCATCTGCTGCTTAGTGGATGACTCAAGGGGCTCATCATCAGCCTTTTGACTGAGCATCGTCCTGGTCTCCAGGCTGCTCGTGCCTTGGGCATTCTTTGCCTCCACCTGCACCTCAAACAAGTGTGAAGTACCCTCACCAATGTGTACTGAGATACTACGCTGAATTAATGCCCACCAAGGTGCTAGTAAGTGTGCTGGCGCCTAGTTCGTAGAGTGGGTGTGACGCAGGTGCTTCTGGAGCATGGTGGTCCTCCATTGTCAGGGGTAGCTCCTGGAGGTCCTGCGCTTGGCTGCTTGGTGGCAGATCTAAGGGAGTAGAAGGACATGTCACTAGTTTAAGTCATCATACTGTCACTGTGCATGCCAGGCACCCTGGTGAGACAATGGAGATCTGCATCATGGTGCCATCATCTTGCAAAGATCAATGAGGAATCCAGTCTGGAGGCTCCCATCAATGATGAGACTACACCAGAATGTTTGATCCATCCGAAACTCTCACCTCAGTGCACTGCACTTTTACTTTCGTCTGACATCCCAGCCTCTCCACAGCCGATTGACCAAGGTGCATGGCACCTCTCGAGCTCCAAGGCCTCCTGCTCGGATCTGTAGAGGATGAGGAAGTGTGGGGATCTTCCGCCAGTCCGTGATCTCTCAATATTGTTATGGGATGTCTTTTCCTGAAAGGGCAGAGGAGCATTGTTCAGTCCACTCTGTACCTGTAGTGCCATTGCAGCCTGGCCAACCCCAGCTGAGGAGCACCTTGCAGGGCACATCTGAGTCATGGCCCTCAAGGTGCAAGGCACTCAGTCCAAGCCACCTTGGCCAGCTTCAGCGTCATTGTCATTTGGCACTCAGACTCCAACACCCCTGAGTTCCATGGGGGGATGGCCAGCCCAAAATACTTCAATACACTGACCAATGCCACCAGGGTACTCACCCTTTCTGAGTGCAGCAGGTCATTAAACTCTTCTGGCACTGCACCCATGTGCGCCACACCATGTTTTGGCTGCTCACCCGGGCTGCCAGCTCCTCCCATGCCCTCTTTGTTAGGTGCTGTGGCCTTCTCCTCCCATCTCTAGGACAAGGGTATCCCTTCTGGCAGCCACCTCCTCCAGGAGGGCAGCGAGGCATTCAATGGAATAATTGGGTGCCGCATGCCCAGCCAACTTCACCTCCCACCTGATGTCTACATCTTCGCTTGCAGTCATGTCATTGCAGCAACTCTGATGCGGGCAGCCTTCCTGGGGCTGGTCATGAAGAGATTAATGTCTATAATGTTATTGGAAATTATTTTTTAAAATAGAGTTTAGTGGTGTTTGTGTCTGTGTGTGTTTGTGTGTGTCTTAATTGGATTAAAGCCAGCTGGTCTACAGGCTTTGATGTATAGAAAGAACTAGGTTTGAAATGGTAATTAGATAAACAGGGGGAAGTTTAGAAACATAGGTGTCAAGGGGGCAATTTGCATTTCTAAACCGTTTCAAAAGAATTGGTGAAATCTTGCACATAGTTAGAAGACGCCAAGCAATGTGCTTATTTTTTTCAGCTTACTAATAAAATTGGTGGAAACAAATGATGTTATTGTTAGAAGAGGTAAAGTTAAAAGCCTAGTGTTACAATGGAAAATTTACATTCAATGAGAAAGATATATATAAAGGAGAAAGGAATTGTGTAAGTTTGAGTTAATTTAAGATCCAACAAGTGTGAGAAGACTCCAGCCTGTAAATTTGAAGTCTGTCTGCAAGGACCCAGAGCTGAAAGAAACTCATTTTGAATGCAACTGACCAGGGTGCACTTTGCCAGGTGTCTGTTTAAATCTATGTTATTTATTGTTGCCTTAATGGGGGTATAACTGAGAGTCAGATTAATTAGGGGATTTTTGTAGTTATTATAGTAATAATTACATAGATACATGTATTTGTTTACAATCTTTCTTGTATTAATAAATGTTTCAATTAGTTTTATAAAAAACCTCTTGAGACTCGGTGGTCTTATTACTACTAAATTCAAAGCATGCATCTCAAAACATACAAATTGCAAAAATTGGTCATGACAGTTGTTTCAAGTTTCCCTCTGGGATTTGAACATCTCAGCCTTGGCCATCGGCTGTGTCATAATCGGCTGCCTGTGCGTTTTTTGAATCGGCTGCCAGCTCGCCATTGGACCCAGCAGCCGACATGCCCCCACCCGCCTCTTCTCGAATGTTCTGCAGCTGGTGTTCATGCTGTGCAGGCCTTAATTGGCCAGCCAGCATGAAACCGTGGTTGAGGCTTTCTGACTACCCCTTCTCAGCCCCGCCGAGCCTGCTCGACGAGAGCAGAATTCTGCCTATGTCTTTTGGAACACTACTGCCCTCTGGTGGATAGCCAACTCTCACTGTACCTCCTGGAGACTTTTAAACTACTTGAGGCATCACCCTCGCTCTTTCTGGGCCAATTTGGGAATATTCCTTGTCCCCAGTTAAATTCAGCATGAAACAGTCGGCTAAACAAATAATTGGCTTCCTAGCCAGAGCCTTTGGTTTGGGAGTGGGTGCTCTCCTAACTTGTTCCGTGTCACATGAAACACTTCTGCCCTCAAGTGGAGGTGTAGATCTGGCTTTACTCCCTTGTGGCTTTTCAGCTGGATGAGGCATCTCACTCCTTATTTTGTTTTTGTCCCCTTTAAAATTTGGAAAGAAGGTTTCTGCCAGCCTTACCTTGGGCAATTCTTTAGCCATTTCCTTTCCTGGTTTAAAAACCAGCCTTCCTTCATGCTCTTTGACTACATGGGGCATCTCCCTCATTATATTTTTCCCTGTACTGGGACTTTTGGTCCCTGTTTAATTCTAGGATATTCTGTCAGTCTATTTTAAATTCTATTGTTCCTTCCTGGACCTCTTTTAATTTTACTGGTCTGGCATTGGCCTTGCTACATTTGAGGAGTCTTGCTCAATGTTTCTGGATGCTATTTCACCCTTTTGGCCTCTGGACATTCTCCAGCTTTCTGCCTTTCTGCACATTTCTGCTGCTTGGTCTTGGCCTTTTCCCTTTCACTGGCTAACACCTTGCTGCTGGCCAAATAGTTTCTGAGGAAGAAATCAAACCCTGCCATTGGTCATCTGCTACACCTATCAATGGCAGGGTGGGGGGGGGGGGGGGGGGGGGGGGGGGGGGGGGGGGGGGGGGGGGGGGGGGGGGGGGGGGGGGGGGGGTGGGGCTGGTGGGTGGGTGTTGTTTCCCGTTGCTGCACTTTGGGAACGTAATTTCAATACTTTAGCACCTCATCAGCAGTCCTGCTCACCGAATCATCCTCCACCACCACCCCCCCAACATCAAATTGCCCTTTGGACATCAAGGAAAAGGTGCCGAGCATTCATGCGTGGCATAGGCATGTCACTTTTTCCCGGTTGGCTTTCAGTGCAGTGCTAGGGCAAAGGCTCCAGTTCAGGTCAGACTGGAGCGGTGGAGAGGTGGGGTGCAAGGCAGCACAGACTGAAGGAAGTACACAAACAACACAAACACATGCCAGGGTTAGTTGGGCAGGAGGAGGAAGACAGCACATTGAAAGAAGTACACAAGCACATGCCAGGGGGTGGGGGAGGTGGAAGTTGGGTAGTGGGGGGTGGGGGGGGGGTGGGTGTGAGGGAAATGGCCATGCACTTGGACAACTTGTCAAAAGCGAACATTCTTCCACAGCTGAGACCGCTGCAGCTCCATTGACATGCTTGAAGTCAGTCCTCTAAAGCTTTTCTGCCCACTCAAGCAATGCAAGAGCATGAAAGTGACACCAAATGTTCCAGAACTTTTCACTCCTTGGGCGCAAACTGCAAATTAATTTGCATTTTAGGGGGCAGCTGAGCAATTGGTCAACTGGGCAAGTTGTAGAATCCCCTTGCAATGTGGCCATGGCGCAGTCCCTTTTGGAGGTGCTCACAGCCCCTTGCAATGTCCTTATTAAGGTTTGGACCAGTGTCCATCATGGTTCAAGCTAACAGCACAGCCTTGCAGTGTGGGTTAGGAGAATGTCTGCGCCTGAGCTGAGAGCACAATGTGCAGTCCAGTGGCCGATGCTACTGCCAATTGATCAGCTGGAGTGGGGCGAAGGAGGGCAGGGCTTCAGACAGCCATAAAGCACACTACACACTGGCCATCTAAGTGGTAGCCAGCACTCTCCGGCGTGCGTGAAAGTGCCTTCAGAGTTAACAAAGAGAGGTCCTTAGGGCACATATGCAAACCCACATGTCTTTCTCTTTGATCCTACAGGAGGAGCACATCAGGATTATGAAGCCTGGTGATTTAGCGGTATGCCTCGTGGCTCACAGGAGCCAGAGAAGAAGAAGGCAAGAGTGGCAGAGGCATCTGGTTAGTCAAAAGGAGGAGCACATCCCTCAAGTTGAAGGGGCGGCAGGGCCTGCTGCATACGCAGCTGAAGATCCACAAATAACCATCACTGGTAGGCATCTCACCAGACCCAGAGAGCGCCTGTCATTCCTGCAGATTTCTGAGAACTAGTGTCACCGAAGATTGTGCATGTCTAGGGAACTGGTTGGTCATATATGCCACCTGCTGCAGGATTTGGCACCATAGGGACAAGGAGGGCATC
Source organism: Carcharodon carcharias (assembly GCF_017639515.1). NCBI lineage: Eukaryota > Metazoa > Chordata > Chondrichthyes > Lamniformes > Lamnidae > Carcharodon > Carcharodon carcharias. The sequence goes on from NC_054471.1 coordinate 133,749,418, forward strand.
AACTGCCAGTGGCTGTGAAAGTGACTGTGGCACTCAATTTTTAGGCCAGTGGCTCCTTCCCTAGCTCCACAGGTGACCTCTGTGGGATCTTGCAAGCCTCCGCCCAAAAGTGCATCCAGGAGGTCACAGATGCCATCTTCGCGAAGGAACTTTGTGCCTTTCGCCCGGGATCAGAAAGCCAGGAAGAAAGAGCATAGGGATTTACACGGATCTCCGGTTTTCCACAGGTATAGGGTGCCATCGACCGCACTCACGTGGCACTTAGATCTCCATGGTAACAAGCAGTCAACTTTGTCAACCACAAGGGCTTCCACTCGCTGAATCAGTCTTGTAAGCGATACTGCAGGATTTCCAGTAGAAGCAATGTGGATGGGGGCTAGGTGTCTGACCTGGGCCAGAGCACCTTGTCTGTGAAATTGCTAGTTAGATGCTAAAATGGCAGACTGACTTTGCTGAGGCTGAGTTTCCACAAACTAGAGGTCCATGTCACATGGTTCCCACTTCTCCATACTGGATTTGACAAGGGCTGTGCATCCTTCATCTGGGTCCATGGACAGAATTTTCCCCAGTTGGGAGGGACCTTCAGGAGTGGGCGTGTGTGGGTGTGCCTCTGATTGGCGCCCCCAATTCGGGGCACACCACCATTTTATGTGGGCGGGCCAATTAAGGCCTGCCCAGCATGACGTCGGCCAGAAAGCGCTATGCACTCCCTGTGCAGGTGGGGAGGGGGTGGGGGGGGGGGTGAATTCCCTCAGCCGAGAGCGCACTCTTTTGCGTATGCACCAAGAGGCTACGTTCTGCCTCAGGGAGATCGGCGTCAAATTTAAAAATGGTACATGTAGAGAAATAAAATTTCCCTGACCTGTCCCCTCATGTGACACTGTCACATGAGTTGGGACATGTCCATCACTTTTAATTAAACTTTTATTACATTTTTAAAAACCAACATGAAACCTCATCCCGCTCGTGGATGAGGTTTCATGCTTTTCCTGAAGCCTGCCAGTGTTCCTGGCCTGCCTGCCAACCTTAAGGTTAAACAGGCAGGTCCATTAACTAGTTGAATTAGTTTTAAAATGGCCTCAATTGGCCACTGACAGGTCAGCGGGTGCACAGATGATTCAACTGCGCCCCTGCCAACTTGAAAATTGAAATTACGCAGAATGACGTTGGGAGTTCTGCCCGATACTCAATATGCTGGCCCCTGAGATTGTTAAATGTCTCAACCATTAAGAATTGAAAGGAAGTTTGCAGGGCTCTTTGTCTTGGCAGATGAGTAGACTCCAGTTGGCCAACCTGGGTTATGAAATGCAGATGGCCTTTGTATAGTTCTCTTTGAATTTGGTCAGTGCAGCCAATGGGGACAATGAGGTGCAGGTTTCCCCAATACTGCCAGGTAGCTCCTTTTGCTCAGGGCCATAGACAGACATAGAATCAGTTTTTGAGATAGCAATGGGCATATATCTATATATATTTTATTTAAAAATATTATACACGGTGAGGTCTTAGTCCATTCCCAGAAGCAAGAACTTAGTGAGTGGTGGCTTTCAGCTCGGCCCTGTCCACATTGATGACCTTACCTGGATGAGAGGGGGCTCCACCACTATGCAAGGCCATTAGGAACTCCCTCAACAGCACATGGTATTTCCAGATTTTTCTGGTGTTTTCGCCTATTGCAAACAAATGTATCTTTGTGACTTAAAGCAGGTGCCAACTTGTTTATTCTAAAGGAGATATTAAATTAATTGGGGAAAATTGCTCTAAAGCATTTGCTATTACCTATCAACTGCCTCATTGTCACCTGAATCTGACAAACATTTCAGTGATAAAAACAAAAAACTGCGTTCTGTTGAAGGGTCATGACTCGAAACGTCAACTCTTTTCTTCTCCGCCGATGCTGCCAGACCTGCTGAGTTTTTCCAACATTTCAGTGATCCTGGTTTGTTGGACACTGAAGCACGTGCTTCCTGAGAAATGAGCAGATGTTGGATGAGTTGTAGACTAGCTGACAGAGTCTGCTCAGCACACCCAGATGTAAAATGGTTAAATAAGAGAACTGCTGTTCTGCTTCCAAATAATTACTGCCATTGTTTAAAATATGCATTTTTTATTTCGCAAAATAGTCATGTAAGTATGTCAATTTTAGACCTTCTTTCAATGGCAATGTCTTTAAAACTGTCACTGAGCCTATTAGTCAGGAATAATGATCTTTCCTGAAGGCTGAAGAAGGTTTGTTGACAGTAGAGGCAATAATTGCCCAAGGTCAAAAGTTGAGGTAATTTTGATTGCCATTAGTCAAATACTTTGAGGATATTCTTGGAGACAGTATCACCACTGTTATCAGTGAATAGGCACTGAAAGACCACAATGTCAGACAATGACATCATAGAACACCAACATATAAATATTAATGGCAGGTTAATACAGTGACCATAAGTAACTGTGAGAGTTGCACAGTCCTAATTACGCTAAAATATCAAATAACAGACCAAAAGTATAATTGAAAATTCAGGATCACTTCTGTAAAATTCAGGATAATAGCACTTGAGACCAGAAAATTCAATTATATGTTCTGTTTTTTTAAGTTTTGCTCCATTTGGACTGTGCTGAACAGCACCTTTTGACATAGGTTTCATACTTGGAACATTTATAGCCTTATCCTAAATCTGTTCTGATTTCCTCCAAGAGTCAGTATGCACGTATCAAGAGAAATTCCGAATTCCTCAATGAAATGTGAATGACATGCTAAATTGGGATACATTTACTGTGAGCATTAAATCCAAGTGACGTGAACTACCAGCATCAGAAACCTTCAGCGCTGAATATCTATGTAAGGCTCTCCAGCTAGTGATTTTTCTGAACATTTTTCAAACAGAACTAGTTATGGTGATGATGAAAAAGATTTCATGCATGTCTTTCAGCGGATCAAAATTCAAAATCTTTACCAAATAGAATTTTTATTGTTATTGTCTTATAACAACATTTCCTTAAAACTGTTGGTCACCTGAGACCTAAAGCAAAGCAGGCTTTGAAATTAGGGCCGAGGGCTTGAATGTTGCTTTAGCAACCTAAAGGGTAAAGGTTTACCAATTATAACCTGCAAACAATGCAATCAATGATTGATTATAACGTTGAGCTAATAGGTTCAATAAGAAGACTAGGCCATTTGAGCCACCTTGACAAGAAGTCAAGCAAACTCTGATGTGAGAAACATTAGGAGACAGTAGTCTTTGCGGCGAGCAAGTTTTGTTTGGCTTGGCTTGGGGTGGGGTGGGGGGATGGGGTCATGGAATCCCAAATCATCAACCTAATCTCTAATTATTCCATTCAGATTCTAGGATGAGGTTTTACTGTGGCGTTCTATTTCTCATTTCCTACAAGGAAATTTATGACTTTGGCGCTTTCTGGAAGAGATTTGGCTGTTGAGCATGAATTTTGTTTACTTCTGTTTGCTTCACTGGTTCATGGATCAGCCGACGTTAACTATGGACATTGTTTTTTGATAAATAATGAAGCACATATGTGTTAGATAACTTTCACTGACAGACTGTACTTTTCATGCTAAGTGAGTGTATTTTGCAAAGGGGTTTATTCACAGAAACTGGAAATCTTTTGATCTTTGGTGTCACATGGGTCTCTTACAAATGGAGGTCAAACCTGCTAATGTAAAGTTCTGGTTAAATATTGTCTCACAGTTTGCATTATGCCTTCTGTTGCTTTTACACTAAAGGCTGTGCAATTGTTAAAATCAGTATTTACTCAGCAATTAAACTTTTTTAGCTTCAGGATTTTGCACTCATTACACTTAAAACCATCTGTTCCAGTTTGATGACTGAATTTTTTTTCAGCAATTGGCTGATAAGTTAACTTTCCCAGAATACTTTTCAGTCGATATGATTCTGTGCAAAGTGATCCTTATTTTTCTACAATTTAATACTTTACCTGTTGACAAATATTCTGTTTTCCAAATGTGAGGCCAGCAGTTTAATTAGAGAAGGGTACATTGGAAAAGTTCATCCAAAAGCACCAGAAAATTATGCTTCCCTTAATAAAAAATCATATAATTGTTTATTTGTTATGTCAGCAACAGTTTTATTCTGCACCCTTTATCGTGGTGCATAGACTATTGTGAATAGCTTTCTACCGATGCAGCTGAAATGTTAGAAATAATTAATATGCAATAGAACATTTGAAAGAAAATTTACTTGCAGCTTAACGTGTGGCTTTACTCTTTGACCCTAAGTTCCTCATTGCAGTATCTTCACATTTCTCTTTAAATCTTATACTTTCTCCCATTCAAATTGCACAAAAGGGAAAATTGAGGGCAGGATTTTACCCCAGCATATATGAAGGTGGTGGGGGCACGTTAAATAAAACAGGTGGCTAGCCCACCACCTTACTGTCCTCCCCTGAGCTGCTGCCAAATTATGGTGGGCGGATACGATGCCAGCTTGCCTTCCCACCCTCAGGCCTTTTGAGGCCCTGAAGTTGGCTGTTAAAGGCCACTTAATGGTTTCTTTCTACCTCCGCAATCATAGCACACTTGGTGGGGGAAGATAGAAGGAAAGTGGCCAGCTCGCTACTTTCCCAATGCGGGCTACAAGGCGGAAGGGTTACTTCCTATGGGGGGTCTCTTGTCCATTGAGGGCACATCCTCAAGATGGTACAACACTTTGTGCCTCCCACCCTAGCCACTTGAACCCAATCCCTCCCACCCTGCTCCCCATCAGGGTCCCCGAACCCCACTCGATCAAAAACCCCAAGTCCGTGTAGTAATCTGATGTGTGCTATGCCTTTAAGACAAATATCATAATGTAAGATCACATGATCTTGATATCCAATTGCAGAATAGCGTGGGCTACCTCAGTAGTCAGCAGTCTCGAGTTAGAGTCTGAAAAGTTAAGACAGAGTTTTGAGTTGTAACCACACAAGTATAGCTGCTGAGTTCCTTTTGTAAATAAACAGAGTGTGTTTCTTCTAAGGGCAGTCTACAAATCTTCTCTGTCTTGATACCAACTCAGTCACCCTGAAACAAGGGTGCAACCCAGATCCTTAACTCCAACAAACCAGGGCACTGGATCCAAGAGTCTAGTATCCATGACCTTCTTGGAACTCCCTTGCATTCCCAACAACCACCAGTGCATTCTGGTGCTTATGGGGACTACTTAGTTGCTGGCCAATCAGATTGGCCGGCAATGCTAAAGGGCAGGATTTCCTGTCCCTGAGGGGTGAAAGTCCCATTCTCAACTTGTTAAAGCTGTCCCAGAGCGTTATCTCTGCATAGCAGCCCTTTTTAAAGCTGATAAGCTGCTGACAGACTTTTCTACTGGGGTTGTGGGACAGGGGGGGTGGTGTTGAGGGGGAGGTGAGTAATACGCTCCTCCATAAAATTCACCCCGGGGTTTCTAACTGCTACCCAGCACCCCCTTGGTTGTGAATGAAATTAAATCCTATGTTGGGGTGCATGGATGACCATTGTGAATAGTTTTCTACTGATGCAGCTTACTGAGGATTGTCACCTTGTTGTGGTGGAGAGACTTGCATGTCCCAATGAACCTGAGAGTGATGCCGTCCAGAGCTCCTCCTCTTGGTAGGGTGTCCCATGGTGGTAAGTTCGAGGGGAAGGTTACAGACAAAGAATGATCGAAGACGTCCTCAACGGCAGAGCAGGTGGAGGAGGGCTGTGGCCCCAACAACTGCAAAGGCGGAAGAAGGTTACAACAGGGAAGTGGCCCCAGTCATCATGGTCCACCATGCCACTGAATCCAGCCCTCAGCCGCCAAGATCGTATGGATCCCGGCTGCGTGCCGGAGTCCCCACATTCAACTGTGCCATGCGCAGGCCTCCATCAGGCCAAAAGCTCTATGATGCTGGAGGATTGGCAACAGGGGCAGGGCTGTGATACCTGGAAGCCCGCAGCCAAGATTCCGCATGCAGGCGGCGGATGTGTGACGGTCGTCGCGCACCTGTGTCGGAGTGTGCAACAATGTGCCCCCACTGCTAAAGAACATGTGGATCTCTCATTGAACTCCTCAGTCATCTGAAGTCTCACCAAGCCTTTTGGACGTCATTCTCGATTCTGAAGAACCACCGAAGTTTGTGGCTTCTCCCAATGGCTTATTTACACAATTGAGCACATGTTCCACTCAAACAAAAATAGTACAAAAATGAAAGAAGCTAAGAGGAATAAATGTTCAAATAAAGAATAAAGAAAGAACAGGGAAGTTCATAAGAAGGTCTCAAACAGAGGACAAGTCCTTCCTTAGAGAGAAAGAGGAATTATCAGAGCACAGGCATCTCGGTTCACTCTCACACCTCGCCTGACACTCTTTAAAGAACAGAAGAACAGAAAATCATCCACTGACATGGGGACGGATATTTTCTTGGAGGGGTGGGGGGATGTGGGTGGGGAACCTGAGTCTGGTAATTGTAGAATTGGAGAAGTAGGAATCAGTGACTGTAGAATTAGGTTAGGCTTGGCTTCAATCTTCCTTTATTATGGAGCAGACCTTTCTTTTCATCTCTAGTCTCATTGAAGAACAGGCTGTCATCTGTCTTTCCAGTCAGAAGTTTCTGGGTGTCCATTCCGCCCCAGGGTTCATAATCATTTAACAACCTTTATAATCTCTCATTGGGATCTTCACAGGAGTGCCCCCTTATTTGTATGAAGTCTGGTTCACTTACCACTAAAGGGCAATGGGCAGGCTCTCGAAACTGGAAGGACAATCAGAGGCCTTCCAGCTGAAGAGAAGCAGCAAGCAACAATGGATGATAAATAGAAGAGAGGTGTTTTAGCTTGCCACCCTCTCTCCAACTATTTTTGGAAATCTTTAATTAAAAAAGTTCAGTAGTAGGGCACCACTATATAGGGAGGTGTATCCCCTCTACAGTTCCAGCTATGTTTGACCTTGCACTCAGGCAGGCAGGAGGGCCTCTAGGCCTGCCTTCAGCACTGGCCCCCTGACTTTCCACTTCCTCTAGGTGCCCTTGCTGATATGGTAACTTGGAAGCTGACTGAAAAATCCCAATTGGTCTCCTTTAATTGCAGTTAACTAGGGCCTTTAGGTGCCTAATTGGTTACTGCCCAATGTATGATTGGGTAGCCCTGTTGGCCCTGATCCCACTTATATAAAAATTGGCTGGAGACAGGATGGAGCCAGGGAATCAATGCACTGGCCAGTGGGGCTGACTTGTGGCCCTGCCTGCCTCCAAAACTGACCCCAGAAGACACCAAAAATCCAGCCCATGGAGCCAGCCTCCATATTAATACTGATAACTTCATACTGGCTCACTTGCATCAACACTGCAAATTTCCTCTGGTTAAATATCGGTAAGACTGAAAACATCATCATCATCAGCCACTATCCCAAATTCTACCCTTCCCAGCCATTATGTCATCTTGAATTAGATGATTCGCAAACTCACAGTCTTTTTCAACCCCAAAACTGAATTGATTTCTTGTCCAACACAAATATTATCTACTTCCACCTCCATAATTTCACCTACATCTGCCCTGGCCAGAATCCATCTGCTGTTGAACCTCTCATTCATACTTTTATTATCTCTAGAATTGACTATTCCAATGCACTACTGGCCAGCCTATAACCCATCTGGTTCATTAATGTCCTTTAGGGAAGGAAATCTGCCATCCTCACCTGGTATGGCCTATATGTGACTCCAGACTCACAGCAATGTGGTTGACTCTTAAGAATGCCCTCTGAACAAGGGCAATTAGGGATGGGCAATAAATGCTGGCCAGCAACGCCTACATCCCACAAGCAAATTTTTTAAAAAGCCTCCTGTTCTTCATGCTCGGTAAAATTCAGCTTATCCAATGATGCGCAGCCCATATCCTATGCATCTTATATATCAGTGCTGTCCTGACTGACCTATTCTCCAATTTGAAATTTTCATCATTGTGTTTAAATCTGTTCATGGCTTTATCCCGCCTTATCTCCATACCGTCATCCAGCTCCATAATCTCAGAATTTGTTATTTCGCTGATTGTGGCATCTTATGAAACCCTCTTTACTTCTCATTACCACTGGTGACTATGCCCATAGCCACCTAGGCCTTAGGTGGCTTTGCATCTCAACTCCACAACAGCCAATCCTGCTTTAAGACTGTCCATTAAATTCACCTCTTTGACCAAGCTTTCAGTCAACCCTTTTATTATTTCCTCTTTTGGTTCCATGTCCATTTTTCATCTGATTAACCCCAGGAATCATCTTGGAACTTTTTTGATGTTAAAGCTATTATATAAATCTAAGTTATTGGTGAAATGTTAATTGTGGTGAACCTGTACTTCCCTCTCTATAGTAAAAACCATATTCTGCCTGGATATGCAAAATAAATTCTGAAGCCAATCAAAACCAAGGTATAATGGTAATTAATTTTGGTAGAGTTCCTGTCTGAGATTTATGGAACATCTGGTACTCAGAGTACTAAACACTTAGCATCTCTTTGCTTTTGTGACTAGTGGATTGTACATTAACTGTCTATTTATTCAGTGATATCACTTCAACATTGTCCAATACAGAAACCAAATAATTACTATCATAGCACGAAGCAGATAAAACTAGAATATTAGATAAGATGCACAGATCCAGTTTATCACCAGGGTTTGCTTGTTTCACTTTAATCACACAATGTCATAGACTTTTCATGAACCTTTGATCCAGCCTCTATGTGAGGAAAGGAAAAACAATCATTAATTTGGTTAGTTTGTCCTTTCATTATATTTAGCAAATGTGGCATCCTCCGACCTTCTAAATATCAAGCTATCAATGTTAAGAATATATTACAACCATTCGTTCAGGCTTCTTGTGCCTTGAAATGATCCTTGAGTTGAATAAATAAGGTGGCCATCACCCAGGTGTACATTGTTGTCATATTTTATGAAATTAATTGTTGCAGTGTTTTATATTAGGTTTGTACAGATATATTTCAGAAGCTTCAAAGAGGACAATTGTGTGAGTGCACCAGTACTTTGCAAATGTTAATATTGAATATTCTTAAGATGTTCTTAAGAAGTTCTTTGAATTCCAGGAGAATCAGAATAGGTCAGGTCAGCAATGTCAACAGCATGTTGCTATATCCATCAAGGTCTACACCTAAGGTTATGTTGATACCGGTTAAAAAAGCTGATTATGTAAAATTGAGTGAAAACAGCACCTTTCCCTTTGATAAAAGCAAAAAAACTGCGGATGCTGGAAATCCAAAACAAAAACAGAATTACCTGGAAAAACTCAGCAGGTCTGGCAGCATCGGCGGAGAAGAAAAGAGTTGACACTTCGAGTCCTCATGACCCTTCGACAGAACTTGAGTTCAAGTTCTGTCGAAGGGTCATGAAGACTCGAAATGTCAACTCTTTTCTTCTCCGCCGATGCTGCCAGACCTGCTGACCTTTCCCTTTGAGTTTGTCCAAAATCTGTTAATACCTGTTCAGGTCTGAGGTATATCAACAGTAGTAGATCTGAGAACATATTTCTAAAAGCAGAAAATAAGCAGCACTGATCACCATGTACAGGATTTCTTCATGGCCATTAACCAATCAAAGCAGCAAACCGATGATATAATGCCATCATCAAACAACTCAGCAACACACTAATGAAAATGGAGATTAATTTACGGGAAGGTGATGGTGTAGAGGTATTGTCGCTGGACTAATAATCCAGAAACCCAGAGTAATGATCTGGGGACCTGGGTTTGAATCCCGCTATGGTAAATAGTGGAATTTGAATTCAATAAAAACATGGAATCTATGGCAAACTCAGCCCTGTCGACCCTGAAAAGTCCTCCTGGCTAACACTTGAGGGATTGTGCCAAAATTAGGGGAGTTGTCTCACAAACAAGAGTCATACTCACAGAATCATACCTGACCAATAATGTTGCAGACATTACCATCCCTGGGCATATCCTGTCCAACTGGCAGGGCAGAGGTGGCAACACTGTGGTATACCATTGGGAGGGAGTTGCTGTGGGAATCCTCAACATTGACTCCAGACCCCATGAATCTTATAGCATCAGGTTGAACACCACTAAGCACTGAGGGTGGTAAGGGCACAGAATGTACTCTGGTGGACTTCAATGTCCATCACCAAGAGTGGCTAGGATGTTACTTGCCACTTATTGGCCCAAGCTGACATTGTCCAGGTCTTGCTGCTTTTGGACATAGATGACTTCAGTATCTGAGGAATCGTAAATGGTACTGAACATTATGCAATCATCAGCGAACATCCCCACTTCTGACCTTATGGTGGAAGGAAGTTCATTGATGGAGCAGCTGAAGATGGTTGGGCCGAGAAGACTACCCTGAGGAATTCCTGCAGTGACACCCTTGAACTAAGATGGACTGACCTCCAACAACCACAACCATATTTCTTTGTGCTAGATGTAACTCTAACCAGTGGATAGGTTTCCCCCGATTCCAAATGACTCCAGTTTTGCTAGGACTCCTTGATGCCACACTTGGTCAAATGCAGCCTTGACGTCAAGGGCAGTCACTCTCACCTCACCTCTTTTGTTCATGCTTGAACCAAGGTTGTAATGAGGCCAGGAACTGAGTGGCCCTGGTGGAAACCAAACTGGGCATCAGTGAGCAGGTTACTGCTAAGCAAGAACCTCTTGATTGTATTGTTGATGACCCCTTCCATTACTTTACTGATGATCGAAAGTAGACTGATGGGGTGGTAATTGGCCAGGTTGGATTTGTCCTGCTTTTCATGTAAAGGGCATACCTGCACGATTTACAATATAGCCGGTAGTTGCCAGTGTTGTAGCTGTACTCAAACAGCTTGGCTAGGGGCGCAGCAAGTTCTGGAGCACATGTCTTCAGTACTATTGTCGGAATATTCTCAGGGCCCATAGCCTTTGCAATATCCAATGCCATCAGTCGTTTATTGATATCATGTGGAGTGAATTGAATTGGCTGAAGACTGACATCTGTGATGCTGGGGACCTCTGGAGGAGGCCATGATAGATCATCCACTCAACAAATGCTTCAGCCCTTTCTTTTGCACTGATGTGCTGGGCTCCTCCATCATTGAGGATGGGGATATTTGTGGAGCCTCCTCCTCCAGTTAGTTGTTTAATTGTGCACCACCATTCACAACTGGATGTGGCAGGACTGCAGAACTTAGATCTGATCCATTGGTTGAGGAATCGCTTAGCTCTGTCTATCACTTACTGCTTATGCTGTTTGGCACGCAAGTAGTCCTGTATTATAGCTTCACCAGGTTGACACCTCATTTTTAGGTATGCCTGGTGCTGCTCCTGGCATGCCCTCCTGCACTTTTCATTGAATCAGGGTTGAACCCCTGGCTTGATGGCAATGGTAGAGTGGGGGATATGCCGGGCCATGAGGTTACAGATTGTGTTTGAGTACAATTCTGCTGCTGCTGATGGCCCATAGCACCTTATGGATGCCCAATCTTGAGTTGCTAGATCTGTTCGAAATCTATCCCATTTAGCATGGTGTTAGTGCCACACAACACGATGGAGGGTATCCTCAATGTGAAGGCGGGTCTTTGACTACAAGGACTGTGTGGTGCTTATTCCTACCGATACTGTCATGGACAGATGCTTCTGTGGCAGGCAGGTTGATGAGGATGAGGTCAAGTATGTTTTTCCCTCTTGTTGGTTCCCTCACCACCTGCCGCTGGCCCAGTCTAGCAGCTATGTTATTTAGGACTCGTCCAGCTCAGTTAGTGGTGATGCTACCAAGACACCCTTGGCGATGGATATTGAAGTACATTCTGTGCCCTTGCCACTCTCATTTCTTCTCTAAGCGGTCTTCAACATAGAGGAGCACTGATTAATCAGCTGAGGGAGGGCAGTACATGGTAATCAGCAGGAGGTTTATTTGACCATGTTTGACCTGGTGCCATGAGACTTCATGGGGTCCGGAGTTGATGTTGAGGACTCCCAGGCAACTCCCTCCCGACTGTATGCCACTGTGCCACCACCTCTGCGGGACCTGTCCTGCCGGTTGGACAGGACATACCCAGGGATGGTGATGGTGGTGTCTGGGACATTATCTGTAAGATCTGATTCAGTGAGGATGACTATGTTAGGCTGTTGCTTGACTAGTCTGTGAGACAGCTCTCCCAATTTTGGCCCTAGCCCCCAGATGTTAGTAAGGAGGACTTTGCAGGCTCGACAGGGCTGAGATTGCCATTGTCTTTTCTGGTGCTTAGATCGATGCTGGGTGGTCCGTCTGGTTTAATTCCTTTTTTTTGTGACTTCTTTAGTGGTTTGATACAACTAATTGGCTTGCTAGGCCATTTCTGAGGGCATGTAATAGTCAACCACATTGCTGAAGTCACATGTAGGCCAGACCACATAAGGATGACAGATTTCCTTTCCTAAAGGACATTAGTGAACCAAATGGTTTTTACAACAATGGACAATGGTTCCATGGTCATCATTAAGCTTTTAATTCCAGATTTTTATTGAATTCAAATTCCACCATCTGCCGTGGCAGGATTCAAACCTTCCCATTTACCACAGAGATGAGGAAGAATTTCTTCTCTCAGAGGTAGTTAATCTGTGGAATTATTTACCGCAGAGGGCTGTACAAACTGGGTCATTAAGTATATTCAAGGCTGGAATAGACAGAATCAGTAGGGGAATCAAGGGTTATGGGGAAAAGGCAGGAAAGTGGAGTTAAGGATTATCAGATCAGACATGATCTCATTGAATGGTGGAGCACATGGGCCGAATGGCCTACTTCTCCTCCTGTGTCAGATGGTCTTATGGCCTTATGACAGGCCAGCCCTAGAATCAGAATAATTTTTCACTCAGAACAATCAATCGTGACCAGTGAACAGGCAGATGAAGAGAATAATTACCTCAGAAAGTATAATTTTAAAAATGGCATAATTGGAAACCATGGCGTGTTGTGTATTTAAACAATGTGTGGAATGTTCAACTTTGCCCAAAGACATAAAATACTGGATTGGTTACATACACTCTGCCCTTTAAAATTACCCAAGTGTGTCATTTTTTCAGTGGCACTGAATGAAAGGAGGCATGCCAGAGAGATCAAAAAACATCAATGGGAAGGAAAGCAGGCTGGGTGATGTCTGATCCAATATCAAACAGCTTGTAACCCCGATGAATGTATTATTGCTAATGCAATTGTAATTTATAATTCATATGTTATTCAGCAAATTTATACATTATATAAATATCATATGAATTATTACTCTGTTACATATCCCCCGTACAAACGAAAGAATCTGCACATTCTATTGCTCTTATGGTTTGGAAGGAAGTGAGCATTCATTGTTCTAGAAATAAACTGAATTTCTCTTTTATTATCTTTGTGTGTTACCATTTTAAGATCAGATTGTTTGAGATTCATGGCATATGGCAATGGGCAGCCATCTGTTTGTCATTTTAATAACACCTAGTGTCATTGGCTTGAAAATCTCTGTGATTTATTATATCCAGCCTATGTTCAATCTAATTTTCCTTATGTCATGGACTTCTAAATTTCTAAATTTAACAATTTACTTTCACCATACACCTTGTTTAATTCTTTGACCACATTTAATCTCTATGAAGACATGTAGCTGCAACTTTTTGTTGTCATATTTTCCACTGTTATATTATGACATTAAACATTGGTTGAAATATTGGCTTAATCAATGGCAATTTCCCAATTTTGTTTGCTCTGTGCATTAAATTAAACTCCTTCTACTTTAAACTGACAGAAAGAAGAATGCATGTTCAAGATTGTAAAAGGTGACTTTTACAATGGTGTAAGGAAAAATCATGGACTAATTTAAGAAACAATTACATTCTACAAAGTGTTGGGGATATGAGGGATATACAATTGCCTTGGATGGATATACTAAAGTAAGCTGAAAGGGCTTTCTCATCCATAATTATTTCATAACTTGGATACCTTGTGTTTAGCATTTTTTTTCTTTTTTGCTTTCCCAGGTTCAAATTTACCTTGTATTATCGCTTCCTACTTAACCTCTGCCCACTCAACACACAACCGAGTGACCGGACTAACCCCATTCAAACTGATAACTGGACGAGCCATGAGGCTGCCTGAGGGCATTTGTATAGGCAGTGAGGACATAGGGCCCCTCCTCACCATCCAAGGGCCCAAACACTCCTTTCAAATGAAGCAGCACTTCATTTACACTTCCCTCGATTTAGTCTACTTCATTCGCTGCTCCCAATGTGGTTTCCTCTACACTGGAGAGACCAAACGCAGACTGGGTGACCGCTTTGCGGAACACTTTCAGTCTGTCCGCAAGCATGACCCAGACCTTCCTGTTGCTTGCCATTTCAACAGACCGCCCTGCTCTAATGCCCACATGTCCGTCCTTGGCCTGCTGCAATGTTCCAGTGAAGCTCAGCGCAAACTGGAGGAACAGCACCTCACCTTCTGATTAGGCACTTTACAGCCTTCCAGACTTAACATTGAGTTCAACAAATTTAGATCATGAACTCTCTCCACCATCCTCACCCTCTTTTTCATCCCCTTTTTTCTAATAATTATTAGTTTTTTTTATATATATATATATTTTTCTTTTCCCACCTATTTCTATTATTATTTTAAAAAAATTTCCATCCATTGTTTTATCTCCACCTTTTAGCCTATTTCAATCCCTTTCCCCCACCCCACCCTTACTAGGGCCATCTGCCACTTGCTCATTCTGCTTTCTACCTTTAATGCCACCATTAGCACATCCTTTAGATGATATCACCACCGTCAACACTTCTTTGACCTTTTGTTTATGACATCTTTGGCAATCTCTCCTTTGCCTCCATCTATCACTGGCCCTCTATCCAGCTCCACCTGTTCCACCCCCCTTAAACAGCTTATATGTCACCACATTTCTATTTCTCTTTAGTTCTGATGAAGAGTCATACAGACTCAAAACGTTAACTCTGTCTTCCTCTCCACAGATGCTGTCAGACCTACTGAGTGTTTTCAGCAATTTTTGTTTTTGTAAGACATAGGGCCAGCTTGGGAAGAGGTGAAACGATTCATTAAAGAGTTGTGTAAGCAATTGCATGACTTGAGGCAGGAGGTTAGGGACCAGCAGACTATCAGGGATATGGAACTGGATAAGGCAGCAGCAAAAGAAAGATTGCCAGAAGTAGGGGATCAAGTGGTGGTCAGGGTCCTGCTCACAAAACCAGGCTCAGCATCCCATTGGCAAGGACCTTACGAGGTCCTGATGACCAGCAATATGTACGCATTTGTGGACTTGAAAGGGAGAGGCCATTCAAAACACTGGACACAGATTAAAAAGCATGGAAGCGTAATGAATAATAATGACTAACCGGTGACAACCAGCGTCCATAATGCTGTTTTTTACAGGGACATGAAGACTGAGATATTGCTAATATGTTTGACAACCACGATTACCCTCATCACAGGGGGAACCAAGACAATCAACCAAGGGACCCAGCCAGGCCTGTTCTACAAGAGCTCGAGTGACACCAACTATGATCAGTAGCACTTAAATATCACTGTTAACAAATGAGAATGCCTACGATGTATCCTTGGACACTTGGAAGTGGAACCACGGCACCACGAGAAGTACCCTTGGAATCTCCTGAGTAAAGGGGATGAAGAAAAAGAGACATGCTTGACTCACCTCGCGTTGCACCAAGTGTCGGGGATACATGTTCGATATTGTATATGCACCAAATATAATAATTGACAGCACCAGCTCAGATTCCCCCAAGCATCTACTTAAAGGGCTGGGGAATGTGTCCTAGGGAATGAGGGAGGGGGCTTTAGACAGAGTAGGTGGAGAGTGTAGCCAAGGGATTCTCCCATAACCACAACCACACAATTAACAGGTATCAACATCCTTACATCAGGCCTCCACAGGCACAGGGAGGGACTGGGAGTGCACAGCCTATGGCACATGGTTGGTGGGAGAAGTCCAGCACAACTCCTCAGTGGGGATGTGCTGGATTGGATCATGGATGACACATTACAGACCTGGGTGGTCAAAGATGGAAATTGTCCCTTTTGAACCCTGAGAGGACTGATACAAACACACCTGACAGCCAAACATTGCGTCACCACACATTTATGGTTAGTAGGAATGGTCCTGGCCAAACCTAATTTGCAGGAAGAGGGATCCAAACCCCTCCACAAGGTCGAAAATATCAGGATCATCAGAGGTGGCAATTGGCTAAAGTACTACCTCATATCTAAATATGTAACTCTGAGGTCAGCCCTCTTTACGGAAATCTGACCGGTTGGGTCTAGGGACAAAGGGAATAATGCTGTCTGCCCACATCCTGTAGGGATAGGGACGAGAGCTACAGGCAGCTTTAACACCGCCCATAAACTGTACCCTTGAAGTTTCTAGTGTCCGCCACGAACCAATGCAGGTGGCACATACCATGGAGAAGGGGAATACTGCGTGACCACCAATGAACCTCAATACCAATACGGTAACATCCGCTGCCCAGTGATCAACTCACATTCCTGCTCCACCCCCGGGCCCCAACAATAATCAGACATTAGGTGAATATAGCCAATGATTAAAAGGAGGACTTACTGAGATACCTACTTCCTGAGGGGAAGCAAATTCCAAAGTTGCCAGAACATCGACTGGAGTTGTGGCAGTCCAGCAACTGGAAAAAGATGTGAAAACCGAACTGGAGGACGTACTGTGGTAGCGAGTGATTTGGGACTGGGGTATTAGGGTGGACATTCATCCTTGGATCAGAATTACCTCGCATATGCTGGTGGTAGTATGACTGCTAATTGCTGTCAGACTTATGATCGAATGTGGTACCGGTACCAATGATGACGGAACCAAGCAATTGCTAAAGTAGTAACCAAAGCACTGTGCAAGCCTGGGGAGTAACAGAGTATAGAAAATATGACTGTGTGACTCTAATCGCCTGCCTGGCCAGTGATGGGGTGAGAAGCATAGGGTAGTTTAGCGTTAGTTGGACATCTTCGGGATTTATAGCCAAGGGCCAAAAGGGGGGACTGAAGAGGCATATCAGGATGCATCATGGGATTACCCAGGCTTGGCTGCGTTGGGGATATAAATTTTAAAAGTGTTTGCAGTAAAAAACACTGGAATGAATATGACCTTCTGGCCAGGCCTGGAAGTTGATGAATGGTCTATGAGTTATACTGTAATAAACTGATAGCTTGACCTCAGGGGTAAGATATGCAGAATGCTAGACACTGCAGTGAAATGTCAGGATAGGTAGGCAAAGTACATTTTTTGGAACATCATTTGTGCTAATAGGTCATTCTGTGATTGTTTTACAAATTCCTCTGGAACTGTGAAGGTGATGAACAGGTCATTCCATGTTTACGTTGTAAAATCATTTGTAATTAAGGATGTAACAATTAGACATACAAGATAAGAACATTGTGGGTTAATGATGAGTTACGCAAAAGATGGTATATATAACCAACAGAAATTGTGTGACTTCGAATTGCCTTTTAGAGCATTCTGAAAGAGCATTTCCCATGTGTGCACACTTGTACTAAATAAAGAACTGCAGCTTGAATCTACCTACAGTCGACGCTGTGTTGAATATCTTTTAGATACTCTACAACACTTCCAAGCTGCCAGCTCTTACTATCCCCCTCTCCCTGATATATTCCCACAGCTCCAATTATATGTCCCTTCAAGTGCATTGGTCTGAGCCCTGTTAAGTCTAGGCCATCCTGTTGGTACAGCTCACTCTTGCTCCATAACTGACCCAAATGCCTCGTGAATTTGAATTGTTCCCTCGCAGACCACATCTCCAGCCATGCATTTACAAAAATTATTGCATGGAAATGCCCATCTAAAAAGCACAGATCCTGTAATGATTCACCTGCATGCATTCAGAAGCAATAGGTCAGATGCATAGGTTGGCCAAAATCTGAAATTGCTTTGTAAATTAGAATTGGAAGGTAATGAGGAGAAAATGTGTCCGGGGGGCAGTGAGCAGGTGTAGTAATCTAGCAGTCTGTTCTGAGTCCCTTTCTGTTCACAATAAATAATTTGGAAGAAGGTAGATGTTGCAGAATTATGGAATTTACAAATGAGAACTTAATAATGTTATGCAACCCTGTGGCAAATATATGTTGGAGCCGTTAAAGGGATATTTATTGGGCTAAAGATTGACAAGTGGATTTAAGTGCATAAAAGTTTCAGCTATTGCAGGGGAGATGATGGTATAGTGGTAATGTTGCTGGGCTAGTAGTCCAGCGACCCAGGCTAATGTTCTGGGGACATGGTTTCAAGTCCCACCATAGCAGTTGGTGGAATTTAAATTATGTTAATAAATCTGGAATGTAAAGCTAGGCCATTGATTGCTACCATCTGGTTCATCAATGCCCTTTAGGGAAAGAATCTGCCATCCTCACCTGGTCTGGCCTATGTGTGACTCCAGACCCATAGCAATATGGTTGACTTTTAACTGTCCTATGAATAGCCTAGCAAGCCATTTCAAGGGTCATATAGGATGCCAGTGACACCACATCCCAAGAAAGGATAAAGGGAACATGAAATATGTTCATATGTCTAAAAGGTATCCAGTTGTTGCCAGTTATTTTATAATTGTTACCGCCAAAGCTAATCAGATGCATCCGACTATGTCATGAAGATATGTTTTATGCCAAACTATAATTTCTAATCCACTGGCTGGAAATATGAAATGAACTTTAAAAAAAAGACTTTTTTTTAAAAACACAGACAAAGTGAATTGAATTCACAGCCAAGATAGCTACCTAATTTGCATTACAGTAAAATCCACATTCCAACCCCATTGAGATGGATATGGCATGTCTGCAAAAACACATCAATGACAATTATATAAAAGCAAAATACTGCGGATGCTGGAAATCTATAACAAAAACAAAAATACCTGGAAAAACTCAGCAGGTCTGACAGCATCTGTGGAGAGGGATACAGTTGATGTTTCGAGTCCCTATGATCCTTAATCAGAACTAAAAATATAGAAATGAGACAAAATATAAGCTGGTAGAGGAGGGTGGGGCAGGTAGAGCTTGATAGGGGGCCAATGATAGGTGGAGGCCAAGAAGAGACTGCCAAAGATGTCATAGACAAAAGGACAAAGGGGTATTGATGGTGGTGATATTATCTAAAGGATGTGCTAATGGGGACATTAAGGGTAGCAAGCAGGACAAGCTAGTGGCAGATGGCCCTAGTGGGGGTGGGTTGGGGGGAAGGGATCGAAATGGGCTAAAAGGTGGAGATGAAAAAAATAGATCAAAATAAACTTAAATATAGGTGGGAAAAGAAAAATATATTTGTAAAATAATTATAAGTTATTGGATAAAGGGGGATTGGAGAGGGGGTGGGGATGGAGGAGAAAGTTGATGATCTGAAATTGTTGAACTCAATATTAAGTCCGGAAGGCTGTAAAGTGCCTAGTCGGAAGATGAGGTGCTGATCCTTCAGTTTGCGTTGAGCTTCACTGAAACATTGCAGCAGGCCAAGGACGGACATGTGGACATGAGAGCAGGGTGGTGTGTTGAAATGGCAAGCAACAGGGTGGTCAGGGTCATGCTTGCGGACAGACCGAAGGTGTTCCACAAAGCGGTCACCCAGTCTGCACTTGGTCTCAGTTACCTCAGAGAAATGTGAATGAACCACATTTCCTATTCCATTAGCACAATATCCAGATACTCAACTGGGTGGAGACAAGCCATCAAACCTAATCACTTGAACCATGGGACCCTGGCTAAGAGGGCATATTCCCAGGCCTGACCTAATCAAGTTACAATTGAGTACATGATCATGTTTGAATTACTGGTCATTTGCACAGGACAACTTTCCTTTGTATGTTTTGAGCACATGTTTTCTCGGTAGAACTGAGGACAAACAGCTGAGAGAGATTCTCTCTCTCTCTACTCAACCTAAGTATTTTTGGGCCATGACTGTTATTGTTTGACTGTCTTTCCATGTGCAACAGACAAATATTGTAAAGAAAGAACTCAACTCCACAACTGTGTCTCCAGAAGAACAGGTAGATCATCTATCTGCAGTTTTAAACCACCTTGATGCTGAAATCAAAAGACCACCGAGTGAAAATAGCAAGAACATAGGAGTTAGCCCGGAGACAGCCAAGTCACCAAACTATAGACTATGAATAACTTTTAACTTTTATAAACTCTAATTTGACCAACCTATCCTTCCCCACTCTGTAATCTGTAATTGGGTGTGTATGGACTTTGAGAGTATGTGTGTGTTTGTGTGTGTTTCTGATGTGCAAAAGCCAGTGCATATTTTTATTATTTTACTTAGATTGGTTTAAGTATAATAAAGCAAATCTCTTTGTTAAACACAAGAAAATGTGTCCTATTGGTTATTTTATGATCATAATGTGTAAACAGTTAAGTACTCACTGAATTGGCAAATATATCCTTTCCCAACAAAATCCCTGTTGCAGTCAAATGAGGTGAGGGCACAGAGGGGAACCATTCAACCCCTGCTCACCTAGTCATAACAGCTAGAAGATAAAAAGGAAAAGTTATAGACAAAGCACCTGAATGGATCACCACTGAGACCACAACTAGAAAATTCAGTGAAATATTGGGCTGTCTCCTTCAGAAGATGTGATAGAAATTAATTCCATGATCACATTTGTTGCTATAGCTTCCTCTGTACTCTGTGTCTTAGTTGTTCATCAAAAGCCATGATGCACATCATAAAGATGCACATGCGTAGACCACCTTTCACTGAACAAGGGTGACGTGAAACTAGATTGGCAGATGGAACTAGCAGGTTACTCTATTCATTTTCTTACATTTTAAAGAATACTTGGCTGGATTTCAAGGCAGAAACTACAATTTTAAACAAGCTCCATAAAAAATTATAACACTTTACTTAACTCTTATATATTATGAATACTTTATATAATATGGACATACTACCACATACTGTATAAGATATATTCAAGGTTATTTGCTTTCTATATGTTTTACATATAAAAATAATTGTGTTTACCTTTGTGCTTCTGGCATGGAGCCTAGTCCACCAGCAGTACAAAGTGGAATTATGGGCTTGTGCTTTTCTAATCATTTGTAATAATGGATGGAAAGTTGTGCTCAGCATATGCTGCTCCACTGCCAATTAGTCTTTCCACCGTCTACAAGACATAAGACATTTAATAACACTCACCATGGCCAGGATCATGAACTGAACTGCTACTGCCTATCATGATGACAATTTAAACATCTCTCTCCCTCTTTGCTTGCAAGTCAAAGCTGCATATAACAGGTGTGAGTAAAACCATCCAGGATTAGGGACATGTAACATCAGACCCATGAATAAGTGTCACTCTGAGGAAATAACTGCAAATGATTGTACACAAGAGCATTGAAGTAGGAGGAGGATGTGAAGTCAAAAGCCTTCTTTAGTGCAAGCATTGTATCACCTTTCTCATGCTTTTTCATCTCACTCTACTCATTCAGTCACACTGGAACTAAAACATTTACTAAAGTGAGCTTGTGGCTTATTCTGAAGCAAGATATAATTGAAGAGTTATCATAATGATACTATTTTAACCTCTGCTCATCTGTACTTTCTCTAAGTTTGCCACAGAAAGCAGCGTATGTGCTGAATAATGTAAGCAGGTCAAGCACCTCACTTCATCCAGTTTCAGCCACTGGTAAACATGCAAACACCATCCCAGTTACATTCAAGCTTCAGGATTTAAATATATGAGATAGGGAGTGTGCATTGGGTGTAGGGTTGCCAACTGTGATCAAATGTATTCCTGGAGGTTTCATCACATGACTTGCCCCATGTTCCACCATTAGTTGACCAACACATACACCCTTGTGACGCACTGCCCTCCTACACCAATTGGAAGGCAAAAAGACTCATTATCCAATTTAATGATGCTTGACTGTCAGCCAAACAGCCTTTTGTCATCCCATTTTCAATACTTTCATATCTGGTAAAGAGAATGTTCAAAGAAAATGACAAAAAAACAATATTTTTTAATATCCTGATGATTTACCTCCAGGATTGCACGCAGCAGTGTCCTGGAGATTGATTTTCAATTCCTGGGGACTCCAGGCCAATCCTAGAAGGTTGGCAACTCTAATCAGATGATGAACAGAGCACAGCTAACCAGGAGCAACTGGTGATAGAGAACCACCTGCAATGCAAAGGGCTGGCTCATATCCATCCTCAGCCCCGAGACTCAAGAAGGTGGTCATCAAGGGCCTTGCTTTTTGAAATGAGAATGTTTTTTGAGCCTAGAAGCACTACAGAATCATTGGAGCCTGTTACAAACAATCTGCAACAATTATAAACTACTCTGTAGAAGTTTATCCCCTGCATTAGTGTTAGCTGTGGTTCAGTTGGTAACACCCTTGCATTTGAGTCCTAAAGTTGTGGGTTCAAGTGCCACAGACCTTGAGGGAGCACAGAAGAGATATTGAAGCTCTGTCTGCCCTCTTAGGTGGATCCTATGGCCCTCCTTTGAGGAGGAACAGGACAATTATCCTTTATGTACTGGTCAATGTTTACCCCTCACTCAACATTTTTAAAAACAGGTTATTGGGTCATAATCACTTTGCTGTTAGTGGAGCTTGCTGTACAAAAACTGGCTGCAGTGTTTCCAGCATTACAACAATGACTGGACTTCAAAATTGGCTGCAAAACACTTGGGAATGTCCTGAAGTTGTGAAAGGCTTTCTATAAATAGAAATCTTTCTTTTCTTTTCAGGTCTGTACTACCATACATGGCAACTCCCAACAATGAGCAGAATTTAATGGCTTCCCCATGGAAAATTTGGTAGCAGGGGCATTTAATTGGGTGATAGGTAGGGTCCCCGCTACCTTCTCGCCTCTGCCCTGGCTAAGTCCGTGGCAGGAAGGCCCATAGACTGCCCAACCTTGTCACCAATTGGGGCTTTTAAGTGGCTAATTAAGAGCCTCATTCCACTTCACCCAGTGGTGAGCAGGGAAACTCTTGTGCAAAACCCGAGAAGCAAACCCTGTCGTGGTTGCTTGCTGGCCTCTGAATAGGTTGGGGTGGGGGGACAGGTCCATCGGTTCATTTGGCTGATTCCTGGAATGATGGGGTTATCTTGTGAGGGAAGGTTGAACAGGTTGGGCCTGTATCCATTGGGGTTCAGAAGATTGGGAGGTGAAACGCATAAGATCCTGAGGGAACTTGACAGAGTGGATGCTTAAAGGATGTTTCCCCATTGGGAGAGACTAGAATAGGGGACATAGTCTAAAAATAAGGGGTCTCCCACTTAACATGGCGATGAGGCGAATTTTTTTCTCTCAGAGTGTCGTGAGCCTGTGGAACTCTCTTACCCAAAGGCTGGTGGGGGCAGGGGCATTGAATATCTTTAAGGTTGGATTAGAAGCATTGTTGATTGACAAGGGAGTCAAAGGGTACAGGGGCAGGAAGGAAAGTGGAGTTGAGGCCACAATCAGATCAGCCATAATCTTATTGAAGGTTGGAACAGTCAAATGGCCTACTCCTGCTCCTAATTCATCTGATTGCATTGACAGGCACTCAGTGTTTGATCAAGGATTGTACTTCATTTTGAGAAGGGGAGTGGGGAGTGGCCCACTGCCCTTGCTGCCAACCTATCTCTCTACTCCGCACGAGCCCACCCTACAAGCTCCCTGTTGCACACCACTGACTCAGCTGTGGCTTGGGTCCCTCAGCAATCCTGGGGCTCGGTTGAGTGCATTACTGGCAACAGCCACCAGCACTCCAATGGCGTTGCCAAGCAATGAATAGTTGTAAGTCTCCGACTGGCCATCAGCTCTCAGCAGGCGGGAGTTCCACTCCGGTGTCCTTAATCCTGATTGGCACTTAATACAATGGGCCTTCCTGAAATGAGGCAATGTGGGGCTCTCTCTGGTTCCTTAGCCAATGGGGGAGACTGCTATTGCCTATATTAAATATTCCTAATATGTGTAGTGGAAAATCCATGAGGTAAGGCTCTACAGTCAGTCAGAATGTCTCCCAAGAATGCACAGCTTGTTGATAAGGAGGCTGGGAGCCCAACAAAAAGACAATTTTCTCTTTGGCTATTGTTGCCATCAGGAGCTGGATTATTTGCAAACCAGCTCGGGGAGGTGTAAGGAATATCTCTCCCAAGAAACTCACATTAATATATATAGTACCCTATTACTTAACTTACCCCTGTTATGATAAGAGAGTGGAAAGTAAAAGGAAGATAAGGTCAACAGTTCACAAATCATATACTTCACCAAAGGGAAGCACTAAGATACAATACATTCTGGGAACACACACATTATTTTAAGGGTATTACCATAGGATTGAATTGAAACTCTATGGTGCACAATGTCTTACGATCTCGAGAGGGATTGCTAAAGCAAAATAACTAAATTTACCAAACAGCCCACAAATAAAGAAATTACCAACAAGACTTCACTTTTTGTAACTTTTATTTTAACATGAAATTAGAATCAATAAAAATTAAACATGAATTAATAAGCAAATCACAATCTATGCAAACTATAAATTGAACATGGAACAGCAAATGCAATAAAGACTATGGGTGGAATAGTACAGGGTTGCCTGCCCACCGCCCCGAAACAAAGTTGGTGTGACATCAACATGCTCCACACCAACCTGCCGCACAGCCATAAAGCACTGTGGGGCAGATTAATGAGGGCGAATGGGACTTCTGCCCCTCACTGGGGAGGAAGTCCTACCCTCTGGAGTTGCCGGACAATCTAATTGGCCATCAACTCCATCAGTGCTGGCAGCGGCAGCAGGATGTCCGTGGCCAGGACTACAACAGAAGAAAAAGACCAAGGCCCATGGAACCCTGGAGTAGGTAAGTGTGGGGGCTTGCGCTGGGAGGGCTTGGGTAGGTTACGGAGAGGGGCGGGAGGGGGCAGGGCGTGAATTTAAGTGAGGGAGTGGATAGGAAGTAAGGGGGAGAGGTTGACCTTAGGGGGGGCCACCCCATGATTGGCAAAGGGCAGCCCCCAAAAAGCGACAAATCCTCCTGCCCCCATTCCCTCCCACCTTTTAAACATGAAAGTGAAAAACATCAGGCCATCTGCCTCTGTCCGTCTACCCACACCGATAGATTTACGGCATGGATAACATATTATCAGAGTCAGTTGGCTTGATAACATGCCTAATCAACCCTTGATTCTTTATTTAAATATGGTGGGCGGGCTGCCAATTTTGGTGCCTGCCTAGCCCCCTGTATTATGGAGGTAAGCTCGGAGATGGGTGAGAAGGTGGTGGGGTGGGCACCCACCCTATTATATGTGGCCCACTGTGTGAAACACACCCACTAGAGGCACAGAAAATTCAGCCCTTCCTTTCGGAGGTAGTTAGCCGTCCACTTCATTTGTATAGTCCCAGTTTCAGTCACACAGTCCTTCCAAGTAGAATTTCATTTCCTTTTCTTCAAGGACTTAGCTGATTTATAAAGGTCCTCCTAAGTCAGGATTCTGGTTCCTTTCCTTCAAGGTCTACAGCCAATTTTCTGCAGGCAGTGCCCTCTTCTGTTTCCTCTCTATTTTTCTGTGTGCCTCACTTCTTTCCAGTTGGTACTGCTTCCAGGTCAAGGTCACATGGACCAGTATTTCTTATTATCCAAGAGTTATAACTGATCCTTTACAATTACTACAAATGCTTAAAATTCCTTTTCAAACATTTTTTTCAAAACAATTATGGATTCCCCTAACATTTTGAGGCAAATTTCCCTGCTCCTGGGGCAAAAATCATCATAAGAAAATATTCTTGGAATAAAGTCAGATAATGTTTCAAGAGATGAATAGAATTGGTTCCATGGTAGTTTAGATGCAGCAATTGGCAGTGAATGAAAGTGAAGTAGATGAAAGTGAATTTAGGCACAAATGATGAAGAAGTAGAGATGACCATTGATGCTTTTGGTGAACTGGACACTGCAGACAGAATTTTCCCTGCCCTTTGGCGTCGGGTGTATTGGGCGGCTTGAGCAGACAATATGGCAAGAAGGCCAAAAATTGTTTCATGGCGTTGTGAAACCAGTTTACAATCGTCCGCTCTGACCGTCAATGGCAGGCCGTGTTTCCTGCCATCGGATATTGGGAACTTCATTGTAATGCGACATTTAGGAAGGACAGGAAGTTAGGAAAAGCTGGAGGGGTGGTTCTGTTAATTAATGATGGTATTAGCAGATTAGAGAGGGATAACCTAAATTCAGGAAACCAGGATGTAGAAGCAGTTTAGGTTGAGATGAGGAATGATAAAGGCAAAAGTCACTTGTGGGAGTGGTGTACAGGCCCCCTGATTGTAACTACACAGTATGACACAGTATAAAAGGCGAGATAATGGGAGCTTGCCAGAAAGGTACAGCAATAATCATGGGTAATTTTAATCTTCATATAGACTGGAAAAATCAGATAGGCAAAGGTAGTGTAGATGAAGAGTTCATAGAATGTTTTCGGGATAGTTTCTTAAAACAGCATGTTCTGGTGACAACTAGAAAGCAGGCTAAACTAGACCTGGCATTGAGCAACAAGATAGGATTAATTGATAACCTCACCCCTAGGTAGCAGTGATCATAATATAATTATATTTTACATTCATTTTGAGAGAGACATGAGTGCATCCAAGACTAGTATTTTAAACTTAAATAAGGGAAATTATGAGGGCATGAAAGTGGAGCTAGCTAAAGTGAGCTGGCAAATTAGGTTAAAGGATATGTCAAAAGAAGTTCAGTGGCAGACATTAAAGGGACATTTCAGAATATACAGAATATATACAATCCAATGAGAAAGAAAAATTCCAAGGGGAGGGCACACCATCCATGGTTAACTAAGTAAGTTACAGACAGTATAAAACTTAAAGAGAAAGCATAGAATGTCACAAAGGCGGGTGGCAGGTCAGAAGATTGGAAAGAATATAAAGAACAACAAAGAATGACTAAAAGATTAATAAGGAGAGAAAAAATTAGAGTATGACAGAAAGCTATTTAGTAATATCAATAGGGATAGTAAGAGTTTCTATACATTTTTAAATAAGAAAAGAGTTAACAAAGTGAGCATTTATAATGAATTGATAATGGAAAGTAGGGAGATGGCGGATGAATTAAACAGGTATTTTGTTTCAGTCTTCACTATAGAATACACAAGCAACATCCTGGAAATAGCTGTAAATCAGGAAATGGAAAGGAGAGGAACTCGGGAGAATTACAATCACCAGCGAAGAGGTATTGAGGAAATTTTTGGGGCTGTGGGCTGACAAATCCCCAGGACTGGATAGACTTCACCCTAGGGTCTTGAAAGAAATGGCAAGATAGTTGATGCACTGGTTTTAATTTTCCAAAATTCCCCAGATTCGAGGAAGGTTGCATTAGATTGGAAAATAGCAAATATAACTCCTTTACTCAAACAGGGAGGGAGACAGAAAGCAGGAAACTATAGGCCAGTTAGCCTAACATCTGTCATAGGGAAAACATTAGAAGCCATTATTAAAGGTGTTATAGCAAGGCACTTAGAAAAATTCAAAGCAATCAGGCAGATTCAACATGGTTTTGCAAAAGGGAAATCATGTTTAACCAATTTATTGGATTTGTTTGAAGGAGTCACATGTGCTGTAGATAATGAGGATGTTCTTCCAGAAGACATTTGATTAAGTGCCACATCAAAGTTTATTACAGAAAATAAAAGCTCATGGTGTAGGGGGTGACATATTGGCATGGAAAGAAGATTGGCTAGCTAACAGGAAGCAGAGAGTTTGCATAAATGAGTCTTTTTCTGGTTGGCGTAATGAGTGGTGTGCCACAGGGATCAGTACTGGGGTTTCAACTTTCTACAAATTATACAAATTACTTAGATGAAGGGACCGAAGGAATGGTTGCTAAATTTGCCGACGGCACAAAGAAATGTAGGAAAGTAAATTATGAGGAAGACCTAAGGAGACTACAAAGTGACATAAATAGGTTTAGTGAGTGGGCAAAGATCTGTCAAATGGAGTGTAATGTGAAATCATTCATTTTGGCAGGAAGGATAAAAATGAAGCTTATTATTTAAATGGTGAGAGATTGCAGAGCTCTGAGATTCAGAGGGATCTGGATGTCCTAGTCCATGAATCACAAAAGGTTAGTATGCAGGTACAGCAGGTAATGAGGAAAGTTATTAGAATGATATCATATATTGTGAAGGGATTTGATTACAAAAGTAGGGAGGTTATGCTTCAGTTGTACAGGGCACAGTTGTGAGGCCACATCTGGAGTACTGTGTACAGTATTGGTCACCTTATATAAGGAAAGATGTAAATGCATTAGCAGTTCAGGGAAGGTTTACTAGACTAATACCAGGAATGGGTGGGTTGTCTTATGAGGTAAGGGGGACAGGTTAGGCTGTATCTACTGGAATTTAGATGAGTAAGAGGCAACTTAATTGAAACCTTTAAGATCCTGAGGGGTCTTGACAGGGTGGATGTGGAGAGAATGTTTCCTGTTGTTGGAGAATCTAGAACTGGGGGTCACTGTCTAAAAACAAGAGGTCACTCGTATAAGACAGAGATGAGGAGAAGATTATTTTTGTCTCAGAGGGTTTGGAACTCTCTTTTACAAAAGGAGGTGGAAGCAGATTTTTTTAAGGCAGAGCTAGATAGATTCTTGATTAACAAAGGGGTGAAAGGTTGTTGGGGGTAGGCAGAAATGAGGAGTTACATTCAGATCAGAAATGATCTTATTGAATGGCAAAGCAAGCTCGAGGGGCTGAGTGGCCTACTCCTGCTTCTAATTTGTATGTTTGTATGTAATACATCTGCATATCATTTTAAGCCCAGCTCGCTGGAATCATCCCCCCATGCTGGATCATTCAGTGATTGCATGCCAATGTGTTTCACAACTGTACATAAGCAACATGCACCTGGTGAGCTGCACTTTACTCAGGACTTCGAGGTTTGTTTGCTTACCTTGCTTTGGGCAGCACTCGCAGCTGTCTTTGCCAGACTTCACAGGCAGCACCACATCACTTTTAGGGTGGCTGTACCTACAAGACATGCCATAAGGTGGAGGTGGCTTTTCAATGGCTGCAGGACTAAGACTTGCTTGGGGAAGGAGGAGAAGTGGCTTCAAACAAGGGAAAAGGCTGCAGGGCTAGGGCTGTACTGGGAAAGGGAGCTATCCCAGGATGTGTGTGGGGGCACATGTTGATCGGTGCAAGTGGCCTCAAGATAGTGAGGGCAGAGGAGACAGTCTCCAGAGGAGATGAGGCCAGATGGAAATGTGAGGGTATGCGTGCTAGAATGAAAGTTGATGTCCCTTGAGCTGGCAGTGAGCGAGATGCCAGTGAATGTGTGATAGGCTTGAGTGTGTGAGTTTAGAGTGATGCCTTACCTTGGTGGCACGGATGAGATCGTTCAACCTCTTTCTGCTTTAATGGCCAACCATTCCTGAGCAGCTGAGCTTTGCCTGCCATTCAATAAGGTCATTCTCTAATCTGCACTGCATATTGGTACTGATCATCACTGCTATTGCCTACCAAATTGGTGAGATTGCTGGAACTCCTGTGGCCAGAACAGGGGCAGGGGACATCACGGGGAGCCTCCACAGTGTTCAAAAGGTGTTCCAGGGACGGGTCACTAAATCGGGAAGGCTGTAGTCATCTTGCCTTTCAGGGCCATGTCTTCTGTGCAGTAGTCCTGGCTGGAAACACTGAGAGGCATAGCTGCACTTTAAATAGGGCATCCGGTGTGAGGAAGCAGCGAGGTGATGGCATGGTGGGCAAATGAGAACCCGCCCAGCATCAAAACAGCATGTTTCATGGGAATACATGATTAATGAGGCGCGAATGGGATTATACAACGTGAAAAGCCGCCACTGCGGCCAGCGAGTAAACCATTATTTTTCCTGCCCACTACCGTACTTAGTGCAAATCTGGGATGTTTCTGCTCTTCCTGTTCATGGTGCTCATAGCCTGGCTGAGACTGGTTTACCGTCTTCTCCAGTGCTTGATGCTAATGCCTCATTGCAAGGCAAAGCTGTCTGCAGCAGATGATACAGGATGTAATCACTGGACTGAACTGGAAAACACTCTGACCTGTCAAGGTATCATGTTTATTTATTCATTCATGGGATATGGGGGTTGCTGCAGGCCAGCATTTATTATCGATCCCTAATTTCCTGAACTGCTGCAGTCCACGGGGTGTAGATACACAAATAGGGCTGAATTTTCCCCCCGCTGGGGGGGGAAGTTGAAGGGCGGGTGCTTACAGGCGCGTTTCCAATCGGCACCCCCAATCGGAGGTGCGCTGCCATTTTACGTGGGCGGGCCGGGGTGGTGGGGGGTGCGGGGGTAGGGGGGGGTGAAATCCCAAAATTGAGAGTGCAATCTTTTGCGCATGTGCACGAAAGAACGCACTCATTTCCCTGAGGCTAAGTGCAGCCTCAGGGAGATCAGCTGTAATTGTAAAAAAGATAAAAATAGTAAAATAAAATTTCCCTAACATGTCCCCTCATGTGACACATGAGTTGGGACATGCCCATAATTTTGACAAAACTTTTATTAAAACTTTTTAAAGCTTATATGAAACCTCATCTCACCCGTGGATGAGGTTTCATGTTTTCTCTATTTGCCGCCGGGGTTTCTGGCCTGCCCGCCAATCTTAAGGTTGGACGGGCAGGTCCTTTAATTACTTAATTGACTTTGTCAATGGCCTCAGGTTGGCGGGCGCATAGCTGATTTTGCTGCGCTCCTGCCTTCCTGAAATTTTAAATGGGGCGCGGTGACATTGAGACTTCCCCCCACCCGACGTCACCACGTGTCATTTTACGCATCAGCGAGCAAGCCCTCACCTGCTCACCGACACATAAAATCCTGCCCATAATGCTGTTAGGGACTTATTTCCAGCATTTTGACCCAGCGACAAGAGCAGTGACATATTCCCAAGTTTGGACAGTATGTGACTTGGAGGGAACTCGAATGTGGTGATGTTGCCATGTGCCTGCTGCCCTTGTCCTTCTAGGTGGTAGAGGTTTGGATAGGAGCCTCGACATGTTGCTACAGTGCATCTTGTAGATGGTACACATTGCAACCACAATGCGGCAGTGATGGAAAAAGTGGATGTTTAAGGTGGTGGATCAAGCGGACTTCATTGTTGTGGATGGTGTTAGGCTTCTTGAGTATTGCTGGAGCAACACTCCTCCAGGCAGTTTGGGAGTAACCTATCACACTTCTGACTTGTGCTGAGCTGGTGCTTGGTTGGTCCTATCTTGGCTGATACACAGATGTTCTTCAAAGTTTCCTGACTGGAAGGGAGGCCTTTTCACTTACATATATTTCCACATCCTGCAAGGCACTGTGTGGTACTTTGCAAGACAGGCATAGCCCTTGGATTCCAAAGAGGGCCACATTCCTCTACCACATTTGTTCCAACAAAATTTGCACCAAAGTATCTGGAAACATTGATACGCCTGCTATTTTTTTTACAGCTTATCACCTCAATCTGATGTATTAAAAAATCTTAATGTAACCTTTGCAATTTGTCTTGCATGAGGTGCGACTGTAGGTCATTAAATCAAAGTATTAAATTAAAGTCAAACAGCATAAATATATTAATAAAAACAAAGCTTCCTTTGGACTGAGAAAGAGTGCCACATTAAAACAGATGGTAAATGTTTGTGTGAAAATGTCCATATGTCTTTGACTGTATTAAAATTACTTTAATATGTGGCAACATTGTTTATTCACCTCATTACTATCCTAACATGTTTGTTAAACTCGTTTAATTATTGCCTCCAGTGGAAAGGTAAAGCCACCGTAAACATATATTTAGCAGAATGAAATGCATGCTGTATTGGCCATGAGTGCGAGCTCTGATTGTGAAGGTGAAGCTGTCATTATTCAACATTAGTTGGGGTTTTAAGAGTGTGCCATTGGATCATTATGTAACTTCACTGTGCCTGGTGGTTGTTCAAACATTCTCTCTGATTTTAGTACTTTCCTAAAGTAAACCCAATCCAGCTGTCGGAGGTTTAAAATTACTCTTTGCAATGTTTGTTTTTCATAAATCTCTGTTTACTTGCAGAAAGAGTATCACACAATATTCTAGAAATGCATGTTAATGATCAAGTCTCAGCTTTTTACTTCACAAACTTTCTTAGTCTTTGACCCTGAGAAGCCATTGTTAGATAGTGCTAGGACATATATTCTACAGGAACAATTAAACCAAAGGTTAATGATGGTTAAAAATGAAATGTGTCAGCCAGTCATTCCTATTTTGCTTCTATACATGTCAAGTTCTGTGTCTACTGTACACATAACAGCACAGTTCAGACTTCAACATTTATACCAAACTACCAGGCTTGGAAAACTAATGAACAGCTTTTCAAAAAGTTGATACAACCCCAAAAAGCTGACAACTCAAAAAAACACATTGAGCATCTGAAGAACATCATTGAGTAATAGGTCAGGATCCCGGCCTCCAGAAGACTAAATAAGATAAATTATTTTTAGTACAATGGATTTTAGGATATGTTATTCCTGTTTTAGGATCACATTCTGTTGCTATGATTGGTTTTCAATGAAAAGTGAGACTCAATGCCCTCATATATGATATTTTAAAAAATAGTGTTATGGAGACAATAGAGGGGCAAAACCAAACTCCTTTATTCTCTCACTGTCTATCCATAAACTGAGGTGTTTTCTTGTTTAAAATAGGCTGTGGCACTTATTCCAAAAATCCTTGGTTTATGTAATCAATTCTTAATGTAACTTTCAACAAACTGCCAGGATTAAATTGGAAGTGTAGTTAATTCACACATTCAAACCCAGGCATGTGCACGCGCACACACATACACACAAACAAAGTAGGGGGATAACAAAGGGGGGTTTTTACAACTATGAATAGCCTAACAGTAAAAAGAACCATAGAAACAGATATCCAGATTTCCAGAGTCAAGAAAGTCCAAATTCAGAGGGGATTCGCTCACGGAGAAGTTCAAATGCAGGCAGATTTCTGGCTGAAAGCAGAGATGCAGAATTCCTTTAAAATGATGGTGTTGCAGTGAGATGAGGTTGATATTCAAAGACTTGGTCTGTTTGGCAGGCAGTGGCCAGTGGCTTCCAGAGACACAGGTTTCAAGGAGGGCTTGTTGCAGGCTGCTTGATCAGCCTGGAGTACTGTTGTCAAACGTTGGCAGCTTGGAGATAAACCAACGGTCTGGCCTGCTCTTGAGTTCTCAACTGTATAAAGTGATTTCAAAATGGTCACTTGAGTCATGTGACCTCCTTCCTCCACAATGATTTAATAAAGGGGTGTTTATCTGGTGTCTGGACTTGGCTTTTGTTTTGTGGCTTATAATGTCCCAGGCATTAGCCTCTGAAAGAGTCATTATCCATATTGATGTCCCTGTTCTGGTTATCTATTGTATTGGTAGACTCTCGGACTCCGCTAGAGAGGTAAGGTTATAAAATTGCAAATGACATCCATTTCCTTTCAACAACTCCGTTTTGAAATGGAGCTTAACAGTCCCAGGCATGAGATTCAAAAAGTAACATGTCAGGGCATTTTTCCAATGCAATCCATATAATGCCTTAGTGGTCACCTTACAACTCCAGACATCAGGTGACTTGTGGTGGCCATCTTGTGGTTCAGGAAGGTTCATTTTTAAATAAACAAAAAAGAATAAAGGTTGTTTAACATAGTTTATGATTGCTTTCATACCTTGTTGATGTGTTCATAGTCATCATAGAATTGCAATGGATATGAATTTGAAATGTTCAGCTGCAGCTATACCCAATATTCTATCAATTGTATTATTGTTTGGTGATAAAGAGTTGGGGGGGGGGGCAGAGTGGTGTGATGGCTGGAGGAAGTGGAAGAATAGAAGCACAAAAAAGTCAAATTTTACAATAGTAGAAACTTTATTTTCTAGATGTGTCAGTGTGCATGATCCTCCAGAAATCTTGAGGACGATTTAGTGGTGGAGTGAGGGGGGGATGGCTGATGGTGAGCTCTCTGCATTTACCAAAGCTGCCCTCAGAAACTGACAGCAACTTCAGGATAACAGCCTTATGCAGATTAATTGGACAAGTAAGAAAACAAAGATGTGTGTAGAGGAGGTGCAAATGGCAATAGCAAAATCAATACTGACAACTGCTGTCTGAAAAAATTGGGGCAGCACTTATCATCTTTAATGTTGAGCCCAAAAGACTGTGAAGTGCTTAATCTAAATACAAGATGCTGTTCCTAGAGTTGATATTAATGTTTATTGGAGTAGTGTAGGAGGCTGAAGACAAAGGGAGTGGGGTGGAGCATTAAAACGGCAAGCACTTGGAAGCTCAGGGTCCCACTTGCAAACTGAAGGTTGGTGTTCCACAAATTGATCACACAATCTGCACTTTCCCCAACGTGGTTGAGTCTGTATCATGAGCAGTGAATACAGTATACCAAATTGAAAGATATACAATTCTGTCGCTGTTTCACTTGGATGGAGTGTTTGGGGCTCTGGGCAATGAGAATAGAGGAGGTAAAGGGAATGTGTTGTATTTCCTGTGCAGGAATGGAAAGGTGCCATGGGAAAGACAGAGGGCATTAGGGATGACTGAAAAGTGGACCAGAATGCTATGGAATGAACTGTCCCTTTAGAATGCTCAGAGGTGATGATGGTGACATGATGAGGGAGGTGGCAGAAATGACAGAGGATGACTCATTGAATGTGGAGGCTGATGAGGTGGAAGGTGAGGAGAAGGGGAACACTATCATGGTTCTGGGGCAGAAGGAAAGTGGTAAAAGCAAAAGTGCAGGAAATGAGATGGATACTTTTGAGGACCCCATCAACAACTGAGAAGGGAAATCGCCATTTGAGGAAAAAAACAACATATTGGAAGCACTTGCATGGAATGTGACATCATTAGAATAGATGTAGAGGAAACTGGGAAAATGGAATAGCATCCTTACAGGAATCAGGGCGTAAGGAGATATAACTGAGATAGCTTTGGAAGCTAATGGTTTTTTGGTGAATATTAGCCTTTCCCCAGAAAGGTGGACAGAAAAGTCAAGAATGGGAAGAACCAGTTATGGACCATGTGAAGGCAAGGGCAGAGTGGAAATGGGAAGCAAAGTTGATTACATTTTTAGTTTGGGGTGAGAGCAGGAAATGGCACTGATACAATCATCAATGTACTGGAAAAAGAGGGGAAGATAAGAGCCTGGCCAAGACTTAAACAAAGAATATTCCACATATCAGAAGAAAAGACAGGCATAGCGTGAGCCCATATGGGTTCCCATAGCAACACATTTTATTTGAAGGAAAAGAATGAAGCCATAAGAGAAGTTGTTCAATGTGGTAACAGATGTGGTGATGGATGGGGACTGGTTTGGTCTCTTTTTAAGGAAGAAGTGGAGAGCCCTTGGGCTGTGATGATAGGGAAGGAGATTTACAGAGATTATACATCCAAAGCGGAAAGGTGACGGATAGGGCCAGGAAACTGGAGGCTGCTAGTGGCGGAGGGTGTTGGAAGAATCACAGATGTAGGTGGGAAGACACTGGTCAAGGATAGAAAATTGATAATTGAGATAGCAAGATATCAGTACTAGGGGGCAAGCACAATCTGGAGGAGTGATGGTTCTACTAGATCAGTCCTGTTTGTGGATTCTGAAAAGGAGGTTGAAGCGAGGTTGGGGTATATGAGGTTGGAGGATGTAGAGGGAATATCACCAGAGGAGATGAGGTGAGTCAGAGTTTTGAAAATAATAGTTTGATTTTCAGAGGTAGAAGGGAAGGGGAGGTGAACTGCTTCCACGATTGCAGGTTCTTAAATATGCTGTGTTTGATGTGTATACATGATGTTTGAAATCAGATGAAATTTTAATTTTAATACTTAATGAGAAATTAAGTTCAGTGTGAGTTTAGAACAGTCCTAATTGGGCCCCAGTTGTTTATGTTAATTTACATCTATTTTAAATTCAGGCATTTTCGAATGTGATTTACAAGAAATGCAAATGTAAATTGGCGTTGGCAGAATGGGCGCAGGAATGGGCACAATATTTGGATTGCACCCACGGAGGGAATTCCTGACCCCAATAAGGAAAGAAACTTTCCAACATTAATCCCTCTGCAGAGAGGGCCATTCCAATGCTACTGTATCGCGGCTACACACAAGAAAATCTCACTTCAAAGTCAAGGCCCTGTCCAAAATTGTGCATGCAGTCCTTGAAAAGTGTTGTGTTTGTTTTGGCGCATGTGATAACAGTGTCAAGCCCCTGGTTTAATCACTAAAGTAATACCAAGTCTAATGGTGTTCGTTGTTGTTACTATGTAAATCAGCCAGCAATTTGAGGCAATGAAGAGACACACTACAAGTTGCTTTAGGATATTCTTGAAAGACACAATAAAGTGCTAGGTTTTTCTTTCCTTTTTAGCTCTTGATATTGGAATTTAATGTTTACTACAAAGTTGGGCTAACAAACTAGAAGTGGCAGTAACTTGCACATTGTAGCATTCAGTTCACCACAATGCTATTCATTGTCAAGGGCAATTAGGGATGGGAACAAATGCTGGCTTAGCCAGCAACTCCCACTGCCAGCAAGATAAGAAAGTTATATATTGTGAAAAGAAATTGTATTCATATACCACAGGCATCAAATAAACTTAAACTACAGAAATCTAAAGTGTATTTTTTTCATGTTCAAGTGCAGAATTATCAGTCACTTTTTATTGGAGTATGCTTGGATCTGGATGTTCACACTAAATCATACTCTGAAAGTGGTTATTACAGTATGTTGTACCTGTGACCAATAACATGGTACTTCTATAAAGTACTATGTACAGCTTTGATTTAGCATTTGCAAAGGGAGTTTGGGTATTCTGTTGGTATGCCACCTATTATGTTGGATGTGAGATGGAGACCTAATTAACCTTTTTCAACTCCAGGCATAGCAAATTTGGGTAAATTCCCCCATTCTGTACACCCATCAGATTTTGTCACTCAAAGGGAGTGACTACTGGAGATAGCAGCTCAACACTATAGCGCTGATTCAGTGACCCACACTCCCTTTAAGTACAGCTCCCAACTGGATTGTGGAATCACTGAATTAAACATGTAGGTTTCAGTGTGTTTTTACCATATCAAAAGCTAAGTACCTGAGTAAATGTTCATTAGCACACTTAAGTGATTAAAATGGATTAGCCTTTAATATTTGAAATATAGTGGCTGCAATTCATATTTCATAGCTTAAAGATCGACAAACCTTTGCTAACCTATTTCTTTCTTTGTACATATACTAAAGTCCCAGATGACAAAGGCATGAAGATAATACTGCATAGTATTGATTTATTGTAAGTAAACCCAAATTTAAAAATATTAGAATAATTTGAATTCAGAATTAAAATGTAGAAAGTTGCCAGAACTAAGAATATTCAGCCATGTGGAATCTGGGCTATTAGAACAAGTTAAATTAAACAAGAGATCCTTGTTACACAACTATGTGAATTTGTTCAATTCTTTTCAAGCAAAGAAGATACATTGTAGTCCCAGTATTTACATCAAATCCTTTGCAAATATCTCTCCTTGTCTCAAGTATGTGAAGCAGTGTTTACTGAACTGATTTGGGCTGGCATGTAGATTTGGGTCAGGTGCGTTGCATGTGCCTGGAGCCAGATGAATTGTAAATCTTCTTTCTTATCATACATTGACAGTGAGAGGTAACAGCTTTATCTCTAGCTAATTCTGACAATGGTTATTACAGTATTTATTACCTTTGCTTAAACAGATGGTGCTTTTGTAAGGTAATTTGCTCAGGCCAGATGTAGCATTTGCAAATGGGAGTTAGAGTATTCAGCCTGTGTTGACAGCTTCGCAGTAATATAAAATGTATACAGCCTTTCCTACTGGAGGCCCATGAGCCCATTGACTGCGAGAGTATGAGTCACTTTATGGCCTAACTGTTCAAGGAGCCTCATCTGTAACCAGTGTGTGTTGGAAAATTAATGTTGCACCTAGAAAATTAGTCTCCATTTTCTAGTCCCAGAGAGTTCTGTGCAAGACTGTAAAACTAACCTTGGTAGGAGAGGAAATTGTAAAAATATCATGGGGATTGCCATTCATTTTCCACCTGTTTTCCATAGGTTTCCCTGAACCATATTCCATGGCCATGAAAGAGCAGGCAAGTGGCTTGCTCACAAGGCAGCAGATTAAATAGGTTGATCGCTAGAGGCAGCACACAAGCTGACATGTAGAAAATACCATCTTATCCTGCTTCCCTATGTCTCTCACTGCTCAGCACCTCATGATCAGAACGTCAATATACTTTTGCAATTCTCCCTCTGGGGAACTGCGCTCCTGTGTTTCCTTTTTATTAATTGCTGCATAACTAAAGTCTTCATAACTTACAGAAGACATGTTTTAAAATAACTTTGTTCACATTAAAATGGATTATAAAATTTAAAACACGCAAATATTCCAGACCTAATCACAATCTGCGGATTGAGTGTGTGCACTCTGCAACCAAAGTATGAAATATATAAATGTGAATCTTTGAACTCCAGTATCCTTCATAATCGTAGGACAGTATAAATGTTTATCTTAAATAGATCACACTATTTATACAATTCAACTGGAAAATCTTCAATTATCCCTAAATCTGAAGACTTCTTCATGCTTTTTGGCACTGCAAATATTCCAAATATTATAAACTTCCTTGTCATTCTTTTCTGAGCTATTTCCAATGTATGTGTTATGAAAGCTAAGGGAACCAATATTCTGAATATGCTCAATGAATAATGAAGGGTTAAAAAGATTTATTCTAACTTAAAACAAAAGGGAGTGATTCCAAAGTTGGACACCACCAGTGATGAGCCGAAGGCCCCTTGAGAAACTGTAGGCACACATCCTGAGACTATCTGTCAGATTCTGCATGAAGATCTTAGACTATGCAATTAGGAACATACCCCAAACCTGTTCCTTCCTTCAATGAGATCTTGATTGACCTTATCTTAATTTCATCCATTCACCTTTGTTCCATACTCCTTAATACATTTGGGTAGCAAAAATCTCTCAATCTTAGATTGAAAATTATTAACTGAGCTAGGATCTACAAGTTCTGCACTTCTGTCACCCTTTGTGTGAAACAGAGCTTCCTCACCCCACTCCTAGGCTGGCTCTGATGTGAAAGTTATATCCCCTTGTTCTAGATTCCCTCACTAGCAGAAACAAATTCTCTCTATCCACCCACAAAATCACAGAATTGTTACAGCACAGAAGGATGTCATTTGTCTTATCTGCACCAGCTCTCTTAATGAGCAATTCACCCAGTGCCATTCCTCTGCCTTCCCCTGTAACCCTGTACATTCTTCCTTGTCAGATAACAATTCAGTGCCTCAATTGAATCTGCCTCCACCACACTGTCTGGCAGTGCATTCCAGATTCTAATCACTCGCTGCATAAAAAAGGTTTTCCCCATGTCACCATTGCCTCTTTTGCCAGTTACCTTATATCTGTGTCCTCTTGTTCTCAATCCTTCCAACAACAGGAATAGTTTCTCCCTATCTACTCTGTCCAGACCCCTCATGATTTTCAATATCTCTATCAAATCACCTCTCAGCCTTCTCCAAGAACAACAGTCCCAATTTCTTCAATCTATCCACGTAACTAAGTTCCTCATCCCTGGAACCATTCTCATGAATCTTTTCTGCATGCTCTCTAATACCTTCATACCTTTCCTGAAGTGTGGCACCCAGAAGTGAATGCAATACTCCAACTGAGACTGAACCAGTATTCTATACATAACCTCCTTGCTCTTGTATTCTATGTCCCTATTAATAAAACCTAGAACACTGTACGCTTTGTCTCGATGCTGTGGGTTTGGTTTTTGTGCCATGGTCAGCAGCAGGTTCCCACCCAACATGAAGTACGGTGTCATGTTCTATGTGTTGCAAATCTTGCAAGTCTCTCACAGCGCTATCCATGGTGAGGGAGGTTTTTAGGGCAAGCTTAAAGTCAATGTCGACCTCAGTGAGTAGTGGCACTGTACGGCACCGTCCTGAACTCCTCAAACTAATCAGTCCCACAGCATATAATTTATTTTGTCCCCGAGGTCACAGTGTTCTGTCAACTGCTTAAGGTTCACTACTTAGGTTGTGATGGACTCTCCCGGGGCCCTAACTCTGGAATTAAATTTAAAACACTGCATTATTATGGATGGCTTGGGCTGGAAGTGTGTTTTCATGAGGTCCACTAATTCATTATAGGACTTGGAATTGGGCATGTTCAGGGCTGTCAAATTGCAAATGAGTTTATATGTTTTACTGCCACATACACTCAAAAGGGTTGCTTTCGACTTTTCCTCCACGGTAAGTTTGTTCACTATAAAATAAAATCTCTCCATATTGGCTCCAGTCTGCCATAGTCAAATCATATGGATTGATTCTGCCAAAAAGTGGCATGACTGGTGTGTAGTCTTTTTTCTTAAAATTTGATGTACTCACGATAACAGGGCAAAGTGCAGAGTCAAATTAACCTTACCCCCGTCACCAAATGTAATGACTCGACAGAGCGAACAGGTTTCAACAAGAAGCAGCTTAACTTTATTACAGAGCATTTTATAGGTGCTATATGTTCAATCAGGACTTTTGTCAGGAAGCCCCATCCACCAAATTGCCTGCGCTTAGGGGTCACTGGTTGGAGCCTTAACAGAACATCACGTGACCCCTGATAGACAGCAGAGGGGCTATACTCTCAGTTACTACACTACTGTCCCTTTTATTCCATGAGCTATAATTTGCTCACAAGTCTGTTGTGTGGCACTTTATCAAATGTCTTTTGGAAGCCCAGGTACACTCATTAACAGCATTGCCCTCATCAACCCTCTTTGTTACTTCATCAAAGAACTCCGGCAAGTTACTTAAGCATGATTTTCCCTTAACAAATCCATGCTGTCTTTCTTTAATTAATCAGAGTTTTTCCAAGTGACTATTAATTTTGTCCTGAATTATTTTCCTAGAAGCTTTCCCACAACTAAAGTTAAACTGACTGGCCTGCAGCTGCTGGGCTTATTTTTACTCCCTTTTTTGAACAAGAGCATAACATTTGAAATTCTTCATCCTACTGATTCTTTCACGATCCTAAAAGTCTCCAATAACTACTTACTTGCCTTTTACATTCCAAGGAAAACAAACAAGTCTAGTTTGTGTTGGTGGAGTGGGCAGATAGGTGGCAGATGAAGTTCAATGCTGAGAAGTGTGAGATTATTCATTTTGGTAGGAGGAACATGAAGAGACAGTATAAAATAAAGGGTGCAACTCTAAAGGGTGTGCAGGAGCAGAGGAACTTTGGTGGATATGTGCATAAGTCATTAAAGGTGGCAGGACAGGTGGAGAGAGCAGTTAATAAAACATGCAGTATCCTAGGCTGTATTAATAGGGACATAGAGTATAAGAGCAAGGAGGTTATGCTGAACTTGTACAGGACACTAGTTAGACCACAGCTGCAGTATTGTGCACAGTTCTGGGCACCACACTTTAGGAAAGATGTGAATGCTTTGGGAGAGTGCAGAAGTGGTTTACAAAAATGGCTCCAGGGATGAGAAACTTCAGTTACAAAGATAGATTGGAGAAGTTGGAACTGTTCTCCTTGGAGAGGAGAAGGCTAAGAGCAAGTTTGATAGAAGTGTTCAAAATCACAAAGGGGCTGGATAGATTAGATAGGGAGAAACTGTTTCCACTTATAAAAGGATCGAGAACAAGAGGGCACAGATTTAAAGTGATTTGCAAAAGTAGCAATTGCAATGTGAGAAAAACTTTCACTCAGCAAGTGGCTCAAGCCTGGAATGCACTGCCTGGAAGTGTGGTGGAGGCAGGTTCAATCGAGGCATTCGAGTGGGAATTAGATGATTATTTGAATTAAAGCAATGAGCAGGGTTACGGGGAAAAGCCAACAGAATGGCACTGAGTCATAATGTTCGTTCGGAGAACCAGTACAGACACAATGGGTCAAATGGCCTCTTTCAGCACCTTAACAATTCTGTGATTCTATGTAATCTCAATTTATATAACCCCTGGTAAGATTCTGGTGAATCTGCGCTGCAGTCTTTCCATGGCCAATCAGTGGCAGCCATACGATGATGGTTTGCAGTGTGGTGGTCAATTCTGTGTTAAGCATCACCTGCTGTGGCTCAGGAATGCCACTCCGACATAGCATCCCTGCCGCAATTCGTTGGCCTTTGTTTTCTCTGGGTCCGCTTCTCAGCCAGCTGAGATTTTCTGCTCACCTTATCCAATGCTTTTCCAAATAGTCAGCCTCCAGAGATCACGGTTGTCAGTAACTGTCTCTCAGTTGTCAATTTCAATGTCCACCATCTTCATTTCTCACTTGCAGGTGTACTTGTAACAGAGGGATAGAT
The DNA here is from genome assembly GCF_017639515.1 of Carcharodon carcharias. Taxonomy (NCBI): domain Eukaryota; kingdom Metazoa; phylum Chordata; class Chondrichthyes; order Lamniformes; family Lamnidae; genus Carcharodon; species Carcharodon carcharias. Next base: position 133,791,748 of record NC_054471.1, read on the forward strand.
GCCCAGAAGGTCGTGACCCAGTGGTCACGCTGATGATGTCGCACAAAAATTCCATACTGAGGAAAATCTTCAGTGGCAAATGGACAGACTCTTTCATGCCTGTACGGAATTTTGTTTGACCCACAGGAAATCTGCTGTCCTTCCCTGGTCTGGCCTACATGTGACTCCAGACCCACAGCAATGTGGTTGACTCTTAACTGCCCTCTGAACAAGGGCAGTTAGGGATGGGAAATAAACGCTGGGCAATAAATGGGCAATGGATGTGATGCCCATGTCTCACGAACAAATTTTTAAAAAAATCACATTCCTGTCTTGTGCTTTGTAGATGCTGGACAAATTTTGGGGAGTCAAGAGATTAGGTAGTCACCACAGAATTCCCAACCACTGACCTGCTCGGGTGGCCATAGTACTTATATGGCTTGTCTAATTCAGTTTTTGGTCGATGTTAACCCCCCAGGATGTTGATAGTGGGGGATTAAGTGATGGAATGCCATTGAATGAGGAGATAGTTAGTTCATTCTTTTTGGAGATGGTTATTTCCTTGCACTTATGTGGCGTGAATATTACTTGCCACTTATCAGCCCAAGTCTGAATGTTGTCCTGGTCTTGCGGCAAATGGGCACGGTTTGCTTCAGTATCTGAGGAGACGTGAATGGTCCTGAGCATTGTACAATCATCAGTTAGCATCCACACTTCTTACCTTATGATGGAGGGAAGGTCTTTGATAAAGCAGCTGAAGATGGTCAATTGTTATAAAGCTTTATTTAATTGAAGGTATTTGAATGTAGTAAATGGGTCTTTTATGAACGTGAGTGTTTTATTCAATATAGTGAAGCCTGCAGTAGACACTTAGAACTTTACTTTATAAAATTTTATTTTGTCTCATTTCTGCATGGGTCCTGAGGTCTGCCCATGGTGGATACTGGATGAGTTGGCATGGTAGATGCAATAGCAAAGAGTGGTGGGTGGAGGACATGGGGTGACATTAGTTGGCATTGAGCAATAAAGAGCCATAGGGGTGGGTGGAGGGCCATAGATTGGCAAGGGGCTAGAAATGGTTATGGGGGCTGGGTACGGGGGATAGGTTGGCATAGGGGCTATAAAGAGCCAGGGGTGGATACAGGGCATGATTGGCATGAGTTGGCACGGTTGGGGCATGGGGATCATGTGGAGGGTGGGGGGGGGGAGGTGAGGGCTTGAGGCATGCTTTATGTTTTAATCTTTATTTTTATTTGTTAACACAGTGCTGGAGCCTTGAGGCAGGTCATCCACCCATTCTACCTCTGCAGCTAGCAGTTTCCTCACTTCTTGGGTCACCCACCCCAGTTCCTGCTCTAACCTACCATCCCCATCAGACCAAAAATTCGATGCCCAGGCAGCCATTTTTAAATATTGGTTTGGCAGAGAAAGTAATTTTCCTGTCTCTGCACACCCAAACTGGGAGAGAAAATCTGGGCCTTTGTATCATCAACAAATTTGGATATATCACTCTCTGTGTTATTTAAGTATTAATAAATGTGGTGGGTTGATGAAGCCTGAGCACAGATCCTTGTGGGATACCACTAATTACATTATTCCAATCAAGTGCATACCGTTATCCCTATCCTCTGTCTTCTACAGTTCTACCAAGCTCCTAACATGGTCAATAATTTGTCTTCAATTTAATGAGCTTTAACTTTAGCTAACAGTCTCTTATGTGAAACTTTATTCAATACATTCTAGAGGTTCATATAAGCTCCTGGTCTGCTGCTTTAGTTACTTCCTCCAAAAATTCAGTAAATTTTGTCAGTGATGATTTGACCTTTACAAGTCCATGTTGAATCTCTCTTATCAGGTTCCTGAAATGTACACCTCACTGGGAGTGCCAGAACTCCGAATCATGTTTTCTGATGTTTAATGAATCTTTGCAATAAATCCTATTGTACATTTTAGTTGTTTTTAATAACACATAATTTAATCCACATTAATAAAGTAATATTAAAATAAGGCAATGATGGATTCATTCTTTATCCATAACATACATGAATGTGACATTTTTTGAATTCATTCATGCGATGTGGGAATTGCTGGCTAGGCTAGCATATTTATTGCTCATCCCGAATTGCCCTTGAGAAGATGGTGGTGAGCTGCCTTTTTGAACAGCCGCAGTCCATGTGGTGTAGGTACATCCACAGTGCTGTTTGAGAGAGAGAGTTCCAGGATTTTGACCCAACAACAGCAAAGGAATGGCAATATATTTCCAAGTCAGGATGGTGAGTGGTTTGGAGGGTAACTTCCAGGTGGTGGCGCCCCATGTGTCTGCTACCCTTGACCTTCTTGATGGTAGTGGTGGTGGGTTTGGTAGGTGCTGTCTAAGGAACATTGATGAGTTCCTGCAGTGCATCTTGTAGATGGTACACACTGTTGTCACTGTGTGCCGGTGGCAGAGGGAGTGAATGTTTGTGGATGTGGTGCCAATCAAGTGGGCTGCTTTGTCCTGGGTGGAGTCAAGCTTCTTGAATAATGTTGGAGCGGCATTCAGGCAAGTGGGGTGTATTCCATCACACTCCTGACTTGTGCCTTGTAGATTGTGGACAGGCTTTGAGAAGTCAGGAGGTGAGTTTCTCACTGCAAGATTCCTAGCCTTTGACCTGCTCTTGTAGCCATAGTATTTATATGGCTAGTTCAGTTCAGTTGCTGATCAATGGTAACCCCCAGGTTAACTATCATGAATGTAACCGATGTTTCCACATTACATTTGTTTTGAATTGCTTTGAACATTTATTTTAATTTATTCAAATTCTTTTGAATATAATTAAATTTCATAATACCTAATCACATAACTAGTGTTAGCATGACACATGCCCTCAGCCCACTGTCCTCACTAACTACCACCCCAACTTTAATCGCTGTTTCCTCAGTACAGTCCTTGAATACTTTGTTGGCTCTGAATCTATGTCCATCCTCCTCCTTCTTCTGGTCCCCTGCTTAAGAGGACATTGGTCACTATGAACTTCCATTAGATTGATTCGCAATTATGCTTGACAAAATACTACAGTTCTTTGTATGGCTGATCAGGGAACTCTCTCACTCCTGCCACCTGCTATCAGGCTTAGCAGAAGGATTCACAGCTCCCTGCCTCAGGGAGACTATGCAGCGCTCAGTTGCACACATGTGCGAAGTTCGAGCTCGGCCCGCTCACCCTTCTCCCCCCTTCCATGCAGGCAGTGCTCAGTGTTGCCATTCATGTATCTCGATCGCGATCAGCATCGCACTGCATTTTCACACTGCCAAGCCTTAATTGGCCCGCTAGTGTGAAATTGCGGTGTGGTGCCGATCACAGTCGGCGGTCAGCTTCCCGACTGCCCCCGCCAATCCCGCATGCCAGGGGCAAATTTCTGCCCCATGTGTGAGATAGACTTTGCATATTCTGTTGAAAGGATTGACTTTTCTTATTTCATTCTTTCTTACTTCTCAGATTGTTATGTGCCACTCAATCCAAAGTTAATACCTGTGGAGGATCCTTTAAAAGTGGTTCCTTTGAAAGCCTAACATCTATCAGAGAATCTTTGAAGTAAATCAGCATCCTTATAAATGTCTGGATGAGATGTAGCAGTGATAGCTTTTCAAAGCTTAATTGGCGATGCAGATATCCCTGTTCAGAGCTCATTCTAATAAAGCATTTTCATCTAATAGTGGTTTTAAAATAAAAGAACTTCTCCAAATAGAACTGCCAGTCGCAGCCTCAATTTCTGACTTAGCATAATTACTATGTATACATCAGGAGGTGTGTTTGGCCAGTCATTACTGTGCATGATTTTGATCCCAAGACAGTATCCAAAGTCATGGCTAAGTCATCTTATTTAAATAGCATCTTGAGCGAGTGGGTGTTCTGGCATAGCTAAGATACCCTTTTGTCCAACTCTACTTGCTGCCCAACTAGCACCCTTGTTTTTTTAAAATTTTTAAAAAATGAACCATAGAAAAGTTACGGTGCAGAAAGAGGCCATTCAGTCCATTGTATCTGCACCAGCTAAAAAGATAAAGAAGAAACTAGCCGTTCATTTTAATCCCACTTTCCAGCACCTGGTCTGTAGCCTTGCAGGTTATAATGCTTCAGATGCAGATCAAAGTACCTTTTAAATGAGCTGAGCATTTCAGCCTCAACCACCAATTCAGGCAGTGAATTCCAGATGCCCACCACCCTCTGGGTGAAAAAGTATTTCCTCATATTCCCTCTAATTCTTCTACCAAACACCTTAAATGTATGCCCCTGGTAATTGACCCCTCAGCTAGCGGAAACAAGTCTTTCCTGTTTCCCCAATCTAGGCCCCTCATAATTTTTTACAACTCAATTAGGTCACCTCTTAGTCTCCTCAGTTCTAAGGAAAACAACCCTAGCCTATCCAATCTCTCCTCATAGCTACAATTTTTAAGCCCTGGCAACATTCTTGTAAATCTCCTCTGTACTCTCTCAGAGCAATTATGTCCTTCCTGTAATGTGGTAACCAGAACAGTACACAAGATTCCAGCTGTGGCCTAACCAGCATTTTATACACTTCCATCATTATATCCCTGCTTTTGTATTCAATACCTCACCCAGTAAAGGAAAGCATTCCATATGCTTTCTTGACCACCTTGTCCACCTGTCCTGCCACCTTCAATGACCTGTGGATATGCACTCCAAGGTCTCTCACTTCCTCAGCCCCTCTCAATAACTTCCCATTTATGAGTATTCCCTTACTTGTTTGCCTTCCCCAAATGCATTACCTCACACTTTTATGGATTGAATTCCATTTTTCACTTCTCTGTGCACTCAACCAAACCAATGATATCATTCTGGAATCAACATCTATCCTCTTCACTATCAACTACATGGCTAATTTTTGTGTCATCTGCAAATTTCCAAATCATGCCTCCCACATTTAAGTCTTACACACTACAACAAACAGCAAGGGCTCCAACACTGAGCCCTGTGGAACACCTCTGTGTTGTAATTATGGTTTTGTGAAATGTTGGACTGTACCTTTAAGAATGGTCTTGTGATGTAAGATCACGTGATCTGTGTAAACTAATGTGTTAATAGTGCAGGCTACCTCCAGAGTCAGTGTAGAGATAGAGATGGAGTTGAAAGCACACGTGTAGTTGCTGCTGGCTATATTGTAAATAAACCTAATGTTTCCATTTAGAAAGTTGTCTGCAGAGCAACTCTATTACAAATAGGCGACAAGACCACTCTACAACAAACTGGCGATGAGGATAAATCGGGATAAATCAAGATACATAGGAATTGGTACTGTACTTTGCCCAGTGATTGTGAGTATCAATGTCCATTTAAAATAACAGAAGCTTTACTCACCCAAAATGCCACAATTTGGTAGAATTCATCCCTTTGAGCCAGCCACAGATGATTGATCTCAGTATATAGAATGCCTTGCGTTCTTCTTTCAAGTGAAAAAAATCACAGGGGAAGAGAAGAGGTGAGCGATCCTCTTGAGTAATTGTGGGAGCAAAATCTACTGTTTGAATTGAAGTTTGATGGCACCCAGTGCCCCAGATCTGAAGAATTTCAGAGAATTGGTGGACCTCGTGAAGGGACATTTTCAACCCAAGTCCTCAGTCACGATATAGAAGTTCTGATTCAATTCACGGAATAGAGCCTTGGCTGAGATAATTGCTAGCTACATGGTGAATTTGAAGCAACTAACATTGCAAGTTCGATGCGACTCTGAACAACATGCTCAGAGACCATCTAGTGTGTGGATTGAAAGAGGACACTATTCAGAGAAGATTGCTGGCTGAAGTGAATCTGGATTTTAAGAAGGCATTAGAAATAGTGCTGGGCATGGAAAGCGCTGTAAGAGATTCATGAGCAATACAAGGAGCACAAATTGGCGCCATACCCCAAACCAGAAGGGAACAGTCAGCCGAAAGTGGCACAAAAGAGCAAGACTCTGCTGCAAAGCAGGAAACAGCTCCTGCTAACAGAAAAATAAGAAGAAATAATTTAGCAGCTAAATTGAAGAACAGCTTTAATCAATGTGTAAACAATCAGTTTTTTTAGCAATTGGCAGTTTAAAAAAGTAGAATGTTATTTTTGTCACAGAAGTGGACATATAATGAGACTGTGTAAAGAGAGATTTAAACAGGCTTGCAGACAACAGAAGAAGCCCAATGAAATCTACAGTGTAGAAGAGCCTGAAACAACAAATTCTTACATTTATTCATTGCTTAACATGAAAGTTGGGAAGACAGTATCAATATTTGTTACAGTAGAAGTGAATGGTAAACCAGTAAAAATGAAGTAGACACGCGAGCTTTCACTACTGTAATTGGAGAACACACTTTCAGGTATTTAAATAATGGTGAACATCAACTAAATTTGGAACAAACATCTGTCAAGTTGAAAATGTACACAGGCGAAGAAATCCAAGTAAAAGGTATCAGCAGAGTAACTTGTCCATTATAGAAACCAATCGGCACAGCTACCAGTGATGGTATTGAGAGGCAGAGGACAAAGCCTTCTAGGGTGAAACTAGTTAAGAGAATACAACCTGGATTGGCCAGTGAGATTTCAAAAGGAAGCTGGAGGAGTTCATGTCATGAAAAAGGAAAAAGGCAAAGTATGGCAGAAAGAGCCTGGGGAGTTCAAGGACTGCCATAGGATGAAAAAGGAATGTGTAAGGGCTCAACAACCAGAAGAAATGCAGTCTATCTCAAACAAAAACATGGACTATCAGCAGAAGAAACTCAAGGAGACCCTGCTGAATGACAGAGTTCCAGATGAAGTGAGTAACCTTTACAAGGAAAAGGAAAACCTGTTGAAAAATCTTTACACATGACAAGATTCCCCCAGGTCAAAGTTTGTACCTTTGGAACAGTGCGAAGAGAAACAGAAAGAATTCAGCACCTCTCTGAAAAAACTGAAGAACCAGTTGGCAGAGGAGACACATCATGTTCAAGTTTCCAGGAGACAGCCAACAAATACAAGAAAGAGACTGAAGAGCTAAAGAATCAGTTAAATGAAGTCAAAGCGGCTTTGAAAACAAAAATTGGGGAGCAAATAATGAAGCTTTGGGAGACTCAGCTACTGAACTAAGAAAAGTTGAGATTTCACCTGAGCGAAAGGCCAATAGTGAAGTCAAAATGAAGAACTAGACTAAGCTCTGTGGTAGAAAGAAGACAAAAAGGAAGGAGTTTCCGAAAAGACAATAAAATGATGGCTGGTAGCACCTATAAACACTCGAAGGAGGCAATAAACAAACAATTGAACTGTGCCTACTTTTGATATTATTCCAACCTCTCACAATGGTTTGCTGGATGTTGATGCTGAAGATAAAATCAAAGAGGTACAAGTTACTCCCAAGGCCTTAACTGCAAAGAATTCTAGATGCTGTAGACAAATATGAAGAAGTTAACAGGTGATTTGTTGGTGGCTAAGCTTGCATGCTTTCTTTTTCATTACAGAATGACCACCCACATGATGACAGGAGCAATACCTGCAGAATTGTTGATGAGATGCTGTCGTAGGACAAGACTGGGTCTAATATGTCCCAATTTGGAGGGCAAGCTGGAGAAGAGTCAAGGAAACCAAAAATCTGTGCGTGACTTACATAGTTGTGAGAGACAATTTACTGTTGGAAAAGCAGTATATGTAAAGAATTTCAGTGTAGGACCAAAGTGATTACTGGGTAAAGTAGGTTCAGTGACCAGACAATTAACATTCCACGTGGAAGTGGAAGGCAGGATCACCCGTAAGCACATGGACCATTTAAGAAAAAGAGATACCACAACAAGATATTGTACCACCTGTAACCATTACTGAACCAGTGCTACATGTTGAAGATGCTCAGCCAAAGACTGACATGTCTGATGTATCTATCAGAGTGGAAGACACTAAACTGCAAATGCACCCACCGAGGTACTTGGTGTTCATGCATTTCCAGAGAATGTGGTTCCTGAAAGAGAATCTGAAGTCATGGAACTGTGATGTTCTATATGAATCAGGAAACTACCTGAAAGACTGAACTTGTAAATTTCATGACCTGTGTAAATATTATAATATCGCGATAAATATACTTGTAAATATAATATGCACAACAAAGTTTAAGCGGGAGGAATGTAGTAATTATGGTTTTGTTAAATGTTGATTGTACCTTTAAGAATAGTGCTATGATGTAAGATCACATGATATGGGTAAACCAATGTGTTAGCAGCGTGGGCTACCTCCAGAGTCAGTGTAGAGATAGAGATGGAGTTGAAAGCACACGTAGTTGCTGCTGGCTGCATTGTAAATAAACCCAATGTTACCACTTAGAATGTTGTCTGCTGATCAACTCTATTACAAATAGATGACAAGGCCACACTACAACACACTGGAAACAGTTTTTCATTTGCAAAAACATCCATCCATCCATCATTACTGTTTGTTTCCTGTCACTGAGCCAATTTTGGATCCAACCTGCCACCTTCCCCTGTGTCTCATGAGATGTCACTTTCCTGACCAGTCTGCCATGTGGGACCTTGTCAAATGCCTTACTGAAATCCATGTAGACAACGTCCACTGCACTTACCATCATCATTCCTCGTTGTTACTTCCTCAAAACATTCTATTTAAGTTAGTAAGACATGATCTTCTCCTCTAACAAAACCGTGTTGACTATCCCTGCTCAATCAATGCCTTTCTAGGTGACAGTTCATCTTTTCTCTCAGAATTGTTTCCAATAATTTGCCCACCACTGAAGTCAGACTGACCGGCCTATAATTTTCTGGCCTATCCCTCGCACCCCTTTTAAATAATGGTACAATGTTCGCAGACCTCCAGTCTTCTGGGACCTCACCTGTGTCTAGTGAGGATTGAAAAATGATCCTCAGAGCATCCGCTATTCCCTCCCTGGCTTCCTTCAACAGCCTGGGATACAATCCCTCTGGCCCTGGTGATTTATCCACCTTCAAGGATTCCAGTTTCTCTAGTACATCCTCTCTCACTATGCTTATTGTGTCTATTATTTCACACTCCTCTTTAACTAGAATGTCAGCATCAACCCTCTCCTTGGTGAAAATGGAGACAAAGTACTCATTGAGAACTCTGCCCACATCTTCTACATCAACCCACAAGTTACCATGTACATCTCTGATAGGCCCGACCTTTTCCTTAATTATTCTCTTGATCTTAAGGTACTAGTAAAGCATCTTAGGGCTTTCTTTGATTTTACCTGCTAATATTTTTTTGTATCCTCTCTTTGCTTTCCAAATTTCCATTTCTACTTCACCCCTGTACCTTCTACACTCCTCTAGGCTTTCTACTGTATTAAGTCTTTTGTCACTGTCATAAGCTTTCTTTCTCTGTTTTATCTTGGCCTGTATGCTTCTGGGTAACTAAGGGGCTCTAGATTTGGCAGTACCACTCTTTTTTGTGGGGACACGTGTACACTGTGCCCATAAAATCTTGCCTTTGAATGACTCCAACTGATTTAACACAGTTTTTCCTTTTAATAGCTGTATCCAGTCCAAATTTGCCTGCTCACCCCTCAGCTTTGTAAAGTTTGTCTTCAGCCAATATAGAACTCTTACTCAAGGTCTACCTTTGTCCTTTTCCATAATGATATAAATCTAATTGTGTTATGGTTACTATCTCCAAAACAGTCCTGCACTGCTACTTCATCCACTCGCCCAGCTTCTTTTCCTAAGACCAAATCTAGAATTGCAACCCTTCTCATTGTGTTTGTTACATGCTGGCTAAAAAAGATCTCTTGAATGCAGTTCAAGAATTTTTCACTTTCTGTGCCCTTCCCACTGTTCGTATCCCAATTGACATTAGGGTAGTTGAAGTCCCAAATGTTTACTGCCCTATTGTTCTTTCACTCTGTCTACATATTTGCTCTTCTAACTCCCTTCCCATATTTGGGGGTCTAGAATACACTCCTAGCAGTGTGGCTGCGCTTCTTTTATTTCTGAGCACAACCCATATGGCCTTATTTGATGCTTCATGTTGGATGTGTGTCACTGGCAAGGCTATCATTTGTTGCCCATCCCCAAATGCCCTTGAGAAGATGGTGGTGAGCCATCTCCCAGAGCTCCTGCAATCTATCTGATACAAGTACACCCACAGTGCTATTAGGAGGTTCCACGATTTTAACCCAGCAATAGTGAAGGAACAGCGATATAGGTCCAAGTCAGGATGGTGTGTGACTTGGAGGTGAACTTGCGATGGTGGTGTTACCATGCATCTGCTGCCCCTGTACTTCTAGATGGTAGTGGTCCTGGGTTTGGAAGGTGCTGTCAAAGGAGGTTTGCTGAGTTGCTGTAGTGCATCTTGTATTTGGTACACACTTGCCACTGTGCATTGGTGGTGCAAAAAGTGAATTCTTAGGTCGGTGGATGGGGTGCTAATCAAACAAGCCTCTTTGTCCTGGATAGTGTTGAGCTTCTTGAGTGTTGCTGGAGTTGTACTCATCCAGGCAAGTGAAGAGTACTCCATCACAGTCCCGTGCCTTGTAAACGATGGACAAGCTTTGGGTAGTCAGGTGGTGAGTTTCTTGCTGCAGAATTCCCAACCTCTGACCTACTTTTGCAGTCACAGTATTTACATGGCTAATCCAGCCCAATTTCTGGTCAATGGTAATCACCAGGATGTTGATAGTGAGGTATTCAGCAATGGTAATGTTATTGAATGTCAAGTGGAAATGGTTAGATTTTCTGTTCTTGGAGATGGCCATTGCCTGGCCCCTGTGTGTCATGAATGTTACTTGTCACTAACCGGTCCAAGCCTGGATGGTGCTGCATATGGACACAAATGGCTTCAGTGTCTGAGGAATTGCAAATTGTATTGAACATTGTGTAATCATCAGCTAACATCCCTACTTCTAGCTTATATTGGAAGGAAGGTCATTGATGAATCAGCTGAAGATGGTTGGGTCTAGGACACTATCCTGAGGAAATCCTGCAGTAATGACCTGGAGCTGAGATGACTGACCTCCAAAGATCACAGCCATCTTCTTTTGTGTTAGGCATGACTCCAACCAGCGGAGAGTTTACCTCTAATTCCCATTGATTTCTAATGTTCTAATGAGGAGCCTAAACTTGGACCCATAGGTGGCCCCAATTCTGCCACTCCACTCTTTCTGACATCCTACCCAGGTGTCTATGCAAAATGGCCGCAGATAGGATTTTGTGTGCAGACCCATCGTTCACTGGCCCCATCAGTGATCACATCTTTACTGGGTCTCTTGGGAGTTTGACTTCCATACCCACAGTTTCAATACAACCAAAAATTTTGGTCCCAGTATTTAAGCAAGTGATTGGGTGTGTCACAGCATGCTGGAGTTTCTGCATTTGGTGCACACTTGGTAAGTCATTACTTATTAGTTATTCATGTGTTTCCCTGTTTAGTTAATACATTAATTAAACACATTAAACTGGCTTATCATTTATAATTAATTACATTAAACACAAAATAATTTTTAAATGATAAACCTACAGATCAGGAATGTAACCCACCCTTATATTCTTATTTCTAGGGAAGTTATTTTCGTTTCGTGCATTTTTGCTTAGCATGCCATTTTTCAGGAACAAATTAGATGCGCTGAATGAGGGATAGCTGTAAAACACTTAGGAATATGCTGAGGTCACTCTCGGTGCTAGATAAATGCACATTTTACTTTTCTTAATGGACATTCTATCTGTAGAGAAAATAGCAGGGGTTCTGTCACTTAGATTGGGCAGGCTATGGTTTTTATACTTCTAATATTTGTGTATGCCTTGTTTGTATATATATATTTGTCTGATATCTGGGGCAGCATACTTCAGTTGCTCAGGTGGCGATCCCCAGAAACAAAAGACAACAATGCTTTTGCATTTATAATGCAAATTTCTCACGCACTTCAGTGGTTCTGGCATATGTACAAAGTAAAGGGGCATTAAACACACACAATGAGACAACAGATAAATCTAGCTTTAAGGATCTCTCAAAAGTTACTGGAAAAATTCCTCAGTACACAAAAGTGGGCAATCGCTCTCTGCAGTCACATGAGTACAAGGCAATAATAGTTGGTCATGAGTTGGAAGCAAAATCAAACTCCGGGTTTAAAATTGGATGGTGTCTGTTTCCTGGCACGGGGATAGTGACGTGTGATTACCACACACTCCGTTGATGTGATGCAGGTAGTATGCAAACTTTGTGCTGCCTGCTCAATGATAGTGACGTTCAGCCAAGTACTGCTGACTGGTTATAGGCTCAGTGGGTGCATGACTAGAGTTTACCAGCATTTCTTAAAAGACAGCCTACACCTATTGGAAGGAAGATGCATTCAGTTTACAGTAGCTGGTGGTACCATGTCTAAAGGTGGCTTCCGAGTAGGAATAAGGGCAGTAGTCGGCTGCAGGCCACAAAGATGACTCTCAGGTTTCCTGATGTGGCACTGGAGCTCCAGGGGATGGGAAGGAGAAGAAAGGTAATGTTTCACCAGGGCACTAGGAGGCTTCCGGGAATCCACTGCAACAGGTAATGAGAGCTAGCAGCTGACTGTTGTGCTGCAAAAACTTAGCTATTTATGTAAGGTTATCTAAGGTCAGTGAATTCATCTTCAAAAGGCCATTTCCTACTCACCACACCACATCACAATTCTGCTCAATGGATCACACCTCTAATCACTCATGCATCAAAAATCTCAAGCAGTCAGGACTCATGTTTAACATTCAGCTGCTTCACCATGACCTCATACATTGACCAATGATATAAGTCTCACACCCACATCTAGCAATTTCCATGTATTTCCAGCCAGGAAATCTTGGAATAAGTTAACAATAGTGAGATTGCCATGTAAAATGTCAACATTTATAGCATACATTGCTGATATTGCCATTATAGGAAATTCTATCTCAAGGAAAAGAACTCAGTGGCAACTTCATTTACTGAGATTCTCATTAATGCATTAGTACATAAATATTCTGAAAGGAGGTCCAGTCATTGAAACCAAAGGGACAGGTATAACTAAACTTTACAAAAAAAAAACAGTAGAACTCCAGCCAAAATAAATACATATCAAAGAATATCTGTTGACAAGTGAGATTGCATCATTAACTAATAATTAGATACAGAAAAGATTGCAGCATATAACAGATAATTATAAATAATTATAAAGTGAATATTACAATTTTACTTTTCAAAGTTAATATGTCTAATTTGCCATATTTCATTTTCAGAAATAAACATTAAATTTTTGCCCTAAACAGCATTCTTCATTTTTGACATTGGCAAAATCTACCAGAAGTATATTCCACATTATGATGCCATTTTCTGTTTGGCAAGTAGTGAAGTGTGCAATAAAGACATTCCAACAATTCTTGGATTTACTGACTGCAGTAAAATTCCTGGAACATTGTTCAAACGATTCCAGTAATGCATATTTGTTTGAGATACACTGCATATTTGATAGAGTTTGACTATACATTCAAAGTTTAAAACTATGTCCCTCCAGCTGTGGACCCCATGAACACCGTGTTGATTGGGGGTAGCGATGATACCATATTCGTCACCTCCCCAGGTTGTCTGTGGGTATCTATTGTATCCTGAGAATTATATTGACCTGAGTTGTTGCTGTACATACATTGGGAAGAAGATGAAGAAATCACACTTTGCATATGTGAAGCTGCAAAAAAAAAACATAAGGGCTATAATTTAACAGCATACTGCAGGGCAGATCTTAAGTAACTCCTTCTAAAAGCTGGTTATTTTTCCTAGAACTGTAAAAACATTTGCTGAAAATGTTCTAACATACTTCCTTTGAAAAGCTGTTTACGGTGTACTGTCAATCCTGAAATTGTTTTATTTCAAATTATCTTGAAATTCTGAAATAAATTTGTGCGTAACTATTATTTATGATATTGAATAATTCAATTTTTGAATAGAAAATAACTGAATTACCAGCAACTAAATCTGACATTATTTCAACTGGAGGTTATGAGCCATTATTATATCACACTGGCACACGTATCTGGTACAAACATCATCAAACAAGCTTTCTGGGATGGACTTTATTGAAATGTAGTGGGCTGCCTCTCAGTTTGCAGTAAAGTTAATATTCAACCACAAGATTATTGACTCTTCATTTATATGATGCTCTTCAAGATTGTGATGAACAATAAAATATGGCGCTTAAAAGATTCAAAGCACTAACTATATTTTATTAATAAAATGTAACCAGGCCAAGTAATCGTCTCTGTATGTCCTTTCATATTCATGTGTGCCGGAAATCTCAGTTAAGCTTGAAAATGTATTTAAAATGGAATTCTTCATAACGGCAACTGGCAAATGAAAGAAGGTGTACAAAGCAAAAAAGAGGTAAACACAAATCAGCAGGCCTTTGATGTCATAAAAAGGACAATGGCAATTAGAAACAACAAGAAACTAACACTGATGAAAGCTTGAGACTGGAGACAGGTTGGAATCAACAAGAAAAAGGTAAAATAATATCACTAGATAAACTTGTACAGAGATTTGCTTGTTTTTCTCAGAAATAAGTGCATGTTATACACTCAGTGTTTGGCAGCTGATTCAGGTAACTATAAGCATAAAGTATCTAGAGTCAATAGATAAAACCAATTTTAATACTATAATATCATCAGAAATTGCAGAAAGCCACAATGAAGAGGAACAGTTTCTTGGTGCGCCAGAGCAGCAGTTCAGCTACTACAATTTGACTTAGTGCATATGCTAAGGACAGAAAACAGTCAGAAGTTCTGCTTCCTACTGCTAACCTGTGACTCCTTCTGGATATTGTGTCAGGACAGGATCTGGCTCTGCGCAGCTGTTCCTAGTCAAATTGTTCGTTGATACTTCCTGTTGGGAATCATGAAGAATGATCACTTGGGTAAGAAATCAGAGGACAGTCACAAAGTGATACCCAGTGATATCACAACCTTCTTTTTCCTTATTCTTCAATGGGTTGCAGGCATTGCTGGCTGGGGCAGCATTAGTTACCCATCCCTAGTTGCTCTTCTTGAACCACTGTAGTCCATGTGGGGTAGGTGCACCCAGTGCTGTTAGGGAGTTCCAGGATTTTGACTCAGACAGTGAAGGAATGGAGATATATTTCCAAGTCAGGATGGTGAGTGACTTGGAGGGGAACCTCCAAGTGGTGGTGTTCCCATCTATCTGTTGCCCTTGTCCTAGATTGTAGTGGTTGTGGGTTTGGAAGGTGCTGTCTAAGGAGCCTTGGTGAATTCCTGCAGTGCATCTTTTAGATGGTAAACACTGCTGCTACTGTGCGTCCATGTTGGAGGGAGTGAATATTTGTGGAAGTGGTGCCAATCAAGCTGGCTGCTTTGTCCTGGACGGTGTCAAGCTTGAGTGATATTGGAGCTGCACTCATCCAGCCAAGTGGGGAGTATCCAGTCACACTCCTGACTTGTGCCTTGTAGATGGTGCACAGGCACTGGGGAGTCAGGAGGTGAGTTACTCATTGCACGATTCCTAGTCATAGTATTTATACGGGGAGTCCAGTTCAGTTTCTGGTTAATGGTAACCCCCACGATGTTGATAGTAGGGGATTCAGTGATGGTAATGCCATTCGACATCAGGGAGTGATGGTTAGATTCTCTCTTGTTGGAGATGGCACTTGATTACACAATGTGTACCATTTGTGCCAAACATCAGCGATCATCCCCAATTCTGACCTTATGATAGAAGGAAGATCATTGATGAAGCAACTGAAGATGGTTGGGCCTAGGACACTACCTGAGGAACTCTTGCAGTCATGTCCTGGTGCTGAGATAACTGACCTCCAACAACCACAACCATCTTCCTTTGTGCTAGGCATGACTCTACCCTGATTCCCAATGACTCCAGTTTCCCTAGGGCTCCTTGATGCCACACTCAGTCAAATGCGGCATTGATGTCAAGGGCAGTCATTCTCACCTCAAGTTCAGCTCTTTTGTGCATGTTCAAACCAAGGCTGTAATGAGGTCAGGAGCTGAGTGGTCCTGGTGGAACCCAAACTGGGCATCAGTGAGCAGGTTATTGTTAAGCAAGTGCTGCTTGATAGCACTGTTGATGACCCCTTCCATTACTTTACTGATGATCGAGAATAGACTGATGGGTTGGTAATTGGCCGGGTTGGATTTGTCCTGCCTTCTGTGTACAGGGCATACTTGGGCAATTTTCCACATTGCTGGGTAGATGCCAGTGTTGTAGCTGTACTGGAACAGCTTGGCTAGGGGTGCGGCTAGTTCTGGAGCACAAGTCTTCAGTGCTATTGCCGGAATGTATCCAGTGCCTTCAGCTGTTTCTTGATATCATGTGGAATGAATCGAATTGGCTGAAGACTGGCATCTGTGATGCAGAGCAGGCAGAGATGGATCATCCACTCAGCACTTCTGGCTGAAGATTGTGGCAAATGCTTCAACCTTATCTTTTGCACTGATGTGCTGGGCCCCCCCATCATGGAGTATGGGGATAGTCGTGGAGCCTCCTCCTCCAGTGAGTTGTTTAATTGTCCACCACCACTCACGACTGGATATGACAGGACTGCAGAGCTTAGATCTGATCCATTGGTTGTGGAATCCCTTAGCTGTCTATCACTTGTTGCTTGTGCCGTTTGGCACACATAATAGACCTATGTTATAGCTTCACCAGGTTGACACCTTTTTAGGTAAGCCTAATGTTGCTCCTGGCATGCCCTCCTGCACTCTTCATTGAACCTGGGTTGATCCCCTGGCTTGATGGTAATGGTAGAGTGGGGGATATGCTGGGCCATGAGGTACAGATTGTGTTTGAGTCCAATCTGTTGCTGCTGATGGTTCAATGAGCCTCATGGATGCCCAGTCTTGAGTTGCTAGGTCTGTTCAAAATCTATCCCATTTAGCATGGTGGTAGTGCCACACAACGTGATGGAGGGTATTCAAGGTGAAGGCGGGTTTTTGTCTCAACAAGGACTGTGCAGTGGTCAATCTTACCAATACTGTCATGGAAAGATGCATCTGCAGCAGGTAGGTTGGTGAGCATGATGTCATGTATGTTTTTCCCTCACCACCTGCTGCTGTCTAGCAGTTATGTCCTTTAGAGCTCGGCCAGCAGTGGTGCTACCAAGTCACTTTTAGTGATAGACATTGAAGTCCCCCCCCACAGTACATTCCATGCCTTTGCCACCCTCAGTGCTTCCTCCAAGTGGTGTTCAACATGGAGGAGCAGAGTCATCAGCTGAGGGAGGGCAGTACGTAGTAATCAACAGGAGGTTTCCTTGCCCACTTTTGACCTGATGCTATGAGACTTCATGGGGGCCAGAGTTGATGTTGAGAGGGCAACTCTCTCTAGACTATATACCTGTGCCATCACCTCTGCTGGGTCTGTCCTGCCAGTGGACATACCCAGGGATGGTGATGGCCGTGTCTGGGGTGTTATTTGTAAGATATGATTCCGTGAGGATGACCATGTCAGGCTGTTGCTTGACTATTCTGAGACAGCTCTCCCAATTTTGGTGCTGGCCCCCAGATGTTAGTAAGGAGGACTTTGCAGGGTTGACAGGGCTGAGTTTGCCATTGTCGTTGCTGGGTGGTCCATCTGGTTTCATTCCTTTTTTGAGGCTTGTAGCGGTTCAATACAACTGAGTCGCTTGCTGTAGGTCTGGAATCAGATGTAGGCCAGACCAGGTAAGGACAGCAGATTTCCTTCCCTGAAGGAAATTAGTGAACCAGATGGGTTTTTACAGCAATCACTTCATGGTCTGCCAGATTTTTATCAAATTCAAATTCTACCATCTGTCGTGACAGGATTCGAATCCATGTTCCCAAAGCTATTACCTGGGTCCCTGGATTACTAGTCCAGCAACACCACTAGGCCATTACCTCCCCTTACTGGTTCCTTCCATCCTTCTCCATTGTAATCGCATCCTGATTCCCCTTCTTCCTATCACTATCTAGCCTGCCCGTTATCCTTGAATCCATCATTGTCCAAATGGACATTCCTACCCTCCCTGAACCATAAGACCATAAGATGTAGGAGCAGAAGTAGGCCATTCTGCCCATTAAGTCTGTTCTGCCATTCAATGAAATTATGGCTGATCTGATAACCCTCAGCTCCACTTTCCTGCCTTTTCACCATAACCCTTGATGCCCTTACTGATTAAAAGTCTAAGCTTTGAATATACTTAATGACCCATTAATGTTGATGTCCCCATGGCCTTTGTTGACCTGATCTCTCCTCTTTGAGGCCAAACGGACCCAGACTTTGGGACCGTCACCCTCCCCCCACCACAATTCAATACCCCTCCATGATTTACAGGATACAAGTGCCTCTCTGAATGTGACTGTGCCTTCTGCCTCAGTGCCATGACTCAAACACCAAGGACCAAATTCCTTAGTTGACTGACCACGTCCTGCATACCCTATTGTGCATAAGTGTCACTGCCCAAAGGGGCCTTGCCCCACTCAAGACCTGAACCAAGACATGGGTGCCATGCAGAGCCCTCTAACATGGCCTGCTCAGCCCCAGGACAGTCTCCTTAATATGCCCCTGACGGCATGGCCTCAGCCCCAGGCTGGTCTCGGATTCTTCCTTGGAAAGTCTTATAATTCCAGTGAGTTGGCCTTTTAATGAGCATTCATGAGATGCAAATTGATGCAAGTGTGGCTCCTGACATAGATCAGCAGGAAGCTTAACCCGCCCTTTAACACCATCAAATTCAGGAGAACAAAATCTGAAACTAATTTCCCACTGGTAGGGAACTGACTTTTTCCCCATCACACCAAATTTAGTGCCCTTGCCCACCACGACTGGCAGGAGTGGAAAATTCCACCCAACTAATTTTGGTTTCATGATTTGGTTCTTCAGCTGTACCATGTCGCTCCCAAATTAATCATTTCTACCAGTAGCTGAATCAATTTTCTTTAACTCAGCCAGTTAATTGTTTGTTGGTTCACAATGCAAATGATGTTATGTAAAACATAAGCTGGGATTTTCCGTGAGAGAGTGAGAGAGAAAAAAACAATATTTGACCTGCCAACGGTAATGGCAGAATTTCACCCCGTATTGTGTGGAGTATTTGGAAAAAAATTCAGAGGCACGGGTTTTCCATTGGATTGGTGTTGGGGTGGTATCAGATTCGCCTGCCACACCATGACCTCAGAGCTTCAGTAACCTGGGCGCCATATTGAAAGGCCGCCTCACCCCTGCACAGAACGAACACTCTCCACGGGATAGGAAGTTGGTAGGAATTGGTGGCTGCAAAAAAGTTAGGAAACATGCTGCCCCCAAATTTAGTGATGTCTCCTCGAGCATCCATAGGACGCAGTGGAGGCCCATCACAATGTCCTCTAGCCTTGCTCTGCACACAGACCAGCAAGCAACACAGACCAGCAAGCAACGTCACCAATCTAGCATGGGAGGCAGTGGCAGTGGTCATCAGTGCCAACACACTCCAAAAGAGGGCAGACACCCAGTGCAGGAAGAGGATAAATGACCTTCTCCATTCCTCCACTCTTATCACTCAACTGACAAACTCACACATCCACAGGGATTTCACTGACTGTCAGCTCAAGGGGCATCGTTATTCAGTCTCTCACATAGCTTCACCTGCACTGCAGATCATGTCCTCATCCTATCCATAGCACCACTCACCACCCACACCTGCCAAGCACCCTTCACATTTGGCCTGGCAGGTGTCCTGCTTACACTCACTCCATCTGTATTCATGCAGGACAAGCTGGCACATAACAAAAGGGAGACCTACCTCAAGGTCCTGACAGACTTTGCAAATAGAGCAATTCAGCTGGCCATTGAGGATCTGGACTGTTCCTGTGCTGACGGTGAGGTCAGCAGCGCTCAACCAACTGAGGATCCAGCAGTGCAACATCCACCAGACAACCATGCTGTGAGTGATGTGTCCTGTTTCACAGGCCACTGCCATGCACGAATTATTGTTCTTTTGCAGGTACATTTGGGAAGCCGCCGTGGGGAGTCCACAAGCCAGGTCCTCAACTCCAGCCCCGAGGACACCACGGAAGAGGAATCTCTAGAAACTGACAATGGAAGACCCGTCACAGTGCTCACTCACATCCTCCACCAGCGCAGAGACACATACTTCAGTGGGACCTAGTTTTAGAGTAGCCTCAGGGTCGCAATCTGCTGAGCACATCGCACTGTCTGATCCACAGCAGGCAGAGGCAGGGGGAATTCGAGTGCCAGCACTCAGGATTGCTGGAGGCCAGGAATCTGCCGAGTCTGAGTCAGGTGAGTAGCTCTGGATTCGGTCATACCTCAATTGCTGGAGTTGCAAAGATGATCTCGGGAACACCAGGAAGGGGTGAGTGATGCACTCCTCAGATTGAAAGGCACAATGGAGGAATCTGTCCGCCTTCAGGCTGAGGTGACAGCACCGGCATGCCAATACACCGAGGTCAACTCTGGCTGGGTGATGGCTGCTGTGGAGACCTTGGTCCAAGACATTGGTTCTGCACTCCACTGCTGATGCACTTGCTGGCAACCATTACTGTCAACACAACACGGGTGGGGGGAGGTGTGGAGAAGAGAGCAGGGCATCTCGAGCTCACTTCAGCTGCTTCTTCCTTTCAAGAAGTCATCCAGGGGCCCTCGGGCACCCATAAGGCGGATCAGCAGGTGCATAGCCCAGTGCCATCCACCCAGGTGACTCACGGAGTGACTGGCTCATCCAAATCCCCACTTCCTACAATCCTAGCAGCTCCAGCTTTGCAGGCCGAGGAGGGTGGCACTGCTACACAGCAGGATCCCGAAAGCGGGCCAGGGCACTCTAGGTCTCAGCTCTCCAGAGGATGTCCACTAAGGTCATCATAGACAACAGCAGTTAGCAGGCTGCCTCCACTGTGGATGTTGAGGATGCACCAAGATATAGCGGCAGGTTTAGAAAGGTCAGGAAGATGTAGTTACACAATGTGGGCATGTACGTAATGTTGACCATCGTAAATACTTCCCAAGAATGTCTCCTTGTGCTGCACAGTATGCATGTCAATCAGATGTGAAACCATGGTTCCTGCACAAAATGAAGGCAGGTGAAGGTAGTGGCCCAAGAGCCACTGGCTGAGTCCTTGAGAGGAAAGGGCAGTCCAGGGCCTCTCCTCTGTGCAGTGTGTAACCTGAGCAGAGTGATTGTCCAGCTTCAAAGTCACTCTCCTGATCAGTGATGCCTGCACCTCAATGTGGCTTGTGTTTGCTGCAAGAATCTCGTACCCAAGTGTCACTGGGCTCCGTGATGTTCTGTGTGCTCTCAGCATCTTAGCGGTGGGCTCCCCCCCAATCCTCCAGCATTCCTGACAGCTGAAGGTGTGGTGCTGAAGGGAACAGGTGATGAAGCCTGCCAATGGATCCAGTCCATGTGCCCACTGTATCACAGCAGTGTCTCCATGATATGAGCCTCTTCACAGAACATACGTGCGTTGCCCTCAGCCAGACAGGTGTCAGGTGCTCCCAGTGAAGATCTCAGGAGTGTCCTCACTGCATCTCATCATTATCCTCCTGGAATCTTGTGGCAATGAAGGCCTCATGACTATGCCTGCCTCGTCTGGCCAGTGCACTAGGCTCATTGCCTGCATTCTCCCCTTCCAGGACCTCATCACTCTCATCCCTTTCGAATTCCTCCTCATTGGAAGGGATGTGCATCTCTTTCATCTCCTCCTCACCCAGGTCCTCCCCCAATTTGCATTGCCAGGCAGCATAGCATGCAGTAAGCCATGATGGTGCGTGACACCCTCTGGGGAGTGTACTGGTGCTGCACCAGAACCTCATTTTTAGGATCCCTATGGTGTGCTCCACCAACTCTGGTTGCAGCATGAGCCTCATTGTACCTTCTCTCAGCAGTAGTCTGAGGCCTCCGCACAGGCGTCAATCAGCCATGTCTTTTGTGGGAAGTCCTTGTCCCCAAGGAGCCAACCCTGCAGCTGTGTTGTCTCTGGAAGATGTCAGGGATCTGAGGCCTGCTGAGAATGTACGAGCTGTGGACATTTCCAGGGTATATTCCACACACCTGCATGATCCGTTTGTTATGGTTGCAGACCAGCTGGACATCAAGAGAGTGGAAGCTTTTGTGGTTCACATAAAGGAGTGCTTGTTGCCAGGGAGATTTAAGAGCCACATGAGTGCAGTCAATAGCACCCTGCACCTCTGGGAATCTAGAAACCTGAACAAAATATAGCACTCTTGCTTCCTGTCAAAATTAACAAAGACATGTACCTTGGCAAAAATGGCATCTATGACCTCCTGGATACATTTGAGTGGAGGCGTGCGAGATCCTGCACAGGTCCCCATGGAGCCCTGGAAGGAACCACTGCCGTAGAAATTGAGTACAGCAGTAACTAACTGCCACTGGCAGTGGATGCCCTTGGAGTCCCCGTGGTGCCAAATCCTGCAGAATGTGCCATATGTGAGTGACCAGTTCCCTTGACTTGCGCAGTCATTGGCAACACTGGTTCTTGTTCAGCTGCAGGTAGCACACATGCCATCTGTAGATCTTGGGTCTAGTGATGTGCCTAGGAGTGACAGCTCTCTGTGGGGTTTATCCTCTGTGCGGAGGAGGCCATGTTGCCCCATGGTCTTCAAGGTCCTGCTGCTCTCTTTGGCGAGCCAGGTGCCTCCATCACATTCTTCTCCTTCTCCTCAGCCTATAAGTAATGAGACAGAGAGTCAGGTCACAAGGCTCCATGTTCCTGATGGTTCCTCACTGCAGTATCAAAGAGAAACTTGAAGGTCAGCAATTGTATCCTAAAGACCACTCTTGATCAAGTTGTCACCTGCAGCTGCCTCCCAAGGCCCCTTTGCACATGCTGGAGAATCGTGGCCACATGGATGCCCAGTGTTTAGTGCTCATGATGGTTGACCAAAACCCCACCCACCACCGCTCCACACCACATGACCGTGTGGTGGCTGCTTCGGCCACTCAGCTGCACCCTGAACTCTTATCTCAGGGGCAGGCATTGTCCTAACCTGGACGCCAAGGTTTCACGGTTTGCTTGGACTATGAGAGTGACTTTTCAATGTCAACTTAAACATTTAATGCAAGGGACTAGGACCACACCCTGCCATCGTGTTTGATGGCCACCTTTCCCAAGGGGATCCACAAGCTTGCCCCGTTTGCCAATGGTTCTGCAGCACCATAGCACTCATTCAATTTTGAAGTCTGTGTGGAAGAGGTTAAAAGTAGAGGAGCAATCATTGGCATTCTTAGGAATTCGTGTTGCTTGAATGGGCACAATTGCTTGACTAGACCATCTCCAAGCATGTCAATTGAGGTCATACTAGACGGTCTCAACTCTAGAAGAGTGCTCATCTTTGACATGTCCTTCAATTTGCCTGGCCGTTTTCTTCTCTCCCACAGCCCTGACCCCCACCCCCAAACCTAATAAGTGTTAGTGAGTAGCCTGGCCCCGAGGTTCCCTTCTCTCTGGCGCTGTTGCCCTAGCCCAGGCACCACAAGCTAGCCATGAAGATGCCACTGTGGAGACTTGCCTGTGACCACCCCCCCCCCCACCCCAAATCCACAGAGCCCCATCCATGCATTGGGATCCTCATGAGCACTGTGCCAAGTTGTATGCGCTCACCTCCAAGTTCCCTTCAAAAGGGAAGGTCGCCGGGTGCACACCGTTTAAAAGGCAGTTGTATACCATACTGTTCAAAAATCACACTAACGTGGGATTTAAATTTGGCGTGGAAGGGTGATGATGATTCTGGTATGTGGCCACAATAATGATATGCAAATGCATTCAAATGAAGTTCCTGATGTCTGATGGCAAGAACACATGGTCCGCCATTGATGGGGAGAGGACAATCGTTTCAGATTTACTTCGCTAGGAAGCGTGCCTATGGCCTTAGGCATGGAAAATCCCAGCCACAGATGCAAACCTTGGGGGAAGATTTTTGGAATATATATTTCCATGCAAACATGTACATTAACTTTAAGTTAAAAAAATGTAGAAAACGTCAAAACTAAAAAACTTATCTACCATGAGAAAGCTAGGAAAACAAAAAGTTTGTGTACTCACTAACCCGTGAGGCCTTGTCTCACTTTGGGAAATGGATGAGTGATGGTGGAGGTGAGTTTAAATCAGAGTTTGGGAGGACTTTTTGGATAGCTAAAACAAGGAGTTCTTTGAGGACATTTTGGAGGGCCATTCAAAGAGTTTGAGGGCTATTGGCATTCTTTGAAGTGTCATTTTCATTGGGGCTTTTAAAGAATTTTACCAATGACAGCTGCATTTTTGCTTTTTCCCTCTGTAGAGCACCCCATAGCAGTTGACTGCATTGTTAATGTTTCTGTTCATTCTTGAACTACGCTCTGTGCCTTTTTCATGAAAACTGGTAATTGCCTCTTCAAGCTTTTTCAAGGCATCACAAGTGATTTTGAGCTAAATGCCTTGGTTGTTATTCTTGCTCAACATCTCCCTCTCTGTTGTTCCATTTCTTTCAGGTTCTTGGTAGGCAGTGCCTCTGCATGAGAAGCAAGCAATTCTGCACCATCCGCAGTGTTTAGTATAAGCCATCCAATTTACTTGCCCATTTTTACAATTGTCTCTTGGATTTTCTCAATAGGCTCGACATGACCTTTGATTCTAACACAATCTAGTTACAACTTCGTCCACACACCATTCAAATTGGATGAGGTTGTCTCAATCCATTTGGCAGGAATGTTATCAATGACCTTAACAGTGTTGTAATTCTTCCAAAATTCCTTTAAGGTAGGTTGGCATCACCACCTTCGGTTTCCCTGCTGGCCTGTCCAGAAGTTCTTGTGTGGCAATAGGTCTTGATGTTTGCAATCACCCCTTGGTCCACAGACTGAAAAATGGAGGTGCTGTTAGGTGGTGGGAAGATCACTAACAGTTTCACCAAGGTCAGCACAAGCCATAGGATGGCCAGGAGCATTATCCTGGATAAGCGATCCTTTGCTGTTTTAAAGCCTGGATACACTTTTCTTCCCTTGTAACATATGTCCTGGAAGGCATCCTTTTCCAGAATAAACCAGTTTCATCAACATTAAACATTTGTTGAGGAGTGTATACACACTTGTCAATGATTTCACTGAGCGTTTTAACGAAGGATTCATCTGCTTTATCATCAACACTGGCAACTTCCCCATTTCAATGTTATGCAAATTAACATGTTTTCTGTATCTTGCAAACTCCGATGGAGTGGCAATTGAGTTGAATTGCCAATCAGCTTGAAGGTTCTTACCTTGATGTCCTATCTCGCCCGACCTTCTGACACAGGCCAGTTGAGATCTGGACAGTGCAGCATGTCCCCGGGGCCTAGTGTTTGAGGGTTGTAGACATGCTGGTAAAGAAAGCCACATCCCCTTTTTCCCATAAGGCAAGTTTAAAAGGTCCAGCTAGTTTTAAAGGTCCTTGACAAGCCAGGGAAAAGGTAAGTATATAAAGGTAAGTGGGTAGGATTGGGTGGGGTGGGTAGGAGAGGTGGTCGTCTGTGGGTTAGTGTTGGGTCTTTTTGGAGAGGGTGGGAGTGTCAGGTCCAGCCTTGGACGAGGGTAGTGTCGGGTTGCGCCGGGCCTTGTGGGGAGTGGATGGGGCGAGTGTCGGGAGTGCTAGTGACAGGTCGGACCATCATTGTGGGTTTGGTGGGGGGGGGGGGGGGTGGGGGGGGGGGGGGGGGGCAGAGTTTCAGGTCAGGTTGGACCTTGGAGGGGTGGCGGCGAAATTTTGGTCAGGCCAGGCATTAGTCGTGGGCCAGGCGGGGGGGTGGGGGTGTCAGGTCAACTCAGACCTCAGGTGGTGAGTGTGTTGGGTCAGGTTGGGCCTTGGGGGAGGTGGGGGCGGAAAGAGGAGTGTTACGTTGGGTTGGGCCTTCGGAGAGGTGGAGGTGAGAGTTGGGCTTGGTGATGGCGGCAGCAGAGGCTAGGGTTGGAGTCACGCCTGGCCGGGGAGTGGGTGTGGGGTAATTCCCTGGCTTGGGGAGTTCCTCTTCTAGGAGGGGTGATAACGGCTGTTTTGCTTGGATCACAAAATGGCCCAGCGCCCACTCCACTTGTCTATACTGTATGAGGCAGTGAACTTTTAACCAGCGGTCATTAGAAGGACCATTGGAGACCACTACAGGACAGTGCAACCTGGGCCCAGCACAAATAAAAATCCAGGCTACTTCTAATCTAAGGCTCATAACCACCTCCCAAGATTGCCTGCTCCCCACCTCAGCAACCCAGCTGTCAGGGCAGAATCTTCTGTTCAGCGTGAGGAGGAGGGCCCCACACATCAATGTGTGAAATGTGGTGCAGTGACATCACCACACGTCAGTCTGATCTTCCATTCGGCAGGCACGCACCTGAATCAGCTGCGCACTTGCCAAACTGTCAAAGGCCTATGGCCATTAGTAAACTAATTAAAGCAATTGTCAGGGCTGTCTCTCCAACCTTAAAGGTTGGTGGACAGGCGAAGAGCCCAGGCGGCCTTCGTATTTCTCATAAAACCTCATCCATGGGCAGGATTAGATTTCATGCAAGGTTTATTAAATAAAATTTTTTATTAAAATTCATAAACATGTCCCAGCTCATGTGACGCTGTCGCAAAACATGTAAAAATAAAATTATTCAGACCATCTTTTGCACTGAACTTAATCTCTGGGGCATGGAGCTGCCTCAGGGAGGTTTCTGTGCTCTTTCACGCGCATGCGGGAAAGAGCGCAGGCCCCAACTCTCCCTCCTCCCCCCACAGGTAGTGCTTAATTGGCCCACCCACAAAATGGCAGCGTGCAAACAATTGTGGGTGGCGATGGGCTCTGTGCCCACTCCCAACCAGGAGGAAATTCTCCCCTCACTCTTAATATTGGAGTTATGCAGGATGTCGAGGCATACAGCAACATTAACGTGAAACAGCCACCATGCAATGTGAATGCAGGGTATTAATTGGAGATCAACATCAATGTGAAATGTCGTTGTGCGCAGGACATTAAATGAGGACCTTCTGTACTTTCAAATACAAACAAGTGAAGAGGGCATTCAGCAGCATGCAGACCTCCGCCACAGTGTTAACATTATGACAGTTGTACAGTTATTCCTTGAGGCTTTTTCCTGCCTGGTTGATACGCTAACTACAAAGCTGAAAAAAGAAATCTTTTTATTAACATCTTCAATCTCACTGAGGAGTCTTCAGACCAATCCACATTCAACAACCTACTCAAAACTCTGCTCACATTTTAACAGCTATGGCAAAAGAATCTGGACCCTCATCTTCACCAAAAATTAATCCATTCTTCCTTTGGCCATACCCTATCTGTACATTGAAATCTGTCCATTAGTTTGAGATATATTGTTTAAAGACAAACAGACTAACAAGCAGGGTAAAATCATTATCTCTGCCCACCTTCTGTGGCAGAGGTAATAAGTGTTTATGGTGTCTTTTGTCTACTTAATAATTATATTGCATTTTAATAGATTTACTACTGACTAAAATGACAATCACAAAAAAAATGTGCATTGAGATTATTTATTTCCTTAACTGAAAGTAAAAATTGCTAAAAATGAAAATTAACAGCCTTTACAGTTAGTAATCACAATCTACTGGTTAACTAAATTTTGAGTATTAAGATCTGTTAGATAATGAAATGCAGGGACCTATAATGCAACGGTAGTAGTGCATTGAGCGTTCACTTACTATAGACCTGGAAGCTTGAGGCCGTCAATTTGCCTAATGGGGTTAGCATAATCCAATCTGTTCATCCCCATTAGTGTACAGCTCATTACGGTAATGAAAATGTCAAAATGACATAGCCTGTCCATGATGTTACTGAAGCGCAGGACCCACATTGCACTTGCACACCATCCATTTGGACAAATGTTCAATGGAATAACCTGGTAAATAATTAAAATAATTCTCCTGGATTTCTTTTGGTATCTGCTACCCCTCTACCTATACCAATCCCCCTTTTTATTTAACCTTAACCCCATTTTATTTTACCACAGTCCACTCCTTCTCCCACCCCACCACCACCTCAGAAGATGAAGAGATATATGCCCACTAAATAAGACCAGAAATGCTATGTCTGCAGACAGAAGCTATAAATAACATTTTGATCTGTATGTGGGTCCCACCAGCACTAAAGCTTCACTTTGCTCAGGTCAGGTAAATTGCAAGATTACAAGGTAGTGATGATGATGTTCCATTTTTGGCACCTAACTATGCAACTTGGAAAATCTTTTATCTTTGGTTTGAGAGGCCTCTAGCTTCCAGTAGCAGAAGTTGAGCAATGGGTGGCAGTTTCACTACACTTCAGATTTAATAGCTGACAGAGGTATTGCATCTCTTATTTTAAAGATACTGGGCTGAATTTACCTTCCCTTTGCGGATGTGCTGGGGGTTTGGGGAGGAAGCTGAAAAAATGGGACAGGAAGGTGGCCAGAGGTGGTCATTTTGCCAGAGGCAGGCAAGGTAGCAATCCACTCTGTCTGGAGCCTAATTGAAGTGCTTAAGTCGCCAATTAAGGACTTCCTCCTGGCTCCACAGGTGTTTTGCCTATGTTGGAAGGGCCCGCAGCATTACTGCGAGGACTACCTGCAGTCCCAGCAGTGGCCACCTGTTCAAACATAGTATTGCTGGAACTAGAGCTAGGGCAGAACTTCCTCCCAGATGGGGGTGCAAGTCTCAACCTGAAACAATTAAGGCTGCTCCCAGCATAAAATGGCTGTGAGGCAGCTGGCTTTTGGCTGGGCAGGCTGACAACTGACTTTTCAATCAGGGGGACGGAGATTACAGCATCCAGTAAAATCCAGCCCATAGTATCCTTTGTTTACAACGGAGAGAATAAATTGCAAGTTATGAAGAAAATTTACTTGTTTAATAAACTCTTTATGTTCTATTCTTTCATATTTTCGTTCCATTCATTTGTATTCTCCCTTCCAAATGATAGCTCTATGTTTATATGTTTCAGAGGCCATTGGTTATAATCTGAAATCTTGATAAAATAATGTCAGTGCTTTTGGTGAAAATCAGCATCCTCTCAATGGCAAAGATGTCTCCTGTTTGCCAGCTGTAGTTGAATAAATGATAAATAAATCCCTGTATAAAGAAATGACTTCTGATTTCATTACAGCTGGTCCTTATTCTCAGATCCACATATCCACAGACTGTAGAAGCTAGTCATCAAATGAGGATGTGAAAATGCATTTTGGTTCCTCAAATGATTAAGGATTCCTTGACTCAGATTTGCCACATTTTCTGGTGTTCATTTCCATTCCCACTGATGGAATTAAACCAGATAGATAAAGAAAATACCTGAAGCAAATTACTAGCTATGCTATATTTCTAGATGAAAATATAGTCTGGTTGTTCAGATAGGATTTGTTTTGGACTGTTTACTCTGATGCTTATGCCTGAGGATCCACCTTTGGTGATCTTCTAGTGTTCTGTCAATTACTTTTGTCCAATGCTGACATAATGATCAGTTAAGTTAAGGATGTTTTTATCTTATTTCTGACAATGGGAATCTTTGGCTATTTTCAATACAGGTATAGGGTTATATTCATGTTTTTGGCAATTGTTTGGGTAGAGTTGTCTATCAATGTTGAAATTGAATTATTAGGTTTGACTTTGGGTATCTGTGGTTACTCTGCTCACAAAGTAATATCCAGTTTCTGAATAAATTACACAAGATTATTTAGTAATTAATGACTAGTAAAAAGGACCAATCTAATTCAAATTCATTGATAATAGGAGTACAGTGGCAATGTTACCGGATTAGTAATCCAGAGACCTAGATTAATACTCTGGAGACATTAATTCAAACCCCATCTGTGCAGCAGGTGGAATTTAAGTTTGATTAATTAATAAACTAAAATAGAAAGCTAGCTTTAGTAATGACCATGAAGCTATTGGATTGTCATAAAGGCTGCTCTAATTCACAAACGTCTAGCAGGGAAGGAAATCTGCTGTTCTAACCTGGTCTGCCCTAAATGTGATTCCAGACCCACAGCAAAGTGGTTGACTCTTAAATATGCCTTTGCAATGGACCAGCAAGCCACTCAGTTGTATCAAACCTTGACAGAAAAGTCAAAGAATGAAACCTGACAAAAATTAGCCAACCTTAATCTAGGCGCTGAAACAACAATGGCACACTCAGCAAAACGAAACCTGCAAAGTCCTTCTCACCAACATCTGGGGCCTCATGTCAAAATTGGGTGAGCTATCCCACAGATTGTTTTAGCAACAGCTTCACAAAGTCATATGTGCCAAATCATACCTTATAGCCAAAGTCTCAGACACATTCCTCGTTATCCCTGGGTATGTTCTGTTCCAGTGGAAGAACAGATCCACCGTAGGTAGTGACAATGGCATACAGTCAGGATGGAGTGCCCTTAGCAGTCCTCAACTTGACTCAGGACTGCAAGAAGCCTCATGGTATCAGATTGAACATGGTCAAGGAAATCTCCTGTTGATTCCCAACATCAATTAATGAATTGGTACTCTTCCATAGTGAACATAACTTTGAAAAAGCACTGAGGATAGCAAAGGCAAGGAATGCATTTAGGGTGGGGGACTTTAATGCCCATCACCAAGAGTGGCTTGGTTGCACCACCACAGACAGAGCTGGCAGAGCTTTGAAAGACATATCTGTCATTATGGGCAGCAGGTGGTGAGAACACCAATAAGGGGTGGGGGTGGGGGTGGGGGGGGGGGGGGGAAACTTGCTTAACGTCACCCTTTCTAATCTACCTGTCATAGACACATCTGTCCAAGAGTGTATTGGTAGAAGTGACTACTGTACACCCTTACTGCTGCTTTGTCTCAAAAGGACTAATGATAATCAGAGTATACCAGGAAGGGACAGAGTATACAAACCTGAGCACGACAGCAGATAAGGTGGTTGAGAGTTTGCAAAAATAAAAATAGTAAAAAAGAAACTAAAGGTGCACACAGCAGTTGTAGTAAAACAGATGAATTGTTAGCTCAAATAGAAATAAAAATATCTGACCTGAGAGATGTAACTGCCAAGGTGACTAATGCTGGGACCTGAATATTCAAGAGTACTTGACATTTTGGGAGGACAGCAAGTCAGGAAAATATGGGGTAGCTCTATTAACTAAGGATGACCTTACTACAACAGTGATAGATGACCTTAGTTCTAAAGATCAAGATGTAGAATCAGTTTGGGGAGAGATAGGAAATAGCAAAGATAAGAAGCCAATTGTGCGAGTAGCTTATAGCCGCCCTAACAGTAAATGAAGCTGTAGGATGAAGTATAGAGGAAGAAATAATGGGGGCTTGTAAGAAAAGTACTGCAATAATCATGGGTGATTTTAATCTACATATGGATTGGATAAACCAGATTGGCAAAGGAGCCTGGAAGAGTTTGTAGACTTCTTTTGGTAAAATTTCTTAGAACATGTTCCAGAATCAACCAGCAAGCAGCTTATTCTAGACTTGGTAAAGGTGCAATGAGGCAAGATTAATTAATGGTATCATGGTAAATGAGCATTTAGGAGACAGCGATCATAATATGACTGAATTTCAATTTAAGGGAAGAGAAGAATGGGTCTAAGACTAGGTGTTTTAAACCTAAATAAGGGCAATTACAAAGGTATGAAGGCAGAGCTGCCCGAAGTGATCTGGGGAATTAGGTTAAGGGATAGGCTAGTACAGTGGCAGACATTTGAGATATTTTATAACACTCAGCAAAAATACATTCCAGTGAGAAAGAAAGACTAAGGATGCACCATCCATGACCAACTAAGGAAGTTAAAGATAGTATCAAATTGAAAGAAAAAAATCATAGAATTTTGCAAAGATTAGTGGGTCAGAAGATTGTACAGAATTTAAAAACCAACAAAGGGTGACTAAAAAACTGTAATAACCAGGAAGAAATTAAGAGTTTAAGGGAAAGCTAGCTAGAAGTATAAAAATGGATAGCAAGAGTTACTAATAGTATTTAAAAAGGAATAGAGTAACTACAGTGAGCATGGACCCTCTACAGAATGAGTCCTGGGAATTAATGTGGAATAAGGAAATGGTGGAAACATTGAACAGGAATTTATCTGTCTTCACTGTAGACGACACAAATAACATTGCAGAAATACTTGTAACTCTTTCGAGTACAAACACATTTCCATCTGTTCCTATTCAGATGAAGTTACATTGTTTCATAGTTTGCCATTGTGAGATTTAAACTCTTGATCTTGGGGTTACAAGCCTAGTACCATAACCACTTGGCTATTTAGGCCAAGCTCAGAAATACTTGTAAATCAACAGATGAAAGGCAGGGAGGAGCTAAGCGATTAAATAATCAGGGAAAGTGTACTGAGAAAACTATTAAAACTAAGGGCTGAAAGTCACCAGGACCTGGTGGACTGCATCCTAGGATTTTGTGGCTGCAGCAATATTAGGTGCATCGGTTGTAATTTTCCAAAAAATTCCCTTGATTCTAGAAAAGGCCCAATCACATTTGCTTTTTTCCCCAAACGTACCTTCTTATTCAAGAAGGGGGACAGAAAGCAGGAAATGACAGGCCAGTTGACCCAACATCTGTCATGAGGTTCATGCTGGAATTTATTATTAGGGAGATTATGGCAGGGCACTTAGAAAATCTTAATGCAATCAGGCCGAGCCAACATGGTTTTGGGAAAAGGTAAATCACATTTGACGCCATTTATTAGCGATCTCTGAGGAAGTAGCACATAAAGTGGATAAAGGGGAACCTGTAGATGTGGTATGCTTGGATTTCCAAAAGGTATTTGATAAGGTGTCACATCAAAGGTTACTACACAAAATAAAAGCTCATGGTGTATGGGATAAATGTTATCATGGATTAGTTAGATAACAAGAAATGGAGAGCAAGGATAATGGGTGGAATCGTCCCAGATTTGCACTAAGTGCGGTAGCAGGCAGGAAAAAGAATGTTTTACCCGCCAGCTGCAATGGTGGCTTTTCACGCCATATCATCTCAATCCCTAAAATCATGCATTCCTGGGAAACACACCATTTCAATGGCAGGCAGGCTTATTTGCCTGCCACGCCATCACCTTGCCGCTTCCTCATGCCGGGTGCCATATTTAAAGTGCAGCTGCATAAGCACCTCAGTGCTTTCAGCCCATGACTGCCGCACAGAAAACATGGTCCCAAAGGGCAAGACTGCAGCCCCCGATTCATTGGTGCATCCCTGAAATCCTGCCGTGATGTTCTCTGCCCCCGCTCTGGCTGCAGGAGGTTCAGCAATCTCAACACTCTGGCTTGGTAGGCGATGGCAGTGATCAGTGCCAACACTGCACAGAAGAGGTTGGCCATCCAATGCAGATACAAGATGAATGATCTCATCCATTTCGCCAGCGTAAGGCGACCATCTCACTCTAAACTCACTCAAGCCCATCACACATCACTGGCATCTCACTGAGAGCTCGAGGGACATCACTACTCACTCACACCCTCACATCTCCATCTGGCCTCATCTCCTCTGGAGAGTACCTCCTCAGCCCTCACCACCTTGAGACCATTGGCACAGATCAACGTGCTCCCCCTCCAACACAAACCCTGGGATACCCCCCTACCCCAGCAAAGTCCTAGCCCTGCAATCTCTTTCCTTGCCTGAGGCCACAGCTCCCCTTTCCCCAAGCAAGCCCTAGCCTTCCAACCATTGAAAAGCCACCCATGCATTATGGCTGGTGTGGTAGGTAGAAACCTGCCCATGAACCCCCCTAAAAGTGATGTGGAGCTGTCTGCAAAATCTGGCACTGATGACTGAGTGCTGCCCAAATCAAGTTAGGCAAACAAACCTTGAAGTTCCGAGCAAAGCTTAGCTTGCCAGGTGCATGTCACTTATGTACAGTGTTGAAACACTGG
This sequence comes from Carcharodon carcharias, assembly GCF_017639515.1. Taxonomy (NCBI): domain Eukaryota; kingdom Metazoa; phylum Chordata; class Chondrichthyes; order Lamniformes; family Lamnidae; genus Carcharodon; species Carcharodon carcharias. The sequence continues at coordinate 133,825,519 of NC_054471.1, forward strand.
ATGATTGCAAACTGGTTTCACTTGCTCGCCATTTTGTCCGCTCATGCCACCAAACACATCCACCACCAATTGACCTGGAAAATTCTACCTAATGGGTAATTTACAGTTTGGCAAGCTATAACTAGGAGGGTCACAAGGCTCAGTGCTGAGGCCTCAACTACTCACAATCTCCAAAAATGATTTGGATGAAGGGGCGGAATGTATGGTTGCTAAATATGCTGGTGAGACAAAGGTAAGAAATTAAATTGTGACGAGGACAAGTATACAAAAGGATTTAGATAAGTTAAGGGAGTGGACAAAAAATTGTCAGATGGAGTATAAAGTGGGAAAATATAAACTTGTTCACTTTGGCAGGAAGAACAGAAAAGCAGTATACTATTTAAGACCACAAGATGTAGGAGCAGAAGTGGACCATTTGGTCCATCGAGTCTGCTCTGCTATTCAATGAGATTATGATTGACCTGATAATCCTCAACTATATTTCCCTGCCTTTTCCCCCATAACCCTTGATTCCCTTACTGAACAAAAATCAATCCATCCCAGCCTTGAATATACTTAACGACCCAGCCTCTACAGCCCTCTGTGGTAAAGAATTTCACAGATTCACTACCCTCAGAAGAAATTCCACATGAGATTATGCCCTCTGGTCCTAGGCTCTTCCACAAGCAGAAACAACCTCTTAGGGGGCTTGACAGGGTAAATGCTAACAATCTTATGTTTCAAAAAGGTCACCTTTCATTCTTCTAAACTCCAACAAGCAGAGGCCTCAACCTGTCCTCATAAGAAAGTCCCTCCATACCCTGGATCAACTTAGTGAACCTTCTCTGGACTGCCTCCAATGCCAGTATCTTTCCTCAGGTAAGGGGACCAAGACTGTTCACAGTATTCTAAGTGTGGTCTAACTAGTGTCTTGTATATAGTTTTAGCAAGACAAATAGAGAGATTGCAGAACTGCGGTACAGAGGGATCTGGATGTTCTGGTACATGACATCACAAAAAGTTGTGATACAGCTGCAACAAGTGATTAGAAAGACAAATGAAATGGTATTGTTTATTGCATAGGGAATGGAATATAGAAAGTAGGTAGTTTTGCTACAGTTGTACAGGGTATTTGAGAGACATCTGAAGTATTGTGTAGTTTTGATCCCTTTACTTTAGAAAGAAATCTTCAGAGAAGATTCACTTGACTGATTCCTGGGATGAAGTGTTATCTTATGAGGAAGGTTGCATATCATGGGCCTGTATTCACTGGAGTTTAGATGAGAGGTGATCTTATTGAAACCTAAAAAAGGGCCTGAGGGAACTTGACAGGATGGATACTGAGGATGTTTCCCTTTATGGAGGGAGACTAGAACTAGGTCTAGTCTCATCTCTACTAGGGGCCGCGTTAAAAAGTGGAGTCTCCCACAGTTGAGATTTTTTTTCCTCTTTCAGAGGGTCATTAGTCTATGGAATTCTCTCCCCCAGGCAGCAGTGGAGGCAGGGTCATTGAATATTTTTAAGGCTGAGTTAGATTGATTCCCTTATCAAGAAGCTAAGAGTATAGCGGGTAGACAAGTAGAATTGAGGCCACAATCAGATCAGCCATGATCTTACTGAATGCCACAACTGGCTCATGAAGCAGAATGGTCTACTCATGCTCCTAATTCGTATGTTCATATGTATCTTCACCCTAAGATCACCCTTCATTGTGTCAGATGGCACAACCACTGTGCTAAATGGGAGAGATTCAGAACAGAACTAGCATCCATGATGGGCCATCAGCAACAGCAGAATGGTATTCAGCCACAATCTGTAACCTCATGACCTTACATGTCCCTCACTCTAGCATTAGCAGGAAGCCACGGGACCAAATCTAGCTAAATGAGGAGTGCAAGAGCGTGCCAGGAGCAGAGGCAAGTACAGCTAAAAATAAGATGCCAACTGGTGAAGCATGCTAAACAGTGGAAGCAGCATGCACTTGACAGAGCTAAATGTTCCTGCAACCAATGGATCAGATTAAAGCTTTTCAGTCCTGCCACACCCAGCAGTGAATGTTGGTTGACAATTAAATAACAAACCAAAGAGGAGACACCACAAACATTCCCACCCTCAATGATGGGGGGGGGCGGTGGGGGGCAGCATGCTGGTGCATAGGACAAAGTTGGAGCATTTGCAACCATCTTCAGCCAGAAATACTGAGTGGATCGTCCTGAGGCTGCTGGCACAGGTACCAGTCTTCAGTCAACTCAGTTCAGTCCAGATAGTAACAAGAAATGACCAAAGGCACTGCATACAGGAAAGGCCATGGACAAAATTTTCCGAATTGTACAAAGTGCGGTGGCAGGCATCAAAAAGATGTTTTTCCTACCAGCCGTCAAGGCTGGGTTTTCACTGTATCACCTGCTTCCTGTCTCATTAATTATGCATCACTATATCACCGGCGGGAATCGCCCGCCATGCCATCACCTCACCTTTTCCTCACTCCGGGTGCCATATCTAAACTGCAACTATGCACAGTTCTCAATGCTTGCAGCCCAGGACTGCTCCAGTGAAGACATGGCCCTGAAAGTCCAGAATAGTCCATCACTGAAATGTCTTTTGGAGACTGGCATGTCCTCTATCCCCAGGAGCTCCAGCAATTTCACCACTCTGACTTGGGAGGCAATGGCAGTGGTGGTCAGTGCCAACACTGCACAGAAGAGATTGGCCATCCAAGGCAAAGCCTGGCAATGATGAACACAAGTGCTGCCCGAAGCAAGGTAAGCAAGGCAGTGCAGCTTGCCAGGTTCACGTTGCTTATGCACCATTGTGAAATACATTGGTGTGCAATCATGCCAATGTGAGCTCATGTTCCAGCATGGGGGGGGGGGATGATTCTGGTAAGCAGGGTTTATGAGATTCTAATACATTGAAATTAGCTTTCTGGTATGGCAGGGGGGAAACACAGCCTGCTACTGACAAGTGGAGTTGATGATTGCAAACTGGTTTTACGACGGTGTGAAACCGATTTTTGCAATCTCGATATATTCCACTCCCACCCGCTATGATGCCCCTGCAAACTGAGGTGGAAAATCCCAGCTTATGGGTACTGCCAATATTCCAACCGTATTACTGAAGACCTGTGTTCCAGAAATAACCATGCCCCTAACCAAGCTGATCCAGTATAGCTATTGAAATCTACCCAACAATGTGTTACTCACAATAAGAGGGTATGGTGGAAGAAATTAATCCAGGCAGGTCTCTTGGTTAAAGCTGGTTTATTTCCAAGACAACTCCTCAGTGCTACTCACTTCCTAGTAGCTTCCACATGGTGTTCCAGCTGTACCTTTTTATTCTATTCAGTTGGGACAATTAATGCCCATTGCCTGTTTAACTACCAATTGGTTTTAACACAATGATTGCCATATTAACAGATACCTCTCATGTTTAAATTAAAACAAAAACGTGAACACTTGTTTAAAATGAGAAGGAAATAACCACACACCACACTTGCCATTGCATAAGACACCCCTCCTCCAACACATGTAATTTTTTTTTTTTTAAAGAGCAGGCATTTCTTTTTGTAAAATAGTCTGACAGCTGGTGACTTGCATCAACCCATTTTATCTCAGAGGTCTCTTTTCTTTCTAACTCTTTCCATTTGGGTTCCTTTACCAGCTTACTTTCCAATTTATTAGCAGCTACTAGAATCTGTTATAAGGACTTCTACTTCTAATGAGATTGCTAGCTTGCTCTCTAGTCTTCCTTGTTAAGCTACGGCCTCTACTCACGTTCCTCTTCCTTTCTGGACTACTACTAAATGATTGTCCTCACATGTGGCCAGAACTCTGTTTGCAAGTCCGGTGATCTTTTTCTGGGGCCACAACCACTTTCTGGTCCGCTGTCAGAACTCATACTGCGCTTCCTGGGTTTCCATGTCTTTACCTCGGTTTGCCAATTGATAGGTCTTGTTGCCTGGCTAAATGTGCAGAATGAAGGACAATGTTTGTATTTAGCAGTGGCCTTTCCTGCTCTCCCTATGATGAGGGCATCCCTCCACAGACTAGTCTCTTCTGGCATGTATGTTACCTTTGTTCCTACTTTGGGTAATTGCCTTTTGGATGAATAGCGTCATCCTGCACCTCAATATTACTTTGTTCATAGTCAGTCAACCCTGTATCTGCTGTTGCCTGCTCCTCATAACTACCTGGTTTGTGTATGTGAAGTGCATGGTGCCTCCTCACATTCTATGTCCTGTTCAGAACCTGTAAAAGGTACAGTCAATACCAATTAACCATGAAGAATGTACCCTAACAGTTTAATTACACAGTATTGCACAATTACTACTTTCCCATCAGTCCCTATAACTTTGCCAGGTCCTTTCCACTCTGGCCTTCCGTTTCATAATATACCATTTCTCCTTGTCTAAACTGTATTCCTGATGGTCTTATGCAGTGCTGTAGGGCCCGCCAAATTTTCTCTGAAACCTCAGCTTTAATGAAGGCTTTTCTGCCCGCATGCAAAGCGTTCAGATGAGCAGAAAAAGCAGAGCTAATGCTAGTTCCTTCCAGAGCAGGGGGAGCATCTGACAACACCAAAGGTAACTTCGGATTTCTTCCGTACACCAACTGATGCAGACTGTATCCCCAAACATTTGTAGAGTTCTTCATGTACGCCACCTATGCTAACGTTATTTTCAGTTTACAATCTGGTTGATCAACTAATACTTTGTGTAACATCATCTATTACTGCATGGTTTCTTTCACAAAGACCATTACTAAACGTGCTCTCAGCTGCAGTGTGCCTAACTGATGTTTAAATTTTCACACATCGCGAAATTCCTCATTGGCAAATTCCCCATTCATTGGTGTTCCTATCCATTTCTCCATGACCTTATTGATAATGGTCCTTTTGTCTTTACTGTGTATCAGTGGATAGACTAACTCTGGTTGCCATACCTATGAAATGTAGTAAAAAAAAAAAAAAACCCCTATCCTTGTCCCAAAGTTTCAAGTCCATTGCCACTGCATTGTTAAACTCCCTGGCTAGAAGCTGGCTCGCAACAGGTCAGTGGTGTTTTGCGATATTCAAGGCAAACGTCACACTGAGCAGTGACTCGTTCAATATCATCATATCCTTTATCGACCACTCCCACATCTCGAAGCAGAATCTTCAATTTCTGTGGTGCCTGACATGCAAACCATGTAATTTTCAATAATCTTTTTGTCTACCAAATTCTCATTCTCAGCAGTTAACAAAACTCATGAACTTTTTGATGAGAATCTCTGGCTTCCTTAGTGGCAAGCAGTAATGGCCTGACCGAGTAAAATGGAGATCCACATTTTCCCCCAAACACGACTGCTCTATCATTCTTCATATCTAGCGTCATTTGATCCTTCTTCATCGCAGATCAACTCAATAGTGGTATCTCACTAGAAACCACATCAGTGCTGATAAATAGATTGATCCTTGCTATCTTACAAGGGAGGACCACCCATTTGGAGGATGTAAATGTATTGTCATCTCTGAACCTGTAACAGGTAGAGCTTTCATAATCCATGAACTTCTGCCGTTCTGCCTCATCAAGAGACACCAGATAGCAGTCAAGCCAGTCCATGCCACACACCATAGAAGTGCAACTACTGTCCAGAATTGCACAGTTGAAGGAATCTACCATCAAGGTACTCATCACTGGATTCAAACTCAGTGATCAATATAATTCCATCATGGCAGTCACCATCATCATTTTCAGTTTCAGATTAATCCGTCTCGTGGGTCACTTCAGAAACATGATTCTTTCACTGTGGGCAGTTCATTGCATAATGGTACTGGGAATCACACCAAAAACACCAATTAACCATTCCCGTGCATTTTTGGTTTAAACGTATACAGTCTTCATCCCAGACATGCTTTTTGTCCCAACTCTCAAATTGGCTAGGGTTACAACCATTTTCAGGCCTCTTGTTATTAACACCATCTTTGTATTGGAACCTTCATCTAATATTTGGTCGACCACAAAATTCAGTCACCATTGAATCCTCTATCCTTTGTTTTGCAGGATAGTTGTCCACATTTGCTAATAAAAAGTGGCAGGGAACAACCTTTTCTCCAGGAATTTTTAGGGCAGCAGCCATTGATCTAAGAGAGGCTCTTTCCCCCAGAACTGAAGCCCTGTTGGTGCTAAAAGACGATCAACATGGGAAATGTGAGCACAGTCCAGTAATTTAAATGTCAATACTGATTCTGGAATTTAAAGTTCAAATCACTGTGGTCTCCTTTACCATTTATCAAAATCCATGATATATTCTTCCATGGACTGATCATCTGATTTCCTAAAGCTATCAAAGATAATCCAAGCTTCATGTACTTCCAATAACTCATCCTTTTTGTAGAACTTATCCAAAAATTGTATCAGGCAGTTTAATCCCTCCTCATGACCCAAATCTTCCAGTTTCCACTCTGAAAATACTTTACTCCTTATCTTACTTTAGGCTGGTAATGATAACACCAAAGCCATACCTTGCTTCTTCTGGGGTAAAGCAGTAACCCAGGTCGACATTTCAACTTCAACCTTCCATTGTTGATAAAGGTTCAGAGTCAGAAAAAAATTGGTGGATAGTCAAAGCTTGTGATTTTGCACCATCCTTCCACCATTCCATAACTTAAATTGTTAGCAACAGTACACTTCTTTTCCCTCAGAGAACTGAGGCAAAAAGCTTCATACATATACAGCAATCGAATCAGCAAAACTTAAAGTTCAACCTCTGCTACCATGTTACTCACAATAAGAGGTTGTGGTGGAAGAATTAATCCAGACATGTCTCTTGACTAAAGCTGGTTTATTTCTAAAACAACTCCTCAATACTACTAACTTCCCAGTAGCTTCCACACAAAGTGTTCCAGCTGTACCTTTTTATTCTACTCAGTTGGGATAATTAATGCCCATCACCTCTTTAACTACCAATTGTTTTTAACAAGATGATTGCCATATTAACACAATGTGGACATTTGCCCAGGTATTTCCTGTCCATGCGCAGTGTCTGCCGGCACCTTCAAAGCCTTCTGTGCCCGGTGGGCACCGCGGGGACTGGGGTGTTTTGTTGACCCCTTTAATCACATTTTGATTTAAAGTTTGTAAGGTTCCTTTAAACTTTGTCCTTGGTTTTACAACTGACCTGAATTAGGGGCTGTGCCTGATTTATCCCAATTTTGTTGATTTGGTTTTCATTTAAAAGATTATCAAGGCCTTCTGTGCCCAGTGGGCACCATGGGGTCTGGGGTGCTTTATCGACCCTCTTAACCACATTTTGATTTGATGTTTGTAAGTTTTCTTTAAACTTTGTCTTTGGTTTTACAGCTAACCTAACTTAGGGGCTGTGTTTCCTTTTTCCCTCATTTTGTTGATTTAGTTTATTAGGTTGGATTTAAAAGAGCTATTTCCTGTCCATGCGCAATATCTGCAGACACCATCGAGGCCTTCCATGCCCAGTGGGCACCGTGGGGGCTGGGGTGCTTTATTGACCCCCTTAATCATATTTTGGTTTGATGTTGTAAGTTTCCTTTAAATTTTGTCTTTGGTTTTGCAGTGACCCTAACTTAGTGGCTGCGATTTATTTTATCCCTCATTTTGTTAATTTAGTTTATTTGGTGGGCTTTAAAAGAACTATTTCCTGACAACAAAATGCAAGACAAATTCAATCTGACCAATTATCATCCCCTCCCAACAACACACACCCACCCCCTCCTCCCGCCCACCATCAGTCCACTCTCAATCATCAACAAAACAATGGAAGCTGTCGTTGGTAGTGCTATTAAGCAGTACTTACACAGCAACAACCTGCTCGCCAACACTCAGTTTGGTTCCACCAGGGTCACTCAGCTCCAGACTTCATTATAGTCTTGGTCAAAACATGAACACAAGAGCTAAATTCCAGAAGTGGGGCCATATAAATACTGTGACAACAAGACAAGTTCAGAGGCTGGGAATACTACAGCAAGTAACTTACCTCCTGACTTCCCAAAGCCTGTTCGGCATATGAAAGGCACAATTCAGGCATGTGATGGAATACTCCCCACCTGCCTGGATGAATGCAGCTCCAACAACACCATCCAGGCCAAACAGTCCACTTGTTTGGCACCCCATCCACCACCTTTAAACATTCATTCCGTCCACCACCGACGCAAAGTAGCTGCACTATGTACCATCTACAAGATGCGCTGCAGCAGCTCGTCAAGCCTCCTTCAACAGCACCTTTCAAATTCATGACCTCTACCACCTAAAAGAACAAGGCGGCAGCTGCATGGGAACACAACCACTTGCAAGTTCCCCTCCAAGCCACACATCATTCTGAGTTGGAGCTATGTAGGGGAGAATTTTTCTGAATGTTAGGCAGGCTGGTCGGGTGTGGACACACGTTCAGGGCCGATTGCCACCCGTGATCAGCTGCACGCTGCCATTTTGCATGGGTGGGCCAATTAAGGCCCGTCCAGCATGATGCATGGCCGGTAGCACTCAGCGGTACCTGTGCGGGCGGGGGAGGAGGTAGAGTCATGGAGCTGCCTCAGCGAGATTAAGTTTATATTGAAATTTTTAAATAAAGAAAGGTAAAAATTATTTACACATGTCCCCTCATGTGAAAGTGTCCCATGAGCTGGGACATGTTTGTCAATTCATCAGAATTTATTTGTTGATATTATTAAAACTTCAGGAGACCTCATCCCACCCATGGATGAGGTTTCCATGAAAAACGCGGAGGCCACTTGGGCTCTTCGCCTGCCTGCCAACCTTAAAGTTGGACGGGCAGCCCTGTTAATTAACCAAATTAGTTTCCTAATTGCCTTCACAGGCCTTTGACAGTTCGGTGGGTGCACAGCTGCCTCCAGCACGCGCCTGCTGAATGAAAGGTCTAAATGACACGTGGTGGCATCAGGACACACACCAGACATCACCGCGTGTCATTTTACGCGTCGGCGTGCCGGGTCCACCCCCGCACGCCGACATCAAAATTCTAGCCATGGTTATTCCTTCACTGTCGCTGGGTCAAAACCCTGCAACTCCCTTCCGAACAGCACTGTGGACTGCAGCCGTTCAAGAAGGAGGCTCACCACCACCTTCTCAAGGGCAATTAGCAATGTGCAATAAATGCTGGCCTAGCTAGTGATGCACACGTCTCATGAATGGATAAAAAAGCTTCTTTCCTAAAATAGAGATCCTGTTCACTTCTTCTATTTACTCTGATTTCCTGTAGTTACTCGTACAATTCTTTTACCTGCCATATGATACATTTTGCACTAAATATTTTTAAATCAGTATATTCTCTTTTCAGGCAACTAGTCATGTAAGACTACTTAGAAATGGATACCAACTTCAGAGCAAATGTGCAAGAGCCTTTTCAGGTCACAGCCAATAATTTTATTTTATTGCCTTTACATTGCAATTTTAATGATATTGGATGAGAAAGAGCAGTCAATACCTTCTTTATGCTTCCTTCACAATGCCTTATATTATGCAAAGAATGCCAGCTGCTTATAGAAAAGGTGAGGAAATTAATGGAACTCTTTCTAGGATTTATCCTTTTGAAGGGAAGCCAATGGACTTTTGGCTGGCTCACCGCGTCTGCTGCATTGGGTCCCGCCATGATGGGAGGTTGTGTGGGAGCGGGCGCCGACCTAATCGGCGTCCCCGATTGGATCCGTGCTGCCATTTTACATGGGCGGGCCAATACCAGTTAAGGCCTGCCCAGCATGACGCGTGCCCGGAAGCGCTGAGCATTCCCTGTGCAGGTGGTGGGGAGTTCCCTGAGTCGGGAGTGCGCTCTTTTGTGCATACGCGCAAAAGAGCGCAGGAATCTCCCTGCGGCACAGAGGTGCCTCAGGGAGATTAGGTTTAAGTTTTAAGAGTTCAATGAAATGGTAAAAAAATGTTTATGGCATGTCCCCATCATGTGAAACTGTCACATGAGTTGGGACATGTGCATTAATTTCAATAAAAATTTTTGAGAAAATTTAAAATCATTCATGAAACCTCATCCTGCCTGTGGATGAGGTTTCATGAAAAATGCAAAGGCCACCTGGGTTCTTCGCCTGCCCACCAACTGTAAGGTTGGATGGGCAGCTCCGTTAATTATTTTAATTGTTAGTTAAGTGGCCTTAATAGGCCTTTGACAGTTCGGCAAGCGCACAGCCAACTTGGCTGCGCGCCCGCCGAACTGAAAATCTAAATGGCACGTGGTGACATTGGGACGCATACCCAACATCACCCTGTATCATTTTACGCCTCAGCAAGCAGGCCCCACCCCCACTGGCCGAGCCAAAGAGGAATAAAAGATTGAGGGGTGTAATGAGAAGATTAGGGTCAACCACGAGAGGAGTGGAATGGCTGAGCAAAATGGCCGCATTTTAACATTTTCTGCATTTCTACAAATACTGCTGCTATTACAAAACTTAGAATCATAGTCATTCATAGAAACACAGGAGGCCTTTCAGCCCATCTAAGAATCTGCTTCAAATAAGAATGCATTTTGGAAACTTATATCAATTATTAATGCATAACTCTATTTATTGATTTACATTGTCAAGCATTAAAAGGCATTAATTTACTTTTCTTTTATACAGTCTATCATTTTAATTGGTCAGGGTCAAATTTTTCATGGAATCTCATCCACAGGCGGGTTTCATGAATTATTTTAAATTTTCTCAAAAATTTTTATTGAAATTAATGCACATGTAGTTCTAATGCCAGATTTATGTCCTGAATTTTTTTTTTGTTACTTAATGGCCTACTGAGTCAAAGGGCAGAACTTTACAGTCCTTTCACTGGTGGGATTTTCCAGTCCTGCTGAAGTCAATGGATTTTTGACTGGCTCACCGCATATTATGGCCTTAGTCCTGCTTCTATTTTATGGCAATGATGCCATAAAATTCCATGCAAAAGGTTCAAACACACCATGGAAATTTTAATCATGTTTATTGGTGATTTTTTCAAATTAATCAAGTTAGGGTAGATTTGTAGCAGCACAAGTTGTATAGGGCTAATGGTCTTGATGACATTATGGACTTTTTTCATTCCATACTTGTCTTGTTATTGGCCACATTTTATGTAATTGTCATTTTGGCTGGATTGTATTTAAAACTGAATCAAATCTCAAAATATTTTGTGTTTATCTTGGTCGAATGTTTTAACAGAGAAAACTTAGCATCATGTCTGCCCAAACAGAGATTACAAATTCTCCTCCTAAACCATGGATCAGCACTTGAGGTTTATTCATCACCCAGGTGGATAATTTAGATGATCCTCATCATGCATTCATTTGATCATTAGTTTGTTAATGGAAATAAATTTTGGAAGTCCTCCGATGAGCTTTTGGCTTTTTTTGTGTTAAAGGCACTATATGAATGCAAATTGTTGGTGACACATGGAAGTAGCATTTAGCCCAGCAAATGCTTTTCCCCCCAAGTTCTTCTTTTTCTCAGTAAGGTATATAACACCAAAAATAAGTTTACTTGCGATTGCTCAAAAGTTTCTGTACCAGGATGTTCACTTCAGAATCCAGGAAATGTTCTGTGCACTACATTCAGATTAAATTATGCTCGTTTGCCATCATTTTAACCACCATTCAAAAATAAATTATAGCACTAGATTTAGTTCAAAATCTCTATACTTAAATAATTTCCACAAGAGCAGGTCCAGAACAGCCCCGAACATGATTGCTAATTAATAAAAACTCCTTTTGGTCCAAGGTCCATGGCCCCTGAAGATTATCAGTGTAAATGGATTCTTGCCATGGCTTTTATTGCCTATTTTGAGGGGTCCTTGAGACATTTTCAAGTTAAAGACAAAATATTATCAGATGTTTTGTTGTTAGTACATCACTACTTAAACTGAAAAGGTTCCATTAATTACAGCATGTGGGGATTCCTTTCAAGTGCTATGATAGGGTATATTTGGTGAGGCAAACTTGGCACACTATCAAATGATTCTCCCTTCCACAAAAAGGGGAGAATCAAATCTCCCAGCCTGGTATATTAATAAATTTCAATGTGAACAAAATAGTGAACACAATTTTGTTCCCCTGCCTCTCTAGACATTTGCCAGGCAGAGCATATCTGAAGTGCATTCCACCTGGCGGACATAAATGGAAATGTATTTGCATGCTCAGGCCGTTGAAATTGCCCTGATGTACATCAGGGGTAGGCCTGCCTATTTCCAGGGCCTTGTGCCCAGATGTGTTAATCCAATTTCTTTCACAGGCCTTTCAGACCCACCAACATTGGAGCTTTCTGGCTACAGTTCCTGCTGCCATTTAATTTCTGGGTGGGCCACAAGTGTTCTCCCAGGCCTCACTCAGGTCCTCCGATCTGAAAAGACCTGGAAACAGAGCCTGAAGTTCATTTCTGCGGGTTAAACTTCAAATTGGTGCCACTGGCATTGAGGTTGAAAAATAAGGTGGGAGGCACAGATAAGCCTCTCCTGCCTCATTGCAAAGAAGCACCATGTTTGCACCTACTCTAAGCACATGCATTCCTTTTCATGCCTCGCACCTAATTTTCCTAACTCAATTCCAGATACATGCCTCAGAGGAAGCCAAAAAACTCCATGGCAGTGCTTAAGGAGCAAGGGCAAAATGCCATGGGTTTCCATTGCTTTTTCCTCTAATTTGTGTCCAGGAACTGAACAGGTCCCAGGCACAAAGTTGTGAAAAATCCGCCCAGTCCATCGCCACTCCTCATTATTCCATTTTATAGGAAAAGCAGTGGTACTCATTTTGTTGATGTCCTCTGAGTTAAGGCCTGGATACCCCAGTAAGCTCCACCTGCACCACTTAAACAATTCCTAGGAGATGGATGGGTCATTTCTTTCAGGCATCTACCTTAAAAAAAATGAACCCATTGTAACACAATTGAACTCTTTGCATTGTAATTCTCTCGTTAGTAATATGAACAAGTCTAAAATGCAGGTTTTGTGCAAGATCACAAAACAACACAATCAAAACATTGCAGCAGTTCAAAATGAGTTTAATACGTTGAACCCATTATTCTTTAACAGCTAATGTGTTGTTACATAGATGTTTTGGTCATAAATTTCCATGGGGTCAGAGGTACACCTCTGATACAGATCAGCCCGCAATATAACCGTGTCCCAGGGCAATCAGGCAGAACATGGGTATTTTGAGTCACAGCCCAAGTCGCTAACTTCTGATGGGGTTTGATTAGGCAGAATGTCCATCCACGGTACATGTGGTCAACAGTGGGGTGGGGCAAGGTGAGAGAGAAATCTCCCACATCAGAAATTTCTTCAATCCCAGGCTCTCCACCACCTAGTAACCTGGAAACCAAGATAAATGGTATCAGGTTGTTTAAGTGGTGCAGGTGGAGCTTACTGGGGTATGCAGGCCTTAACTCAGAGGACATCAACAAAATGAGTACCACTGCTTTTCCTATAAAATGGAACAATTAGGCAGCAATTAGGAACAGGTCATGAGGACTCGAAACGTCAATTCTTTTCTTCTCCACCGATGCTGCCAGACCTGCTGAGTTTTTCCAGGTAATTCTGTTTTTGATAAGGAACAGGTGCTACAATACACCTCAGGTGATTCTGCTCTGGCACCAGTTTTCTGGTACAGTCATGAAAGAAATTGATTAGAGCTTGCTCCATTGCACACTTACAAGCTCAGTAAGTGTGTGTGTGTGTGTGTGTGTGCGTGTGTGTGTGTGGTGTGTGTGGTGTGTGTGTGTGTGTGTGTTTATTCAACAAGGTTGGTTGAACATCATCATCTTTATACAGATTAATGTGGAACTGGATCCCAGGCAGAAAGGGGCTGGGAAGAGGAGTCCAGTTTGTGTAAGTAGCCTAAGCCCCTGAAGAAAGGTCATTTTAAAAATATATATTTTGGCAAGTCACCTTACACAGAAGACCAACGAGGAGTTGATTTGGGCTGGAGGAGACACCCCCCCCCCCTCCCCCAACCCCACTGGTGAGCAGGTACTGGATTTTCCAGTTGCATGAGCCTGGAGGGCTCTGGTGGGCACAACCTTGCTGTGACTAATGGGTTTTCAACCCATTTTGTTTGAACCAATGTACATACATAAATCATTATAAATGGTTACTGTGAGCAGAAACATAGAAATAGTTTAAGATATGATTCTTATTTCATTAACTCACCTACAGGAGCTCGACAAACTAGTGGTGATGAATCTGCATAGAATGATCCTGCCTGTTTTCTTCCACTGTCATCCAGAATGTTGAGTGGATCATGGATGTCATTGTAACCAACCACTGATCGAATGCTGCTAACACTACTAATAACAGATACGTGTTGGTCAATCATGGACCCCAGTCTGTGGGATTCTGGATAGTTATTGTTGTTATAGTATCCTGCAATTGAAAAAAGAAAGACATATTGAATAAATATTGACCCCATGGACTTGATTTTCAATTCAGGGTCTCAAACCTGATGCCTGGATGACTTCTTGGTTCTGATACTGTGGCACATCTGTGTCACTCATAGAACATAAGGAATAGGGAGCAGCAGTGGGCCATTTGGCCCCTCTAGCCTGCTCGGCCATTCAATAAGATTTTGGCTTTAATTATACTTTCCTGTCTGCCACCAATAACCCTTGACTCCCTTGTAGTTCAAAAATTTGTCTTAGTCTTTAACCCGACCTCCACTGCTCTCTGGGGTAGAGAATTCTAAAGATTAATGACCCTTTGACAGAAGAAATTCCTCTTCTCCATCTTAAATAAGAGGCCCCTTATTTGGAGACTGTACCCTAATTGGGCCAGGGGCAAGCTCGGCACTCAATATGTGGCACCGAGCTGTGCGAGGTGGGAGGTGCCTGTTGGGGCATGAGTGCCAAAGGCAGACAGCAGCATGATGGGGCTTACCACTGCCTTGCACAAGAGAGGAGGGAAGAGTCCAGAGGGCCAGGACTCCAGACCTCAGGGATTTGACAAAACAGTACTATACTTGATCTTGCAGTGAAACCCCTGGAGGCAAAAACATTTCAGGTTTAAAAAAGAACTTTACAGCTCCCTGCATTGAGCCCAACAGCTGTGCACCACTTGCACTAGATTGTTCGGGTGTGGCTATTTCTGATTTGAAAATCGACTAACCTTCCCTGGCCTGTTAATAATGGGTCATTATTTGTAGGTTCCTCCCTCCCCTTTGAAAACTGGATCGCATTCCACAGGCATTGGGGTCTAGTGAGGCCCTCCGGGAATGCAATTTCAATCCATGCCTCCATCCCTTCTTGCCTCCTCCTACAATTGAAAATTCAGCCCAAGAGTTCACAAAATTTTGGGAATATCTAGGGCACTGGGCACGTGAGGTGGAACTCTGTGCCATAATCAGTTATGCCAGGTCCCTGTCGTCTTTTCGGCATTGAAATTTCTGTCTTTCTTCCACTTGCAAGTCTGGCAGGATGACATCATCTGCCTAAATTGCCACTAGTCTTGCCTCAGTTGCTCCAATACAATGCAAGCCTGCTTGGTTCCCTCCTAATAGAAGTCAAACCAACAATCATTCAATAGGCTGTGGTCCTATGACAGCCAATTTCTGGCACCAGCCAACAAAATGTTTTAGGACATTCTGCTGGCACACCCAGCTCCTATAAGGGTATGAAACTGATCAACTGTCAGTCTTTTCCTCCCTCATCAGCAGGTGCCCAAAATTGTGCCATAAATGAGGCTTCTGCCCAACCTAAGCAGTGTATCAAGGAATTAGATGGAAATGAGGTCTACTTGAGGTTCCAGGCCTGCATCATGACCTCAATCTCCGAAGGGGAGATGGCTTATTTTCGGCAGGCACTTTGGCCTCCTTACGAAGTGGACAAAGGGACAGAGGGGGAACCACTGACTGGTGCATCTATTCCCTCCCACACACCCCACCGCCCCCCAACAACACCCCCCCCACCCCCCCCGCCCCCCCAACCTAGAACCAGGAACTAGCATCGCAGTTTAAGGCTGTCTTCAGTGGATAGTCACCCTAGATGCTTCCATTAGTGGTGTGGGTGCCCAAGTTGCTATTCTACTTTCCAGATTTCCCACAATGTGCAAGAAAGCTGCCCCAGTCATACTTTCTTATCAAATTGGATAGAAGTGGCAGGAATACAGTATGCAATATATTTTCTGTGATCTGGGACTTAGAAACTACAGAGCCTATTGTGATCTTTTGCTTTTTGTCTTCTGTTCTGCCTAGCAACTTATAATGGTCATTCTCATATAAAGTCACCATCAAACATTGCTTTACCCGAGTGTTTGCTGAGAAAATCAGCAAGTCATTTGGATTTGATGACTAATTTTCTGACTTCAGACTCCCAGAGATAAGATTCATGGTTGGAAAATTGCACACAGTGCAAGCCAAGATTTGCAATATACGCTCAGTTGGGTAAGTCTCCCCATCAGGAGCATCAAGTCAAAAATTGCCCTTTTAGACTTTTCTTATTTTTAATATCTATATCAATCACCTGTCAAGAAACCTGACACAGCAGCCTTGGTATCGACACAATGGTCCAACGGTGTGAGGTGATATGTGATATGAGGATATGATGGGCATTTCTAGTGTTCTTCAGTAAACATTTTTACACAATTAAGATTAATTGGTAAATCAGCCCACATTAATACAAAGTGGCGGTGAATAAAGTTACAGGTTTTGGTTCTAATGGGATTCATTGCTTAAGGAAACTGCAGCCTAGCAAAAAAAAAAAATTGTTAAATAGCCTGAACTATAATAGTCATTCTTTTTTTTTAAAATGTTGGACACACAATTTGCATTTCTAGCATTTTCCATTCTGATTTTACATATATTATATTAGCTCACAATAATGTTGACTCCAATTTTACTGCTTAGCTCACTCACATAGTTAATAGAATCGATTGATAAAGGGGTATAGGTCAATTCATGGATTTATCTGAATTTCCTGTGCTTCCTCAGCTCTTGGACCAGTAAGTAATTAGCAATAGGCCACAAAGGACCATAGGTATCTCTCTCTGTTAGAGAGAGAGGCAATTCGTTAGACATAGCTTGAGGGGCACTACTCTGCAAGTGTGGGGCAAGGTGGGGAGGCAGGCTTCCCGGATCTATATTGGCAAGTTGACTAGACTTATCTTAACTGCCAGCAGAAATGTTTTTCTTCAGCTGAGGAAGTCATGCTCACAATTATAAACTACAGAAAGTGATCATCACAAGACAAAAATTGCACCGGCAGATGTATTTAAATTATTGTTTTCTCTGCCATTGAAGCATTTTAAAAAGACTTGGGACTATCACAAATTTAAAACTGGTAGAAAATTTTAAAATCCCCATCCCCATCTCAAAATGGGACCAATGTTCTGAATTTGATCCTAACTTTTTATTTCTGTTGCACTAAGTCTTCAGGTAAGGATGAAAAATGTTGGACGCCCAATAATTTCAGGTCCACAGCGGTTGATTTTTTAGCTCAGACATTTGAGTTCAAATCCATTCTTGATAAAGTCAAATATGGCTTTCTTACACATGTGTACAATTCTCTGAAGGAAATAAGCTGGCTACATGAATAGATGCTATTGGCTTTATCTGTTGATATTTACCATTGGAGCCAGTGGAAGGAAATGATGCTCCTTGACATGCAACTGAATTCCCCAAGAAGTTATAGGTGCCTGCATTCAGCAACTGCATGTTGTGTGATTCCTGTGGATTTGAAGATGACCCAAAATTAGATGGCGCTCTGGAGTTATAGGGTGACACGGCACAGCTACTGCTGAAGTAGTCCCTTGAAACTGGTTGTTCATTGAAAGAATTGAAACGGCTGGGATCCGCTCTGTGGTGGTAGACTGCAGGAGAGGCATGTGCCTGATTCCTGAACATAGTCTGATAGTTGGAGTTAGTGCTATAGTAGTTTTGATTGGGCTGGGACAGTGTCTGGTAGAGCGAGTCTGGGTACGTGTGACAGTGTGTGTGGACAGATAATGCTGAGCTGCCATTCTGAGACCTAACAGCCATTGGTCCTTGGTTGATTACACTTCCTCGGTTGCCCAAAGTAGGAGATAGAGGTGGGGTGATCACGTGACCATTATTATGAGTAAGTTCCATAGGATCTGCAAACAAAATGACAGAAACAGCATTTATAGCAAATGCAGCTTTGCAGGACAGCAGCATAATAGGCTGCATATGCGTGACTAAAACATTTATCCTTGAATTTCCCTTTGTCTGGCACTACTGATGCAAACTCAGCTATATCTGTCACTGATGGAATTCCATGCTCATTGTCTTTCTTAAAATTCAATGGGATGCTAACATTTTAAAAATTGCACAGGCATCTCATCTCTTCAGTAAACATATTATCCTCCTGGGTAGGCTGAGAAAATCCTAGAATCTTTTTTAAAAAATTGAATACCGCAAAAAAGGACATTAAGGGCAGTTCTGAATGGATCAACTAAAATAGCAAAATGGCATTTCTCCTCTGTAATTATTTTATGATCTTGTGATTTTTCATAAATTTAAAGGACTGTAGTGGGTGAATGAAAATGAATTATTTTTGTTAGTTATTTAAACTTTTTTGACAAATTCTGCTGTAAAACATGAAAAACATTTGTGAATTCTGAGTGAATTTAGAAAGAATTTTGATGCAGCCGGAAAGTGAATTAAAGACGATGTCATTTTGGGGGATTGGTTTTACAGTCACAACTTTCAGGCCAAACTGAGCATCGATATTTTTCACAGATTTAGCCCATCTGCATTGATTAAATTTCAGCGCCTTCACGCCTGGGAAATGGGCAGAACGTTTAAAAGTGGGGCTTGGATGTTCTTGCGCTTGACCTGAGTCTCATGTAATTTGTTTTAATGCATGCAGTCTGTTTTTACCCTTGTGGTTTGTCACACTTGCATTATTTGGAATCTTTATGGCTTCTGCAGACTGACTGTAATTTAGTGTCATAGTGTCCTTTAAGCACAATGAAACATGCTATTGATTGGAATATGCTTCAGTTTGCCACTCTGAATGAAATTAGAGAAAATCTTGTCACTCAAAATTGCTAAGAATTTTTTATTTGACATTGTGGGCTGAATTTTGCCGTTGGAAAGCAGAGGGTGGGGCCCGCTTGCCAACGCGTAAAATGACGCAGGATGATGTCGGGGGGGGGGGAATCAGCCGCGGACCTTAAGGTTGGCGGGCAGGCCAGGAGCCCCAGCGGGGAATAGAAAAAACATGAAACCTCATGCACCGGCGGGATGAGATTTCATGCAGGGATTTTAAATGATTAATTAAGTTTTAGTATAATTTATGAACATGTCCCAACTCATGTGACATTGTCACATGAGGGGGACATGTTAAGGATTTTGTTTTTATATTTTTAACGTTTTTAATACTGTCAGCGATCTTCCTGAGGCAGCACCTAGCCTCAGGGAGATGTGCACTCTTTCATGTGCATGCGCGAAAGAGTGCACTCTCGCTTTTGGGGAACCCCAACACCCCCACCCCCCCCACCCGCACAGGGAGCGCATAGCGCTTCCTGGCAGACGCAACGCTGGGCAGGCCTTAATTGGCCTGCCCAAATAAAATGGCTTCCCCGGCGGGGATCGGCTCCCCGCCCACCGGAGACCGGGTCAGGCCCGCCCACCTGGCAGGCAGAAAATTCTGCCCAGAGAGTTGCATCTTTGAAAATATTAATTTTCCATAGTCTTTTCAAAACTCGTTAATTAACACAATGATAAGTACATCTATTTCAGAAACACTCAAGATTTAGTCCTGGTTATGTAGAGTCAAAATGAGGAATCGATGTGAACAACAAAAAACATAATTTTGTTTAAATACCTTACAAAATATTTTGTCCTGTGAACAACCAGGATGAGAATGGAAATTCCCATGCATTCTTTAATGGAAGAAATGTCTTGTGATGAGAAAGTTATGTTTGCATGTGTTATATTGAAAACATAACTCACAGGTATCAAATAGCTATGACAGCAGTAGACTGAAACGAAGCTAGGTGTTGTCAGAAGAACTGATAACTGGTGAAGACTGTAAAAATAATTGTTTTTGACACTAAGAAAAAAATTGTAAGTGGATATTGGAAATTCATTCTAAGTTTGTAAATATAATCCTGAATATTGTTTGAATTATGTCTTTCAAAATAAATCTGCCTTCAAGTCTGCCATGTGTAAACTCTTGTGCAATTTCGATGTCAGAGTGTGGTAATATTATGATTAACTTACATTTTAGTCAATGCCTACCAGTTTTACCACATGTTAATATATTTGTCAATGCTAACCACATAAAGAATTGGTTTAAGCCTTGCTTTTGTGATATCCAGCCAACACCATGGATCCTTACAGGTTTGAAGCTCAATATATTCCCTATGACTAATTTGTGTGGCACTTGCTTTTCCAATCAGTGATTTGGGAGCAAATGATAAGGCTGCATTATCAATATATGCATAGTTAGTGTATCAGTAGTCCTAATCACACGTGCCTGCCTTATTCCGCTGTCTCTTTATTCCCTTTTCCTCCCCTATGCATATGTGTTCTCTGCTTCAATCATTAACTCTGGTAATGCGTTCCACAGCCTTGCACCCTCTAAGTAAAAAAATATTCTGCTGCCCTTTATTCTAACTCTGCGACATTTATTCATATATCTATGACCTTTTTCCAGGCCATTTAATCACTTTGGCCTTCTTGAGTATAACTAACAGCTCAAATATTTCTTTTTATATCTCTGTAGTAACTGAAGGTGTAGCCTCTCCTGCTGTCCATCAAGAGTCATGTGATGCTCTGGGAGGCTTTGATCAATGAGCCCTAAGCACGGGCAATCCAGGGGTTGGGACTT
This sequence comes from Carcharodon carcharias, assembly GCF_017639515.1. NCBI lineage: Eukaryota > Metazoa > Chordata > Chondrichthyes > Lamniformes > Lamnidae > Carcharodon > Carcharodon carcharias. The sequence continues at coordinate 133,846,276 of NC_054471.1, forward strand.
CCTGAAAAGAGTCCTGATCGAGCATCTAGCATCCAAAAAGCTCTCTGTAAAAAATCTTATCTGTTTCTTGTTGAAATCTGTCCACTCCACCAAGTCATTACATTTGGCAACAAGGGTAAAATAACTCCAATGCTGCACTTCGCATCAAATCTTAAGAAAAAGGAAAGACTACTCACCAGTCATGCCACTCTTGGGCAGAATTGATCCATATGATGTGACTATGGAAGATTGGACCAGAATGTAGAGCACCTCAGATTTTATTTCAAAGCGAATGAAATTACCATGGAGGAAAAGCAGAAAGCCATCCTTCTAAGTGTATGTGGCAGTGAAACATGCAATCTCATTCGCAATCTTACAGCCCCGAGCGCGCCCAATTCTAAGTCCTATAATGAATTAGTGGACCTCATGAAAAAGCACTTCCAGCCCAAGCCATCCATAATAATGCAGCGTTTTAAATTTAATTCCAGAGTTAGGGCCCATCACAACCTGTGTAGGGAACCTTAAGCAGTTGACAGAACACTGCGGCTTCGGGGACATAATAAATGATATGTTATGGGACCGATTAGCTTGTGGAGTTCAGGATGACGCCATACAGTGTTGTTTACTCGCCGAGGTCGACTTGACTTTAAGCGCGTCCTAGAAATCTCCCTAGCCATGGAATGTGCTGCGAGAGACTCACAGGCTTTGCAACACATGCAACATGGAGCTGTTCATCACGTGGGGTGGAAACCTACTGCCGAGCATGGCCCGAAAACCAGAACCAAGGCATCGAGGCAAGATGCAATGTCTGCTGTTAGAAATACGAAAAGGCCGAGGAAAAACACTTCAACAGTAACTCCAAGATTAAGTTGTTATAGGTGTGGGGTTGACCACGGACCGGACAGCTGCAGATTCAAGGAGGCGGAATGCCATTACTGCCATAAGAAAGGTCACGTAGTAAGGCAATGCAGGGCAAAGTCAAAACAGTCCATAAAGCAGCAAACCAACATGACTGAATTAAAAAATACAGCAGAAACTGAAGCTGCCGACACCGACATTTATTCCCTGTATAATGTCATCACTGTGTAAACCTAACCTATCATTGTCACAATCCAAGTTAGTGAGATAAAAGCTGGAACTCTGAAACAAAAACAAAAATTGCTGGAAAAGCTCAGCAGGTCTGACAGCATCTGTGGAGAGGAAGACAGAGTTAATGTTTTGAGTCCAAATGACTCTTCATCAGAACTAAAGAGAAGTAGAAATGTGGTGAAATATAAGCTGCTTAAGGGGGGTTGGACAGGTGAAGCTGGAGAGAGGGCCAGTGATAGGTGGAGGCAAAGGAGAGATTGCCAAAGATGTCATAAACAAAAGGTCAAAGGGATGTTTATGGTGGTGATGTTAGCTAAAGGATGTGCAAACAGTGACATTAAGGGTAGAAAGCAGGACGAGCAAGTGGCAGATGGTCCTGGTGGGGGTGGGGTGGGGATCAAAATAGGCTAAAAGGTGGGGATAAAACAATGAATGGAAATAAATTTTAAAAATAATAATAGAAATAGGTGGGAAAGGAAAAAAATATATAAAAAATATATAATAATTATTAGAAAAAAGGGGATCAAAAAGGGGTGAGGATGGAGGAGAGAGTTCATGACTATGGAAGATTGGACCAGCATATAGAGTGCCTCGGATTTTATTTTGTAGCGAATGAAATTAACATGGAGGAAACGCAGAAAGCCATCCTTCTGAGTGCATGTGGCAGTAAAACATACAATCTCATTTGCAATCTGACAGCCCTGATCTGATGGCCAAGTTACTGAGAAGCCACTGATAAAGCAGGTGGATGTGGGTGCCTCAGCTACAGTGGTGGGAGAGCACAGTTTGAAATACCTTAACAAAGGTAGAAAGCCAGTAAATCTGGAGCTAAATTAAAGACATACACTAGAGAATCTATTTGGGTAAAGGACATCACCATAGTACCAGTGTCTTATAGGCAACAGACAGCCCAGCTGCCTGTGATAATAGTGAAAGGAGAAGGACCCAGTCTTTTAGGCTGAGACTGGTTACAGAAAATCAAGCTCGACTGGTCTGAGATATTTCATCTGAAAACAGGAGGAATTCCTGAAATGCTAGCAAAATACGACGTGGTATTCTGGGATGAATTAGGGAAGCTAAAAGGCGTGTAGGCCGAAATTTATGTGGATCCTCAGGTGACACTACATTTCTTTAAGACCAGGCCTGTGCCTTATGCATTGAAGGAGAAGGTGGATATAGAACTGTGCCAGTTAGAAAAGCTGGGCATCATCCAACCTGTCCAATTCTCAGAATGGGCAGCACCCATAGTTCCAGTGGTTAAGCCTGACCAAACCATTCACATCTGTGGGGACTATAAATTGACCATAAATAAGGCAGCAAAACTAGATAAGTGCCCCATTCCAAGGATAAACAATTTATCTGCAAAGCTGGTTGGAGGCAAGTCCTATACAAAGTTGGATATGTGCCATGCCTACCAATAATTAGAACAGGGTAGTACATCGAGAGAACACGTGACTATTAACACACACAAGGGTCCTTATCAGTACACTTGCCTACCCTTTAGAGTATCGCCTGCATGCGCTATCTTCTAAAGGACAATGGAGAGTCTTTTGCCAGAACTTCCCTGAGTGGTAGTATACCTAGATGATGTTCTGATCATAGGGTCAACCAAGACCAAACACCTGGCCAACCTGAGGAGGTGCTAAGGAGGTTCATGGAAGCCGGGGTACATTTAAAGGAAAAATTCACATTTCAAGCACCAGAAGTTACTTACCTGGGTCACAGGGTGGATGTCATGGGTTTGCATTCAGTAGAAGAGAAAGATGCACCCTCACCCTCCAATGTAACCGAACTCAAGTCCTTCCTGGGTATGATCAAGCCAGAAACAGAGCTAAGCTGTCAAGACAGAATTTTGTTGTGGAGGTCAAGAGTTGTCGCTCCATCACAAGGAACAGAACCACTCTTGACAGAGCTTCACAGTGCGCATCTGGCATATCGAAGATGAAAATGCTTGTGTGAAGCTATGTCTGATGGCCAGGCATTGACAGTGACATTGAAAGCATGGTCAAGCACTGTCTCCAGTGTCAGCAACAACCAGGTTGCCTGTTTCAGCTCCCCTGCATCCATGAGAGTGGCCTGGTTGACCCTGGGTTAGACTAGGTAGGACCATTCTTAGGTATCATGTCTTTGTTGATTGTAGATGCACATTCTAAATAGATGGATGTATGCAAAGGCAAATTGCCAACATCAAGCTCAACTATCGAGAAGCTGCGTTACTGTTTTAGCATACATGGCCTACCTGAAATCATCATTTCTGATAATGGTATAGCCTTCACCAACACAGAGTTTCAGAAATTCATGAATCTGAATGGAATCAGACATATTAAAACAATCCCATTACCATCCCTCATCAAATGGCTTAGCCGAAGAGCTGTACAAACTTTCAAGTTTAGTATGTAAAGGTTATTAGAATGTACTCTAGAATCTCGATTTTCCTGCTTTCCGATCAGTTATTGAACAATGCCATATTCGACCACGGGTTTAACACCATCTGAAATATTGATGAAATGCCACCTACATACATGGTTAAGCCTGGTGTTTCCAAATTCAAAGAGGAAGGTAGAGCAGAATCAGAGTAATCAAAAACTGAACCACAATATACACAGCAAAGTTCGCACATTCACTGTAGGTGACACAGTATTCATGCAAATTTCGTAAGTGGACCTTGTTGAGTTCCTGGAACCATTGTCTCAGAAACTGGTCCATTATCTTTCCAAGTACAAGTGGAAGATAGAATCATTCGTAAGCACGTAGATTATATTTGTGCTAGAGAGACATTCCAACAACCAACTATTCCCCCTATAATTAATGTCAACCGTCAATTCCTGAGGTGAAGATCGACCTAGAATAGACATGCCCAATGTCTCTGTAGAATTGCCAAACCCAGAACTGCCACTTTCTCATGATGTGTCTCATGCTGTTGTTCTAGATCCTGTCGCTCCTGTTGAGGAACCTCAAGTGGTAGAACTATGCCACTTTAGCTGTTTAAGGAGACCACCTCAGAGATTTGCGTTTTAATCATCTGAAGTTGTACATATGTATATGTTGTTGGATATTCAAACGTTTCCCTGTAAATAGAAATTGTAAAAATAACTAAAGGAAGAGGAAATGTCATAGCTGAAGGTTTAGCTTCTCCTGCTGTCCATCAGGGGTCACGTGATGTTCTTGGAGACTCTGACCAATGAGCCCTAAGCACAGGCAATCCAGGGGGTGTGGCTTCCTGAGGAGAGTCCTGATCAAGCATGTAGCACCTGAAAAGCTCTCTGTAATAGAGTTTATCTGATTCTTGTTGTAACCTGTCTACTCTGTCGAGTCACGAATATCTCTCATCTTGCTTTTAACCAACTTAGGATTCACCTTGTGACTGATTATGCTCTGATTGGTCAACAACTCCATTATCATGGTAATGTCTAATATGGGCCGTAACTTCCTCAGAGTGGCCACTTCGTGCCTACTTACCTATGCAAAATTTCTCCCTTGCCAGTCAAGCCCGATCTCCCGACTCAGGCCGGATGAGATCCAGGCAGTGCAGCTGTCTCTGAAGTCCAGCACCATCGAATTGAAGGAGGGCATGCCCCCTTTTTTATGGCACTAGTTGCCGCAAAATAGGTACGTTTAAAAGTCCCATTGCAATTGACAGGCCAGGGAGAAGGTAAGTGGATAGGATTTGGAGGGTAGGGGTGTTCAGAAGTCAGGTGGGGATGGGGGGAGGGTTTCTTTCATAGGGATGGGGTGGGAGAAGTTGGACATTCGGGAGGGGTGGGGGGTCAGATATTAGGGGATGGGGGTTATATTTCGGGGGATGGAGGTCTGATCAGACCTTGGGGGTGGGGGAGTCTGGTCAGGCCGGGAGGTGATAGTCGGGCCCGCTGAGGGGTGGGGGTAGGGGCAGGAGTCCCGTGCGGGTGAGGGAATTCCCTAGGGGGTCGGGATTGTTGGGGGAGTCCCGTGGGGAGATCGGTCTGGGTCTTTACAATTATTACCCAGAAGATAGAAGAGGTTTTAATTCTAACTTTTTCTGGGTAACTATTTGGTGTAACCCTGTTGGATCCATTCAAAGTTTGCATTTTAAAATTGTATTTTTGGATGGTTCCCAGCGCAGTGCAATTGCCCAGAGGAAGTATGCACTTCTGGGCAATTGCCATGCAAATGCTTACCTGTAAAGAGGGATTCCCCAGTACATCTTTGGGGTACTCCCCCCATTCCGATGCTGGGGAGCATGGAAGTTACGGTCCAATAATTCCTAAAACAGCAAATCAATTACACAGCAAATGAGTAAAATAGGAGGAAAAATAAATAACAGATTCTGGCAGCAAATGCTAATGAATGAGGCCCTTCAAAAGGGAAGATCCAACGTGCAGGAAATGGGCATTAAGTGATTTGGTCAAGTTTTGCAGCTGCATTCTATGACTCAGCCTGAATTTAAAAATTTTCCTGGCCTGGCATGTCAGAGCAGCATCCTCCCCCTTCTGGCCTGGCATGGCATGGCAGCCTTTTCCCCTTCCCCACCTGGCCCCGCATGGCAGCCTCCTCCCCCACTGCCACCAGTGTTGCTCCCCCTTCAATCACAAACTGCTTCCTTCCCACATTTGCTGCTGATAGACTCACGTGAACAGCAAATGCGATAGGGAATGGCCTGTGATTGAAGGAGCAGTTCCTTTCAGGATCATCCACTCCACTCACCAGCATTTTGAAAACTACCCCCGGGAGCTACATTGGGGCACTTTGCGGGCCACGTCTAGCCTGCGGATTGCACGTTGGACAAATCTCCATGAAGTAAACTTGAGGGAAACATTTCTGTCATTGGAGGGTTGGAGGGGAAAGTGTAAAGAAACGTTGAAGGAGAGAAAGCTTTGGATGGCATTTACTCCTCAATCAAGAAAAAGAATAGTTCAGAATTCTTTGCATAGAATTAGATAAGATAGTGATTCTTGTCCTATCATATAAAGTGAAGTTGAATAATGCAGTAAATGGAGGAAATGATTTGTCCACAAAGAGCCAGAAGGAAATCATTACTTATCTCAGTGGACTTTAAAGAGCTCTTCTAGATTTTCTTGGCAAAATATAGCCAAACCGATCAAACAGCTTGTTGCTCCGGTCAGCCAGATATTAAGATCAGTTAGTGAAATTGTCATCATCTTGATCACACCAACTTCAATTCACCCATCACATAATTGCTCTCTAACATAAGCATTCAGTTAAGTAATTCTTTGATTTTAAAATTTTCATCCTTATTTTCAGTGCCCACCATGGCCTCTCTACTCCCTACCTCCATAATCTTCTCCATCTCCACAGTCCTCCAAGATATCTGTGCTCCTCTAATTTTAATTTCTCCACCATTGGTGGCCATACCTTCACTCGCCTCAATTCTGGAATTTCCTCTCTAGTCCTCTCCACTCCTTCTTTCTCCTTTCAGATGCTTCTTAAAGCCAACGTCTTTGACGAAGTTTTGACCACCTGATCTAATATTGCCTTGTCTGGCTCAGTGTCAAATTCTGCTTTTCTGTGATGCACCTTGGAACATTTTGTTATGTTAAAGGTGCTGTAGAAATTGTTATTGGTTAATAGGTTGAGTGACTTTCCATACCTATTGGTACAATTTTGGATACATAATTAATTTATTAATCTAAGTTTTCCAAATGCAAATGGTAATTGCTAAAAAAAGAGACATGTCAAAGCTTTTCATCTTGCGCTCATCAGGACACTTCATAAGAATACCAATATAAGGGGGAAAACAGCAATTTATGCTGTACGTGAGGAGAGTGCTGAATGGTTGGCAAGTGGCATTACCATGGTGAATGCACCACAGATGGTGACTGATAGTTAACTGTGAAGCATTGTTTGAAATTTAAACCAAGCAGCTTGATCCTAATTGGTCAAGGCATTGCCCTGAGGAACGAGTCAGTGAATGGCTGTCATTTATTTTTTTTTTATCTGAAATAGGCACAATTTGTGTACCAGTTCTTTCTGTCTACAAAGAACAGGGTCCTGTGTATTAATATATGTTGCCTCCAGTACATGCAAATGCAGTAAGAATGAATTTGGGGAATAGTGCAACTTTCGTTGATAACTTTGTCATTCAGACTTAAAGTGCATTTTCAAAGGGAGAGAACCGAAATTGTTGGAGATGAACCGCAGGTCTAAATGCATACTTAAAGTTTTTTTTTGTATTTATTTCAAATTTCTACCACTGGATGTGCTTTTTTCCCCCACCTTTTCGTTTGTACTTGGGATTGAAGTGGATATTTTAACTGTGTCATTTAAAGTAACCACAGAAACTGGTTCGAATGCAGAACATAGTGTACCAGTTCAAAAGACATTTAATCTAAAGCACACAGCTGTGTTGATAAAATTACAGGGCTACTGTCTTACCTGCCATTTGAAGAGGGTCATTTTCAGCATTTGGGAATGTGGTCATACAAGTAGCAATGTTGTGTTGGCTTGCTGGTAGAGATGTGTATGACTGCTCTGCCAGAGATTCATTTTTTACCATGGCATCATTAGAAAGCAATGTGCTTTTACTACGGTTTGCAAGAAAACAGGAGCTTGGTGAAGCTGTGAATGTTGCTTTACTCGCATCTGTAAAGGTAAGCAGGAAAATACTTAATAATGGAATGAAACAGCAGGGAACACTTAATCATGTTTTAAAGCTGATATCTTGAAAACGGTTTACTTATATCAGTTATAGGAAATAAATAAGCAAAGGAAATATCATGAATTAGAACAAAGAGAAATGTTAGAATGTTCCAGGAAATTTCTAGATTAAGTTTAAAATCTAAGGTGATTGGAAAAAGAAGCAACAGCGACATGAAGAAAACCTTTTTTTACGCAGAGGGTGGTTAGGATCTGGAATGCTCTGCCTGAGAGTGTATGGAGGCTGATTCAATTGAGGTCTTCAGAAGAAAATTGGTTAATTATCTGAAAAGACCAAGTTTGCAGGACTACAGGGAAGAGACTGGGAATTGGAATAGGGGCTGGGGTTTGGGACCAGGAATTCCCACACAAAGTCATTGGATTTTTGGCTGCAAATCCCGATTTAGGTATGTTACTCTTGCAGAGAGCTGGCACAGACATGACTGGCTGAATGGCCTCCTTCTGTACTGTGTTCAATAATTCTATGATTCTAGTTAACTGTAAAGCTGAGTTTTCTTACTGTGCATGATATCACAATTACAATACAGTATTTCTTTTATTGCCATTGTGTCATGCCCAGTCGAGGCATGAAGATATTACAAACTTTAAAACTACATTTTGAAAAGCGGACACCAAAAGCTGTTTAAGATGATTGTAGTGTACTATGTGTCTTGGCTGTATGCAGCTACAGACAGTCTTAAAGCTCAGGCAAATACGTAATTAAAATATGGTCAATCGCAGCCACTTGTGAAATTCACAAATCCCGTTTGTTAAGGACTATCAACAGAAAAGACCATGGGCAATAGAGATGACAAAACTCAACAGGCGCTGGACAAATATGAAGTGGATCTCATTGACTGTTCATTGTATTGTGATGGCCCTTCATCCCAAAACACAAAGACCTTGGCTGTCCGATACTCTCAGGGTGTTGAAAAGGCACAACACAGGAGGATTACCGATATACCACACCACCTATTTGGAAAAGGACTTTGGATTTGTCACAGGTCACATGGATAAGGCAACCATGTTTATTACCTGCTTTGAAAAATATAACAGCAGAAGCTGTTCTGAAACAAATACCATCAGAAACACCATTTAAGCCATTGAACCAGCTGCAAGACAGCTACATATAGCTACAAATAATATGTAGCTATACCTTGAAATTAGGATGATTCCTACCCCAACTGTTCCCACCCCAAGTTCACCTGAGAGCCAACCTCCTGGACATTCAACTACAAGAAGCCTTGCATTTTACTGAGGATCATCTGCTTTTACAAACCCTCCACTCCAGCTAAAGCATCAATTCATCCAAGAAACTACCTGCTATGAAAGTGACTGAAATAATTCCAGATTGTAATTATATTGTTTTTTTCTTCATCTGTATCAAATGTTTCTGTGTGCGATAATGTGTGTGAGATATCAAGTTTTAAACCTCCAAGGCAAATGTCAGATAATAAATAATAGCGCCCTAGGGGTGGGCTATAAAATTGGGGAGGAAGATGCATCAGGTGGCCCATCTGCCCATGTGCCAATTGAGTCCCTTAAGTAGTCAGTTATTGGATTGAACATATGGTGAGATGGCCCATGCCAAGTTTGCAACCTAGAAGTTTTCACTGCTTGGACAGGTGGCCAGTCAATGGCGAGTGTGGGGCGGGGGGATGTGGAGCATGGGTGGAACCTCCATTACTGGCCCCGTGTTCATCAGAGCCCTCCCCGGGACTTTGCACCCTCGTGTTTTCCCTGCCCAACTGCCCTATCTATGCTGGTCCCCCACATCCCTATTGCCCATCATTACTAAGACCTGCCAGCCTGGCCCTGGCGAGTCCCCAGATCTACCTTAAACTCTGGGCTCCATCGGTGAATGCATTATTTGTGACTGGCTGTAGTCCCAATGGTGACCACCTCTCCCGATAACGTTGCTGGGACTAGACTGCTGCCGGCAGCCGCTAAATAGCTGTGGGCAAGCTAGTCAAGCAGAGGTGGGCTCTCCCTGATTTTTACCCCTGGGACTCCAACCTCCCTCTCCCTAGTAAAATCTAGCCCCACAGTTCAGTGGGGTGTGCTCATATTGTGGTGAAGAAGATGGTTGCAATGCAGTCATACGTTTTATGGTGAGTTATTCCACTTACCATTTTGCTCATGAGCAGTTCTTGATACCGGCTGTTCACTGAAGAAGGGCCAAAACCTAACTTGTCAGTTTCTTGATAATCAACACATCACCATCCTACTAGGGATAAGCTAGGCAACTCTGCAGTCAAGGTAGTTTCAAAAAGATATAGCTGCAGATTGGAAAAGTCATGGCAGATGCACTAACCTGAATTCTGAACCAGTTAGATCCATGATACTTCAGCAAAGTGCTGCTGATTTACCAGTCAACCTGGCTCTGTAAGGGGACCTAATACAGGAGACTTACGGCTGAAACTAGCATTCTTCCTCTCTGGCTATAGCTAACTCTGCAAGCCAATTCCCGAACTGACAAAGGTAGTTCTCGCTGGAGAAACAGAAAGAAACTCAATAGTGCGTTATGATGAGGTGTGGTTTTGGCTGGTCAGACGCAAGTAGTTTTATTTCACAGAACTAAACAGTGGGTTTGGCTGAGTGATAACTCTCTCAACTCTGCACCAGAAGTATATAGGAAAAATCTCTAGTATAGACTTGACCAAACAATCTAGGCTGATCAGTTTGGTGCTGAAGCAATGCTTTGCTAATGGTGCAGTCTTTAAGAGACATAACGCAGGCCCTGTATTCATGTTTAGATAGAGGTAATGTAAAATTATTCCATTACACTGCTTAAATAAGAGCAGACGAGAGCTCTTCTGCTGTCCTGATAACACTTCTTCAACCAACGCCATCAAAAACTGCTTACCTGGTATTTCATTCATTCATTACCTGTTTTTTGGACCTTAAAAGTTAGCAAAATGATGGACACGTTTACCAAAGAAAGAATTTGCATTGTGCATGACACTTCAACCTATCTTAGGACATCACAAACCATTTTACAACAGTAATAGTGCTTTTGAAGTGCACTCATTGTTTGTTATGTCAGTAAATAGGACAATTTTCAGACAGCAAGGTCCCAAAAACAGAAACTGAATGAATGAATGACCAAATAATTGGTACAGGAAGCAATATTGAATTGGTATGATGAGAGTGACTGTCCTTGACATCAAGGCAGCATTTGACCGAGTGTGGCATCAAGGAGCCCTAGAAAAACTGAAGTCAATGGGAATCGGGAGGAAACTCTCCCCTGGTTGGAGTCAAACCTAGGACCAAGGAAGATGGCTGTGGTTGTTGGAGGTCAGTCATCTCAGCTCCAGGACACCACTGTTGGATTTCCTCAGGGTAGTGTCCTAAGCACAACCATCTTCAGCTGCTTCATCAATGATTTCCAACAAGAGAGAATCCAACCATCACCCCTTGATGTTCAATAGTGTTACCATTACTGAATCTTCCACTATCAACATCCAGGAGGTTACTTTTGACGAGGAACTGAGCTGAACTAGCCATATAAATACTGTAGCTACAAGAGCAGGTCAGAGAGTAGGAATCATGTGACAAGTAACTCACCTCCTGACTCCCCAAAGCTTGTCCACCATCTACAAGACGCAAGTCAGGAGCGTGATAGAATACTCCCCCACTTGTTTGGATGAGTACAGCTCCCACAACACTCAACAAGCTTGACACCATCCAGGACAAAGCAGCCCGCTTGATTGGCACCACATCCACAAACATTCACTCCCTCCACCACCGATGCACAGAGGCAGCTGTGTGTACCATCTACAAGATGCACTGCAGGAATTCACCAAGGCTCCTGCAACAGCATCTACCAAATGCACGACCACTACCATCTAGAAGGACAAGGGCAGCCGATAGATAGGAACACCACTACCTGGAAGTTCCCCTCCAAGCCACTCACCACCGTGACTTGGAAACATATTGCTGCTCCTTAACTGTCATTGGGTCAAAATCCTGGAACTCCCTTCCTAACAGCACTATGGGTGTATCTACATCACATGGACTGCAGTGGTTCAAGAAGGCAGCTCACCACCACCTTCTCAAGGGTAACTAGGGATGGGAAATAAATGCTGGCTCAGCCAGTGAAGCCCACAACCCATGAAAGAATAAAGAAAAAACACTGGGACAACCCCCTGCTCTGGTTTGAATAATTAGACCTTTTACATTCATAGGAACAGACAGCAGCCATTGATTTAAGGTCTCAACTGAAATTTGCCACATCTAGCAATGCAGCACTCCATCAGTATTCCACTGAAGTATCAGTCTGGATTATATTTCTCTTTTTATCCTCAGTGGGGTTACACAACAACATTGACAGGAATAACATTAGGAATGATCGGCTTTATGTATGAGGGAAGACAAAAGAAACGGGAATACTTTGGTAGAACAAAGAAAGTTAAGGGGAGATCCTTTTGATGTGTTCAAAATTATGAAGGGTTTTGATAAGTTTAATGGGCTGAATTGGATGGAAGCCCGAAGTCCTCTTGCTGCTATGGCATGTTGCCAGCGGCAGGAAGCTTAGTGGTGCAACCACCTAGTGGGTGACCAATTGAACTACTTAAAGCCCAAATAAAGGCCACTTCCCACCCAATGGGAGGGCTACCACCACGTGGGGAGACTGCCAGGTAAGATCTGTGACCCATGGAGGAGCCCTCTGGGAGCCAAGATCACGCGCTACTGCTGCAATAACCTCCATCACCCCCAACCCCCACCCACCCCCACGATCGTCAGAGCCTGCCTACCTAGTCCTGGATTCCTCAGAAATACTTAAATGTCTTTGGCACTGAGGCATCTTTTCCCTCATGCTGTAGCCTCAGCAGTAAACAAGACCCAGATTGCTGACTTGCTGTCCCTTCAATAACCGGGCATCTCCGGCAAAAATGCCACTCCAGTGTCCCATTGGATCGGCTCTTGCTTTTGGCTCCAGTGACGACACTTCTTCAGGCTAATAACATTCAGCCCACTATTTCCACTAGTAATAGCTGACAGCTTTAAGATCATCACCAAAGTAACAGAGGAAGAGGATAGTAGAATTTTCAACTCTGAAGCTCACCAAAGATGGAAACAAAGACAAAGACAATCACTTCATGTTTCGGGATGTTCCAAGAATTGCTGCACTAGCAGCGTAGCCCTCTGTTCCAGCTTTCTTTTGCCTAGTACGATAGTGCTAAGCCAATGCCACATAGCAGAATAAGGAGTAATCTAGACACTCTCTCCCTGGGCCTGTCCAAGTCTTTTCTGTCCCCAGTATAAGCACAATGCAAAATCCAGGGCTGATTGCAGTACAAGGATGAAATTCCAGACTTTTTGCTCCATGTGCAGCGTGCCTGTGGTGGCCTTACAATGTTAAGTGCCTTGTAGCAGTGACAAAATCAGGGAGAGATCTATATGTCCATTTTATAATAATCACTTATGTCACAATTTTCATTAATATTTGCTTGTCGATGCTCCAATGAGAAAAAGTTGACTTTATATATTGTGTGACTGCAATCCTCCTTTTCTCATTATACTGATTACCACCTACTTATGTTACCAGTTTAAGTTTGCAATTTCTGAACATTTATTTGCTGTCTTCTATGCAGCTTGATAGAGAAGGGCCAGAATTAGGAATTTCGGTAAATGTTTACAGCACCTAGATTTGGGTGTCAATTTTTGGCAAAGCATCAGTTTCTGATTTTCTGGGCTGGATTTTATGTTCTACTGCCGGCAGGTTTGAAGGCAGGGGGGCCTGTAAAATCCAGCAGATGGCCTTGCTGCTGCCTACCCACTCACCCTTAACCTGTCTGAAATTTTGCCAAGGGTTGGGGGAGGCTTCAGGCAGCTCACCTACCCTTGGGGCTATTGTTGGCCACTTAAGGGACTCATCCCACTGTTGCCACTAATTTTGCCCATGATGGCAGGAGGCCCACATCATGCAGGAAGCCCAAAGGGTTTAGCTGCATGGGCTGGTATTGGGTAAGGGGGTGGTTGTCCTCCTTTGGCCCATTGTGGGGGACCTCCTCTCCTCCCCTGCTCTGCCCTTGCACCCCAGGGTTGCCAACCCTCCAGGATTGGCCTGGGGTCTTCAGGAATTGAAAATCAATCTCCAGGACACCGCTGCGTGCAATCCTGGAGAAAAACCATAGGGACATTAAAAAATACAGTTTTTTTTTAATTCTTTGAACGTTTCTTTTTACCAGATATAAAAGTATTGAAAATGGGGGAAAAAGGCTGTTTGGCTCACAGCCAAGCATCATCCAATTGGGTAATGGGTGTTTTTGCTTTCCAATTGGCATAGGAGGGCAGTTCATGACAAGGATGGATGTGTTGGCTGACTAATGGTGAAGAGTGGGAGCATGCCATGTGATGAAACCTCCAGGAATACATTTAATCACAGTTGGCAACCCTCTCCCCCTCCCCTCAGCACCAAGGTCATTCCTCCCCTTAACTCTCCTCCTGACCTCTGACTCTAGATTATATATATATATTTTAAAACAGTTACATTAATAATAAAATATTAGAGTATAATAATACATTAATTAATTGCTACTATAATTTAAATTAAGAGTTAGCTTTTCAACAACAACTTGAATTTATATCGAGGACCTGGCGGCAGTACCACAAGTTCAATGACCTCACATGGGCGGTCAGGATCAATGAATGCACCTTCAAATGATATTTCCAACCCACCTCGACATCAGCCTCTCTTCTGTTCAATACTCCAGACACAGGTCACTCACCCAGCAACACTCCCTAGCAGTAAGGAGTCAAGTCTAAAACTCAGATGCTCCACCTCACCATCATATACCCACCAATAAAATCAGCCTCACATCTATCGATCGCAGCTTCCATGTAGTTCCGGCTATTCAGCGATGACAGGCAAAACACCCAACCATATTGCAACACTATCACTGACATTCCTCACTCTCTCTTGGAGAACAAGGTTGCAGGTTGCCCATACCACAGGCAGCAAAGCAGAACCAGAGGGGGACTGCAAGTAGAGACTATTCTCCGCATCATGGGGTTGACTCCCACAGGAGGCCATTGCATCTGGTGCCATTGGGAACATTCAGGATGATAGTAAGTTCCTGCCTTATTGGCCTTCATCCTTCACCCTGCCATTCAGCATGAAGTGTAAGCTGCAGATTGTGTGAACATGAGCGTCTTGCTTTTCACAACCTGCACCCCCATTTCCCTCATACCACCACACCACTGACACTGCTCCTATCCCTCAGGCCTCCTTTCCCCACCCCCAACTAGCCCCTTCTGATTTTCTGATTTCAGATGGCCAAGAGCTGTCAATTGTCAGTCACTGTAGTGTCCTGAAGAAGGGCAAGATCTACTACAGACCTCCGAGAAAGGAGCACTATCACTTTTTCTTTCTTGTGATGAAGCCAGCATTTGTTGCCCTTGAACTGAGTGCTGCTAGGCCATTGCAGAGGTAATTAAGAGTCAATCACATTGTTATGGGCCTGGAGTCACATGTAGACCTTCCCTAAGGAGCATTAGTGAACCACATGGGTTTTACAACAATCAATGATAGTTTCATGGTCACTGCCACTGAGACTAGCTTTCAATTCCAATTAATTGAATTTAAATTTCACCAGCTGCCATGGTGGGATTTGGACCCATGTAGCCTGGGCCTATGGATTACTAGTCCACTGACATTACCACTGCACCCCAATCTGTCCTCTGACATATAAAAGAATGCTGATGATCATGGAAACAGTGATGCTTGGTACAGTGGCAGGTCTGCCACAATACCTGTTGTCATTGTCAAGGACCAGTATGAGGGACCCAGCTTCAATATAACACACGGCCACATGCAGGGTTTGGAGCCCATCCTTTCCATCGTGGAAGTGGTGTTCATCTCCATGACTTGCTGACTCACCCATAATGCAGTACCTGGTGGCCGCTGTCTCAGCTTCCATTGCATCATAACATCCATTATGTCAGTTCTGCAGTGTAAGTCAGAAAAGGGGTCATGAGATCCATGTTTGCTGCCATTCAAGTTCAGGCTATTCCATAATGGTTATGGATCTCAGTGCTCAAAGGAACTTGCAGGCTTTCACAATAGTCCAGGCAATCTGTCTTGTGACAGATTACTAGGATTGGTGAGGCCCTGCCCCGGGGAGTGGCAGTGGGTCCATGCAGCATGAACCTGCTGTACTGTCTCTGAAAAACAGCATTTCTGCTGCCACCACTCCAACTCTGCCAGTACCCTTGTGATTGCCTATCAGCCAGGCAGACCAGACTGCTGTAACTCATGCTGAGGCTGTGCAGTCTGAAGCCAGATGTCAAGGTCCAGAGCTGCTCAAGAGCATCCTTCAAGGCCATCTGCAATCTCCCCCAGTGAAAGTCAACAGCCTATGATGCAGCTGCTGAGGTAGCACTGCATGGGAGCACTAGGACAGGCAAAGGCACCCACAAAACAAGCACTAAGGGAATGCACAAGAGCTTTTTTATATTATTGGATGTGTTGTTGGATAATGTTGTTTTGTTGGTTTTTATTGCAGGACTTAGTCCAAGAGGACACTGTAATAGGTTATTGCACACAAATGGGAAAGTGGGGAATAGTGGAGCAAAGGAAGTGAAGGGATGACATCCTAAGGGAGCTGGAATCAAAGTAGGTGCGCATGGACAGCGCATCCAAGTGAAGGGGTTCCAGATGCTTCCTCCTTGTCTCCTCCACTTCCACTCGAGATGACCTCCTTGTGCCTGCTGGCAATGGCTGTGTGCTCATATTGGCGGAGGATGCAGCAGACCATCATGAGTTTGGAGTCACACTCTTGTGGATATTGAAAGGCTCAGTCTGAGTGGTCCCAGCTGTGGAACCATTGCTCAGAATAAAGCTGGTTTGCTCCACATATTCCTGGTGGCAGCATGGATTGCATTGTGTGTGTGTTGTCCTTGGGTGGCGTAGGGGAGTATGAGCCATGTGGATAGAGGGTATCCATACTGTGGTAGTCTGAAGACAATGGAAATTTTTATTTATTCTTTCATGGAATGTAGGCATTGCTACCTAGCATTTGTTGCCCTTGAACTGAGTGGCTTAGTAGGCCACTTCAGAGGGCAGTTAAGAATCAACCACATTGCTGTGGGCCTGGAGTCACATTTAGGCCAGACCAGGTAAGGAGAGCAGGTTTCCTTCTCTAAAGGACATTAGTGAATCAGATGGTTTTTTAAACAACAACCTTTGATAGTTTTATGGTCACCATTACTGAGAGTAGCTTTCAATTCTAGGGTCCAGATTTTATGGAATAGACTGACTTTCAAAAATCCTGCCCTGCAGTGATAACATGCAGAAGGGTGGGGTGGGGCATGGCCAAACAAGCTCGGTTTCCAACTTCCACCCCTCAGTGGACAGGAAGTCCCACCATCAAGAGCTGCTGGCCAAAAAGATTGGCTGGCAGTTCTAGCAGTCCTGGCAGTACCAAAACTCCGTACTGAGTGCTGCTGGAAATGAAAGGAGGCACAGGAAGAAGAGCAATGGTGACTGGAAACAGTTAAGTCCTGGGTTTTTGGAGCAGGGAGTGATCGAAGACCACAAGGAGTGGGGTGAAGGAGTTGGGGGGAAGGTCCTGGAGGGCAGGCAGTGAGGAACGAAAAGGGGGGACGACATCTTTGGGGGAGTGCTGCAGTGCGCACAGGGCACCCACCGATTGATGAGCCCCACCACCTCCCTGCCTTTTCAAAAATGCCATTTCAAAATCAGCCTGCCACTGCCCAGTGTTTTGTGGCAGTTGGGGTAGATTGAGGCCTTTAGTTAGTTAATTAATTGGGCAGTTAAGGGCCTCAACAGGCCTAAAGGCGGGTGGCCGAATAGGCATCTTACCCACCCACCCACTCCCCCGTATTATGGGGAACTGGTCAGGAATGGGTGGGAAGGAGATGAGCTGGGCACCCAACATAAACATACCCCACCCCCCTCCCCACTTGCCAATGCATTATTCCCAGGTTTGTGGATTACGAGTCTTATGACATTTCCAGTATGCCGCCATCTCCATTGGTGGGCTGCTCAGGATAAAGACATCATGGCTGCTGCCTATATGCCGGGCATTCAAAAACATGATGCTCTGGTTAGGTTTGCACTTGAACTGCAAATTAATGTAGTGGAACACATGGTGCCTGCAGAACCATGTTTGTACAGTCAATGATTCCCTGCACCATTGGGAATCTGTCTATCCTAAGTCCCTCCTCCTGGTGTACAGGGCCTCAGTCACCTCACAGATGTAGTGAAGGACAGCAAACTAGCAAATTTTGGCTATGATGTCTGCGCTTTCCTGGAAGGATCTGGCTGCTTGTAAGTTGAGAGGGCTGGTGATCTTCATGGCTACTGGAAGCACCGCTCTCATTCTACTGTGATGCTGCAGGTCTTTTTCTGGAAGATGGTACAGTTTTGCGATCACTTCCTGAGCCCTCCTCATCTTCCTGTCCCTGTGCAGAGCTTTCCCTCGCTGCAGCCTCAGCTTAATTGCCCGTTGTGTTGCAGACTAAGAGCGATTGCAACAATAGCCTCCATAATGTCATGTTATTATAAAGTTCTAATACCTTAAACTTATTTGCTGTATAAGACAAGAGGCACCACTCATAAGGGATTGGGTAAACCTATTGTAGGTTTGCTTATTAATACTGAGCACATGAGAACGGTTATACATAGGTATAAAACTTGAAAATTTCAGAGCTGTGTGTGTGTTGCTCAAAGCAAAAGTGAAACTAAGACTGGATGACATGGCACATTTCTTTTTGTTTCTTCTTGTAGCTGCTGGCATTTGCACTGCACAAATGTACCAGATCAATTTGGAGAACATCTTCAAGCTTGATGTCAGCTTGTAGGTCTAAGGATATATCAGCAAAGCTGATATTTCCCACTCAATGTTGGAGCTATTGGAATGCATTTTGGACAGAGATTTTGAAGTAAATGCAATCAGTTTGCCTTTTTATAATATGCCTCTGCCCAGACCTTTGTGTTGCAGCTATCTCCAGGGTAGTTGTCTCCCTAGGATCATAAAATTGCAATATTGATGCTTCTGATAATGACTGTTTTGGTGCTTCAAAGAGGTATTGGTGGTCTTCATGCCATAGGAAAGGCACATCCTTTCTCAACAATACCATTAGTGATGAAGATTTTTGAGCGAAATTGGGAAATATATGGAGACAGGAAATTAAAGAGACCAAGATGTCTTCAAAAATCATCCTTGTCTTGAGGTGTTGCCAGGGCTTTCATTTCCTGTTTTACTTGGATCAGGACATATGTCAGCAGTGAAATAAATAGAACTGAAGAAATTGATCTGCTACACATTGATGTCACATTTCAGATTGTTGAACACCAATCCTTCATTGTGTGCCGCTTGCATTAACAAATGCAGATTGTGGTCATGTTCTTGCTTTGTTCTTCCTATAACAGTGATATAATATGCGATACAGATCCATCCTGGCCCAATGCATGTAATGCATTTGATACGAGCTTGAAAGAGATCCTGGCTAACAGATAGCCTGAAAGGAAGTCATCAGAAACAGTACTGCCCGAATGGGGTATGAAATGTAATCAGCTCTTGGGACTTCTCCATGAGATGTACTGACCTGGCATCAAGCATCAAGCTTCAAAAAGAATTTTGCATCTTCAAATTTTGGATTTAACTCTTCTAATTGTGGGCATTTTGTAAGGACAATTCTTCAAAGTTGTATTTAAGTGTCTTGGATTGAGGCATACTCTTAATGACCTGTACTTCTTTATGACACATGTGAGTGAGCTGCATCAATCTGTGTGCTTCTGTACACTAATGATTCTATCCTTCTTTATTTTGTCTAGTTTGATCTTTAAAATGTCTTGTATGTGGATGCTATACTTACATGGTGGATCAATTAATGAACATGCATTCTCCTGTAAGTGTAATGTTGCAGCTCCCTTGAAACTGCCAATTTTGTTAAAACATTCTGGATATTTTGATGTTAGGTTATGAATTGAGGTGATAGGAATAGTTTCTGAGGTTGGTCTGCCTTGTGATGTCTGACTGATTCCATGGATTGTTACCAGTGTGAGGCCACGGCATGCTGGTAGACCTGCAATCACTTGGCCTTTAGCTTCCATGACGTAGAACATCTGTGACACCCAGGAGGATTGACTGTACTTGCACTCCAGGACTATGGTTCCTGCACATGGAACTAGTGAATCATTGTATGCAGAAAGTTTGACAGTAGTAGGTTTTGCCATGGCCTTCCACATCTGTAAATACATGTCTTTTAGCATGCACAGAGGTAGTATGTTGGCACTTGCCCCTGTGTCAATCTTGGCCAATAATGAATAGTTACCAACTTTCAAAGGGCAGATAATTTGAACCTTGGCAAGCACTTCAGACAGTTTGATGGCGTGCACATTTTCCATGGGATTGACAGTGTGAAACATGTGTTCATCAATTTTCATCTCGTTGTGGTTTTATGGTTTGTCAATCACCTCATGTATATGTTTCTGAAGGGATACTGCATGGTCATTCTTATTGCTTGAAGATACCCATTGTGTACGGTCAGTTTGGATCAGTGCATGGCTCTTTGTAGCTGCACCTTTGCTCTAGTGCACTGCTGCTGCCAATGGCCCTTTCTTCCACATATCTTACAGAATTGATGGAAAGCTAGGCATTTCCTTGATGAGTGCAGAAGACCACGCTTTCCACATGTCTTTCTCGGTTTGCATGTTCTAGTGAGTGTGTCAACAGTTGGGGTTGTACTTAGAACCTGTAAGCTTTGTTGACCTACAAGGATTGCTTCGTACTTGCATCCATCCTCGAGTAGCTCTTTGATACTATATGTTTGGGCCTGTCTAGCAGCCCTTTCTGGAACACTTCCATGGGAGTGGATACCATCACCAACTCAACAAGTCTGTATTTGAAAAATCACAGTACATGCCCTTTTCTCTGGGCCTGCTCATAAAGCAGTCTATGGATTCTGTAAGCTGTTGTCAAAATGACATAAACTCTAGTTGATCAATAAGGAAGTTTAACCTGACTCTGAACCAGTCTTTTAATGTAGTCCATGTCTTTTTGGGACTCTTTAACTCTTTTTCTGTTAAACCTGACACATTCAGGTAATAGGTCAGCTGCATCCCAATTCAAATTTGGGAATTTTGTGGACATTCTGACAACACCCCTTCAATCTTCCTTCTTCTATAGTACCTGGTATGAGTGTCGCTGTGACCACTTTCATGCGCTTTTCCGAAGCTCCATCCATAAAGACGAGTTGTGGCAGGAAATCACCACGGGATAATGGCGTCCTTGCTTCTTATTGTTCAGTAACTCCTGAAGCCACCCGTTATAATTGCAACCCTCTCTGGCCTGATTTTTATGATGGCTTTTTTTGTTTTTGTTTGACTCTACCTCGCTCTCTATCAATCGGCCCACACCCTGGTCATTTGCCTTTCCTGAATGAGCTTACCTGATGCTGGTCCTCACTACACAGTGTTCACCTCATGGAGCTGACAGGCTATGTGCTGCAATTTCACCATGAGGAATCCGTCTGCTTACCAGCTCTTTACTTGAGCACTACCTCAGTACTATGTCTCCAAAGCTTTTCTTCGCAGTCACCTGCTGTATTTTCAATATGCTCCGCTGTTGCGACCTCATTGCGATCTGACCAAAACATCAAGGGCTGTCTCATGCCATGTAGTATGATTCAAGGCTGTTCACATACCTGTACTTAATCTTGCTGCCACTGCTGATCACCATGCCATGTTATTGTAATAATATAATACTTTGAGCTTATTTGTGGTCTAAGACACAAGGCATCAATTGCTCATAAGGGATTTAGTAAGCACATTGTGGGTTCACTTACTGAGGTTAGGAACATGAGAACAGTTAAACAAAGGTATAAAGCATGAAGACAGACCTCTGTGTCTGTGCTCTGCTCAAAGTAAAAGTGAAACTAATCATATGACACATTTGCCTCCTGGTGATTTCATGCTGATATCCCTTAAAGGCTTTCTACAGCACATAGCAGGCTTTCTGAAGACAGGTTGCATAACTCCTCTGACCTCCCCATCAGGATGTAGCAACTCTCCCTTCCAAATCCAGCAATAAACCAGACACCTCCAATAACACATTACAGTATTCCCATAAAAACTGCAAGTGCAAAAGCAAGTAAGCACCTCACCTGCAAACTGGTGGGCTGATTCTTTAAATGACACAAGTGGAGGGTCCCTCAAGAGTGGTTAGCACAGGTCATTCACTAGTTCCGCTCAATCTAAGCTTGCAGGAGTGCATCAAATCAGCCTGAGAGTCTGTTATCATCATGATCTGCCCACTGTCAAATCTTCTGGTGCACGTACAGCATGCCTGCATTATCACCTTCCAAACATGGGGAGTTCACGCTATTTTGAGAACCTCCAGCTTCCATAGTGCTGGCTCCAGTGGCACTATAGAATCTAATTTTTTGTCCGTTGGTGCATGCTAGAAGGGCCTGTTGCCATGGTAACAACATAGCTTGATTAGGCAAACTCATCAATTGCCTATGGAAGAAGTGTGCAACCATCTCCTTGGAGATAAGAATTGCTGAAAGTCTTGTAGCTTGTCTCAATCAGAATGCATGGCTCAATGTTTACAAAGATAATAAAAATTATTTTATTCTATCATTTTGGGAATTCACTGCATTTTTAAGATGCTATTCACTTTGTCAAGCTAAAAATCAATTGAAAAAATATTGCTCTGGAATAAAAATCTATTTCCAAGTATATTTTCATCAAACAATAACTTTAAAAGCTTTGCTTTTGTGTATTGACCATGTTGTTATGGTGAGGCACAAGGAATTCATCTTATTCATTGGTCCATTGTAAATGCAGACCTTTTTTTCATCCTTCGTTGTGCCTGGCAAATGTCTTCTTGTTTGGTCAACTGTATATTTACCTATTTGTTACTACTTCTTCATCCTAGCAGCACTTCATGTATGTTAAAACATTAAACTTATCAGTAACTGTGTTATTCTTTCAAACATGACTATGGGACAAACAATGACTGGAGATCCAGTGTTGTCATATTATATATGCAACCACATATATCATATGCCTCACCTGTCACAATGGTCACTAGCCGCACTGATGTCTGCTGAGACCAGTTGTAACAAACCACTATGTGACAGAACTGGGCTCCACCAAGTAGTCTAGCCTAATACCTATCCGGGAAGCCCCAAAAAAATTCCTTTAAAATTTATTTAATGCGCTCTTCTTTAAAGGGGTCGCTTGTATAATTTTAAGCTTATTCTCAGGGGAACTGGCACCTTGCCTACCTGAACCAATAAGTTACACCACAGCTTGCAGCTTCTAGCTGAACATAGGCATTCTTGATGAGACCCATTGGCAAAGTAAAATATTCAAGGGATAATTTGCAAGCATCATGCTCCTACCAAGTGAGGCATCCAATTCACACTCAAAGTTGGAAATCTCATCATGCTGAGATGTTTACTGACTTAATTCAACTCTTTTACACTACAAGATGCAACAGAATCTCCAACAGAACAGCCTAGGACAGATAAACAGTTCAGTTTTTGAATGGGCTGTCTGGAAGGGTACCTGCATTAAAAGTCCTGAGTTTATACGAAGAGAAATTTGTTCTGCAGTTACATCTGGGCCTTATGATGTGGAAGCATTAGTTTTTAAGGTTTCTAATTAATTTTAAACTCCCCTCCAAGCCACATGCTTTGGAACTATATCGCCGTTCCTTCACCATCACTGGGTCAAAATCCTGGAACTCCCTCATTAACATCACTGTTATACCTATACAACATGGACTGCAGCCGTTCAGGGAGGCAGCTCACCACCACCTTCTTAAGGGCAAATAGGGTGGGCAATGAATGCTGGGCTAGCCAGTGACTCTCAAGTCCCATGAATGAGTAAATAAAATCAATAATTAAACTTCAGAGCTCTAGCAATGATACTACCTGACCCTGCCTCTAGCTTGCCTCATTTCAATAGACATGGTAAAAGCAAGGCAACCCTATTTGCTTTATTTCTTAGTAGCAGAAAAGCATGGCTAGAAGATTTCACAATTTCATAAGGAAATTATTTGCCTTCTTTATTTAAAGTACCTGCATTTTTCATATATTTGTCTAGGAGATTCTGTAGCTCCTGCTCCTTGTCATTGTTGAACTGTGTCTCCATGGCTAGTAGAATATATTCATCTAGCAGCATTCGGATTAGGTGAAAGGAACCTAGGAGGAGAGGGAGTGAAGCAAAGTTATCTCAGTGACCATCTGCTCACTTTAAGAAGCAGGGAAAATAAAAATCATTGTTTGAACCTTCTATCTCAAACAAGGCACTGTTTTTTTAATTCTGACCTTAATCAGTTGTAAGGTTCGACTATCTCTTACATTGTTTACTGCACTCACAGACTGTTTAACGACTAATTACATGAAAGAAATGCTGATGAAAGGAAGGCAAACCTCAGCAACAAAGCAGGTACATATTTATACTTTGCGTATTTGTTTGTGTGGTGCTTTCTGTTCTTAAAACTTTTTTCAATGACATCACATACCTGTTCTGAAAAGGTGTCTATGCCTGAATCAAAAATTCTTTCATAGTTGAAGAATTATAAACAGCACTTTCTAGTGAGATGTGCACAATACTTTTGTAAGTTGAATAGCTGATCTCTTCAAAATTAACTCCCCAGACTGGGATCAGGAACTAATACTGTGCTGATTCTTCAAGGGAAAATGCCTATCTTATTCTTCAATGACGGCTCTGCTTGATGTTCTTCTGAGCAGCCACTGTTTAGAAATGGAATCATAAGCTACCCTGAATGGCTCAATGTGCAGACCAATAGGCTGTCTGGCAGGACGTCCCCTTCTGGGGGTAGGAAACAGACGTCAGGACAGATTCCAGAAGTCAAAACTGCACCCAGGGAAGAGTCGCTCAATATGATTTTCAAAGGGGCGCTCCCTTAATTGGCCTGGAGATGGGTTCACCATCCAAATAAGGGTGGTGGGTGAGTTCTCGAAGCTGGACCAAGAATCATACACTTTTCAACTTGAAATGTGCAGTAAACTGCAATAAAGGGTAGGTAAGGGAGAGTACGCTTCAAGATGGAGGTGGTCCAACTTTTAAATCTTCAATTTAAATTTGAAAAAAAAACATGGTGGCATATGTCTGCTCCCATGCCTAGGCAAGCAGGGAGGAGCTGCCTTCATGGAGCACTGGCCCCTGGTCAGCTGCTGGGAGGCCACATCGAAGCTTGTAAATTGGGCCCTGTAGCCCGTGGGAACCCAGAGGTTGACCAAAAAATACCATTCGGCATCTTAATTGGCTCCAGTAGGCTTTTAATGAGCCAATTTGGTTACCCACATTGTGCGAGTGGGTATCCCTGCCCCTCCCCCCACACCCCATCCCTGCAAAATGTCTAGGGCAGGATCGTCAGAGAACTAGCACACCAGTTGGTGGGGCTATTTTCAGCTCCTTCACACCTCTGCTTCTTGCCCCAGCAGGAGTTCAAAATCCTGTTCTCTGGTTTGATCTCCAGTCTGTGCTGATTTAACTGACCCCAAGCAGACCAACAACATGGCTCTACAAATAAATTCTGGATGTGGAAGCAGCCAAGTCAGTCAGGATCCTTGCTCCGAGTATTACTAATTGACCCCCTCAGATGGAAACTGCATGGATAAATATTAAACGAGAACCAGATTGGGCTCAACTACTATGGTGTCCATCGTTCAATCATCTGCAGGATTCAGCAGATACTTCCACATTTTGTTAGTTTCAAAATGTCTGAATTATAATAAAATCTTGAGTAGTAGTACAATAGCAGCAGTGTGTACCATCTACAAGATGCACTGCAAGAATTCACCAAAGTTCCTTAGACAGCACCTTCCAAACCCATGACCACTACCATCTAGAAAGACAAAGGCAGCAGATAAATGGGAACACCACCACCTGGAAGTTCCCCTCCAAGTCACTCACCATCTTGACTTGGAAATATATCACCATTCCTTCACTGTTGCTGGGTAAAAATCCTGGAACTACCTTGCTAACAGCACTGTGGGTGTACCTGCACCACATGGACTGCAGCAGTTTAAGAAGGCAGCTCACCGCCACCTTCTCGAGGGCAACTAGGGATGGATAATAAATGCTGGCCCAGCCAATGAAGCCCACATCCCGTGAATGGATAAAAAATCCCTTGCAGGATGAGCCAATAAAAGGTATATAATTTTACTCAGTACTGCTTAATATAATAAAAATGGGACTTTATTAAAGGTAAAGTACCGTTATACTACATATTTGGCATTGAATTACAACTACAGGCCCAGAACTCCAGAAGGCCTTCTGTACACAGGGCAGAAAACTCCTCTGACCTCCATGCCAACAGCAACAGCACTCCCTTCAAAACCCAACAAGGACCATATTACAAACTCTGCAAAACCAAGTCAAACACATGTCTCCTGCAAATTGGATGACTAACCCTTTAAATAGCACTAGTGGGAAATTCTGGCACAGCTGAATGCATATTCAGCTGGGAGCATTCAGGACAGTACATTCACTAGAACTGCACATTCTAAATTGGCAAAAGTGTCAAATCAGCCTGACAAGCTGTTCAATGTCACAATCCGCTCACTTTCAAAGCTTCTGGTTAATGTAAGGCATGCCCGTGCTAGCACCCTGCCAACCCAGAAGGAAAAAACTGTAAAAACTGGGAAATAAGAGTACTGGTCCAAACTGCTTTTTCCTTCTGGGAAGCCTGATATACCACACAAGTTGCACCAGAGGTAGCCAGAAGCTATGTGCCCACCACTTTGAGGCCTCTGCCGTCCATAGCAGGTGCTCCAGTGGCACTGGAGCAGCACTTTGTAGCCTCTTAGCTCTGTTTCTCTCTCTACAGGTGCTCTCTGACCCACTGAGTAATTCCAGCACTTACTGTGTTTAGTCAGTAAAATACTTTAATGCTGCCAGATCCATAGTACTGTTAGAGAACTATGAAAGAAAAATTAGATACACTAAAGGGATTGAAATTTCTCCTGTACATATGACAGGAAAGCCGCACAAGTACAAAATGGTTAATCCCAATTTGTGCTTGTGTTGAATCTATAATCAATATTATCAGCAGGAAGAATTTTGCTCTCCAGACCCTTACTTTTATTATAAACTTCTAATAGGATTGGCTTTCAGTTCAATTGTTCACCTTTTCAGCCCAATTGTAATGATTATTAAAATGTTCTGGAGTTATGTTCATCAACCAGTCACTAAAGCTGCAGATTGTGCTCGTCAATCATACCTGAAAAGGTGTTTGAAAGGTCGGCCATTAATAAGCCTGAGTGAGGGGACGGAATGACTAAACTCTGTCAGAAGATATTAGGGGTGATTCATCGAACTGGCACTTGCAGCAAGCAGTGGCATTTCCAAACTCACGGCCTGAGATGTCTGATCCCTCCAATGTCCATGATTCCCCAAGATGCACTTTATGTGAATACTATTCCTTTCTGAGAGTAGAATCATACCTGTAGCTCCGAAATTAAGAATATGAAACCCACTATCCACTGCTGTGCATTCTCATCCCAATATCACATAAAAGTACCCGCAAATATTGGACTGTGTAAAAAAGAATGACAATATGAAGATTTACCAAAGCTTGAAGCATTGTTGAGTGTGAGGTTATGCATGACACGGGCTCCAAAAAAACTCCATCTCAAAAGAAAATCTTGGGCTCTCTTCTTAAGGGACCTTCCATTTTGTTTACTTGGCTTAAAAAAAAAGTAAATCAAAAGTCACAATATTAGACAAAAGCACAAATAATATTGAAAGTCTGTTTTTAACTCATATAAATATTGCAACTCTAAAAGATACCTTGATGACTCTTTGCTCTACTATTATATCCAACCATTCAATGAATGATTCCACAGTAGCATTTTTCTTCAACAGGTCCTTCAGTTCTTGAAACACTGTAATAGAGTCATCTAGCATGTAAAAAAGGAAAACATGAGATTGCTCTAACTATTTGAAAACTCAGAGCAGTCAGTTTCAAATGGCAACAAAAGATCAAATGTATAATAGAACTACCAATTAAATATAAGCTGACTACTAGGTAAACATAAGGGTTCTATTATATGGGCCAAATTTTGATGAAGCGGGGCATATACCATTAGTTCAACTTTTTCCTACACTTTTCAACTCAAAATGTTTTCAAGGCATAACTTGCTGAAAGAGTGAGCTGATAGTGATATGGTAAGGGCGATGGGACAACAGGAAGGTTTAAATATTGAGAAAGAAAGAGGAGGGTGAATTCGAATGGGTGATTTAGAATCAAATCAAAAGAGAGAGTGAAAAAAATTGGATTAAGAGAGAAAACAGAAACTGAAAGGAAAATTAAATTTGAAATTTGACATTGCTAAATTCTCTAACAACAATTTACTTCATGCAGGAATGAGATTGAACAGTTTACATTGTTCCCTTTCTGGCCAAAGGTTTATTGGTATTGCGTTAACAATTGTCATCTTAATGAAAATTGTCATCTCATAAAAAATTGTCATCTTATAAAAAATCTGATAAAAAGATGGAGCTTTGTCGGAGCCCGTGCCAAGCATAACCTCACTCTCAGCAATGCTTCAAGATTTGGTAAATCTCGTGAAAAAGGTTAAGTTCCAGTCCTAACTTTTTGCAGTGGTTTCATCTCAATTAATGTGCAAATCCAATCAATATTTAAAAATAACAGGTGAGATGCTGTTTACGTGAAGCAAAAAGTGTAGCAGCGTACATTTATCTTTAAGTTCTGGAACAAAAGCAAAGTACCATGGCTGCTGAAAATCTGAAATCAAAACAGAAATGCTGGAAATATTTAGCGGTTGAGTATGTCGAGCATTTACTGTTTCAATATTGATCTGGAGATTTGAACTCATAGCATCTCTCTTAACTGCCTGAACTTTCTTGCTGATTGGTGCATTAATAATGGAGTGCCTCACTAACACAGTTATTTCTCCTGCAAGATTTGGTCCAATATATACAATAATTCCGAGGCATAGTGATAACACCAATTTGATACCAATTGTTCCATAGGACTACTTTTGACTATCAAATCTCCCTTGCTTTTCTGGGTTTCTGTCATTCTCCCCTGGATCAAATTTTATTTAAAAGCATTAATAAACCTACAAAAATTAGTCATGCTAACATGCAGAGTTAAAAATTATGTCTGGTGATTAGGAGTGATTTTAGCTCTCCTTGATCGATCGGAATCCTGGTAAAGTGGTAGTTAAAATGGAGCAGCTTCATTTTCTGCTCAGTTTCTGTTGATTTGGGGTCTTAATGGCCCCAGTTTTGGTGGCAGATTTGGCTCCTGTCTTATTGATAAATGTTAGTTGTATATTGGAATTTTAGCCTGCTCTTGAGCAGGCTGTTCCTTGGACTGACCACCCCACCCATCATCCACAAAGTAAGTCCTGGACTTCGCTGTCCCTGGGTTCCGTCCCCTCATTACCTGCAAGATAGATGCAACACCCCCATTTCCACCTTTGACCTTTGATCTTCTCTTGATGTTGACAGGTGACCTCTGTACCAGCCAGCTGTTTCTTTATATTATCCAGTGCATGAAATTGTACCTCTAAATTGTACCTTTTTGCATCTGTATTCCACCTGGATAATGGGAGAAATGAGGTCCATTTTGAACTCCCTCCTCTCTAGAAATCCCTACCTACTCCATCTTGCCATCTCCCTCCATTTTCCAAAGCTTCCTGAAAAACCTTGTGTTCAGCAGTGCCTTTTCTTTATTTTTTGGAATTTATTTAATCTTTTCTTTGATATGAAGTACCTTGACACATCTTCATGCACATGAAGAATGCTGTGGAAACTCAGTTTTTACCAATATTAGAATGTTCATCGGCCATCTGCAAAAAAGATCTGTTTGCCCATAACAAAGTAGCTCAGACCAAATTGTACAACATGACTCCTCTAACTCACATCACTCAAGCAGGTATCTGTATCAAGCCAGTATTTCACTATTGCTCTTCTTTGAGGCGTTTAGTTATGGAAAACTGCCAGTAAAGTGAGAGGTTGGGTTAAGAGCCTGCTCCCTTTATTCTTGACCATACTGCTGAGAGACCAATTGAGGTTAGCATACAATGATGTACTGTCATCGCTGAGATAGTGCAGCTAAGGCTCAAAAGATGGAAAAATACCAGAATGAGCCTAAGAGCAAAATCTTGTGCTGCTTCCGGGAGCGGAAGCAAAGTGGGAAGATGAACCTAATTGAGCAGGAGACCAAAAATTAGCTTCCTGATAGCGGGAGGAACTTTTACGATTAAGTTTAGGGAAGTTTGAAGGCATGTTGAGATTCCCGATGGCAAGTGTAGGGAAGTGCATTTTCATGGATCTGCATGTCATGCAAGCTTAGCAAAAATTTATCCCGGTCAAAAAGTGGGACTTGATGGGAAGAATGAACCACCCGTAGTTAACGAAGGTTGTCAAGGAGAAGTATTCAATCAAAAACTAAGGTGAAAACTAGTGGTAGGCCAGAGGATTGGGAATTTTTTAGGAACCAGCAGCGGATGACTAAAAAGCTAATAAAGAAGGAGAAAATTGATTGGCAAGAAATATAAAAACAAACAGCATGAGTTCTACGGGTATATAAAAAGGAAGAGTGTGGCTAAAGTGAGCGTGGAACCCTTGGAGGTTGCGATTTGAGAATTAATAATGGGGAACAAGGAATTGGCAGATAACTTGAACCAATATTTTGCATTGGTCTTCACAATGGAGGACACTATAAATATCCCAAAGATATCAAATAAGCAAGGAGCTAATGGGAGGAAAGATCTTTACCAGTCTCCATCACAAGGGGCAAAGTATTTGAGAAACTAATGGGACAAAAGGTAAACAAGTCCCCAGGACCTGATGGCCTGCATCCAAGGGTTTTAAAGGAAGTGGCTGGAGAGATAATGGAGGCATTGGTCGAAATTTTCCAGAACTCACAAGATTCTGGGAGGGTCCCAGCAGATTGAAAAACCACTAATGTGATGCCCCTGTTCAAGAAGGGAGGGAGACAAAAAGCAGGAAACTATAGACCAATCAGCCTAACATCTGTGTTGGGAAAATGCTAGAGTCCATTATTAAGGAATAAATAGCAGGACATTTAGAAAAGCTTAATGCAATCAAACAGAGTCAACATGGTTTTGTAAAGGGAAATCATGTTAGACAAATTTGCTAGAGTTCTTTGAGAATATAACAAGCAGAGTTGATAAAGGGGAACTGATAGATGTAGTATATTTGGATTTCCAGGAAGTATTCGATAAGGTGCCACATAAAAAGTTATTGCACAAGATAGGAACTCACAGTATTGGTGGTAATGTATTAGCATGGATTGAGGGTTAGATAACACACAGAAGACAGAGTAGGGATTAATGGGTATTTTTCAGGTTGGAAAGATGTAACTAGTGCAGTGCCACAAAGATCTAGGGCCTCAACTATTTACAATCTATATTAATGACTTGGAAGAGGGGGTAGAGTTTAATGTATCTAAATTTGCTGATGATACATAAATAGGTGGGAGGGCATGCTGTGATGAGGACATAAGGAATCTGCAAGGGAATATAAACAGATTGAGTGAGTGGGCAAAAACTTGGCAGATGGAGTTTAATGTAGGAAAGTGTGAGGTCATGCACTTTGGTAGGAAAAATCAAAAGGCAGGCTATTATTTAATTGGAGAGAGACTCCAAAAAGGTGCAGCACAGAGGGATCCGGATGTTCATGTGCAGGTGCAGCAAGTAATTAAGAAGGCAAATGGAATTTTGGCCTGTATTGCTAAGGGGTTGGAGTTTAAAAATAGGGAAGTCTTGTTACAACTGTGCAGGGCGTTGGTGAGGCCACATCTGGAGTACTGTGTACAGTTTTGGTCCTCATATTTAAGAAAGGATATAGTGGCATTGGAGGCAGTTCAAAAGTGATTCATTAGGCTGATTCCTTGATGAAGGGGTTGACTTATCAAGGTAGGCTAAACAGGTTAGGCCTTTATTCATTAGAGTTTAGAAGAATGAGGGGTGATTTTATTGAAACCTACAAGATTCTGAGGGGGCTTGACAGGGTAGATGTTGAGAAGATATTTCCACTAGTAGGAGAATCTCGAACTAAGGGACATAGTTACAGAATAAGGGGACACTCATTTAAAACTGAGATGAGAAGGAATTTCTTCTCTGAGGGTAGAGAGGTCTGGAATTCTCTACCCTAGAGGGTTGTGGAGGCTAGATCATTGTAAGTATTTAAAGAGGAGGTAGATAGGTTTTTGAAATATTGGGGAGTTGAGGGCTATGAGGAGTTGGCACAAAAGAGGAGTTGAGGCCTGGGGCAGATCAGCCATGATCTTATTGAATGGCAGGGGCAGGCTTGAGGAGCCAAATAGCCTATTCCTGCTCCTATTTCTTATGTTCTTATGTATGCTCATTAAAAGATCAGCTAGAATTAAGTTATTAGTGAGCAAGCAATATATGCCTTCAGATTTACGACTGCATATAAGTAGCATGCAGTAGACGAGGTAGAACTATGCAGGAATTGAAGTGAGTAGCCAGTATTTTCCACTTCAGGGAGTGTTGTTCCATGAGGCGATGGTCAGGTGCTGGCAATATAAGGGGCACAGGGCAGGGAGGCTGGCTGGGGGAGAAAGGGAGTCAGGGGCAGGGACGGAGCCGGAGAGGGAAGGCAAGGGTGCCGGGATGTGGGAGGGAGGGAAGGGCCTTGCACGTTGGGTGTAGGGATCCTATGAATGGGTAGGGAGGGGGGGTGGTTTCTGGGCAGCAATGGTGAGAGAGAGCTGGTCCTAAGGGACAGGCTTGGTACAATCTACAGTAGTGTCCTGGAGTTGAATAAAGGAAACTGGGCAGCAGAGTCACAGTGAAGGAGGCAATGCGATATGTTAGGGTGGCAGGTCCAAGGTCATGGTCAGGTAGTGATGGCAAGGGGCTCATGGAAATGGAAAAAATAGGTGGAATGGATAATGGGAGGGGTCAGGGTCAGGCTGGGCATGGGGACAGGAATGGGTGTGGGCTCAGAGGGGAGATAAGTCATGTGAAGGGTGATGGTTATAGGGTTCAAGGGCAATGGGTGGTCGTTCAAGTGCAACAGAGCGGAGAGAGAGGAATGGTTATATTGGTGGGTGAAAAGTGATGGGGGGAAGTTGGTGGCTGACAGCAGGAGGGTAGAAGGTGGTGGAGGGTGCCTGGAAAGTTACACGCACCACGTTCTCAAGGGTTTTCTTCACAACACAGTTGCTCTGTCTGTGTGAATCCTCCAAGTGGGTGGAAGGGCTTTCGGGTAGGTGGCATTAAAGTTGAGCACAATTGGCTGACTAAAGGGAAACACTAATAATCATGTGTCAAATGGATGAGAACCATGTTCAGGTATGTTCTCCACTCTAATGAGCTGACCAGTGCAATATGGTGCCAGGCTAGCTGTCCCATTCCTGAGCGGAAATCAATCTCATTCCTGCTCCCGCCTCTCAACTTATAGTCCAGATTGGTAGATTCTTTCCACATCTCACCAGCCTCTGGTGTGTTTCACTAGTATACCAGAGCATATTACCTATTTGTGAGAATGTTTAATTGTACAGAGGTGGACTCCTTTGGGGCAATGATCTCAGGTGCAGATCAGTGATACAATCTGTACCCAACAGTGCAGACACTGGCCAATGAAAAACAACATAATTGGAAATGCAAGCTACGTTCATGAAATAAATCCTTGCTTCAAAGTCTGTGTGAATAATAATCAATGACTCTGCAGGTGATCCTCTCATGTGTTTGTCTTAAACCATGATTTCTCTGATGACTGCAGTTAGCCATTTTGTTACATTATCTGCTGCAACTTGTACCTGCTCATTAAAATTGATTATTATAGCATGACCAAGTATCATGTACTTACAATCAGAATAAAGTTCAAAGTCCTGGTCTGTTCCACCTGAAACTGTGAGAAGGGCCTGTGAGCTAATGCTGTTTAGATCCACCTTTTCAATGTCAGCCACCATGGAATTCACAACAGTCTGGTCAAATAAAGCAGGTCTGGCAATCTGAGCAGGACAATACATAAAACGTATTTGACAGGGATGCCAATAGGTGGAGTGCGAAAAATACTCAAATATTCGGGGTTGCTCAATACTTGCCTGTGCAAGATGCAAAAATGAAGTTTGCCGTTTTAGAGAAGACACAAATCTTTGTGCGATGGGCAGCTTCTTTTCAGAGAGGTTATCTGGGAGATTTTCCAGTGAAGAAGACATCCAGTGCTCCCAATGCTTAGCAAAATTTCTGATGTCAGCCAGCAAACTGAGAAATAAAAATGAATTGAATTAGTAAGTTGTAAGCATTGTCCTTAAATCTTTGAGAGAAAGTTTATTTGTTTTTTACAGATCAAATATTGAAAAAATTGCATGAATCCATAATTCTCTTTGCTGTAACTAAGTCATATTAAAAAAATAACTGATATTATTCAAAAATAGCAAACTTTAACAAAACATTTCTCCTGAAATCTTATGTGTTTTCCAAGGTTATCTACGAAAGCAGCAACAACCCCTCGACTCAAGCATAATGGCCACCTTGTTACGCTGGGGGTCAAAAACAGTGGCCATAGAACCATAGAAAAGTTAGGGTGCAGAAAGAGGCCATTCAGCCCATCATGTCTGCACCAGCCCAAATGAGAAAAAAGAAACTAGCCGCTCATTTTAATCTCATTTTCCAGCGCCTGGTCCGTAGCCTTGCAGGTTACAGCACGTCAGATGCAGGTCCAGGTACGTTTTAAAGGAGTTGAGCATTTCAGCCTCAACCACCAATTCAGGCAGTGAATTACAAATGTCCACCACCCCCTGGGTGAAAAAGTTTTTCCTCATGCAGGCCCCCCTAATCCTTCTACCAATCACCTTAAATCTATGCGCCCTGCTAATTGACCCCTCAGCTGGGGGAAACAAATCTTTCCTGTCTACCCTATCTAGGCCCCTCATAATTTTGTACACCTCAATTAGGTCACCCCCTTAGCTTCCTCTGTTCTGAAGAAAACAACCCTGGCCTTTCCAATCTCCCCTCATAGCTACAATTTTCAAGCCCTGGCAACATTCTTGTAAATCTCCTCTGCACTCTTTCCAAAGCAATTATGTCCTTCCTGTAATGAGATGACCAGAACTGTACACAAAATTCCAGCTGTGGCCTAACCAGCATTTTATACAGTTTCATCATTACATTCCTGCTTTTGTATTCAATACCTCACCCAATAAAGGAAAGCATTCCTTCTGCTTTCTTGACCACCTTGTCCACCTATTCTGCCACTTTCAAGGACCTGTGGACATGCACTCCAAAGTCTCTCACTTCTTCAACCCCTCTCAATAACTTCCCATTTTTTGAGTATTCCCTAGCTTGTTTGCATTACCAAATCAAATTCCAAATGCATTACCTCACAAATTTGTGGATTGAATTCCATTTGCCACTTCTATGTCCACTCAACTAAACCACTGATATAATTCTGGAGTCGACAGCTATCCTCTTCACCATCAACTACACTGCCAAGTTTTGAGTCATCCGCAAATTTCCCAATCATGCCTCCCATGTTTTAGTCTAAATTATTAATATATACAACAAACAGCAAGGTCCCCCCAAAACCAAGCCCTGTGGAACACCACTGGAAACCGTTTTCCATCCACAAAAACATCCATTGACCATTACGCTTTGTTTCCTGTCCCTGAGCTAATTTTGGATCCAACTCTCCACCTTCCCCTGTATCCCATGAAATCTCACTTTCCTAACCAGTCTGCCATGTGGGACCTTGTTAAATGCCCTACTGAAATCCATGCAGACAACATCCACTGCACTACCCTCATCAATCGTCCTTGTTACTTCCACAAAAAATTCTATTAAATTAGTAAGACACGATCTTCCTCTAACAAAACCATGCTGACTATCCCTGTTCAATCCATGCCATTCTAAGTGACAGTTTATCCTATCTCTCAGAATTGTTTCTAATAACCTGCCCACCGCTGAAGTCTGACTGACAAGCCTATAGTTTTCTGGCCTATCCCGCACACCCTTTTTAAATAATGGTATAACATTTGCTGACCTCCAATCCTCTGGGATCTCACCTGTATCTAGTAAGGATTAGAAAATGATCCTCAGAGCATCCACTATTTCCTCCCTTGCTTCCTTCAACAGCCTGGGATACAATCCATCCGGCCCTGGCGATTTATCCACCTTCAAGGATTCCAGTCCCTCCAGAACTTCTTCTCTCACTATGCTTATTGTATCTAATATTTCACACTCCTCTTTAACTAGAATGTCTACATCATCCCTCTCCTTAGTGAAGACAGAGACAAAGTATTCATTGAGAAACCTGCCCACATGTCCTGCATCAACCTACATGTTACCATATACATCTCTGATAGGCCCTACCTTTTCCTTAGTTATTCTCTTGCTCTGATAAGACATTTTAGGATATTCTTTGAATTTACCTGCCAATATTTTTTCACATCCTCTCTTTGCTTTCCCAATTTCCATTTTTGCTTCATCCCTGTACTTTCTATATTCTTCTAGGCTTTTTACAGTATTAAGTCTTTTGTGGCTGTCATAAACTTTCTTTTTCTGCTTTATCTTGGCCTGTATGCTTCTGGATAACCAGGGGGCTCTAGATTTGGCAGTACCACCCTTTTTCTTAGTGAGGACATGTCTACACTGTACCCACAGAATCTCGCCTTTGAATGCCTCCCACTGATTTAGCACAGCTTTTCCTTCTAATACTGTATCCAGTCCACTCTCACCAGCTCACCTCTCAGCTCTGTGCAATTTGTTTTCCCTCAATTTAGTACTTCCACTCCAGGTCTAGCTTTGTCCTTTTCCATGATGACGCTAAATCTAACTGTATTATGGTCACTATCTCCAAAATGGTTCCCACTGCTACTTCAGCCACTTCCCCAGCTTCATTACCTAAGGATAAATCTAGAATTGCGCCCCGTCTCATTGGGCTTGTTACATGCTGGCTAAAAATGTTCTCTTGAATGCAGTTCAAAAATTTTGCACCCTCTGTGTCCTTCACACTGTATCCCAATTGAAATTAGAGTAGTTGAAGTCCCCAACGATTACTGCCCTATTGTTTTTGCACTCAGAAATCTGTCTATATATTTGCTCTTCTAATGCCTTTCAACTATTTGGCTGTCTGTAGTACACTCCTAGCAGTGTGGCTGTCCCTTTTTTATTTCTGAGCTCAACCCGTACGGCTTCATTTGATGCTTCATTTAGTAAATCATCTCTCCTCACAGTTGTAATTGATTCTTTAACCAATAATGCTGCACCCCCACCTTTTTTATCTCCCTCCCTATCCTGCCTGAAAGCTCTATATCCAGGGATGTTGAGCTGCCATTTTTGCCCCTCCCTAAGTCAAGTTTCCATTATAGCGATGGTATCATGCTGCCGTGTGCCTATCTGTGCCCTGAGCTCATCGGCTTTATTTACTATGCTCTGTGCATTTAAATGTGTACCTTTTAACACTTCCAAATTCCTGTGCTGTACACTTTTGAACCTGTGCTGCTTCTGCCTTTCAGAGTCACTCTCTAATTCTCCATCTCCCATTCCCTGCTCTGAATTTGCCTTAGGTTCCCATCCTCCTGCCAGTCTAGTTTAAACACCCCCAACAGCACTAGCAAATCTCCCTGCCAGGATATTCATCCCAGTCCTGTTCAGGTGTAGCTGTCCAGCTTTGTATAGGTTCCATCTTCCTCAGAACTGGTCCCAATGCCTCAGAAATCTGATGCCCTCTCTCCTACACCAGTTTTCCAGCCATGTATTTATTCACTTAATTCTCCTATTTCCACACTCACTTGCACATTGGACTGGGAGTGGCGTGCATAGAATATTTGATTTGCTATATACCCTTCCTCACAAAGGAACTGCACCAAGGTGTACCAAACATGATTTTAATGCCCGACAGATTGTAATTTAAAGTTATGTGTATCTATTATTAAACAAAGAGTATACACAAACTCGTAATTCCTTTAAGTATTTGAGTAGTTGAGTCCAAAACCAGCACTAACAAGTTCAAATCATTCTCTGTTCATTTATCTAGCAAAATCATATTTGGCAAATTGCACTGCGCTTCCGTGTGATTGTACTTAAGGGGACAGCAGCCCGTCAACGAGTGTGTCACATTTGGTCTGTTAAAGATGTAGGAGAGCTTGCCTGTTTGTATTGACCTTAACACATTGTCATAGCCACAGTCAGCAGATGTACCCACCTCCAAAGTGATGCGTGTTTGCAAATGATAGATTAATGAGAGCAAGAGCTGCTGGCTGAAAAATATGACATGTATTTGAGTTAAGGTTTAGAGAAGAGGAGTAAGTTCTGTGCATGCTTTGTCAAGCCAGCAAGCTGGTAAGTTTCTTTGAAGTATCAGCTTTGACCGAAGTGATTAGAAAAATACTTTTTCAACTAAGAAATAGTTCAGAAAATTTCATTTCTGGAGTCTCAGACACTTACACCTTCTGTCATGGAGCCTCTATCGTCAGGTAAGTTATGGTTATTCCCATTTACGATCTTATATTGGAAGTACAACAAGAGCAGGAAGAAGAGGAATAAACTACACCAGAGAAGAATATGATCACCTAGGAGTGTACATTCCACCAGAACTTACAGACTACTTTACTTTCAAGTATTAGAAACCAGGCAATAATTCAGTAAGAGGTGATAAGCAGAGCTGCGTCCCACCACAAATTGAGTTCCAACCATTCTCTCAAACACAACAAGCAAACAAAAAACAATTATACTTCAAAATACAGGACTTGTCACAAAGCAGCTTTACTGTGCACATATACATATACACAAAGTGTTTATTACAATTCAGCCTACCCATGGTGCTGCTGTATGTGGTTCTTACACATATTCATGTGCCTTCCCGAAGGGCCAGGGATACCAGTAATGTTTGGCTATGCTGTAATATCATGAGTCTCCTTGCATAAAATGGTGGCTCTCATCTCAGTGTTTCTGAGTAGCAGGAGGACTCTTCTGCATGTTATATCACCATTACAGGTATGTGAATAAACTGGCCCTGCACCATGACAATTACATGAGCAGAGCTTCTGTAAGGACAAGCTGAAAAGTAACATAAGAAGCATCAGAAGAGAGAATGGCATTGTGAAACTTGATGCTCACTATTCCGCTTGTGCTGGTTCCTGGATCTGAGTGCCCACTGATCAGCAGGAAGATACATCTGATGGCATGTTACATCTTTCATTCACTCAATGTTTGCTCCATTCAAAGACTAGTCCCTGACTCGTTGGGCTGAATATTACAGAGCATTTCGGTGGGCGGGACTCACCCAAACCCAGTATTGCCAACTCCTATCCCCACTGTCGTAGCATACTGTATAATGTGGCAATCATCCATTTGATGGCTGCAGGGTGGGTTTTCAGCCTGTGATGGCGCTGGGTTGTCATTTTCCTGCCCTTTCGGAGGTGGAGGGCGGGATGTCCAGCGACCGAATTCACAGACAGTTACCCGGAAGGGACACTTGGCATGGGGCAGTGTTGGGTGCCCCTGTGATTTACTGCAGTGCAAAGCCAGAAGGAATTAATTTTTGCAAGATTCTCAGGCATTGTCTGAAGTAAGTATCTGAACAATGTTAGAAATTCTGTAAAGGCTTAGAATTAAATGTTTTTGGCAAGGAGCACACACTTTGATCATCTACATAATGTTAAGATCTGAATATTGAGCGGCTGGTTCATTTTAACATATTTTCATCCATAGATGGCTAAGAGAAGGGAGCGAGTGGAGAGGGAAGAAGGTCCTGAGCCACACCACATTTCATAAAGACTCCCTCTGAGACCTCCTTCAGGTTCTGTGCACCAGTCATGAGGTCCTGGTGCCAACGGCAGAAAGTGCTCCCTCAATCACCCAACCTGCCTGGACAAAGGTGACCACAGAGGTCAGCAGCATTGGTGTAATGCCTCAAAACTGGAGGCAATGCAGGAAGAGGCTAAATGACCTTTTGAGATCCACAAGGGTGAGCGTGTCAGCACTCTGTGTATTAGTGTACATGGAAAGTACAGGGAAGGCTTGATAAAGCTCAAGCCTTGTGAGTACCTTAGAAGTCCAAAGTAGCATTGTGCACCAATGTGACTGATTGCGGCCCCGTTGCCTCTGTGAAGGTGTCATTGTAGTTCCAGGGTGGAGGAGGACGGGGTGGGGGTTGGCCTTAGACTTGAGGAGGGTACGCAGCGTATTGGTTGCCAAACATTGTGCAAATTATGCTTTCCTCACAGAACTAGGATGCACATTGACTTTAAGGTACCTGCGAATAAACATCAGAACAATGTTACACCTCATTTCAGGAAAAGCGGGCCCACAATGCTCGGGACAGAAATTGGACTGGAGCTGGTATGCCCGATCTGACAATCCTCACGCCACTGGAGGAGGAGGTTCTGCTATTGTCCTTCATAGAATGGAGCCATTTGATTGGCAGAGGAGAAATTGGAGGAAGGCCTGGGGCTGGTGAGATTGCAAGGGGTTTTACCAAACCTGGAACACAGATGGGGAGAGGGCTAGGGTGGAGGTTGTAAGATGCATGGCATGGTGACATGAATACTACATGTGTGGTTTATGCATTCAAATGCCAGGACGTTTCCTGGTAGAAACCTTGCGAGTTTGTTATAAGTGGTTTAATGGTTGTAAGGTGTCATCTCATAATCCATATAGTGCTAGTGATATTGAATAATGTGCCCTTGCACACTCCATGAAAGCTAAAAAGGCCTTTTTGCTGTGTGACCTGC
The DNA here is from genome assembly GCF_017639515.1 of Carcharodon carcharias. Classification (NCBI taxonomy): domain Eukaryota; kingdom Metazoa; phylum Chordata; class Chondrichthyes; order Lamniformes; family Lamnidae; genus Carcharodon; species Carcharodon carcharias. The sequence goes on from NC_054471.1 coordinate 133,886,694, forward strand.
ACAGGTGAACCACTGTCTGCTGACCCGGCAGGCCTGAGAGATCAACACTAGCCTCTGAGGGGGAAGTGGAAGCCTCGAAGGGTGCAGCATCATATCCTCTCCCTGCGCCAAGTGCCAGTGCAGATGCTGGTATTTCAGCAGGGGTTAGCACGTTGGGGCAAGGACAAGCACAATCTGATGAGGGCACTTCACATTTGCACTTGAAGCTGCTGGAGAGTGTGGTGGAGCAGGCCTTGGGCAGTCGGAAGAGTGCCCTGGGTGATCCAGAGACTGATTCTGAGTCAGATGATGAGCCTCTGGAGTTGTCTGTAAGGTGGCAGATGCTGGATATCCAACGCGAAGTATGTGAAGATTTGGCAGGTATACCAGAGGGATTCCGTGCTCTGGCCTGGACTGTGGAGGTGTCCATCCAGTGCACTGTGATCACCCACACTTCAGAGCACCAAGCTTCTTCCATGGTGACTGTCCTGGAGGGGAAAACTGAACATATTGCAGATGCAGTTGTGGGTATGTGCTCCAACCTGCGCACCATCGCCCTGGCTCTGAGCTCAGGGACCCAGAGCCAGGGCAACAAGGGGACTGGGAGCCTGGACACTGAGCCAGCTCCTGGGTCTTCATGGGAAGGCAGGGAGGACCAATTGGTCCTCATAGCAGAGGATGAGCAGCAGCTGCCACCAACTAGAAGCATCTCTCAGGGCACTTCTGATGGGGCAGCCTCTCCTCTACCCCTCCATCAATGGCACAGTCCATCTCAATTGCCGTCGCAACAGAAGGTCCTCCTGCCATTCTGGAGTTTTCTAACATGGCAAGGCCTTCAAGGCCTCGGCCACACAGAGAATGTCCACCAAAGTTATCCAGGGCAAGGGGAGTAACAGATCAGCAGCCTCTCCCCAGCAGCAAGTGAAAGGGGAAGCACACACTAAAGAATTAAGAAAACTCCACAATGGTCACAAATCAGGTCACATGGGTGCGTTCTGTAGATGTTCTCATTAGATGGGCCATTGCCCATTTGTTAATACACCTTCCATGTATTATCCCTAATGCAGAGGTTGAGTCTAGCTGTAAGTGATTTATGAAATGTCTGGAGAAAAGATACATTCATTTTCAGTTGTGAGTGTTGTCAAGATCCACAATGACTAAGGAATCGAGATGATGAGTGTGTGACAGGAATCTCAGTGAGATCACAGTGTAGATAGAATTACGTTGAGACACAGGCAGTAGACACATTTCAGAGGCCAGGAATGCCTGATATACTGGAACCTCCGCCTTATTATGTCCTCCCGTTTGTCACAGCCTTCCATCTGATCCCATGCAGACCCTGCACCTCACCATTAGGGTGCTCCCTCACCTCCTGATCAATCTCCTCATCAGAGGAATGCCCGCTGTCTTGCTTCAGGGCAACCCCTCTCTAAATTGAGAGGTTATGCAGAGTGCAGCACATAGTGACCACCAGTGAAACTCTGGATGGAACTTACTGCAATACTCCCCCTGATCTATCCAGGCACTGGGAACTCATCTTTAGCAGCCCAACTGTCTGCTCGACGATGGCCCTGGTGCTGCCGTGGCTGTCATTATAGCCCCTCTCCTTTATGTTCTAGGGGCCCTCACAGGTACCATGTGCCATCTCTTCAAAATCCCTCACCACCCAGAAGCCAACCTTCCAGTGCATCAGGTCCATTAAACATATGGGAGATCCGGAGAATGTAGGAGTCACAGGAGTCATGGCTACTGCCTGGGTACCTTGTGCAGAACTGCATAATTCTTCAATTGTGGTCACATACTAGCTGGATATTTAAGAAGTGATAGCCCTTCCTCTTAATGATTGTGCAGCATGGGCCAGCTGTAGCCTTTTATGGTGATGATTGAAGTCTATTGCTCCATGAACTCTGGGGAAATCTGAGATTTCTGCAAAGCCTCTGGCACCATATCTTTCTCTTATAATTTTCCAATTTATAAATCCAACAAAAGTATATCTGCAAAAAAATGTTTCTTTCATCACTAACAATGCAACGCTCGGTAATTGTTGCATGGAAGTTCACAAATGTGGATTATTAATGAAAACGTAAAACATTTTATTGGACCCTCTTCAGACTGTAAATTTGTAATATAATTATAGTGTCCACATTACTTATACATCATTTTGTGATTAGCTAAAGTATTTTTTTATATTTATTTTCCCATCATGCATGTATTCTTACCTTTCTGGCATTTCTTGCATTGTTGCTGGAATCAGCACATCTGTCAGGACCTTGGGGGAAATATTAAGGAATAGAAGACTTTTATTTCACTCAAAGCAGGTAAATTTTAGAGATCACCAGCAAATCTGGAATAAATATCTTCCAATTCTATGAATGCATAGTTAACAAGCTATCAGTTAAGAATTAAAAACCTTTGGATCTAAATTTTGGAGAGTCCTATATTTCTACTATCAAATTTAATTTGTAATGGAGAAGTCTTCCTTGACTGTATTGTTCCCATTTTCTTCTGAATGACTGAGTGCCCATTTTCCTCATTTTTAATTCAAGCATGTGAGCTGTTACCGATTGTACCCGTTTGCTAAAGCTTGAGAAACTCTTCCAAATTAAGCTGTTTTTTTTTCAGGCACAAAGGCACTAGTGTGCACATTTTAAAAGTTTTTAAAATAGTAAAATAAAACTAATTTGCTAAGTAACTGACTAGCATACAGTTACTTAGCAAATTAGTTTTATGAAATCAGTAAATGGTCAGTACAATTTATATGAAGCAATTATTAGTGTTTTAAAATCAGGTTGTTCATGGATGGTGGACTAGACACTCCTATTAAAATGCTTATATTTTCATCTGTAATAGTATATCTTCACCAGGTTACCACTCTTAAGAACAACTATTAATATTTATTAATGCAAGGAAGAAATTTGTTATGCTGACCAATTGCACTGGTTCATGAAAGATCTTAGATCTGTAATCATGAAAATTAATTTAGGAAGAAACCTGAACCTCAATAGTACTTTGGAAAAACTGCACTGTTTCAAGTGCAGTTTGCACCCAGATTGTCGATTGCACCCAAAGTGGAAACTCTAACCCTAAGAATGGATAGAGAGATATCTGGATTCCAACATCCTCCTCTGCTACAAGGGTGTTAGTTGGGTCACACTTACAACATGTTACACCTTTTATATATTTCTGATTTATGTATTTAGCACTCACTTTGTAGAGTATGGAGTCACATACACAGAATATATCAATGATGACAGGATTTTCCAGCAATGGAAGAAGATGGTCAGGCATCCCTTGCCAAAAGTGTAATAAAAAGTTCTGAATCTGAAAACCAAGTCCGACATAATATATTTATTGTACCTTTTGGATTCAGTGTACTTTTAATGTTTCTTTGGCATGCTTAAAGAAAATCAGATTACAATATCTTTTTATTGTCTCACCTCTTCAAAGTTTCCATTGATTGCATTATCAAGGATGCATTGGCAATGAGTTTTGTACATCATAATTAGCGTATCTACCTGTGTTGAAACAAAGTACTATAAATTATATTAGGTTGGCAGTCTGGAATTCTTGGTGTAACACTTTATGCTTGTTTAATATTTGTTTAAGCTCTGACTTCAACGGTCTGACAGGGCAAAATTTTCCTCAAAAATGTACCGATTCTCAGCTGTTTCTAGGACTTTCTAGCATATCAATGAATTTCCACTGGCCCCTTACAAAGCAAATGTTGTCAGGGCCAAAAACAGAGACATCCCATGCCCTGATATAGGGCATGCCTGTGGTAGGGATGTCATGTTGGAATTGTATAGAACCTTGGTGAGGCCACCACTGGAGTACTGTGTGCAGTTCCGGTCGCCACATTATAGGAAGGATACAATTGCACTGGAGGGGGTGCAGAGGAGATTCACCAGGATGTTGCCTGGGATGAAACATTTAAGTTATGAAGAGAGGTTGGATAGAATTGGGTTGTTTTCGTTGGAGCAGAGAAGACTGAGGAGTGACCTGATCGAGGTGTACAAGATTATGAAGTGCATGAACAGGGTGGATAGGGAGCAGCTGTTCCCCCATAGTTGAAGGGTCAGTCATGAGGGGACATAAGTTCAAGGTGAGGGGCAGGAGGTTTAGGGGGGGATGTGAGGAAAAACTTATTTACCCAGAGGGTGGTGATGGTCTGGAATGCACTGCCTGGGAGGGTGGTAGGGGTGGGTTGCCTCACATCCTTTAAAAAATACCTGGGTGAGCACTTGGCACATCATAACATTTAAGGCTATGGGCCAAGTGCTGGTAAATGGGACTAGGTAGGTAGGTCAGATGTTTTTCACATGTTGGTGCAGACTCGATGGGCCGAAGGGCTTCTCCTGCACTGTGTGATTCTGTGATTCTGTTAGTCAAACTACGAATCAGCCAATGACCCAGAAACTGCTGGAAAAATGGCAAACGCATGGCACCCACTATTATTAGTACATAAAAAACATAGCAATTGTGGTAAAGAAGCGAGGACACCAGCTGCCTTGTTAAGGCATTGCCTAGGATGGTAACGCCAGTGTAACAAGGCTGTATATGAGCTGATGCCATTTTCAAACCACTGTTGTCCGACTATGCTGGGCCGAGGCAATTAAAATTAGTCCAATTCAAAGAGCCAATCGAATTTGTTCTCTACTTCAATTCAACAACATTTGGGCTACTTTTTACTATCAGTTAACATAACCTAAGTTTAAAAACCCATCAGTATATGTGGAAAAATTGGGTGGGGGTGCAGTGAGGGGGTGGTCTGCACTTCTCCGTTACGTGCTCACAGCAGGCCAGGTACTTCATCACATTCAGACAATTTACTCTTCCAAATGTCTTCAGATGAACGCAAATCTCTGATAGAACAGAAAGGCAACTAACTTAGCATCAAAGATTGCTGAGAATACTATGGATGGAATTAACTCAAGATTGCACTAAGTACGGTACAGGCATGAAAAATGACGTTTTATCCGCTGCACTGGTAGGCTTTTGTGCCATATTGTCTGCTTCCTGTCTTGTTAATTATGCAGTCACAAGAAACACACCGTCTCGCTGGCAGAAGGCCTCTGAATCGCCCACCATGCCATTACCTCACCATTTCCTCACTCCGGGTGCCATATCTAATCTGCAGCCGTGCAAACTGTTCTCAATGCTTGCAGCCCAGGACTGCTCCAGTGAAGACATGGCCCTGAAAATCCAGAAGAGTTCAGTGACCTGTCACTGAATGTCTTTTGGGAACCGTGATGTCCTCTACCCCTGCTCTAGCTGCAGGAGTTCCAGCAATCTCACCACGCTGGCTTGGGAGGCAGTGGCTGTGATGATCAGTGCCAATGCTGCACAGGAGAGGTTGGCCATCCAATGCAGAAAGAGGATGAATGATCTCATCTATGCCACTAGAGTAAGGCAGCCATCTCACCACTCTAAACTCACACTCTCAAGCCCATCACACATTCACTGGCATTTCACTCACTGCCAGCTCAAGGGACATCACCACTCACTCTCTCTCACGTGCCCTCAAATCTCCATCTGGCCTCATTTCCTCTGCAAACTGCCTCCTCAGCCCTCACCATCTTGAGGCCACTTGCACAGATCAACATGTGCCCCACACACGCCTGGGATACCCCCCTTTCCCAGTACAGTCCTTGCCCTGCAGCCATTGAAAAGCCACCCCCACCTTATGGCTGTTCTGGTAGGTAGATACCTGCCCATGAGCTCCCGTAAAAGTGATGTGGTGCTGCCTGTGAAGTCTGGCACTGATGACTGCAAGAGCTGCCCAACCAAGGTCGGCCATCAAATCTCGAAGTCCCGAGCGAAATGCAGCTCACCAGGTGCACGTCGCTCATGCACAATTGTGAAAAATGTTGGTGCGGCCCGGATGATCCAGCGTGGGGGGGAATGATTCCGGTGAGCAGGGCTTATAATGAAATGTTGAAGTATTGAAATTTGGTTCCCGATATGCGGCGGTGGGAAATGTGGCTCACCATTGACTGGTGGAGTGGATAATCGCAAACTGGTTTCATGATGGCGCAAAACCAATTTTAGGCCTTCTCACTACATTGTCCGCTCACACCCACCATGACGCCTAATGCCAACAAGAGCGGAAAATTCCGGCCTATAGTTCAATTTAGAACTAGGTTCCCTAATAGTTGGACAGGAATGAGAGGAAAGCAAATAGAAACTGCAATCAAAGAGGCAGATTTTACAGGGGGACAGATTACCCACACTCCCGACCAAAAAGTCTGTTGGTGCCACACTGAACAGAAATCCAGCTGCCCAGCATAGACAATACACTGGGGTAGCCTTAATTATTTGAGAGTGGGGCTTACGCACCTCAGGGACAGGAAGTCCCACCCTCAAGAACTGCCAATCTGATTGGCCAGCAGCTCTGTAGTCCCAGCAGCACCATAAGAGAATAGAGACCACTGTTGCAAACTATAGGCAGATCCTGAGGAAGTAGTGAAGATGGATATTGGATCTCAGGTAAGTCTTGAGATATTGGGCAGACACAACTGGGAGACTCCAGTGAGGGTGGTTGAGGGTGGGGGATCAGGTAAGAGAAGCTATGGGAGAAGGAACAAGTGGGGTAGCATCTTGGGGGGTGTGTCCCCAATGGGCACAGGGGACCCCCAAAGAAAGTACCTCCTTTCCTGCCCATCAGCAGCCCATGCAGTGAAAGTTACCGAGCTATTCACTTTGCCCCCGTGCAGCTAAAAACTGGAGTGGAGGCAGAATGAGGCCCATAAGTTGTGATTAATTGTCCACTTACAGGCCTCAATAGGCCTAAGGGTGGGTGAGCTGCCTGACACATTACCCACCCCCCACCCTGGTGGCAGACTGGCAACCTGCTTTATTTTACGTATCCCCCAAAACCCCCTGCCACCCATCCCACCACCACCGCGCCCCCCACCCATCCCCCACCCCCACCCCCGCCTTTAAATACACTGACTGGGAGACATAAAATTCACCCAATTTTTTTTTAAATTATTCATTCCAGGAGTGTAGGCTTTGCTGGTTAGGCCAACATTTATTGTCCATCCCTATTTCAATCTATTTACTTGATACCTCCCGCTTCTATGCCACTTCAATTTTATCACACAGAGAATTAAGTAAACCCCCGGCATCCCAGTGAGTGACATTAATTCAATAAACATGTTGCATGGCAGAGTATGAGGTTTTAATTGTTTAGGGTTATTTTTAGGTCAGCCCTATGAACACACAGATGAAAAGCAAAATTTGCAAGGCAGAAATTTGAAGTGAAAGGAGAAAATACTAGAAACAAACAGGTCAGCATCTGGGAAGAGGAATCAGGTCATTGATTTTGACCTGAGCCTTCCTCAGTATTCAGCAATAACAGAGAAGCAGCATTTTAATCAAATTAGAAAAAAAGGTAAGGAAAAGCAAACAAATGGTTAAAGCACCAAGGAATCTGTGTGTTCAAAGGAAAAGCAACATGTTTTTTGATGAAGTAAAAGGTCTCTGACAATAGAAGGGGACATGTAGAGAATCAAAAAGGTGAATAGCGAAGGCAATGAGAAGTCCACCAACGGAAATAGGTGAGAAAATGGGAGGAATTGCAGACACAGCAAGCCTCCAGATGAGACCTAAAATTCAATCAGAAAATACTGGTAAGATGCATTCGTTTCACCAGCCTCAAAAAGAAAAGCAAAACAGGCTAAAAATAAAGGCATCAACCCCACCTTCACTATTAGCACCATGCTCTAACGCATAGCCTCCAACCCAAACATCATCCTGCCTCCTTGTTCCCCTGACACTAAAGCACCACTATTCCCTTGAACCAGACTACTATCTGGCTTGTTAATGGATAAATGATCTGTCTATAGACCCTATCAAGAGTGAAGTTCTTCAGGTTGATTCTCTCAATAAATCAATCTCCTTCATTTGGTTATGCGGGTGTGCCATTTAGAGCAAACATTGCCAATTCAGTGTAAGTTTAATGTATGAAGCTTTTGTTTCAAAACTGCAAAATGACAATATTAAATGATTTACACTGCTTGGGTCTCACAAGCCTTAATGCACAAAATTCAACCTATACAGTCAACAAACTCGATTCAGAAATATTTTGGGATACCCTAGATTTTTTTAAAAACACATAGAATGATGGATTAATGAAAATTTAAGATAGGCAAACAAAAATTCTGGCAATGAAACACCATCCTGTGTGCTTGGAAGAATCTGAGGGTGAGACTCTTTCTATTTCTCTTCCCATTTTCTGGCCTGAACAGATATAGAACTGGTGGCAGATACAGAAGCAGATTTAAACAAGATGATTAAAAAAAAGTGTGCAGTCCCAGAAGTACCGTGATTTCTTTTACCGAATGAACAATATTTGAGATTTTTAAAATACTGAAAAAAATTAAAAATATCAATCTGTAAGCAAGTTATCCGTATAGTGCATACTGAAGTCAACATTAAATATTTTGACATTATGCTGAATACAACCTGGAAAAGAAACAACAACTGACATTTGGCAGGGTTTTTCATTTGGAGTCAGAACACTGACTTTGTCATCAAATGACCCCACCCTATACTGTGTTGGGAGCAGTAAGCCAGCAAAGACTTTTGCTGGATTGGCCAATTTGTGGTTAGAGGGTGCATTCACCATTCAAGTAAGAGCAGCAGACTGGGTCTTGCAGGAGGTCCAATAGCAGGCCTTTCAGCAATGAAGGCCTGCTGTCATGTCCAGTACCAGCATGTTATATTCTGAACTTCAAACTAATTTTGCATTTTAAAACTGGACACAAACATAGCTGGAAAAGATGGCCACCAAAGTCACCTGACTGCTCTTGAGGATTAGGACCACTTCCCTGTCTCAAGGGGGAACAAAATGAACATCCCAACCTTTTTGGAGAGGATGAGTCCTTTAAATGGTGCCTCTGCACAGGCCTTGCTGACAATTAATAAAGTTTCTGGTCATATTTATCACATGGCAAATCAGGTAGAGGCGTTTTATAACTGCTAGCATAAGCACCTTGTTTAGATATTAAAATGAGCTTCCTGAATCGTTCTGGAGCATGCCTGGACACAAATAGAATAGCCTGACCAAATATGGTGGGTGGTTCACTTACAGTGCAGGCACCTGAAAAATCAGCAAGGGTGTGATTGAATCTCTAGACATATATTTACACATTTTTAAGAACTGAGAGAGCGCTTATTTGGACCCAAGTTCTTAAAGCCAAAACCACCCTGTTCTAATGTACAATGCTGTCCAGTTCCCCGACTCTTACATATTTTTAACATGAACAATAAATAGTTTAGTCTCATGATTTCTCATAATAGAGCTTTACTGTCTACATTTATTTGTGAAATAATTTAAATTAATACCTCCTTTAAGAATATTACCTTCTCTTTTGAGATAGGCCCATGAAGAAGAAGATGCTGTGCATTGGGGAACTCTGGGAGCAAGGTTCCAGTTTTGGAACTAAGTGAATATTTCCGTGTAAAGCCTCCCTATAAATATAGCAAAAATGTTCAATTAGTTATGTGACAGCACAAAGATGTCTAAATATACAATCAAATTCTGAAGTGTTTATTATTGCTACCTGTTCAAAATCAATATTTAACTTTACCAAAATAGAGGCAATTATTTTAAAATTATACATCAATAGTTTTAAATATACAGATAATCAGTTTTGATTTAATTTGTATTTTGATATATAATTGGACTAGCCTTGATGCATCAAGTTCTAATCCATAATTGTTAGCACATTAACCATATTTACTTACAAGTTTCTTATTCTAGTGTAACATAAATATCACGGCCAAGTCTAATTATAGCAGCTTATCCAACTTTGAATATGTTCCTACCCTAGTTACCAACATATTGTGATTATATGAGTAAATGGGTTTGAAGTTTTGATAAAGTGAGTTGCACTAAGTCTTTCTGTTGGTGAAAAGCTAGTATTAATAAAATTTGGATCAAGTTAGTGGATGTACATTACGAACATTTCTGCATCACTTTTCTGATTTGTAAATAAATATTTAGAAATCCCTTTTATGTCTAGGAACACCTGTTTCTAATGACTATTTAACATTATGAAAATAATTGCAATATTATCTGCTTAATTATCCATGAAGTCTTTAATAATTAACAAATTTGTTCAGAAAACAAGATTCGTGGCATTCTAAAGAAGGTTATTTTCACCCATAGAGGCTGAGGCTGAAAAGGCTCCATTGTACATTGAGTCAAAATCCTTCCTTGTCTACTCACTTTCTGTGACCAAATTTTATAGTTTCAATTTCAAGTGTGAAGTTGTTTTAGCTGATTCTGTGCATTTGTAAATTGAGACAGCATACTTTTTTTGAATTTTTAATCTCATTTTGTTTGACAATGCATCAATGTACTCAATGAATCACTTGAGAATTCTTGAAGGTGAGAAATTAAGAAAGAACCAAAGAAGTAAGTTTTAAAACTGATGGATAAACTGTCTGCCTGTTTCAATGGCCATGAAAGATAGCAAGATACCGTTTAAAGATAGCAAGGAGTTCTGGCCAAAATTCTTCCTTCAACTAACATGGGTAACAATAATTTAATTAACCGTCTCACTGTAGTTTCTGGGACCTGGCACCAAATGAGGTAATACTATAAAAGTAATTTACTGTATATGCACTGCTTTGGAGAGATATGATAATGCAGCATAAAAATATTATTCATTTTTACTGAAATTGTAAACATTTTTAGAACATTGGAAACATAGGAACATAGGCTATGTTTATAATGTCACCACACAGATAAACCAGGAAAAATCATAGCTCCTTCCCATAGGTACAATGAATATATTCATAAATTATGAACAGAGAGATAAAGGAATGGGCAACATAACGAGCATGGGAATGTGGTGCATCTAGGAGTAAATACAACAGTTAGAACAGATAGTGTAAGATTTGTGGGTGATGACACTAGCAGCCAAAAGACCAACAAACTGGGAGCAACAATACATGTGACTGAAATTCTGAAAGCTTTATGCAAAAGGATTAACAGCATACACGATCTAATGTATCCATCTATATGTAATATATATAACATATGTGAGTGTTGTAGGAGGCACCTTGGCCAGCTGCCCCCAGGGCAGATGAAGTAGGTATCCAACTTTTGCTTTCATATTTTACATTTCTCATGTTGCTAGAATGCAATCAATCAATTATCCAACAATTAATTGCATTCAGCTTTCAGGCCATTGAAAATTTGAACCTCCTTAGCAATTTCCAACTTTGGGTGATAATGCTAAGGTCGTAAGAAATAGGAGCAGGAGTAGGCAATTCAGCCCCTTGAGCCTGGTCTACCATTCAATAAGATCATGGCTGATCTAATAGTGGACTCGACTCCACTTTTCTGCTTGCCCTCACCCCCATCACCTCTACCCCATAACCCTTGACTTCCTTGTAGATCAAAAATCTGTCTAACTCAGCCTTGAATATATTCAGTGGTGCAGTCTTCACAGCTCTCTGTGGAACAGCTTAAGTACACTCAGAGAAGAAATTCCTCTTCATCTCCATTTTAAACGGGAGACCCCTTATTTTTAAAATGTGCCTCTTGGTTCTAGACTCCAGCCCAAGGGGAACAATCATCTCAGCCTCCACCCTGTTGAGCCCCCTCAGAATCTTATATGATTCAATCAGATCACCTCTTATTTTCTAAACTCCAATGACTATAGGCCAAATGTGCTCAACCTTTCCTCATAGGAAAAACCCTTCATGCCAGGAATCAACATGGTGAATCCTCTCTGAACCTCCTCCAGTGCAATTATATCCCTCCTTAAATATGGAAACCAAAACTGTATGCAGTATTCTAGATGCACTCACCAATGCCCTGTACAGTTGTAGCAACACTTCCCTACTTTTATATTCTATCCCCTTTACAATAAAGATCAACATTCCATTTGCCTTCTTAATTACTTGCTGTATCTGCATGTTGACTTTTTGTGATTCATGTACAAGGACACCCAGATCCATCTGTGCCACATCATTCTTCAGTCTCTCTGCATTTAAATAATATTCTGTATTTCTGTTTTTTTCCTGCCAGAGTAGACAACCTGCCAAAGCTTTCCCACTCACTTAATCTATCTATATCCCTTTGCAGACTCTTTGTATCCTCTTCATAATTTGCTTTCCTATCTATCTTTGTATTATCAGCAAATCTGGCTACAGTACACTTGGTCCCTTCATCCAACATCCAAGTCATTAATATAGTTGGAAATAGCCCAGCACTGATCCCTGTGACACTCTGCTAGTTACAATTTTCTAGCCTGAAAATGACCCATTTATCCTGACTCTCTGTTTCCTGTTAGTGAGCCAATCCTCTTGCCATGCTAATGTACTACCCCAACATCCTGAGCTCTTACCCTTTGTAGTATCCTTTTATGTGGCACCTTATTGAAAGCCTTTTTGAAATCCAAATACACTACATTTGCTGGCTCCCCTTTATCCACCCTGCTTGCTACATCATCAAAGAACTCTAATAAATTTGTCAGAAACAATTTTCTTTTCATAAAACATATTGATTCTGCCTGAATGTATTATGATCCTCTAAATGTCCTGCTACTACTTCCTTAATAATGGATTCTAGCATTTTCCCAATGGCAGATGTCAGACTAGCTGGTCTATAATTTCCTGCTTTCTGTCTCTCTCCTTTCATGAATAAGGTGTTGTATTAGCTATTTTCCAAACTTTTGGAACCTTTCACAAATCTAGAAAATTTAGGAAGATTACAACCTACATCCACTATCTCTGCAGCCATCTAAGACATTAGAATGCAGGCCGTCAGATCCAGAGGAATTGTCAGTCTTTAAGCCCCATTAATTTTCCTAGAATTTTTTCTCCAGTGATTGTGACTGTTTTAAGTTTCTCCCCCCTTTGCCTCTTGATTGTCTATTATTCTTGAGATGCTTTTTGTGTCTTCTACTATGAAGACAGATACAAAATAGTTGTTCTGATAATGAAAAGAAGTATGTCAAAAGATGTATTTTGTTTATTAATAACCAAATTGAATACACCCAACCAAACATGGACATCAGAGGAAAATCCTGGAACTGTCAGAAATCTGCAGGTAATGAGACATAGAAGAAATTCTGTCTCTTCTTGCAAACTAACTTCCAAATATCATCTCACAAATAATAAAAGGAACAGATGTACTTCAGAACCCTGGACTGCATATCTCAAATTGATTTTAACATGCAAACTGATTGTTGCAGCAAGTATTTCTTCTTACCATTATTCCTATTTCTGGTCTTTCTCAGTACTGTTCTTAGCTAGGCTGATACTGAACCAAGTGCAAGGACCACCAGTTGGCTCTACTGAGTTATCATGAGTCTCTTAGCCCAAAGTGCAGCATGGGACTTCCAGGTCCCAGGAGATCTCTTTAGCAATTGTATCAGCACTGTAGCTGTGCGTGCAGATCACCTATCTGAGGAGGCACCTGAGGTGACTGGAAAGTTCACATGACCCCATTGTGATGCCTGCCATCTGTTTCTGGTTCTCTAAGATAGTCCTTAGTAGCTCCAATCAGCATTCTTTTTCACAGTAGTATTCCAGAGATCCAAATCCATAGGTTTGAGGCCCAGGGGAGGAGTTTGTGCATCCTTAGCAACCTCTATCCAGATCCCACTTTCAAATTTGGCTCCTTTGGTATCATGAAGGAATTGAGTGAAAGAGTGTCACGCATATAAAAAACTCAAAAAATGTGAGGTTGTTAAACATATTTCACTACAAAAGGAATCCACGGGGCCAACAAGGTGTAACTCAAGTGTCATAGCTACCTCCCTCCATAAAGCATGCACTGTGTACTCTGAGCCTCCATCTTTAGCCAGCCTACCCTTCCTGCTCTATATCTCTCTTATTGAGATATGCACATCCAACTGACAGAATTTTCTGCTCACTTCTTTGATCCAGCTGCGATCCTTCTTGCCTATATAACCTACTCCCAGTGTTTTAGCCCCTTTGAGCAGTAGCAGGTTTAATATCCCAGTTTTTCATTGGAGTTTTTTTTTCTGGCCACCATCTTTAACTGTTCTTCCTGGCCTCCAATGCACTTGCCTCCTTACTTGCCCTAGAACTTCCATCCCACAGAACTATCCCTCCATATTCACCCTTTCAAGTAATTTTTCTATCCTCCTTTCTTCAGGGCTCATTAGGAGCCAAACTTTTGATCTTGCGCTATTTTCAATCCCCTTCCCTTAGTGCAATTAAGACGTTGCGGGGGGCTCTTTTTACACAGCTAGCATGGATCTGCCTGTTTAAGTTAGCTAACTGCCCTAATAGTGACAGAGTCATTGCTAACTCCTGGAGGTAGATTCTACTTCTGTTCAGATGGTGCCAAAATGCAGTCAGAATTTTGTATCCATTGTCTTGTTTTAAACATATAATGTATATGTTTTTACAAACCAGCACAAGCACTGATTTAATATAAAAAATGCCAAGGATGATTTACAAGTTTATATAAAATTGCCTATTCGGTACCAATAAAAAGAGAAAGAAGATTTATGAATTGTTCAACTGATCTGAAAATTTAACAGCATTCTATCCTACTATAACAGTGAGGGGCTAGTAGTTGGAAAGGGGCCATTGTGACTCCTGCCACCTTTAGGGAGGGGAGGAAATCTGAGTGTATGAGGCAAAGATCAAAAGATTTTGTGAACAGACAGAGAGAGACAGAGGGAAGGTGCTTTTGCTGCCTTTTACAAATGTTACTGATTATTTAATACACTATTATATACATTATATTTGGGGTTCCATCTGTTTAGGTGGGTCCTCATGCTATGATGTCATCCCCCTTTAAAGACCATAAGATATAGGAGCAGAAATTAGGCCCTTCAGCCCATCGAGTCTGCTCCGCCATTCAATCATGGGTGGTAAGTTTCTCAACCCCATTCTCCCGCCTTCTCCCCGTAACCTTTGATCCCCTTACCAATCAAGTACCTATCTATCTTGGTCTTAAATACACTCAATGACCTGGCCTCCACAACCTTCTGTGGCAATAAATTCCATGGATTCACCACTCTCTGGCTAAAGAAGTTTCTCCTCATCTCTGTTCTAAAAGGTCTCCCCTTTACTCTGAGGCTGTGCTAGTCTCTCCTACTAATGGAAACATCTTCCCCATGTCCACTCTATCCAGGCCTTTCAGTATTCTGTAGGTTTCAATCAGGTCCCCCCTCATCCTTCTAAACTCCATTGAGTATAGACCCAGAGTCCTCAAACATTCCTCATATGTTAAGCCTTTCATTCCTGGGATCGTTCTCGTGAACCTCCTCTGGACCCTCTCCTGGGCCAGAACATCCTTCCTGAGATACGGGGCACAAAATTGCTCACAATATTCTAAATGTGGTCTGACCAGAGCCTTATAAAGCCTCAGGAGCATATACATGCTTTTATATTCTAGTCCTCTTGAAATAAATGCCAACATTGCATTTGCCTTCTGAACTACCGACTCAACCTGCAAATTAACCTTAAGAAAATCCTGGACTAGGACTCCCAAGTCCTTTTGCACTCCAGATTTCTGAATTCGCTCCCCATTTAGAAAATAGTCTATGCCTCTATTCTTCCTACCAAAGTGCATGACCTCACACTTCCCCACTTGCACTATGAATAGCTGAGCAGAATTGTTTAGAGAACGAGTTTTTATAAAACACATTCCTAACCAATTGTATTTTTAAAAGCCACTTAAAAATAAATCAATTTTGTAATTATAAAGATAGCATTACTTATTAGCAATCATGAGATAGGTGAATCCCAGAAGGATTAGAGTGTTGGAAAGGCCCAGCACATTCTCCTTAATCTTCTTGACATTCCTATTTCAATTTCATTTCTGTTTATATATAAGCTGGCATTTAATGTGGAGGTGGTAACTTCACCCACCGGCCGCAAAGTTGGGGCCAAGCCCATCTCCACCAATCCTGGACAACATGACTGGATTTTACAGTTGACAGGCAATTAATTGCTGCAGGTCATAGTGTCCACCCCCACTAAGGCAGGAAGTCCCACCTCCAAGAGTTGCCACCCAATCTGCGGGCTGGCAGCTCTTTAGGCCCAGCAGTGCCATTGGGAACAATGGTTACCTTTGGGAATGCAGCCGATCCCCAACCAGGCATATTGTTGGATACTAGAAAAACAGATAAGTAGGGCAGATTTGCCAAGGTCAGTCAGGCAAGCCCCAGTGAGGGGGTTGGGGGAAGGAGGGGGGCAGCAATCAGGAGGCTTAAGGATGATCATAGCAAGCCAGCCCTTTCTATTGGGGGTGCCCTCTATGGGCCACATGCTGCCTGAACAGAAGGGTATCCCAAGACACATTCAGACCACCAGGGCACACATTGGCATCCTCACCATATGGAGTGGACAACACTAATGCTGATAAAATACCACAGCAGCGGGAAGAGGCGCTTAAGTGGCCCTTAATTGGTCAATAATTTATTAAATCTACCCTTCTACATTCCTGTAATTTTTCTGATATCAAGCATACATTACACTAATGATATAAAACACCCATTATTATTTATTACCAACTCCCTGCACAATTAACTCACCTCATATTGTGTTGGAGTTTTTCCATGAAAATTAAAATGTAGCCCTTTATTTACATTACATATATAGAAAATAAATACAATTAGCAACTGGTCCTGAAATGTATTGACAGATGTGGACTCCTTTTTGTTCTGAAGTTTTTAATGTACCCAGGCTTATGGACTATAACATGCTCATGGAATGCCATATGTGCCTATAAAGCACAATTCCCTCCCCCCCACCCAACCTTGAACCATCTGTTGTTTTACATATCAAACATATAACAGACAGAATGTGGCAATCTTTTATTTTTGATGAAATATTGTTTACCTTTAAAGTCTTCATTGCACATTAACATTGTGTAATATTTACTTAAGCACTGCCACACATGTTTTAAATTCATTATTTACAGTCTTTGCCTTTTGGCCGTTTGTCAAGTTCCGTAATTACTGCATGGTGAAAGCAATAGCTTTAAGTATCTGGCTGTGGACTATGGTTCTGAAAGAGGAGTGCATACTGTGTGGAAAGTCTTTTTCTGTCAGTATTGGTCTCTTTTCTTAATAGTAATGTAGCTATCCATTTACAGATGATTTAGAATAGAGATCCAAAGGTCCTTAACATGGTTTTAATTATACATACCTCACTTTTTAGTTTGCTTCCTGAAAACCTATGAATAAAATACATGAATAGCATTATTAACTCCTGAATATAAATAGTTAGGCTAATGAAATGCAGGGGCAGGAGAAGGGCAGCATTGAGGTTTGACCCACATTTCTCAATTAACTGAAATTCAAGAAATATGCATTTTTTGTGCCCATAAATATAACATTTCCAATTAAGATACATTTAAAAATTCTGTGAAACATCTTAAAGCATTTTTCTATATGAAATGTGTATTACAAATCAAAGTTTCTGATTTTGTTGTTATTGTTTATGAACAAATAGAGCAGCATTCAGATGATCAACCGCCCTATGGTCAATTGTATTGCGATTTCTCTATTGAAGCAATCAGTCCTCATGGAGTTTATTACAGTCATTTAAATCATCAATTTTAGGGCACTTCAAATTTTCACAAGTGATGCAAAACCACATCAAGGAGTTGCTTTACATTGCTTGAATTTCGCACTGATTGCAATGTAACTTCTAATATAAATGTTTCTTTACTCACTGGATTAGCTGGCATTGTTGAATAGATCATAAAGTCCCACATTCAATTCTCATACTATGATGAATTAGTTGATCTCATGCAGAGCTATAGCTTGGCCTCTGGACCAAGGAAGGAAAAATCAGGCAGAGCTGCTGCTCCTGTTTATAATTTAGTAGGCCTTGGTCGATATTTGTGAATGTCTCAACATGAATGTTAGAACAGGGTCTGACTTATGTGCGGGCTCACATGGGAAAATAGGCTGGTTGCACTCAATGCCTATGCTCATACAATGACTGCTTGCACGAGATCTCAGATGACAAATGGTACTTGTGAAACCATGCCACAGTGAAGAGCAAACATGTTCTTGAAGGAAGAGGATAAAACGGGAAAGAATTGGAAGCTAAAATATACAATGCTAAACATCAAGAAGATTCTAACTTATCTGCTAGCCTTTACTTTCTAATATTTAATAAACAGCTGAGTGGGCTGTCAGTTCTTAGTATGATTTAAAAGTTCAGCAAGTGAAACTGGGTACAGCATTTGAACACACATATGCCCAAAGCTTCGTTTTCCCTGGGCAAAGAGCAGTACTAGGCTGTAGATTTTCTTCAGAGAATGGTCTTAGCTCAGCGAAGTGCATGGGCACTTTGAAAATGTCTGATTTTGCACCAGCTAAGTGTTAATCTCAAAATAATATAAGCCTGAGGGTGTGTCAATTTACCATAAGTGGAATCATACATTTTACTATGCTACATTTGCCAGTTAGATTGTGAATCTGCCTTTCAAGTTATACTGCCACTTTAATATCCACATTCCTCACTGGTAAGTAATTGAGGGAAATAACATTGATGCATTTAAAGGGAAGTTGACAAACATGTGAGAGAGAAAGGAATAGGAGGTTATTCAGATAGGGTTATATGAAGTAGAGTAGGAGAAGGCTATGTAGAGCAGAAAATCCAACACTAGTTGGGCCCAATGGTGTATTTCTGTGCTATGCTTTCCATTAATGGCAGTATCATTGTCCCCCAATTGAGTGCCGTTTACTTGTGCCGGCAGCACAGCGCAACCAAGTTCGCATTTGGTCTTGCAGGAGATCCCAAAAGTAGTTAAACGCATCCTGTTAGATCATCTGTGTCATTCACATACAGAGTGTTCCACTAATATCTGAGAATAGGCTGTCACAGCCCAGAAACAGATTGCACTTTGTTTGATGTCAGTTATTGCACTAATCCTGTTAGCTTTCACCTTAGCAAATATTATTTAAGTTAGGATAAAGCTAAGTAATAAAGTGAGCTGATTGCACTAATAATCATTTTCAACCAAGGAGGGAAAGGATTTTAAAATGACATGTTAGAGAGGAAGAATTTACCTTGTCAAGCCTTTACCAGAGTAGACCGAATGGTAATATGCACTGGTCTCTTTGATGCCAATTCCATAATAGTGGTATCTGCAAGACAGTCCACGATTTCTAAGTTACCTTTGTTTTAAGCCAATAAGGAAGCAAGCTACTACAATATCCGTCTAAATCAATGGCTTGCGTCAATTCCCTTTGGCCTGCGTGACCGCGAGCCTTTCCACGATCTTGTTCCACTGTCACATAAGGAACTGGGGAAGGTAACAACAGGTTTGTGACGCGAGGATCGGGTTTAAAGGCAGTGGATTCATTTTGACGGAAGCTGGTGATAACATCAACAGATTGATGTCATCTCCGTTAAAATGACTCGAGAAAGTTGCCGCTAACAACTCAGATGATAACTTTCCAGAGCGTTTCCAGGTTTGACAATTCTATACGAGTGAAGTTGATCACATTGGCAACCGAAAGAAACAGAGCTTACCCAACAATGATATCTAAGTGACTCACTTTGAGTGCCCTCTTGTTCCAAGTCTTCTGGTGGTGAGGAGCGGAAACTTCTGGCGTATTGTCTGAAAAAAAGGGAAGATCTAAAAGGTTTTCTTTTTGAAGAAATAAATAGATTTTAAAAATCTTGATATCTTTGCATGATGCCTAAACGAAGACTTGGAAAAAAATTGCTTGCCCGTTATCAATATGTAAAACAGGTAGTTTCAAAAGTAGTTACTTTAATATAATTTGTTATGCAACTCAGCTGGTTCGGGATGAAGCTGGAAGATGAGGCGATGTAGTTCAAGTTTGGTTGTGTACAGCTCGTAATAAGAGTTTCGATTAAAAGCAAGCACTGATTTTATTCTTCGATGACATTAAATCGATGATCAAACATGCCTTACCTTCCCAAAGGTGGCAGCGCAGGCTGGTTCCAATTTCTCTTTCCTACAAAAATCTAAATAATGAGCATAAAGGATACACCTGGGTAAACAAACCCCTTCACACACGATGTAGTTTTCTTCCAACCTGACAAGGACATTAACAAAATATGAATCCGTTAGTTAGGAGCATTAACCACACCTGGTGACAAATCTAGCCCATACCTAAAGCAATTCAAACCTGAGGTGCTGGGGCTGTGAACAGCACTTTGCTTTGGATTGTTTTAACGAGTTGGCCAACAAAAGAACGGATTGAATTTAGCTCTTTATTAAATATATCGCCATTTCGTTCACACTGGATTTTAAAAATATATATTCGCAGATCTGAAGCCGGCGCCTGAGAGGGTTCATTAAACCCAGTAAATATTCTGCTGTTACCAGTTTGCTCAGTGTCATGCCGTGTCCTTACCACTGCAGAGTGAGCTGGGTCTGCTTCTTCTTGTCCCTGATGATCTGAGTTATCGTTTTCTTCTGACATCGTTGTTTCTCGCTCAAGAATGCTTTACCTTCAGAAATACTCCCATCCTCTTCTTCAGACGATGCGATTTCGTTGCAGTTTTCTGATTCTAGTGGAGAACAGCGAACCATCAGACCCTCTTTTAGCGCAATTCATTCGGGTCTATTTATATTTATTTCTTTCACAGTTTATTTTACGAAAAACATTGAGTTACCGCGTCCATCGGGGCTTCAAGAGTTTGATTCTACAGTGCTGTAATGAGCAGAATTTTACATTGTTTGCTGAAGATGGCAGATTCATTTCATCACGGCCTCTTTGTTACCTTTTATGTCGACATTCTATTAGTTTCAAAAACAAGTGTAAAGTAAAAATTGTGATTCTATAAAGAGCTTGGTTCCATTCAAACACAGCAAATTGGGTCTTATTCAAAACTTTAAACCCGAGTGTGCAGTTGGCGCGGTTTTGATGCTCTTACTAGGACTGCACATAATTATACAATATTAGGCTGGTTAATTATTTTTTGAAAAATATCACTTCAAGGATTCAACGTATTTGGCCCTGATAATATTTTGACTGGGGTTTATTCCGGCTTTCTAAAAATTAACACAATTACATATTGAGGTTTACGTCTTCCTCTTGTTTGTTTTGCTAATCTTTAATAGTGATCGTGTGATTGCAACTCAATTAAATGGAATTGCAACTTTAGACCCCGTGCATTTGACTCAAAATATGGATAATGCGTCTAAACGACTCCTTTCCCAACAAGTTATTTGAAGCGTGCATAACAGCACCATTCTTTGCTGCAGGTTGTTGGTGTGACTGACAGAATCCCACCTGATTTAATGCCCAGATCAGTCCCTATCTCCTCCTCTCCACAACCAGGCGACGACACCGAGTTCTTCCCCAGCTCTTCACTGCCGCCGCAATCTTCCGAAAACGAAGCCAAGTGTTTGCTGATCAGAGTCATGTAGGACTCGTCCTGAATCCGAGCCGCTAGCTTGTGTGGAGGCTGCAGGTGAACCACGGATGACCCCTGGGATTCAGGTATCCTCTTCATGGGCATCTTCATGGCGAACGTCAGAGAGAGAGTGTATGGGCTGCCCGAGTCTCCCCCCACCCCCAACTTGTAACTGGGCGCCGCTGGGATCAAATCAAAGACTCCTGATCTCTCTGAAAGGTTGGATAATGATCAACCTCCGGATCCTCACAAAATCCAATGACAAAATCCTCAATCTGATCTTCAATATTCCAATCGGAAAACATTTGGGTTTCCTCACCACTGTCAGTCATCACTTTGAGATCATTCCAGTCAGTGGCTGTACTAAAGCTCCTCTGGTGTCGTAAATCATCCCCGTTTTCAAATCCGAGATTAACAATCTATAAAGCAGCGCGCACAGTTACAATAGCTCTTTAAACTCCTCCTAGCACGCCTGTTTGTTTGCACAACGCAGATATCAAAAACGAAGTCTGAAATAACTAGCAGATGGGTGAATTTGATCTAAAGAGCTCTTACTGTGAAGTTGAGCACCTCAACCTCGTGAATTAAACCCACAATTACGTCCTGGTGATGAATCACGCTTATTTATCATTTAAAGGAAATGTGGAGAGCAGATCCCCCCCAAAAATATTAATGATTAACTGGAGGGAACAATCATTTCTGATTGTGCTTTTCAGATTTGTATTTATCATACGTTTTTTATATCTGGCCGTAGATAGCTGAACCCATGGTATAAGGATAAAGAGTGGCTTTGAAAGAATCAACATATTACTGACTTTCAAAAAATATATACGGAAATATTGTTAAAGGCTAAAATAATGTTGCCTTTCATTGGAACAATGTTCTAACACAAGATTATCACAGATGGTAAATTAAAGAGCAAGCAACATACTTAGAATTCATTTCCTATCTCGCTAATCGATTTTGTATCTACTTTTCACTTTGCCCGTCACTCCTATCCATCTTGCACCATTAAATACCATGGTGAGTCATTGCTTTTTCCGTTAATACGGCTTTGATTTCTAAAACCTGCCTTCCTCGCACCTATTACTTAACTTTTCTCCTCTAACATTTTTATTTCCTCCATCTTTGGCCTTTTTTGTTTGTTCTGTGATCTGATTATTTTATCATTTCTTGGACCTTTAGATCCATCATGATTGGTGCAACCCATGGGTGGAATCTTGTCAACTTGATACCTACCCGGAGCAGAGGGCCCAGTTTTAAGTCAGGACCCCAATTTCCTAATCCACTGTCATTCCTGTTGTCGAACAGGGATTTGGCACCACCCCTGCCCGGCAGCACATGCCCTCAGTTTCTCCTGCCACTGATGTCAATGACCCAGATCTTCCGGTCGCTGGTGCTGCGCACGTTGACGCTGCCCACAAAGATTTCTGTGACCCGACCCTGTTACGTTTTTTTTAGGCAGGGCTTCCGATCCTGGATGAAGCATCAATGGATCCGTGCAGACATCCATGAGGATGACCGTTGAGTGTGAGAAAAGATGGACAAAGAGGAGACAGGCCTGCTTTTTGTGGCAGTAGCTGCCATATTCATAAGTTTTTAAAGCTTTAAATCTTTCGGTGGATTAGTGAGAGGATGAGTGGGTGGGTGAGTTGGTGGTTAGTTGGTGGGGGCATGTTCAAGTGTGGTCAGGGGCATAGTCAGGTGGGAAGGTAGTTGGGTTGAGTGGGGCTGTAACTTGGTGGGGAGGTTGTCAGGTGGTGGGGGGGTTTCATTGGGTGAGGGATGGTAGTCGGGTCAAGGGGGTGTGATTGGGAGGGGGGTGGTGGCTTGGTGTGGTGCTCAGTTCAGTTACACTGACTAATCACTGTTAAACCAGCATAACATTTCCTGAGTAAGAAGCCAAGTAAGTACTACATATCTGGTCCAAATCTCTGACACTGAACTCAGCATCTGGAACACTCACAGAGGGTCCCAAGCATATCCTTTTATTCCTTTTCCCCTCGTTTATTTTTTTATCAGCCCAATGGAGGTTTAAGCTTCCTGGGCAATTTTTGCACATGTGTACATGCCAGGACCTCCGCTGGGTCCTGACGCGCATCTCCCAACTTACATCCCATCCTCACTTATCACCCCACCAGCCTCCGCATTCAAAGGATCATCCTCCACCATTTCCGCCAACTCCAGCATGATGCCACCACCAAACACATCTTCCCTTCACCCCCCCATCGGCATTCCATAGGGATCGCTCCCTCCGGGACACCCTGGTCCACTCCTCCATCACCCTCTACTCCTCAACCCCCTCCTATGGCACCACCCCATGCCCACACAAAAGATGCAATACCTGCCCCTTCATTTCCTCTCTCCTCACCGTCCAAGGACCCAAACAATCCTTTCAAGTGAAGCAGCATTTCACTTGCATTTCCCCCAACTTAGTTTACTGCATTCGTTGCTCTCAATGTGGTCTCCTCTACATTGGAGAGACCAAACGTAAACTGGGCGACCGCTTTGCAGAACACCTGCGGTCTGTCCGCAAGAATGACCCAAACCTCCCTGTCGCTTGCCATTTTAACACTCCACCCTGCTCTCTTGCCCACATGTCTGTCCTTGGCTTGCTGCATTGTTCCAGTGAAGCCCAACGCAAACTGGAGGAACAACACCTCATCTTCCGACTAGGCACTTTACAGCCATCCGGACTGAATATTAAGTTCAACAACTTTAGGTCGTGAGCTCCCTCCCCCATCCCCATCCCCTTTCTGTTTCCCCCTTCCTTTTCTTTTTTTTCCTATAAATTATATAGATTTTCCTTTTCCCACCTATTTCCATTATAAAAAGAGAAAAAGAAAAAAAAAATTATTTATTTATTTTTTACATCTTTTATGCTCTCCCCACCCCCACTAGAGCTATACCTTGAGTGCCCTACCATCCATTCTTAATTAGCACATTCGTTTAGATAATATCACCAACTTTAACTTTAACACCTATGTGTTCTTTTGTATTATTGTTGTTGACATCTTTTGATGATCTGCTTCTATCACTGCGTGTTTGTCCCTACAACCACACCCCCACTCCACCTCTCTCTCTCTCTCTCTCTCTCCGCCCCCCACACACACATCTTAAACCAGCTTATATTTCAACTCTGTCTTGGACTCGAACTCAAGTTCTGTTGAAGGGTCATGAGGTCTCGAAACGTCAACTCTTTGCTTCTCCGCCAATGCTGCCAGACCTGCTGAGTTTTTCCAGGTAATTCTGTTTTTGTTTTTGTTTTGGATTTCCAGCATCCGCGTTTTTTTGTTTTTACATCCCATCGTGATGATCCAAATACCACCGTTCCCTTCCACTCCCTTTTACACGCTAACCCACTTCCCACTGACCTCCAAGTCACCCCACTCCTTTTGCTGCTCCCTCCCGCTTTCTCCTCCTCCTCCCCACTTCCCACTCAAGCAGCGAGTGGCAAGCAGGCAACACAGGAGATGGAAAATATGGGCGGGAGGGAGCGCTGAGTGGAAAGTATCAAGAGCAGCGTCGTGTTTTCTTTGTTGTCTTTGGTTTACGCCAACTTTGATGCAGGCAATCGCTGTCAGTGATGTCGCAGCATTGCAACTGCATGAGTGGAGAGTGCACCATCTACAGTTGCAAATGCTGACTAATTTCTATGCCTTGAATAAAGGACAGTGGGTGGATTCACAAGGTAGGAGTGCAGGACATCAAGGCCCACTCCAGTGGAGGCCTGCAGCCATCACTGTGAGATTAGTGTGAACACTGTTGAGGGTCAGACTGATGGCCGGGTAGGGAGGCACTGCAGTTACCATTCATGTCCATGGAGCAGGTGAAAGGTTCACTTTATATGGCATGTGCCAGGATTTTCTCATCCTGCCCTTGGCGGGAATCATCACAGGCGAGACGGAATATTTCATGGGCCAGCCAAAGGTCCGTCGACTTCAGGCAGGAATTTCCAGTTCACTGGGGATGGGACTGGAAAATCCAGGCCATGGTCTTCACTATTTCAGAACTCAGTGGCAAGGCTGCAATATGCAACAGACAGCTGTCTTGCATTTGCTGCTAGCTGATCTGATTGTGGTCTCAACACCACTTTCCTATCTGCACCCCATAACCCTTGATTTTCCCTTGCTGATCAAAAATCTATCTAACTCAACCTTGAACATATTACCTTACCCAGCCTCTGCTGCTCTCTGGGGAAGAAAATTCCACAGATAAACAACCCACTGAAAGAAAAAAAAAATCTCCTTATCTCAGTCTTAAATTTTTAAGTGTCCCCGATTCTAGACCCACAAGGGGAAACATCCTCTCAGTATCCATCCTGTCAAGTTCCCTCAGGATCAAACACATTTCAATGAGATCATGTCTCATTCTTCTAAACTCCAAGTGGTACAGGCCCAACCTATCCAACCTTTTCTCATAAGATAACCCCTTCATCCCAAGGATCAGTTGAGTGAACCTTCTCTGAACTGCTTCTAATGCAACCATATCCTTCCTTAAGTAAGGAGGTGATGGTGTAGTGGTTTTATTGCTGGACGAATAATCCAGTTACTCAGAGTAATGACCCGGGTTTGAATCCTGCCACAGCAGATAGTGGAATTTGAATTCTGGAATTAGAAGTCTAAGGGAAAGGAAATCTGTCATCCTTATCTGGTCTGGCCTACGTGTGACTCCTGACTCTTGTTGACTCTTAAATGCCCTCTAAAATGGACAAACCACTTAGTTGTATCAAACCACAACAAAACCTCAAAAAGGAATGAAACCAGACAGATCAACCTAGGCACCAGAAATGATAACAGCAATCTTAGCCCTGTTGACCCTGCAAAGTCCTCCTTACTAACACATAGTCCACCACACAGTCATTGTGGAGACGGAGTCCCACCTTCACATTGAGGATACGCTCTATTGTGTTGTGCGGCACTACCATTGTGTTAAATGAGAGATTTTGAACAGATCGAGCATCTCAAGACTGGACATCCATGAGGTACTGTGGGCCATCAGTAACAGCAGAACTGTACTCGAACACAATCTGTAATCTCATGGCCCGGCATATTCCCTAGTCTACAATTACTCTCAAGCCAGGGGATCAACACTGGTTCAATGAACATTGCGGGAGGCCATGCCAGGAGCAGCACCAGGCTTACCTAAAAATGAGGTGTTAACTTGGAAGCCATCACACAGGACTACTTGCATGCCAAACAGTACACGCAGCAAGTGAAAGGCAGAACTAAGTGATTCCACAACCAATGGATCACATCTAAGCTCTGCAGTCCTGCCACATCAGTCGTAAATGGTGATGGACAATTAAACAACTCACTGGAGGAGGAGGCTCCACAAATATCCCCATCCTCAATGCTGGAGGAGTTCAGCACATCAGTGCAAAAGATAAGGCTGAAGCATTTGCTCCAACTTTCAGCCAGAACTGCTGAGTGGATGATCCATCTCGGCCTCCTCTGGAGGTCCCCAGCATTACAGATGCGAGTCTTCAGCCAATTCGGTTCACTGCACATGATATCAAGAAACGGCTGAAGACACTGGATACGGCAAAGGCTATGGGTCCTGACAACGTTCTGGCAATAGTACTGACAACCTGTGCTCCAGAAATAGCCGTACTCCTAGCCAAGCTGTTCCATTACAGCTACAGCACTAGCATCTACCCAACAATGTGGAAAATTGCCTAGCTATGTCCTGTACGCAAAAAGCGGGACAAATCTAACCTGGCCAGTTACTGCCCCATTAATCTACACTCGAGCATCAGTAAAGTAAAGGAAGGGGTCATGAACAGTGCTATCAAGTGGGACTTGCTTAGCAATAACCTGCTCACTGATGCCCAGTTTGGGTTCTGCCAGGATCACTCAGCTCCTGACCTCATTACAGCCTTGGTTCAGAAATGGACAAAAGATCTGCACTCCCGAGGTGAGGTGAAAGTGACTGCCCTTGACCTCAAGGCCGCATTTGACTGAATGTGGTATCAAGGAGTCAATGGGAATAAGGAGGAAAGCTCGCTACTGGTTGGAGTCATACTTAGCACAAAGGAAAATGGTTTTGGTTGTTGAGGTCAGTCATCTCAGCTCTGGGAGTTCCTCAGGGTAGTGTGTCAGCCCAACCATCTTCAGCTGCTTCATCAACGACCTCCCTTCCATCAGTAAGATCAGAAGTGGGGATGTTCGCTGATGATTGCACAATGTTCATCATTCATGACTGGTCAGATCCGAAGCAGTCCAAATCCAAATGCAGCAAGACGTGAACAATATCCAGGCTTGGGCTGACAAGTGGCAAGTAACATTCGCGCCACACAAGTGCCAGGCCATAACCATCTTCACCAAGAGAGAATCTAACTGTTGCCTCTTGACGTTCAATGGCATTATCATCACTGAATCCCCCTTTATCAACATCCTGGGGGTTACCATTGACCACAAACTGAACTGGACTAGCCATATAAATACTATGGCTACAAAAGCAAGTCAGAGGCTAGGATTCCTGTGATGAGTAACTCACCTCTTCACTCCCCAGTGCCTGTCCACCATCTACAAGGCACAAGTCAGGACTGTGTTGGAATGCTCCCCACTTGCCTGGATGAGAGCAGCTCCCACAACATTCAAGAAGCTTGACACTGTCCAGGACACAGCAGCCCGCTTGATTGGCACCACATCCACAAATATTCATTCATTCCACTACTGACACACAGTAGCAACAATGTATACCATCTACAAGATGCACAGCAACAATTCACCAAGGCTCCTTAGACAGCACCTTCCAACCCCATGACCACTACCATCTAGAAGGACAAGGGCAGCAGATAGATGGGAACATCACCACCTGGAAGTTCCCCTCCAAGTCACTCACCATTCTGACTTGGAAATATATCGCCATTCCTTCACTGTCGCTGAGTCAAAATCCTGGAACTCCTTTCCTAACAGCACCATGGGTGTACCTACACCACATTGACTGCAGTGGTTCAAGAAGGCAGCTCACCACCACCTTCACAAAAGCAACTAGGGATGGGCAATAAATGCTGGCCCAGCATGAATGAATATAAAAAACACAAAACTGTACATAGTGCTCCAGATGTGGTGTCAGCAACATCTTGTATAACTGGAGCAAAATTTAAAAGCAAAATACTGTGGATACTGCAAATCTCAAAAAAAAACAGCAAGTGCTGGAGAAACTCAGCAGGTCTGGCAGCATCTGGAGAGGGAGACAGCATTAATGTTTCAAGTCCAATATGATTCTTCTTTAGAATTGTTCCGATGGCGTTCCAAAGAAGAGTCATATTTGACTTGAAATGTTAACTGTTTTTCTTTCCACAGATGCTGCCAGACCAGCTGAGGTTTTCCAACACACCTGTTTTCTTTGTTGCATAACTTCCCTACTTTTACATTCCATTTCTCTTGCAATAAATCCAACCTTCCATTTGCCTTTACTAATCTCTTGCTGTACCAACTTACCAACTTTTTGTGATTCATGTACCAGGGCACCCTTTTTCCTCTGTACCACAGGGTTCTGCAATCTCTTCTATTTAATTAATATGCTGTTTTTCTATTCATTCTTCCAAATTTGACAATTTCACATTTTTCCACGTTATATTCCATCTGCCAAATGTTTGCCCACTCAATTGGTCTTTCTAACTCCCTTTGTAGACTCTTTACGTCCTCTTGACAGGTTACTCTTCTACCTATCTGTGTCATCAGCATATTGGGCTACCATGCCTTCAACCCCTTCATCCAAGTCATTGATATAAATTGTAAATACTTGAGGCCCCAAAACTGGGCCCTGTTGCACTCCACTCATCACAGCTCGCTAACCCAAAAATAACCCATTTATCCCTGATCTCGGCTTCTTGTTAACTAACCAGCCCTCTACCCATGCTAGTACGCCATGAGCTCTTATTTTTTAAAGTAATCTTTGATATGGCACCATGTCATATGCCTTTTTGAAATCCAAGTGTACCACTTCTACAGGTTCCTCTTTATCCATGTTGTTTATTACTTCCTCGAAGAATTCTAATAACTTTGTCACACACAATTTCCCTTTCACAAAACCATGTTGACTCTGCCTGATTGTATTATGGTTTTCTAAATATCCTGCTATTACCTCTTTAATATTCTATCACTTTCCCTATGACAGACATTAGGCTAAGTGGCCTATAGTTTCCTGCTTTCTGTCTCCCTCCTTTCTTGAAGTGTTACATTAGTGATTTTTCAATCCATGTGGACCTTTCCAGAATCTAGGGAATTTTGGAAGGTCGCAACCAATGCAACAGCCCTAGAGGTTATGAGACTCTGACTCGCCCCTGTGAAGCCATCTCCTCTCACTTGGTAGGGAACGGACACAGCATGGGCTCATGAACAGGTCGCAAAATTTCAACCGTGTTCAAAATTATGGCTCAATTGCCCTTTTAAGTACCTTAATTAGCATCCACATCCTGCAGTGCAGGTAGCCAGCTTGCCTCTAGAAAAAGTGCCCAGAAGTGCGAAGATGTCATGGAGACATCTTGACCCCTGTCTCAAGAAACACCTCCGAGGGTTCATGAAGCTTCCGAGCAAGGGGCCAGGGAATGACACATCTGGAGGACAAGATCACATCTACGTATGTGGCGATCTGGGCCCTACTAGTTCATGATTTTTGACATTAACAACAACAAAATCAAGAGTTAATGGCTAAGGGGTAAACCCTGCGGTACAGTTGCTAGGCAAATCTGCAGCTCTTGAAACCATGCCTGGGCTATGCAACAAACAGAGAAAGGTAACCTTTTGGTTTAGAAGCTGGAATGTGAGGACTACGTACCCCGGCAAGAACAACAAGCCACAGGCCACAGCGAGTGTATGAAAGATGGCTCTGATTTATTGTGAGCAACATGAACTCGGTGTTGACATTACAGCTCTACGAGAAACCAAATTAGTGGAAAGACTATTTGTAAGGCTAATTACACCTTCTGCTGGCAAGGAAGTGCGCTGAAAGACCCCATAAGCACAATGTAGGCTTCGCAGGCATATGACTCACTCAGTGATGTATTGAGTATTGAATATGTTCTGAAGAACATTCCAAATGGTGAGAAGCTATTCATCCTGGATGACTTCAATACACATGTTGAGACATAGAGTGATTCATGGCCAACGTGCCTCAGTCATCATGGAGCGGGTGCCATATTCTATATTGCCAATGACTTCATTTATTGATTGGGCTGCAACCACCGAATAAGTTTCAAATGACTGAACAACAGCATTTTAAGTGACTTGAACAGCAGCTCCTAAGATGGCCCTGCTGGTTAACGAACAATGTTTGCTGCCCTGAATGAATTCTGTGGCACCAACATCTTCTTCCAGGGCAGACATTGCCACAAGGTATCATGGCATCTTCCAAGGTCTGGACATTGGCAACCAAGAAGGTGCAATCTGCCCAGCATTCTCCTTACCCACACCTACCAAAGTGCAGATTATGATACCGACACTCTCTTGTCAGCAGCAGAATGAAGGTGCGTCTCTGAAAGCTTCACAGTTCCAAACATGATGGTCCACCTTGCAACAACATCCCTTGCACAAGTACTAATGCCAAATACCAGCACTTCACACTGTCGCTAGGCCAACTGCTACCCAGGAAGCACCAATGCTGGTATCAATGAAGCTTGAAAGTCACTTAGCTCAATCATCCAAGAAGCAGTATTAGCATCATTTAGTAAAGGCAAAACGCGCAACAAGGACTGGTTTGAGACTTACTCAGCTGAGATGACATCTGTCATTGATGCAAGAAACAAAGCCTACACAATGCACAACAAAAACCCAACAGCTGAAACAGTGCATGACTTGAAAATGGCCAAGGCAGCCATGTAAAAGATGGGGAGATACTGTGCAAATAAACACCGGATCAACTTGTGTCAAGAAATCCAAACTACCTGTGACAATGGAATTCCAAGAGAGGAATTCAAGAGGAGGCTTGGTCATACCATCACCAAAGTTGCCCCCCTGAAGTCGGTAGATAATGAAGTGCTCACTGACAAAAGTAAACAGATGTCCTGCTGGACTGAATGCTACAGTGAGCTGTACCCCTGTGAGATGGGCATCTCCTGGAACAAACCTAGCATTCTCCCACAGCTTCCTGATATGGATAAGTTTGATGAAGAACCCACGTCGCTTGTGCTTGAGAAAGCCATAGATTGATTAGCAAAAAGAAAGACACCCGGCAAGGGTGGAATGCCAGCTAAACTTCTCAAGCATGGAAAGTTCTGTCTATTGCTACATCTTTACGATGTTCTCCCTTTCTGCTGGAAAGTAGGCTTCGTCCCACAGTATATTTGTGATGAAAAATCAAGAGAATATACAAAAACAAATGTGACAGAGGAAACTACGGCAACTACAGTGGCATTCACTCCTTACTCTCATGGGGAAGGCCTTTTCTAGGGTCATACATAAAAGACTCCATCGACTTGCAGACCAGTACCTGGAAGTACAGTCCAGTGTCCGTGCCAGCAGATCTACAGTGGACATGATCTCCTCCATCTGCCAGCTACAAAAGAAATATAGGAAACAGGGTATACCTCTTTACCTTACTTTATGGATCTCAATAAGGCAATCTACACTGCCAGCAGAGCGGATCTCTACAAGATTCGGGGGGGAAATTGGCTTTCCACCAAAGTTCCTCAATTTCATCCACTCTTTGCATGACAACATGCACTGCACAGTTTGATGGCTCCACTTCCGAATGAAGAATGGAGTGAAGCAGGGCTGTGTGCTAGCCCCCATTCTGTTTGGCATCTTCTTCTCCATGCTCCTGAAATTTGCTTTCACTGTAGATATGGAGGGTGTCTACTTGCATGCTAGATCAGATCACAGAATTATTACAGCACAGAAGGAGGCCATTCAGCCCATGGTGTCTGCACCAGCTCTCCAAAAGAGCAATTCACTTAGGGAGCCATTCTCCATCCCCCACCCCCCTTTTTTTCCCATAACCCTGCACATGCTTCCATTTCAGATAACAGCCTAATTTCCTTCTGAATACTTCAGTTGAACCTACCTCCACCACATTCTCAGGCAGTGCATTCTAGAACTTAACCACTCGCTGCATGTAAAAGTTTTTCCTCATGGTGCTTTTGCTTCTATTGCCAATTACTTTAAATCTGTGCCTCTCATGCTCGATCCTTTCACAAGTGGAAACAGTTTCTTCCTATCTACTCTGTATAGCCATCTCATGATTTTGAATACCTCTAACAGATCTCTTCTCATCCTTCTTCTCCCCAAAGAAAACAGACCCAACTTCTCCTATCTATTTTCATAACTGAAGTTCCCCATGCCTGGAACCAATCTCATAAATCTTTTCTGAACCCTCTCCAATGTCTTCAGAACCAGACACATTACTCAAGCCAAGACCAAACTAGCACCCTTTACAAGTTCAACATAACCTCCTTGCTCTTGTACTTTATGCCCTTATTAATAAAGCACAGTATGCTTTATTAAATGCACTCTCAACCTGTCCAACCACCTTCAATGACTTATGCGCATATGCACCCAGGTCCTTATGCTCCTATGCCCCTTTAGAATCATGCCTTTTATTTTATATTGTCTCTCCATGTTCTTCCTAACGAAATGAATCACTTTACACTTCTCCGCATTGAACTTTGTCTGCCACCTATCCGCCCATTCCATCAACTTGTCCATGTCCTTTTGAAGTTCTATATCTATATCGTCCTCCTCACAGTTCACAATGCTTCCAACTTTTGTATCATTCGCAAATTTTGAAATTGTGTCCTGTACATCAAGGCCTAGATCATTAACATATATCAGGAAGAGCAATGGTCCCAACACTGACTCCTTAGACCGAGGGGTGGTGCTAGAGGACTGCAGAATTGAAAAAAGAACTGTTCAAAAAAGGCTGTAAGGATAAGCCCAGCAATTACAGGTCAGTCAGTTTAACATGGGTGGTGGTGAAGCTTCTAGAAACAATAATTTGGGACAAAATTAATAGTCATATGGACCATCTCCAATGTCTTCAGAACCAGACACATTACTCCAGCCAAGACCAAACTAGCACCCTTTACAAGTTCAACATAACCTCTTTGCTCTTGTACTTCCACTACAAACCTTCCTCCAGCCTGAAAAACATCCATTAACCATTACTCTCTGTTTCGTGTCACTCAATTTCATATCCATATTCCTATTGTCCCTTTTATTCCACAAGCTATAACTTTGCTCACAAGTCTGTTGTGTGGCACTGTTACTGAACACCTTTTGAAAGTTCATGTATACCACATCAACAGCATTACCCTCATCGACCCTCTCTGTTACCTCTTCAAAATACTCAAGCAAGTTAGTTAAACATGATTTTCCCTTTAAAAATCCATGTTGGCTGTCTTTAATAAAACCCACATTTGTTCATATGACTATTAATTTTGTCCCAAATTATTGTTTCTAGAAGCTTCACCACCACCCATGTTAAACTGACTGACCTGTAATTGCTGGGCTTATTCTTACGGCCTTTTTTGAACAGTTTCTTTTTCAATTCTGCAGTCCTCTAGCACCACCCCTCGGTCTAAGGAAGATTCAAAAAATTATGGCCAGTGCCTCTGCAAATTCCACTCTCACTTTCCTCGATATCCTTGGATGCATCTTATCTGGTCCTGGTGCTTTATCAACTTTAAGTACAGATAACCTATCCAATACTCTTCCCTTATCAATTGAAAACCCTTCTAGAGTCTGAATCACCCTATCTTTTACCATCGTCTGGGTGGCATCTTCTTTCTTGATAAAGACACATGCAAAGTATTCATTTAAATCTCAATCATATCTTCTGCCCTCTATGCGTAAATCCCCTTTTTTGTCCCTAATTGGCCCTACTTCTCCTTATACCACCCTTTTAATATTCACATGCCTATAGAAGACTTTGGAATTCCCTTTTATGTTGGCTGTTCGTCTATTTTCATACGCCCTCTTTCCTTCCCTTATTTGCTTTTTCACCTCTCCTCTGAACCTTCTATATTCAGCCTGGTTCTCAAATATATTTGCTATCTAACATCTGTCATAAGAGCACTTTTTCTTCTTTATCTTAATTTCTATCTCTTTTGTCATCAATGAAGCTCTGGCTTTGTTTGCTCTACCTTTCCCTTTTGAGGGAATATACCTTGACTGTGCCTGAAATATCTCTTATTTGAAGATAGCCCATTGTTCAACTACCATTTTTCCTGCCAACCTTTGACTCCAATTTCTTTGAGCCAGATCCATTCTTACCCCACTGGAGCTGGCTTTCCCCCAGTTAATTATTCTTACTCTGGATTGTTGTCATTTTCCATAGTCAGCCTAAATGTTATGATACAATGATCACTCTAAATGTTCTCCCACTGACACTTGATCCACTTGGCCCACCTCATACTCAAGAAGCAGATCCTGCAGTCCTTTCTCAATGGACTGGAAACATACTGCTGAAGAAAATTTTCCTGAACACACTCTAGGAACTCTTACCCCTCTCTGCCCTTTACACTATTACTATCCCAGCCTATATCCAGATAATTAAAAGTCCCCCATTCTAACTACTCTATAATTTTTACTCCTCTCTGTAATTTTCCTGCAAATGTGTTTCTCTGCATCCTTCTCACTAACTGGTGGCCTATAGGCTACACCAAGCAATGTAATTATAACTTTTTTGTTCCTTAACTCTAGCTAAATAGATTCTGACCTTGACCCCTCAGGGGCATCCTCTTTCTCCAGCACTGCAATGCTCTCCTTAACCAATACTGTCACCCCTCCCCTTTTCCTTTCCTATCTTTCCTGAACACCTCGTATCCATATATTTAATACCCTGTCTTGCCCCTCTTTGAGCCAGGTTTCTGTTATAGCCACAACATCATACTTCCTCGTAGCAATCTGCACCGATCTTATTTATCACATTCCATGCATTCACTACAGGGACCCTGATTTAGACTTTATTACATTCTCCCTTACTCTGACCCCACCTATTAACTTACTATTCTTTATTCTAGTGCTGTCTATCTCTTCCAGTATTCTGTGCACCTTGGTATTCCGCTTGATATCATGTCCTCATTCCCACACCTTTGCCAAGTTATTTTAAACCCTCCCCAGCAGCACAAGCAAAATGGTCCACTAGGAACTCAGTCCCAGCTCTATACTGTACAGGTCCCATCTCTCCCAGAGCCAACTCCAATGTCACAAGAATTTAAAGCCCTCCCTGCTGCACCATCTTGCAGCCACGCATTCATTTGCTTTATTCTCCTATTTCTATATTCACCTACATATGGGACTGGGAGCAATCTGGAGATTATTACTTTTGAGGTCCTTCTTGCTAATTTCCTACCTAGCTCCCTAAATTTTGACTGCAGGACTATGAGCCTCTTTCAGGCAATGTTGTTCATATTAATGTGGACCATGACTGCTGGCTGTTCACACTCCCCTCAGGGTGCTCTGCAGCTACTTAGTAGCATCCTTGACCCTGGCACCAGGGAGGCAACGCAACATCCTGAATGTTTGCAACCATAGAAACGTCTATGTTTTGCCCTATCAAATCACCTATGACTGTAGTTCTTCCAGTATTCTTTGCATCCCCCTGTACAGCTGAGCCACCTGTGGTGCCATGAGCTTGTCTCTGGCTGCACTCCCCAGATGAACCATTACTCATCAGTATTTGGAACAGAATGCTGTTTGCAGAGGGGTTGCACACAAGGGACTCCTGCACTACCTGCCTGTTCCTTTTCGGTAGCTTGGTGGTCACAATTTCCTCTCTCCCTGCATAATCTTAAGCTGTGGGGTGACCATATCTTGAAATGCACTATCCAGGAAGCAATGAAGTGATGCCAGCTGCTGCTCAAATTCCGAAACTTGGAGCTCAAGCTACTGCAACTGATGAGACTTCCTGCACAAATGGTTATCCAGGGCATGGGAAGCTTCCTGG
This sequence comes from Carcharodon carcharias, assembly GCF_017639515.1. Taxonomy (NCBI): domain Eukaryota; kingdom Metazoa; phylum Chordata; class Chondrichthyes; order Lamniformes; family Lamnidae; genus Carcharodon; species Carcharodon carcharias. The sequence continues at coordinate 133,922,922 of NC_054471.1, forward strand.
ACTTCTCATATAGCACAGGATGCACATTCCAGAGGTCTAAGAAGCCCTGCCATTTCCTTATTCATTAGTTAGCTTTGCTACTGCTAATAAATCTTACCAGTAACAACATACCTTACTGATATTAATAAATCTTATGAATATTAATATATCTTACTAACACTGACAAACCCTACTAAAACTGAACACACTTTACTAGCAGTAATAACTATCCTCGCTCTTGCTGAAATCTCAACTTTTCAGTGGCCCCGCTCTCACTAAACCCCAGGCCTTTCACTGGCCCCATTTTAGCTGAACACTGGGTTTTCCATTGGCCCCGCTCTGGATGAACTTGGGCCTTTCACTGGCCCCACTCTGGCTGAACTGTGGGCCTTTCACTGGCCCTGCTCTGGCTCAACTCCGGGTCATTCACTGGCACTGCTCTGGCCGAACCTTGGGCCTTTGACTGAATGAACCAGAGTGTTTGCATCCTTACTGACCCTGAGATGTGCTTTTGATTCCATAATTTGTCCAGCAAAAAAGATCACTTTCTTTCACCTCCATTATATCACCCATCTCAGTCCATCTGCTGGTGAAAACCTCACCCACTACTTCCAGACTCTAGTGGCCTCCTGGCTGTCCTCTTTTCTTTCATGCTTCACAAGCTTGAGGCCATTCAAAACTCTGCTACCCATATTCTGAGTTGTACCACTTCACGCACACCCATTACTCCCATGTTTGCTGAACTAAATGTTGGTAACAAAAGTTTGATTTTGAAATTGTCATCCTTGTTTTCCATTCCTTGCATGGCCACATCTTTGCCTATCTCTGTATCCTACAGCCCCATAACTTTCCAAGAGCTCTGCATTCATCCAATTCTAGACTCCTGTGCAACCCCATCCCCATCATAAGAAATGGAAGCAGGAGTAGCCCATTTGGCCCATTGAGCCTGTTCTGCCATTCAATAAGATCCAGGCTGATCTGATTGTGGCCTCAACTTAATTTTCTTACCTGACCCCCAAAGCTCTTGACTTCTTATCTCCGTCTTAAATGGGAGATCCCTTATTTTTATTCTGTGCTCCCTAGTTCTAGTCTCTCCCACAAGGGGAAACATCCTCTCAGCATCTAACCGGTCACCCTTAGAATCTTATAGCTTTTAATCTTCTAAACTCCAGTGAGTATAGTCCCAACTTGCTCAATAATTCCTCATAAAACAACCCCTTCATCCCAAGAATCAATCCTGAACTGCTTCCTTTGAAAGTATATTCCTCCTTAAAGAGAGCAAAACAGTGCACAGTACTCTAGATGTGGTCTCAACAGTGCTCTATATAGCTTTTGCAAGACTTCTCCACTTTTATACTCTATACCCCTTGCAATAAAGGCCAACACCACATTTGCCTTCCTAACTACTTGCTGTACTTGTATGCTAACTTTTTGTGATTTGTGTACGAGGACATCCAAGTCCCTCTGTGCTGCAATATTCTGCAGTCTCTCTGCATTTAAATAATATTCTGCTTTTCTATTCTTTCTGTAGTTTAAGGGTCTGGCACTTACAGGGTTAATGTGGGACTGAGTGCAGTACTGCCCACACAATGATGGAGGGAGACACATGATCCAGGGTCACTGTGGTGTTGAACAGAGACTGGTTAAGAGCTAGGTATGGAGATAGCGCCTCATCTGTACCCTTTACTGTACATGTGAAAATGGTTCTAATTGTTAATAAAGACTTACAGTTAACCTACTGAAGACTACAAAGGCTTCTTTAAGAGACACTGTCCTGTAACCAACAGTCTCCCAGTACTTCCTGCATTAAAAGTGCTGGGAAAGATAATTGAAAAATGCACTGATATTATACTGTTCAATCTACATGAATATAGAATCATAGAATCGAACAGCACAGAAGGAGGCTATTCATGCCTATGCTGGCAACATCCAACAACATTATAGTATAGTAAATGTGGGAAGGTAATACTTCCTTCCAATCTGTAAACTATGTAGATCCAATAAATAAAAACATGGATCCTCTGTAAAAATACAAATTCTTCATTTATTCTTGTCGGCTCGCCTTCATCTGTGTAAACAATGGAGCTGTTAAGCCCACACAGTAACTAGTTCTGTTTAACCTGTTAAGAGTATTGCATTTTGTTAGTCTTGCCCTATGCTGAAATCTGAAATAAATATTAACACCATTGAAGGGAAGAGTGGGGTGTTGGTGAAATGTATCTTAGGCACTAATTGAAATATAGTTAGGAAGCGGTTTAAATGCTGTGTGTGAAATGCTAATAAAAAGTATTTAAAATAAAACAGAGATAAGAGAAGTGTAATCTTCTTGTAAAGCCTCTCTAGACTTTTACAAGACAAACTTATAAAAAACTTGTTAAGATGAAGCCAAATACAAATCATTACATTGGGCAGAATTTTCTATGCCCACTGGCGGCAGGCGTGATAAGTGGCGTGAGCGGACAACATGGCGCGAGTGGGTTCACGGCGGCGAGGAGGCAGGTCGCGATTGTCCGCTCAGCCCGCCAATGGTGGGCTGCGTTTCCTGCCATTGGTTGTCGGGAACCTCATTTTAATACGCCAGCATAACATAATCAGGCCATCCCGCCAGGCTCTTGCACCCCTGCTAGATCATCCATCCTTATAGGCTTGCTTTCCCACCAACGTGTTTCACAACAGTATAGAGGCAAAGTGCACTTGATGGCCCTCACTTTGGGTGAACTGGAGGTGAGTGAACAGCAATGTTCTGCAGAGCTCCAGGGTCACCCATTGTTTTGCAGGCTTCAGGGTAAATGGGGAGTTGGGGTTAAGTGCCACCCTGCCTCGGAGGCGACTTTTGAGAGTGAGGGGGAGCAGGGGGAAAGTGCAGCCTTACAGTTGAGGCAACTTTTGAGGGTGGGGCAAATGCAGCCTTGCTGTTGAATATTGCGCACAGGCATTCAGGGTGAGAGGTAGGGTGGGCGAGGGAAGTGGCCATGCACTGGGGAAACCTGTAGAAAGTGACCATTCCTCTGCAACTGAGACAATTCAGGTACAGCCACATTGATATGATTGGGTCAGGCTCCTAGCCCACTCCCATGCCCACTCAGGCAACGCAAAGGCATCAAAGTGCTACCAAGTTCTCCAGAACTCTGCTCCTACCACTCCAGCACAGATAGCAAATTCATGAGCACTTCACTGGACTGCAGAGCAGTTAGACTGCACACATTACACAATTTCCTTTCTAAAGCTGCCCATGTAGCAGTCATTGCTGGAGGCGCTCACAGCCCCTTGCAATCTCAGCATCCCAGTTTGGACCAGTCTCCCCCATGCTTCAAGCTAACAGGGCAGCCATGCAGTGCACTAATCTCTGGCCATCCAAGTAGTGGTAAGCACTCTCCAGAAAGCATTAAGGGGCCATCACACTTAACCAGGACAGATTCTTAGTGCACCCATGTTAACCATGTGTCTCTCTCTTTCATCCTGCAGGAGGAGTACATCAGGATCATGGATAAAGGCAAAATACCGTGGATGCTGGAAATCTGAAACAAAAACAAAAAATACTGGATAAACTCAACAGGTCTGACAGAGGGAAAGACAGATTTAACGTTTCGAGTCCATATGACTCTTCTTCAGAGTTTTTGTTGTTGTTTCAGGATCATGGAGTCTGGTGAACTAGCTGTACGCCTAAAGGCCTACAAAACATGAAGAAGACAGAGGAGAGAGAGACTGAGGTTCCTTGATATGCAGAAGCAGGAGCAGCAACCTCAGGAAGGAGAGACAGCTGAGGTTCCCGCACATGCCACCCAAGAGTCACAGCAAGCCATCACAGGCCGGCGCCTAGTGACATCCAGGGTCTAAAGACGCCGCCTTTCATTCTTGCAGATGACCAAGAACCAGTGTCGCCGAAGACTGCATTGTTGAGGGAACCAGTCGCTCACATCTTCCACTTACTGCAGGATTTGGTGCCACAGGGACATGGGGGGCATCCACTGCCAATGTGAAAGTGACCACGGCGCTCAATTTCAATGCCAGTGGCTCCTTTCAGAGCTCCACAGGTGACCTCTGTGGGAAATCCGCCACCCACAAACGCATCCATGAAGTCATGGATGCCATCTTTTCGAGGGCACACAACTTTGTGCATTTCGCCTGGGACCAGGACAGCCAGGATGCAACAGTGATTGGATTCGCCCAGGTCTTGGGATTCCCACAGGTGCAGGATGCGATTGGCTGCACTCATGTGGTGCTCAGGTATCCATTGCAACACATGGTGGACTACATCAACCGCAAGTGCTTCCATTCGCTGAATGTGCAGTTAGTGTATGACCACCAGAAACACATCCTGCAGATGTGCATGCGGTTTCCAGGGAGTGTGCACGATGCCTACATCTTCAGTCGGTCACAGGTCCTTGGAGTCTTCCAGGGTACACAGAAACTGCAGGGATGGCCCCTCAGGGACAAGGGCTACCCGCAGAAGCCGTGGCTGACGACTGCAGCAGAGCGACGCTTTAATGAGGGTCATGCTGCAGCTTGCAACTTGGTGGAGCAGGCCATTGAGATGCTGAAGATGAGGTTCCGGTGCCTAGACCAGTCTGGTAGAGCCCTGCAATACAGTCCACAGAGGGTATCACGCATTGTCGTCATCTGCTGCGTCCTTTACAACCTGGCGCTCTAACGGGGAGACAAGCTGGCTGAGGAGGAGTTGGAAGAGCTATACAGCTCCTCCGATGAGGAGGATGCCGACGGTGATGAGGCTGAGGAGATCCTCAGAGGCAACGGTGATGGGGATGAGGCCCTTGCACTGGCTAGACAAGGTAGGCAGCTTGGGAGGCCTTCATAGCTGCTAGATTTGTGGAGGATGATGATGACATGCAGTGAGGTGGCTCCATAGTTCCTCACATTGCAGTTGTGAACGTTTCACTCCAGTGTGGCTTATGGCAGCGCGAATACCCTCTGTGTGAATACTCTTGTCATGGAGAGACGGTTGCAGGAAGGTGATGATGACAACATGCAGTGAGGACACTCCATAAATCTTCACACAGCCCCTGAAAATGTCTGACTCCTGTCCGGCCAAGGGAAGCTCGCTTGCACCCCGTGATCAGGGTCACATCATTGAGAAGCTGTCATGGAACTTTAGAAACATCTGATCCTTTGTCTGCATTCAATGCCTGAGCCCTTCAGGAGCTGGAGCACAGCATCAGTGGTCGCAGATGCTAAAGAGATGGGGGCCAGCCCCTCCATAAAGGTTCTGAGAACAAACAGAGAATGGAAGAACTCCGTGGTGCCTGCCCACTACATCCTGGCAGCAATTACCAGCACCATTGAGGTGCAGGCATCACTAATGTTTCCAGGAACAGTGAGGCTGGACCATCACTGTGGTTTGAAAGCTGCACAGGGAAGAGGCCCTGTGTGACAAGAACACTGCTCGTCAGAACAAGGAGCCATAGGCAGGGAGACATTCTTGCAGGTTTATTGACAACAGTGAACAGTATGTACAAGTGATAAACACCTGTGCTCAGGCTGTGTAACTAATTATTCTTAACTGTCCTAACCCTCCGCTACGTATTGGTGCTCCCTGGACATCCACAGCGGAGATGGAGGCAGCCTGCTGACTGTTACACCCTGTCTGTGATGGCCTTGCGGGTGTCTACTGGAGGGCCGAGACTTGGAGGGCCCCAGCCTGCTTTCGGGGTCATGCTGTGTGGCAATGGCACCCATCTCAGCCTGCGGAGCTAAAGCTGCTGAGGTCACAGGAGGAGGGGAGTCAGATGGACTGGATACTGTCAAAGCTACCTAGATGGATGAGCCTGGAGTGTGTACCTGCGGATCTTCCTCCCTATGGGTGCCCCAGGACCCCAGGCTGACTCCTTGAGGAGCTGGGGTAGCTGGAGTGAGATTGAACTGCCCAGCACCCCTCTCGCGTACACACTGTTGGAGGCCAACTGTGGCATCAGCGATGGAGTTGAGCCTGCGTAGCAATAAAGGAGCGAAGTCCTGGACCAAGGTCTCAATGGTGGCCACCATCCTACCAATGTTGACCTCGGTGCATTGCCATGCCGGTGCTATCACCTCAGACTGAATGCGGACAGACTCCTCCATTGTGCCTTGCAATCCGAGGAGTGCAGCGGACATCCCTTCCTGATGTGCCCGAGCTTGCCTTTGCAGCTCCAGCAACTGTGACATGGCCGAGTCCAGAGGCTCGTCATCTGACTCGGACTTAGCAAATTTCTGGCTTCCAACAGTCCTCCGAATGCCGGACATCTGGGAAGTCCCTGCGTCCGTCTGCTGTGGATCAGACAGTGTGATGTGCTCACTAGATTGCGATCCCGGGGCTACTCTAAAGCTAGGTCCCATCGAGGCATGTGTCTCTGTGCTGGTGGAGGGTATGGGAGAGTGTGGTGATGGGGCTTCAGTGAGGGTGCCTCCAGATTCCTCTTCACAGGTTTGTTTGGGCTTTGATTAGAGGCCTTGGGTCTGTTGACTGTTTGGCAGATGGGCCTGCGAAAGCAAGGGGAAATAATTAGTGTATGGCAGTGGCCTATGAAACAGGACACGTCACTCACAGCATGGTTGTCTGATGGATTTTGCACTGCTAGATCCTCACTTGGTAGAGCAGTGCCAACCTCACCATCAGCAAAGGAACAGTCCAGATCCTCACCGGCCAGCTGGATGGCTCTGTTTTCAAAGTCCGTGCAGATCTTGATTTCGAGCATTCCGCTACCAATCTGCAACCTCTCCCTGTTGTTGTGTTCCAACTTGTCCTGCATGGATAGAGATGGAGAAAGTGTAAGCAGGATGCCTGCCAGGCCAGATGGCAAGTATGCCAGGCCTGTGTGGGTGTTGAGTTGTCCCATGGACGGGATGAGGACAATAATAGTGAATGTGAGAGAGTGAATGGTGACGTCCCTTGAACCAGCCCTGTGGATGTGTGATGGGTTTGTGAGTGTGAGAGTTGGGAGTGATGAGAAGAGTGACTTACCCTGGTGGAACGGAGGAGATCATTAACTCTCTTGCAGCACTGGGTGGCTGTCCTCTTTTGCAGGGCGTTGGCACTGACCAGCGTTGCCACCGCCTCCCAAGCTGGGTTAGTGCTTTAGCTGCCCATCCTGCGGCCAGAGTGGGGATACAGGACATCCCGGCAGGCCTCCAGGGCATCCAAAAGGCACTTGAGGGATGCGTCACTTAACCTGGGGGCTGCAGTCTTCTTCAGTTTCAGGACCATGTCTTCCGTGCAGCAGTGGTGATCTGAAAGCACTGAGATGTGTTTATGTGGCTGGACTTTAAACATGGCACGCGGCATGATGCAGCAGCGGGGTGATGGCAGACGGGCGAATGAGAGCCCTCCTGCCATGGAAACATTGTGTTTCCCGGGAGTGCATAAATAATGAGGTTGGTTCAGGATGATATGGCCGCATTTAGTGCAAATTTGGGACTACCGAATATTTGGTATTGTTTTAACCCTAACCATTTGAAGTTTCAATCTTAATTGGTTAAAAAAGATCTCCATGGTTACCATCAATTAAGTAATTCCATGCTTTTATCACTTTGATTTGCACTATTTACACAGTTGTAGTCACGTGTTTCCATTGCTTTATTTCAAACATAGCAAGTGAACTTACCCAGTAGTTTCATTTACTTTAATAAATACAACTTTCCTTTGTGGTTCATAACAAAATAATGAGCATGCAACAACGACAACTTACATTTAATGTAGTAAAATGTTATTTGACACAGAGGCGCGTAAGGAGATATTGGCCTGGAATTCATGGTCAGAGGCAAAACAATGGTGCTTGTCACTGACCATGAAGAAAGTTGCCACAAAAATCTAGTGATCTCCCCTTTCCCCATTTTAGTTTCATTCTGGCTCCAATTATAGGGGATGCCCATGGGCAGTATTTTTCATTTTTGTAGCAGCAATCCAACAGTGATTTTTGCAGGATTGACCAATTAGTGGTCAAAGGGCACACGTACCACCCAATTAAGGGTCAATAGGAGGCCTGCAGCATTGAAGGAGCTGTAGCCTCTCTGTTGTAAGGGAGAGGGCACCTCCATCTTACAGTGCCCTCTCAGCATTTTTTAAATATTTGAATAAATCTGGCCACGTCGGCTAGACCACTATAGTAAAGGGGGAAACCAGCCACACAGGGGCTCTGCAGCTAGCTGCAGTTATGGCCTGTAGATGGCATCGGTGGAGTGGGGAGGCGGGGGGTGGTGTTGGTGGTGGTGGTAAGTGATTCGGGGGCACTGCTCCTCCCCAGCCCTGTCTGCCATGAGGCTGCTTCCAGGCTCTGCCATGTTCCTGATGTTATGGAGGGACTGCAGGCAGCCTGAAAAAGTCTAACCAGGCATTCTAACCTTTAATGATTGTTGCTGGACATAGCTGTGTTTGGAGAATTCCATTTGAAGGAAAAACTGCCTGTTTATTTTGTATACCTCTCGGTTCACAGCCAAAAGGAATCAGGAATTTCTCAACAGGAGGGTGTGATGTGTTCAGTAAGTACTGAGGTGGGCTAACTATTTATTATTTACAATCAACTGGGAAACAACAAAGTTTAACTCACTAACGTTTTAACCACTTACTATCTCAATGCATCCCATCATAAAAATCTCTGCACAGGATAACTGGAATGTTGGGTACATTAAAACAGAACTATATTTTAATCCTTTTAATCCTCTATAATCTTTAAGAGCAACTTTTTTAATTCTTATTTTTTATCCACCTATTTTTATTTATTTCCATTTTTATTCATAGTTTTATCCTCACCTTTTATCCTATTTTCAATCTTTTTTCCCACCACCGTCCCTTCACCCCACCCCAACTCCACAAGGGCCATCTGTCACTTGTTCATGTTGTTCTTTCCAGAGTGCTTACCCTTGTCCCGCTATTATCACATCCTGCTTTCTGATCTTAATGCCACCATCAGCACTTCCTTTAGCCAGTACCACTACCATTAACACTCCCTTTTCTTTTTGTTCATAACATCTCTGGCAATCTGTCCTTTGCCCCGCAGATCGCTGGCCTTCCAACCAGCTTTACCTGCTCCATCCCCCTTAAACAGTTTGGGCAGAATTTTATGGATGACGTGCAGGTGGCGGGCCCCACACATTAGCACTTAAAATGGCGCATGCTGATATCGGGTGAGCGTCCCGACGTCAGCATGCGCCATCGCGATGTTTAGCTGGGCGGGCGCACGATGAAGTGCAACGCCATTAATTAAAGGGCTTGTTAAGGCCCTTAACTCGGCAATCAATGCCGATTTTGAGGCACCCGTGCAATCTTTAGCTCGGTGCACAAGTGCAACGGGCAGGTGGGTAAGTAAGTTTTTAACAAAACTCATCCACGAGCAGGATTTGTGGGCTCAGTGGGGTTGTCAATGTTTTATGTGAAGTATTTATTGCAGCAAGTGTTTTAAACTTGCCTCTGTGATCGATAGCAGTTCACATCGATTTCTAGCAGCTTTCTCTGTACTTTGAAGCTTCAGCTCAGCACTTTGCAGTCAGGAACCTTTATCGGGCCTGCAGCTTTTAAGAAGCCTCCATTTAGTCTGGGTATGGGTTCTGACATCTCCACTGGAGGCAGCTCCTCTGAGGAGGAAAGGAGAGCTAGAATAAGGAGGAGGCCAGGAGTGGACAATCAGCCTCCAGGGAAGCCACCTTTGGGAGGCCAGGCGCAGGCACAAGGGGCACAGGTCCAAGAGGTTGTCCAAAGTGGAAGAGGCCGCAGAAAACGCCACTATCCTGCTGCCAGGGTATACAGGCGGCGAAACAGCTACCTCAATATGACTGAGATGCAGTGTCGAAGGAGGCTCCGACTGTCAAGGGAAACAGTTAACTACATCTGTCAGATGATTGGCCTTGAGATATCTCCTAACTGTGTGGGCGGACACCCCATGCCGGCAGCTCTGAAGGTCAAAGTTGCCCTCTACTTCTATGCATCTGGCTCCTTCCAGGGCTCGGTGGGTGATCTTTGCGATGTCTCCCAATCAGCTGTTCACTCTTGTGTCAAGCAGTTTACAGGCGCTCTGTTCAGATGTGCATTGACTTTCATCCACTTCCACTGCGACCAGGCAAGTCAGACACAGCGAGCCAGAGGCTTCACGACCGTTGCTGGCTTCCGCCGCGTCCAGGGTGCAATCAACTGCACACATGTGGCCATCAAGGCGCCAGCAGGTGAGCCCAGTGCCTTTGTCAACAGGAAGGGCTTCCACTCCACGAACGTGCAGATAGTGTGTGATCACAGGATGCAGATTCTGCAAGGTACCCAGGCAGGTCCCACGACGCATCCTCATTATCTGAAGATTAAGTGCAGTGTATGGTTGCGCCAGGCAATGCTGGTCCTGCACATCCATGTGTGTGGAGCTAGCTGAAGGTTCGTTGGATTAAAGTGTCCCGGATGTCCCTGCTTCCTTGGTGTAGTTGTGGGTCGATGTGCTGCCCCTCATCATTGCCCTGTGCTTCCTCATCCTCTGAGCCATTGCTCAGCCACTCCCAGGTGCTCGGACTCTTCAGTGCTCCGGTTCGGCTGGATGGATAGCTGCTGGGTGACATGGGCTATCCCCTCAGAAGGTGACTCATGATGCCTCTCCACCATCCAAGAACAGAAGCTGAGCAGCGCTACAGTAGGAGCCAGGGCTCCACAAGGTCTGTGGTGGGGACAGCCATCGGTCTTTTCCAGATGCCCTTCCATTGCCCGGACCGCTCAGGGGGCGCACTCCAGTAACCCCCAGATCACGTCTCTCTGATAGTGGTAGCACGCTGCACTCCGCACAATCTTGTGCTGGAAGGGGGGATGAGTTGACGATGAAGACCTTGACGCAGTGGATGCGGCTGCACATGATGAATCCAGCAGTGGCTCAGAGGATGTGGAAGCACAGGGCAATGATGAGGGGCATCATGCCGACCCACTACTACACCAAGGAGGCAGGGACATCCGGGTCACTTTAATCCAATGAACCTTCAGCTAGTTCAACACACATGGATCTGCAGGACCAGCATTGCCTAGTGCTTCCACATGTGGCATTTAGGTGTTACATCTTCCACCTCATCAGCTGCAACTAAGGGCTTAGTACAGAAACATCAATGTCCACTCAAACACTCATGATATGTCTATGAAACATACAAATGCGGCACAAAGGAGACACCCTTAGCCATGGTCACAAATGTGGACTTTATTACCATCCCTCAGATAGTGCCACCAAAAACATGACAAAACGTTGCTCTGATGTTCACAAAAATAAATTCCCTAATCTAGGGGCAACAGAAAAGCACCAATGAGAAACCCGTGGAGTGCCTAACGTGTCTTATGCTTACGTTTGCGGGTGCCTCATCTTGGTGCCGCCCCATCGCTCGGAGTGGCTTGTGAGACAGCCTGCTGACTCTGCTGTCCTGTTGGTCTCGATGACCTTGGCGGACGTCCTCTGGCCTGTGGAGTCTGTGCTGGCCCTGCCTGGGAGGGAGTGGCCAGTTCCAGAACTGGTACCTCCCCAGTTGTCGCAGCCTCAAAGGGGCGGAGGAGCTGCTGCCCTCATCCAGAGTGCCCTGAGAGGAGCTTGCAGCAACAACAGGCAGCTACTGCGCCAACATGAGGTCACATTGGACCTCCCTGCTCACCGCAGATGGATGGGCAACGAGCTGGGACACTTGGTGCCCAGAACATCTCCCACATTGCCAATGACCACCTGTGGTCATTAGCGCTGTGAGGTCTTGCAAGTCAGAGCATAACCCAATCAGAAGATTCTCAATCTGTTGGAAGCCACTCTCCATGAGAGTCGCAATCTCTCAGTGGAGGAAGCCTGATGCTCTGTCCTGAGGTTAATGCCATCACTGACACTCTGCCTGGATTCCTCCACCACAGAGACCTAGTGAAGCACACCCTCATGCAACCCTGCCAGATGCTCCCGAGCACCCTGTCGCTTGTCCTGCACCCATCTCCTCCAGCGATTGTGAAGTGCCCTTTCCACTGTGACCCAGGACACTAGCCAAGTCATAATCCCCACCGATGTGGCAGTCACTGCACTGGTGCCTGGCTCGCTGAAATGATGTGATGCTAGTGCCAATTGATGCCCCTCAGGTTGGAGGGGGGACTCTGGACATCCTCCTGGCGGCCATGTGGTAGTGATGCTGAAATTAACAACAAGGACAGTGCATCAGTTAGCATTCAATCTGTAACACCATTCATCCCTTTCCCTCCCAGGCTCATAATGCACTCAACCTTCAAGAACCTAAGGAGACGAACATTGGTGGGGTGGTAAATAGTCAAGAGAAGGCCCAAACATTACACGCGCATACAGACAGGCTGGTCAGATGGCCTAAGGAATGTCACATGGAATGTTATGTGGATAAATGTGAGGTTAAGCACTTGGGCAAGACAAACAAGGTACGGGAACACAGGAGAAATGGTAGGACTGTGGAAAATAAGGACGAGTACAGGGACCTTGCTGGGCAGACCCGTTAAGGTAGCAGAACAAGACCATAGGGCGTTTAACAAGGTAAAAGCCAGACTTGCCTTTATCAGCCGTGGAATAGAATGTAGGAAAAGGGAGGTCATGTTGCAAGTGCAGAAAACGCTGTCAAGGTCACAGCTACACTTCTGTGTTCAGTTGTGACCTGCGCTTCATGGGAGGGAAGCCATTGGAGTGAAGAGAGTGCAGAGGTTCCTGACCTGGATGCATGCTGGCCTGGAGAGTTGGAGTAATGAGGAAACATTGCAAACACTTGTGACATTTGCCGTGGAGCACAGGAGATTGATAGGTCACATTATTGACCTTCATACCGTTATGAGGGGCATAGAACAGGTGGACAGAAGGCAACATTTCCCCTTTGCACAGGGATGACTAACGTGGTGGCATTTATTTAAGTTGAGCACCATGAGGTTGACAGGTGAGGTGCTGAGGACCTTTTTGGACAGAGAAATGTGGGACGCACTGGCTGAAAGGGTGGTGGAGGTACAAACCCTCCTAATATGCAATAAGTATTTGGAGTGCAGCAGCGATACCATGGCATGTTAGGCCATGGGGATAGTGGTCAGAAATGGGATAAGATGACTTTGGAAGGTGCTGGAGATACGCATCCTCAAGGGGCCGATGGACCTTTGTGAATGACCCACATGTCTGACTATATCAGCCTGTGAATGAGCAGTGTTGCTGCATTAACGATTGCAGCAATCATCAGTGCTTTGGATGGTGGGAGGACAGAGTGGATGGGACTTTGGGCCTCAAATACCTGGCCGCTGGACTCCAGCCTCAGCGACAGCTGCTAACTTGGCCGCTTGCCTCCTCCCCAGCTCCATGGCCTGTTCTTTGAAGTGTATCAGTGTGTGCAGCATGGCCTGGCCACCACCAGTGCGCAAACGCTCTTGGTTGTTGTGTTCAGTTTCTGCCTGCAGAACAGAGAACACCATTTATTGGGGCTGATCACTCATGTACTCTGTATGCGCATGCCACACCCCAACCACAGTGGCCCATCTGAGGCCTCCAGCGGCTCCTGTCCACACTACTGCTGATCAGTCACCAGAAGATAGTATAACTGCTCCCAACCCCCTCCCCCAACACATTCGGCGTCCATCACTTTCAATAACACACGGGTCTTAGCGCCCATAGCAAGGAGGCACAACTAGGTGTGGCGCCGAGGCCAGCAGATGGCTCTTGGCCATGACACCTTAAGGCTCCCCTTCCACCATCTCATCACCATCAATATGACATGTGTTGAATTCTGAGTATGTGTCTAGCTGCCTCTCCTGCAGGTTGCCTCCAGACTACTCAAATGCGACAAACACCAACATATGCTGTGGGGAGAACTCATCTTCTCCTCAACCACTAAGGCTGATGTAAGCATGGTCACTACCTATTTGCCCATCCAGTGTGCGCCAAATGCCCAATGCAGTAACGACACTAAGATGTGGGGTGGGGCTTCAAAGGCTAAGGCTACCTGCCGGGTTAAATGGCCAAGGCTAACATGGTTCTCACCCTTCCAGAGCGCAACAAATCATTGAAAACCTTGCGGCACTGGGTCCCTATGCAACAGACAGCAACTTGGGAGATGACCACCTCCGCCACCTCCTGCCAGGGCCGCTTCGTGATATGGGGGGCCCTCCTCCTCCCATTCTCGGGAAACAAGACCTCTCGACGTTCTGCCACCTCTTCGAGAAGGACAGCAAGGCAGGCATCGGAGAAGCAAGGGGCACATTGGGCCTATCCTGCAGCCTGCCCTTCTCTAGAGCCTGCTGTGCAGACCCCCTGCAGCTGTCGCTGGCCATGGTGAACAGCCTAAAGGAGGCTGCTTGGCCTTTCTTTATACAGACTGACGGTTCCCCATTGGAACCAGCGGTCTGCACACGCCCGCCACATGTTTGAAAATCCCGCTCTCCACGGTAGTGTGAGACTCGCTGGGCAGGCCTTAATTGGGCCGCGTGCGCAAAATGACGGCGCGGCCCGCTTCACCAGCAGTGATCAGCTCCACGCCTGCCAGCGATTGGGTCGGGCCCGCCCGCCCAATAAACATAAAATTCTGCCCTATAAATTTCATTACATTTCTACTTCTCTTTAGTTCTGAAGAGTCATAAGGACTTGAAACATTAACTATGTTTTTTCTAATCCACCGATACCGTTAGACCTGCTGAGTTTTTCCAGCATGTTCTGTTTTTGTCCCCAATTCATGTCCCTAACTGGATGTTCAACATGGTTACAAGAGAAAATAGAGATAGCAATTAATATATTTACTGATTTCACTCTATGAAAGTTCAAGATTATGCAGGAATTCAAAACCGTTCTCTCCTTTAAAGTACTTATCACATTTACAAACTCACAGGCTGAATAAAAAGGCCTAGAACCATTCATTTCCAAATCCAGTAATTCTGGGTACAGTAGTATACCTTAAAAGAATTTATTTTCCAGCTTCACATTTTGGCAGGGAGTCTTGTCCACCAACAGGGCATATTTGAAATTCCATCGTACACTGGCCATAACTTTTTGACCAACTTCCTGATGCTGGCAGGAAACCTCATCTGCCAAGGGCACATATCATAAATTCTAGCAAGTCTTACACAGATTTTCATCTGCAGCTTGAGGCTGAATTTTTGACATATGCTCTAAGCATATGAGCCTCCCAGCCAGGAATATAAAACCAGAATTTAACTTATAAATGTCTTGTTGTATACTTGCTAAAGTTCTATCACTGGGAAGTTCCTCGAGTTTTTGAATAGCGCAATTACTATCCAATGTGAACATGGTTCCTGATGATCTCCCACTGAAGCTACAGTGGCCGAACAAGGAAATTCCAGGTGGACTTCTTAAAGTGTCTTTTGAACATGTGGGCCTCAAATGGGATCATGCCCAAATTGGGGCATAATTTGCTTCGGTGTACACCGATGCACCTAAAGATGCCAGTGGCCTGACAAGGACAAATTGGCCCGCTGGGCCCTTTATTACAGTACTGGTGAGCCATAGGCATCAGTTATGGTATCAGAATCAGATTGCCAATTGTGGGAAAAGTGAATTTAGCTTGTTGCATGGTGACCAAGCGTCTCAAGTGAATCTGGGGGTAGGTGGGGGAGGCTGTTGGGAACTGAGCAGGGGTTGTGGTGGGCAGCAAATGGTAGAGACTCACAGTTTTCACACGGAGCTGTGAAGAACTCTCCTGCTCCTCATAGCTTTACATTCAGGTTAAGTTTTTTTTTAAGTACCTTTTTGTTGGTAGCCTCCAGTGGTCTCTGGTCAGCCTGCATGTAAACCTGATATGTCTGAATGCAGCAGACCTAACAAGGCTACATTCAGGATAAAACAATTTCTAGTTTGTGTCCTAAACAGGCATTAAGCCCCTTGTTAACACATTTAATGTACCTAGACCTGTTTGAGGCAGCTGCCAGGGATGTCACTACAGCATTCGAACCAACACGGACTTGGATATATGACCAATACTATCTGAACATGGGGGCTCAGCCTCCTGTATAAATTGGATCACTTTGCACCTTTTTTATTGCCTGAAAAAGAGAAGCAATACTATCTGCTTTCAGCCCTTACATATAATATTTAATTATTTCTTAGCATTATTTCAATATTGTTCAAAGTTGAAATAAATTTGTACAGATTTTGTATGATTATCATTTCTAAACTGCTGTTTTCCCAATAATGAATTGTCAATATCTGCCACTGTCACTGTATTGGGGCATATGTGTGATATTGTATTTGATTAAAGTAAAATATTTTAAACAATTTATGTACTTAGGTTGTCCCAAAAGGCAAATGTGTCAATCTCATCAATGTGCTATTATAATCCATCCATATAAAGACAGAATCCAGCATTTAGCATTTTTATAAGACCTATACAGGTTATGCAAAATCATGCCCAGATTTGTGCTGTGGAGGAGGATGATTTTGCAAAATTATCCCCTTACTTAAATTGCAGGTGCACAGTTCAAGGAAATATAATTTCATTGTTTTTTTTTAGATAAGTTAGATCTTATGCAACTCCTTCGTGGGGGATTTATGAACAGTTCAAGGACTGTGCTCATCACTCTTGTACTTACCATATAGTGTTAGCCTTATTTCTGACCGTATATTCGTCCTGTTCTTTTCTGACGAAGTTCACTGATAAGGTCTTAATGAGCAAAGAAAATTTATATGCCAAACCTTGGTATAGGCAACAAATATTAATACAACAAAAACAGAAAATGCTGGAAAAACTCAGTAGGTCTGACAGGATCTGTGGAGAGAGAAACAGAGTTAACATTAATGCAAAGTAATTTCAAAGTAACAATGATATTGTACCTTTAAAAATGTTACAATCAGGTGAGGAGGCTTTGAATGATTCCCCTCTTTTTCCTCTCCTCACTTGACCGTAACAGTTCTTTCTTTAAAAAGATATACTTGACAATTCAGTAAGTGCTTAATGGTTTACATGTTGTGACTTTAAGAGTGACAACCAGACAGGTTTCCTCGAGTTTTTCAAAATGGAAAGAGGATTGTATTTATTGTAGTTAACCCAGTCTAAGAAAAATAATTAAAATGCTCCCCCTGTGCATACACTCGAAGTTCACACACACACATACAAACACACACAAACCCACACACACCAATAAGTTACAGAGTGGGGATTACATGAAGTAATACCTTAAAGTCCAGTAAAGATAAAGTGATATGGTTCTCATAGGTTAATGATGTTGGTGGATCCAAGATGGGCTTGGTAGTCCTGCTGGTTTCAGCTCCAATTAAAGGCTTTGGAATTTATCAATGTACATGATGCAAATTTTCAGCCATTTTAGAAGCTGTTGTTTCAGGTCACTGGAATGTGGCTTCAGTCGTTTTTTTTAAAATGCAATCAATGGTTTCCAGCCAATAAATTAATTAAGTAATTTTTCTTATAAAGCTTGGCTTTGTAATAGATACAACAACCATTCTGGAAAATTCAGTGAACTGTATTGCTGTAAACTGATGACACACAGCTCTATCTCATTACCATTGTACACCCAATCCTTCCACTGCCTTTGTGTTGTCAGACTGCTTGTCTAACATCCAGGCCTGGATGAGTCATAAATTCCTCCAATTAAAGACCAAAGTTACTGGCTTTGGCCCCCACAACAAATTCTATTCCTTAACCACCGATTCCATTCCCCTCCCTAACTACTGTCTCCACCCATTTACTGGTGAAACCCTCATCTATGCTTTAATACTTCCAGAATCGACTATGCTTCCATGCTCTCCTGGCCAGATCCCCAACTCCCATGTTCCATAAAGTTCAGCTCAACCTAAACTATGCTGCCTGTATCCTAACTCACTCCAAGTTCCGTTCAAGCAAATCATCACTCTACAACGCAAATGCCTCGATTTAAAAATTCTGAGCCTCACATTCAAATCCCTTCATAGCCTTAGATCTCCATATTTATGGAAACCTCTCCAGTCCTATGGCCCTCCAAAAATCTTATGTTATTCCAACTTTGGAGGCTCGTGCACCCACACTTCTTTCACCTCATCATTGATGGCCATGACTTCAGCTAGACCCTATGCTCCGGAAGTGCCTCTCTAAAGTTCTCCAACTCTCCCTCCTCCTTTATAAACAACCTCTGACCAAGTTTTAGTCACCCATCTTAATATCTTCTCCTTTGGCTTGGTGCCAGTTTTTCTCTAATTACTCTCCTATGAAGTGTTAAAGATGCTATGTAAGTACAAGCTAACCTTGATTAATTTATATATAATTACATTATCGAGTTATGTCATGGGGCAGCATGATGATGCAGTGGTTAGCGCCATTGCCTCATAGCTCTAGGGGCCTAGGTTCTTCCCTGACCTCAGGTGTCTGTAGGGAGTTTGCATGGTCTCCCCATGTCTGCGCGGATTTCTGCCGGGCGCTCCAGTTTCCTCCCACTGTCCAAAGTCATGCTGCTTAGGTGGATTGGCGATGAAAAATTGTCCCCAAGTGTGTGTGTATCTGTGTGTGCATGTGAGTGTGTGCCCTGTGATGGACTAGCATCCCGTCCTGAGTCCTGGATGTACTCTGCCTAGTGCCCATTGCCTGCCAGGATAGGGTCCGACTCCCCACGGCCCTGAATTGCATAAAGCAGTTCTGGAAAAGTGACTGTGAGTGAATGAGTTATGACATTAACTCACGTTCCAAGAGCGGAAACAGCCGGACCTGTGAGGGACATCTCTACTCAGGCAGTGGATAAATAGAGGCCGAGGCTTGGGGCCTTCACTCACCTTCCGGGAGCAGAGACAGCCAGGCTTGTGAGGGACACCTCTACTCTGGCAGCGGGCTGAGTTTGAAAAAAAAAATCCATGAGTGGACATCACATGAAAACTGTAAGTTCATTGATTGGTGAGAAGCTGCTGTTAGGGAGTGTGCTTAAATAGCTTAAAACTAGAAAAGGTATCAATTATAAAGAAATGGCTATGTATATTTCAGTAAGGAACATTAGCAATAAGGAAGTAAAGTTAAATCAAGTCAAAGTGAATTAAATTAATAAAGTAAACCAAAGTAAGAGAAAGTTAGTGCAAGTGTAGTGAAGTTAAGTTACTAGTAATTTATTCTACTCATTCTAATTACTCTATGTGTAATAAATAGTTTTTAGGGTTACAGGATGGCAGGTCAGCTCGGCCAAGTGGAGTGTACATCCTGCGGTATGTGTGAAGTCATGGATGCACCATGTGTCCCTGACAAACACATCTGTAGGAAGTGTCACCAGTTGCATAAGCTTCAGCTCCGGGTTTCAGAACTTGAGCGATGGCTGGAGTCAATGTTGGGCATCCACGAGGCAGAAGACTACATGGATAGCACGTTTAGGGAGGTAGTCACACCGCAGGTCAGAAACATACAGACAGAAAGGGAATGGGTGATTGCCAGGCAGTCTAAGTGAACCAGGCAGGTAGTGCAGGAATCCCCTGAGTCTATCCTGCTGGCTAATTGGTTTTCCATTTTGGATGCTGATTAGGGCAATGGTTCCTCAGGGGAGTGCAGCCAGAACCAAGCCTGTGGCATCACGGGCGGCTCAGCTGAACAGGAGAAGGGGAGGAAGAATGGAAGGGCAATTGTGATAGGGGATTCCATAGTCAGGGGATCAGACCGGCATTTCTGCAGCAGTAAGCATGACTCCAGGATGGTGTGTTGCCTCCCTGGTGCCCAGGTCAAGGATGTCACGGAGCAGCTGCAGGACATCCTTCAGGGTGAGGGGGATCAGCCAGAAATTGTGGTCCACATTGGTACCAACGACATAGGTAGGAAGAGGGATGAGGTCCTGAAAGCAGATTTCAAGGAGTTAGGAAGGAAATTAAAAAGCAGGACCTCAAGAGCAGTAATCCCAGGATTACTCCCAGTGTCAAGTGCTAGTAAGCTTAGGAATAGAAGGATAAGTCAATTAAATATGTGGCTGGAGAACTGATGTTGGAGGCAGGGCATCAGATTTCTGAGGAATTGGGACCAGTTCTGGGGCAGGTGGGACTTGCACAAGATGGTCAGGTTACATCTTAACAGGACTGGGACTGACATACTTGCAAGGAGATTTGTTTGTTGGGGTGGGTATAAACTAGCTTGTCAGGGGTGGCCCAAATTGGAAGAAGTATAGTTGCTAACTGGAAGTTGTAGGAAGAGCAGAAGGTAGGAGAAACAAAGCAGAGCATTGAGTATGCTTCAAATGCGAAATGATGTCAAAAAGACAAAGTCAAGGGCATTCGGCCTGAATGCACGCAGCATTCACAATAAGGTAGATGATCTAAAGGCACAAATAGAGGTAAATGGGTATGATATGGCTGCTTGGTGACCAAGACTGAGAACTGAATATTCAAGGATATTCGACGTTTAGGAAGAACAGACAAGAAGGGAAAGGATTTGAGCTGATAATAAGAGATGGGATCAATGCATTAGTAAGGGAGGATCTCAGATCAGAAGGACAATGTGTGGAATCTGTTTGGGTGGAGCTAAGAAACAGCAAAGGGCAGCAGACACTGGTTGAAGTTGTTTATCGGCCACCAAACGGTAGTGCTAAAGTGGGGCCTGGTATTAATCAGGAGATGAGAGAAGCATGTAGCATGGGCAATACAGTATTTGTGGGTGACTTCAATCTACATATAGACTAGGTAAACCAATTGAGCACTGATGCTGTGGAAGACAAGTTTCTGGAGTGTGTTAGGGATGGCTTTCTAGAGCAGAATAGAGGACAGGCTATTTTAGATCTAGTATTATGTAATGCGAAAGGGCTAATTAATAATCATATAAAAGGATCTATAGGGATGAGTAACCACAATATGATAGAATTTTACATTATATTTAAAATTGAGATAGTTCACTCTGAAGCAAGGGTGTAAAAGCTGAATAAAGGAAATTACGAAGGCATGAGGGATAAATTGGCTGAGGTGGATTGCGAAAATATATTAACAGGTATGATGGTACATAGGCAATGGATAGTCTTCAAAGAACTATTACATAGTTTACAGCACCTATATATTCCTTCAAGGTGCAAAACCCCCAAAGAAGTTAGTAAAGCGTGGCTGACAAAGGAAGTTAAGGATTGTACAAGATTAAAAGAAAAGGCTTATAAAGTTGCCAGAAGTGGTAGTAAACCTGAGGATTGGGAGGTTTTAGGAATACAGCAAAGGAAGGCCAAGAAACTAGTAAAGAAAGGGAGAATAGAATATGAATGCAATCTAGCAAAAAACATAAAAATGGATTTGCAAATGGGAAATCATGTTTGATGAACTTGTTGGAATTTTTTGAGGATTTTACAAAATTGATAAAGGAAAGTTGATGGATGTAGTATGCTTGGATTTTCAGGAGGCTTTTGATAACGTCCCCCACAAGAGGTTGATTAGCAAAATAAAAGCATATGGGATTAAATGGGTCATTCTTGCTTTGGCAGGCTGTGACTAGTGGGGTACTGCAAGGATCAGTACTTGGGCCCCAGTTGTTCACAATATATATCAATGATTTGGATGAGGGGGTCAAATGTAATATTTCCAAGTTTGCAGATGATACAAAGCTAGGCAGGAATGTGTGTTGTGAGGAAGATTTGAAGTGGCTACAGGAGGATTTGGACAGACTTAGTGAGTTGGTAAGAACATGGCAGATGGAATATAATGTGGAAAAATTTGAGGCTATCCACTTTGGTAGAAGGAACAGATGTACAGAGTATTTCCTAAATAGTAAGAGATTAGAAGGTGTAGATGTACAAAGGGACCTGGGTGTCCTTGTCCATAAGTCACTAAAAGCTAACATGCAGGTGCAGCAGGCAATTAGGAAGACTAATGGGATGT
Organism: Carcharodon carcharias; assembly: GCF_017639515.1. Classification (NCBI taxonomy): domain Eukaryota; kingdom Metazoa; phylum Chordata; class Chondrichthyes; order Lamniformes; family Lamnidae; genus Carcharodon; species Carcharodon carcharias. The sequence goes on from NC_054471.1 coordinate 133,944,611, forward strand.
TAGCCTTTACTGCAAGAGGATTTGAGTACAGGAGTAGTGACGTCTAGTTTCAATTGTATAGCGCGTTGGTTAGACCATACCTGGAGTAGTGTGTGCAGTTTTGGTCCTCTTACCTCAGAAAAGATATTGTTGCCATAGAGGGAGTGCAATGAAGGTTCACCAGACTTGTTCCAGGGATGGCGGGAATGTCTTATGAAGAGAGATTGAGGAAACTCTTTTTAGAGTTTCAAAGAATGAGAGGTGATTGCATTGAAACATACAAAATACTTAAAGGAATAGATGGAATAGGTGTAGGTAAGATGTTTCCCCTGGTTGGGGAGTCGAGAACCAGGGGACACAATTTCAACATAAGGGGGAAGCCACTTAGGATCGAGATGGGGAGAAATTTCTTTACTCAGAGGGTTGTGAATCTTTGGAATTCTCTACCCCAGAGGGTTGTGGAAGCTCAGTCATTGAGTATGTTTAAGGTGGAGATTGATAGATTTCTGATTAACAATACTGTAAAGGGTTATGGGAATAGCCTAGATAAAAGGCATTGAAGTGTTGGATCAGCCATGATAGTATTAAATGATGGAGCAGGCTCGATGGGCTGAAGGGCTTTCTCCTGTTTCAATGTTCCTATTTTCCTAACATTGATACACACTATTCCCTATTAAACTAAATTATATGGCATCCCTAAGGTTATCCCAAAAAGGAAAATGCTTGCCCAAAGTATGCCTGCTGGCAGGACAGATGTTATGAATGGGAAATACTGCAGGAAGGTCATAGGGAATTGCTGGGAATGAATAGAAATATGAAAGCTAACAGAGGTGCTTGTGGGTTTAAGACAGAGGTACGCCTTTATGCACAGCTTGTCCCCAGCTCCTGCCAACTCCTGCTCTCAATCCACGCCATGCAGGCTCTCCTCCTTTGCATCCTGCTTTTCATTAACACTTATCAGGTAAGTTTTAAGATTTTTAAACATCTTATTCAACATTTATTTGTTGCAAGTTTGAAGCTGCTTTGTTCTCTAATTGTAAGCTGATTTAAGTTGATTTAATTGTTTTTTAGTTTGCTCCGTCATCACATAAATTGCTAAACTTAATGTTGAAATTTGCACGCTTTGAGGCACATGGCCATTATGAAGAATACTTCTGAAATAATTTCATCTGTATTCTGCCTTACACTTTTGTTTAAAGTATGGATTTGGTATTTGGAAACCGTCTAATGTGCAGTTGCAATGGCTAAAAGCGGTCAATTAATTAGTTTAACTATATCACAAATTCGATTGTTTCGTTCACAAATAAATCTGCTTTGTAATTTAGTAAACGGCATTCAGATAGGAAGCTGACGGACGTCACGGAGAATATTCACAATCTTTAGTTTGGAGATCCAAGTTTCATATTCTTCTTGTAACCAAGCGGGCGATGAATAAAAGCAGTGAGATCGAACCGGCGGTGCAAAACGCTTCACACATTTCCTGGTATTTTCAGTATGAAAGTCTTTCAGCCCGCAGCAATATGTGAGGTAGAATGTACAGTAGTACTGTTTAGAGCTCCTGAAAGTAAATGCTGTATTTCCCAGGAAGTTGTGTTTTGGAAATTAGCCAATTTAAAAAATATATATACTTTAAATTTAAAATTGCGCCTATATTTGAGTTCCTACCTTATTTTATGAACGAATTTTTGAAACAAATGTTCATATATTTTGCTTCAGAGTATGTTTTCCCCATTTAGTATACAGGAAGCAGTCTGGCGCAGTCTGGCCAAGTACCTGTAAACAAGAAGTATTTGGACACATTTTAGTGCCTTGATATTGCAAAGTCAGCCTTTTGCGTTGATGTTTTATTGGTGCAGAGAATTTCTGCATGCAGCTATTTACATCGCCCCACTAACCCAACAGTCTCTATTACATTACATTACATTGTCGCTTTTCCACTGTTTGCTTCAAAGCAATTTTTTTCGATGACAATACTTACTTTTGGAACCAGAGATTTGTCAAGCATCAAGTCCTCGGAGAAATCACTGCTGTCTGTTAAGTAACCACTCAGGTCTAGCTCTGTCCCTCAAATTGAGTAGCATCTGGCAGCATGAAAAAGTCTGCAGAGCGAATTGAGGAATGCATTGTCACTAAGCACCAGCGAGAGGGTTTACAATTGTAAATACCTGAAAGCAAGTTATTGACTTACAAACACGCATCATTCCAATTAAATAACAAGGCTAAATATTTATAAATGTTTAAATCCTATCTAAAAAACTTGCCAATATATGGAAGTTGCAAAAGACTTGAACAATTTATGAAGATTAAGTTAAATGATAAATCATATTGAGTGGGAATTGAATTCTAATCAATCCCAGCATTGCAAGGCAGGTTAATAATCCCCAGCCATTTATCTGATACTTATGTCACTCATGGAAGGATAGAAACCATTAAATGCATTTTTGTTATTCAGCAATCTCTCATTTACACAATTTAATCAGGCATAACACTGGATAAGTTTCCTATAATTTTAAGAGGCTTGGAAGCACAATTAAAAATTGACACGGAGGCAGATTTAAATGTGTAAGTTAATATCTCACTGCTCCTGCAAGTATACCAAACTTGTGAATGCATTTTAACTTTTGACCTTTTTGCTGATATCACATAACAGTGGTGAGCCATTGATCATGGTTAGTTACTGGAAATGATGGCTTCCACTTTGAGCTCAGTAGACCATGATTTTCTACCCATTCACTTCAATGGATATTGAAAAATCCTGCCCAATGTCTTTTAGCTATGCTGATTGTAACAGGCCAAAGGAGGTTACAGCAATAACCCTGGAAGCAGTTAAGAATACAAATTATAAACATAACCATTACCCATTGAGTCCAATGCACTGAAGGGCATTACAGCATTCTCAAAGAGTCCTCTCTCTTTATGTATATAAATGTGCATATGTAATATATATATACACACAAACATATGCGTGTGTATACACTATATATAATATCTGTACTGCCAATAAGTCATTATGATTCAAAATTTTAGTACTTATTTACTAGAATATAAATAGGAATGAGAGGAAGTTATTACAAACTGCATTCACTGGTGCAGTCCCAGAATCACATTTGTTGTTCATGTCTAAGGTTATTTCTAATGCATGATGCCTTAAACAATAGAATTGCATAACTAAGTGTTCACACGACACATTTAAATATTTGAGTAGAGTGATAATAACCACATTCACAAACTGATCTGTAAAGTAATTGCACATGTTTTTCCTTTGCCATCTTTGCTATCACTTTACTGTGTCAGAAATAGGACCACTTCAATGTGTCTACCTTTAAAAGCTTGTTTTATATGTAAGCCAGTTTGGGAAAGCCATCCTGAGCTGCATGTTAAGCGGTGTTGTCTTTTAAGGGGAAACCCTTTGGCTGCTGCTAGTTCTCAGTGCCCATTTACAACAAGTACAGGCCGATTTGAAGGCTTTTGTTCCTGTTGCTTAATGTGGAGTCTGCTTGGTAATTACACAAGTCATCATTTATTTCATGGTGCCTTTAGGTTTCCTTCCGCATTTATATACACCTTCTTAAAGCTGCATACCAGAATCATAGAATTGTTATGGTGCAGAAAGAGGCCATTCAGCCCATCGTGTCTGCACTGGACCTCTAAATGAACATTTCAATTAGTGCCATTCTCCCACTTTCTCCCCATAACTCTGCACTTTCTTCCTTTTCAGACAACAGTATAATTCCCTTTTGAATGCCTCGATTGAAACTACCTCCACCACAATCTCAGGCAATGCATTCCAGGCCACAATCACTCACTGTTCTTGATGCTTTTGCTTTTTTTTTCCAATTACTTTAAAGCTGTGCCATCTCATTCTCGATCCTTTCACAATTGGGAACAGGTTTCTCTTGTCCAGAAATTCTGTCCAGACCCCTCATGATTCTGAATATCTCTATCAAATTTCCTCTCAGCCTTCTCATTTCCAAAGGAAACAGTCCCAATTTCTCTCCAATCTATTCTCATAACTGAAGTTCCTCATCCCTGGAACCATTCTTGTGAATCTTTTTTGCAATGCCTTCACATCTTTCCAAAAGTGCAGTGTTCAGAAGCAATACTGTAGCTGAGGCCAAACTAGTGTCTTATACGAGGTCAACATAACCTCCTTGCTTTTGTACTCTATGCCCCTATTAATAAAACCTAGGATACTGTATGCTTTATCAACCGTTCTCTCAACCTGTCCTGCTACCTTCAATGACTGATGCACATGTACACCCAGTTGCATGTTTTTCCTATACCAAAATGAACCAACTTCACATTTCTCCACAATGAACTTCATCTGCCACTTGTCTGCCCATTCCATCAACTTGTCTATCTCCTTTTGAAGATCTATATTATTCTCCTCACAGTTCGCACTGTGTCCAAACTTTGCATCATCTGCAAATTTTGAAATTATGCTCTGTACATCGAGGTCAATTATACATCAGGAAGAGCTAGGGTCCCAACACTGACTCCTGGAGAACATCACAACAAAACTTCCCCCAGCCCAAAAAACATCATTAAGCACCACTCTGTTTCTTGGCACTCAGCCAATTTAGTATCCATGTTTCTACTTTCCCTTTTCTTCTATGGGCTATAACTTTGGTCACCAGTTTTTTGTGCAACACGGTATCAATCGCCTTCTGGAAGTTCATGTACACCACATCAACTGCATTACTCTCATCAACCCTCTATGTTACTGCTTCAAAAACTTCAGCAAGTTAGTAAAACATGATTTTCCCTTAACAAAACCCTGCTGGTTCTCCTTAATTAACCCGCATTTGTCCATGTGACTCTAATTTTGTCCTGAACTATTGTTTCTAAAAGTTCCCTCACTAATGATGTTAAACTGACTGGCATGTAGTTGCTGGACTTTTCTTTACACCCTTTTTTAAATAAGGATGTAACATTTGCAATTCTCCAGCATTCTATAACCACCCGAGTCTAAGAAAGAATGGAAAAATATATAGACTCATAGACGTTTACTGCACAGAAGGAGGCCATTGTGTCCACACTGGTCACCATCTGACTACACTAATCCCTTTTTCCAGCGCTCGGACCATAGCCCTGGAGGTTATGGCAACGCAAGTGAATACCGAAATACTTCTTAAATGTTATGAGAGTTTCTGGCTCAACCATCCTTTCAGGCAGTGAGTTCCAGACTCCCACCACCCTCTGGGTGATAAAAATTCTCTTCAACTCCCCTCTTAGCCTTCTACCTCTTACCTTAAATCTATGCCCCCTGGTTATGACTCCTCTACTAATGGAAAAAGTGCCTTCCTATCCATCCTAGCTATGCCCTGCATAATCTTACACACCTCTATAAGGTCCCCTCTCAGCCTTTGCTGCTCCAAGGAAAACAGCCTATCCAATCTTTCCTTATAGCTCAGACCCTCCAGCCCAGGCAGCATCCTGGTAAATTTCCTCTCCACCCTCTTCAGTGCAATCACACCCTTCCTATAATGTGGCGACCAGAACTGCACACAGTACTCCAGTTGTGGCCTAACCAGTGTTTTATACAGTTCCAGCATAACCTCCCTGCTCTTGTATTCTATGCCTCAGCTAATGAAGGCAAGTATCCCATATGCCTTCTTAACCACATTATCCGCCTGCCCTGCTACCTTCAGGGATCTTTGGATATATATGCCAAGATCCCTCTGATCTCCAGTACTTTCCAAGGTCCTACCATTCATAGTGTAATCCCTTGCCTTGTTAGCCCTCCCCAAGTGTATTACCTCACACTTTTCCGGGCTGAATTCCATTTGCCATTGCTCTGCCCACCTGACCAGTCCATTGATATCCTCCTGCGGTTTACAGTTATCCTCCTCACTGTTTACCACCCTTCCAATTTTCATGTCATCCACAAACTTCTTGATCATACCCCCCGACACTAAAGTCCAAATCATTTACGTACACCACAAACAGCAAGGGACCCAGCACCGAGCCCTGTGGAACCTCACGGGAAACAGACTTCCAGGCACAGAAACATCCCTCTACTATCACCCACTGCTTCCTGCCTCTCAGCCAATTTTGGATCCAGTGTGGCACTTTGCTTTGGTTCCTATGGGCTCTTACTTTCTTGACCAGTCTGCCATCAGGGACCTCATCAAAAGCCTTGCCGAAGTCCATGTAGACCACATCAAATGCATTACCCTCATCAACATTCCTGGTTACCTCCTCAAAAAATTCAATCAAATTTGTCAAACACGCATTCCCTTAACAAATCCATGCTGACTATTACCTGATTAGTCCGTGTCTCTCCAAGTGCAGTTATATTCTGTCCCTCAGAATTCTTTTTAGTAACTCGCCCACCACCGAGGTTAGACTGACTGGCCTGTAATTTCCTAGTCTATCCATTCCACCCTTTTTTAATAATGGGACACCACTAGCAGTCCTCCAGTTCTCTGGCACCTTATCTGTTGCCAGAGAGGGTTTGAAAATTACTGCAAGGGCCCCTGATATCTCTTCCCTTGCCTCCCTCAACAGCCTGGGATTTATCCACTTTTAAGGCCACTAAACCCGCTCATAACTCCTCTCACTCTATGTTAATTTCCTCCAATATTTCACAGTCCTCCACCCTGATGTCTATACCTGCGTTGTCCTTTTCCATTGTGAAGACTGACGCAAAGTATCCATTGCGGACTGTACCCACATCTTCCGGGCCCACACACACATTACCTCTATGGTCCCTAATTGGCCCTACTCTTTCCCTAGTTATTCTCTTGCTCTTTATATATTTTTTAAAAAAGTTTGGTTTTCCTTTATTCTACCCAGCAATGCTTTGTCATGCAATCTGTTAGCTTTCCTAATTTCCTTTTTGAGTTCCCCCTGCACTTTTTATACTCCTCTAGGGGCTCTGCTGTTTGAGCCCTCTGTATCTGCCATAAGCTTCTCTTTCTTTTTTAATCCTAACATTTGTGTCCCTTCACTTCCAGGGTTCTCTGGACTTGCCCCCCCCCCCCCCCCCTACCCTTTTGTCTTTATGGGAACATATTTGCCCTATATTCTCAATATTTCCTACTTGAATGCATCCCACTGCTCCGACACAGTTTTATCTGCAAGTACCTGCTCCCAGTCCACTTGGCCAAATTGTATCTCATCTTAGTAATATTAGCCTTTCCCCAATTTAGAACTTTTATTCCCAGCCCAACATTATCCTTTTCCAAAACTATCCCAAATCTAACTGAGTTGTGGTCACTATCTTCAAAATGCTCCCCTGCTGATACACCTTCCACCTGCCTAGGCTCATTTCTGAATATTAGGTCCAGAACTGCCCCCTTCCTTGTTGGGCTTCCTACGTACTGGCTAAAAAAGTTCTCCTGGATGCAATTTAAGAATTTTTCTCCCTCCCTGCCTTGCACAATAAAATTATCCAAGCTAATATTTGGATAGTTAAAATCCCCAATTATTACTGCCTTATTATTCTTACACTTCTCTACAATTTGATTATATATTTGATCCTCTATCTCTCCCTGACTATTTGGGGGCCTATAGTAGAAATCCAACAGTGTGTTTGCCCCTTTTGTGTTTTTTACTTCTACCCATATGGCCTCATTTGGTGATCCTTCCAAGATATCAACCCTCCTCACTGCTACAATTGATTCCTTGATCAATATTGCAACCGTTTCCCTCCTCTTCTATCCTCTCTATCTCGTCTGAATACCGTATAACCAGGAATGTTGAGCTGCCAATCCTGCCCTTTTAGCCAAGTCTTGACCATAGCTATGATACCATACTTCCATGTACCTAATTGTGCCCTCAGCTCATCTGTCTTATTCCTCAGGCTCCTTGCATCAAAATATATTCCATTTAGCCTGGCTAAACTCACATTTTTGTTACCTAGCCTATGTTTCCTCTGCCCTCCAGACTTACTTACTAACATTTTACCTTCTAATTCTATCACAGCTTCTCTCCCCTCTGAACTACTTTTCAGGATCCCATCCCCCTGCCAATTTAATTTAAATCTGCCCCAACATATTAGCAAACCTCCCGTGAGGATGTTGGTCCCATTCATGCTCAGATGTAGCACGACCAACTTGTACAACTCCCACCTCCCACAGAAATTATCCCAATGCCCCAGGAATCTAAAGCCCTCCCTCCTGCACTATCTCTCCAGACACGCATCCATCTGCTCTATCCTTCTGTTCCTATACTCACTCCTCTGTGGCACCAGGAGTAATCCAAAGTTTACTGCCTTTGAAGTCCTGCTTTTCAATTTCCCACCTAACTCCCTAAAGCATGCTTGCACGACCTCATTTCTCATTCTTCCTTTGTCATTGGTCCCAGCAGGCTGTTCACCCTCCCCCTCCAGAATGCCCTGCAGCCGTTCCATGACATGGCAACATACCATTCTGGAGTCACATATATGGCTGCAGAAACACCTGTCTACTCTCCTCACTAATGAATCACCTACCACTATTGCCCTTCCACGCTTCTTCCTCCCCCCACCCCCCCACCACCCCACCCGAGCAACTGGACCACCCACAGTGCCATGGCCTTGACTCTGGTTGGCCATGAAACTGACACTCTCACTATTTTCCAAGGCTGAAAAAAGGTTTGTAAGTGAGATGCACCCAGTGGATTCCCTCACTACTTGCCTGGTCCCCTTCTTCTGTCTGGCGGTCACCCGTTCCTCCCTATTAGCACTTCCTTAAGCTGTGGGGTGACCACGTCCTTAAACATGCTATCCACAAACCTCTCAGTTTCATGAATGCACCGTAGTGCCCCCAGCTGCCGCTCAAGCTCCAAAACCCTCAGCTCGAATTGTTCCAGTCTGAGTAACCTCTTGCAACATGGTCATCCAGACCACCAGGAACATCTAGGATTTGCCACTTAGTGCAAGATGTGCATGTTACGGGACTGAGCTCCCCACACATATCTTAACTAAATAGAATATGGACTCTTGCTTTTATTTTACCCTTACTCCTACATAGGTAGATGCGTGGCTGGAGAGATGATGCAGGAGGGATGGCTTTAGATTCCTGGGGCACTGGGGCCATTTCTGGGGTAGGTGGGACCTGTACAAGTTGGATGGGTTACATCTGATCAGGAGCAGGACCTTATCCTTCTAGATCCTCTAGATACACTAGATCCTCTAGGTGCTGCTGACTGCCTGTCCCAGATCCTCCTATCGCACTTTCCTCTAGGTGCTGCTGACTGCCTGCCCCAGGGTCCTCTCACTCTCGCCATTTTACCCTCTCTCTCCCAAAGTCTCACTGTTTTAACCTCCCTCTCCCGAAGTTTCGTTGTTTTAATATCTCTCTCCTGAAGTCTTGCTGTTTTAATCTGTCTCTCTTGAAGTCTCGCTGTTTTAAACTCTCTCCTGAAGTGTCGCTGTTTTATCTTCTCTGTCCCATAATTTTACTGTTTCAACCTCTCTCCCGAAGTCTCACTGTTTTAACCTCTCTCTCCCTAAGTTTCGCTGTTTTAAACTCTCTCTACCGAAATCTCGCTGTTTTAAAATCTCCCTCCCTAAGTTTCGCTGTTTTAACCTCTGTCTGAAGTCTCGCTGTTTTAACCTCTCTCTCCCTAAGTTTCGCTGTGTTAACCTCTCTCTCCCAAAGTTTCGCTGTTTTAACCTCTGTCCAAAGTCTCGCTGTTTTAACCTCTCTTTCCCTAAGATTCGCTGTGTTAACTTCTCTCTCTCTCTCTCGATGTCTTGCTGTTTTAACCTCTGTCCAAAGTCTCACTGCTTTAACCCCTCTCTCCCTAAGCCTTGCTGTTTTAATCTTTTTCTCCTGAAGTCTCACTGTTTTAACTCTTTGCCCCAAGTCTTGCTGTTTTAATCTCTCTGTCCAGAAGCTTGACTGTTTTAACTGTTTCCTGAAGTCTCGCTGTTTTAACTTCTCTCTCCTGAAGTTTTGCTGTTTTACCCTCTCTCTCCTAAAGTCTTGCTGTTTTAACCTCTCTCTCCTGAAGTGTCGCTGTTTTATCCTCTCTGTCCCATAATCTTACTGTTTCAACCTCTCTCCCAAAGTCTCACTGTTTTAACCTCTGTCCGAAGTCTCGCTGTTTTAACCTCTCTCTCCCTAAGCTTCGCTTTTTTAACCTCTCTCTCCCGAAGTCTCGCTGTTTTAACCTCTGTCCGAAGTCTCGCTGTTTTAACCTCTCTCTCCCTAAGTTTTGCTGTTTTAACCTATCTCTCTCCCGAAGTCTCGCTGTTTTAACCTCTGTCCAAAGTCTCGCTGTTTTAACCCCTCTCTCCATAAGTTTCGCTGTTTTAACCTTTTTCTCCCGAAGTCTCATTGTTTTAACTCTTTGCCCCAAGTCTTGCTGTTTTAATCTCTCTGTCCTGAAGCCTGAATGTTTTAACTGTTTCCTGAAGTCTCGCTGTTTTAACTCCTCTCTCCTGAAGTTTTGCTGTTTTAACCTCTCCCAAATTCTCGCTGTTTTAAACATCTCTCTCTCTCTCGATGTCTCGCTGTTTTAACCTCTCTGTCCCGAAGCCTCGCTGTTTTAACCTCTCTCTCCCGAAGTCTTGCTGTTTTAACCTCTCTCTCCTGAAGTCTCACTGTTTTAACCTCTGTCCCGAAGTCTCGCTGTTTTAACCTCTCTTCTGAAGTCTCACTGTTTTAATCTCTCTCTCCCAAAGTCTTACTGTTTTAACCTCTCTCTCCTGAAGTCTCGCTATTTTAACTTCTCTCTCCCTAAGTTTGGCTGTTTTAAAATCTCTCTCCCGAAGTCTCGCTGTTTTAAACTCTGTCCAAAGTCTCGCTGTTTTAACCTCTCTCTCCCTAAGTTTTGCTGTTTTAACCTTTTTCTCCCAAAGTCTCACTGTTTTAACTCATTGCCCCAAGTCTTGCTGTCTTAATCTCTCTGTCCTGAAGACTGACTGTTTTAACTGTTTCCTGAAGTCTCGCTGTTTTTCCCTCTCTCCCAAAGTCTTGCCGCTTTAACTTCTCTCTCCTGATGTTTTGCTGTTTTAACCCCTCTCTCCCAAATTCTTGCTGTTTTAAATATCTCTCTCTCTCGAAGCCTCGCTGTTTTAACCTCTCTCTCCTGAAGTCTTGCTGTTTTAACCTCTCTCTCCTGAAGTCTCACTGATTTAACCTCTCTCTCCTGAAGTCTCACAGTTTTAACCTCTGTCCCGAAGTCTCGCTGTTTTAACCTCTCTTCTGAAGTCTCGCTATTTTAACTTCTCTCTCTCCTTAAGTTTGGCTGTTTTAACCTCTGTCTCCTAAAGTCTCGCTGTTTTAACCTCTATCCAAAGTCTCGCTGTTTTAACCTCTCTGTCCTGAAGCCTCACTTTTTAACCTCTATGTCCTGAAGCCTCATTATTTTAACTTCTCTCTCCTGAAGCTTTGCTATTTTATCCTCTCTTTCACGATGTCTCGCTGTTTTAACCTCTCTCCCAAAGTCTCGCTGTTTTAACCTCTGTCCAAAGTCTCGCTGTTTTAACCCCTATCTCCCTAAGTTTCGCTGCTTTAACCTTTTTCTCCCAAAGTCTCATGTTTTAACTCTTTGCCCCAAGTCTTGCTGTTTTAATCTCTCTGTCCTGAAGCCTGACTGTTTTAACTGTTTCCTGAAGTCTCGCTGTTTTTCCCTCTCTCCAAAAGTCTCACTGTTTTAACTTCTCTCTCCTTAAGCTTTGCTATTTTACTCTCTTTCACGATGTCTCGCTGTTTTAATCTCTCTCTCCCTAAGTTTCACTGTTTTAACCCCTCTCCCCCAAATTCTCGCTGTCTTAAATATCTCTCTCTCTCGAAGTCTCGCTGTTTTAACCTCTCTCTCCCGAAGTCTTGCTGTTTTAACCTCTTTCTTCTGAAGTCTCACTGTTTTAATCTCTCTCTCCCAAAGTCTTACTGTTTTAACCTCTCTCTCCTGAAGTCTCGCTATTTTAGCTTCTCTCTCCCTAAGTTTGGCTGTTTTAACCTCTCTCTCCCAAAGTCTCGCTGTTTTAACCTCTATCCAAAGTCTCGCTGTTTTAACCTCTCTGTCCCGAAGCCTCACTGTTTTAACCTTTATGTCCTGAAGCCTCATTGTTTTAACTTCTCTCCCCTGAAGTTTTGCTGTTTTACCCTCTCTTTCACAATGTCTCGCTGTTTTAACCTCTCTCCCTAAGTTTTGCTGTTTTAATCTCTCTCTCCCAAAGTCTCGCTGTTTTAACTTCTTTGCCCAAGTCTTGCTGTTTTAATCTCTCTGTCCCGAAGCCTCACTGTTTTAACTGTTTCCCGAAGTCTCGCTGTTTTAACCTCTTTCTCCCGAAGCCTCGCTGTTTTAACTCTCTCTCGAAGTCTCGCTATTTTAACTTCTCTCTTCTGAAGCTTTGCTGTTTTAACCTCTCTTTCCTGAAGTCTTGCTGTTTTACCCTCTCTCTCCCAAAGTCTTGCTGTTTTGACCTCTCTCTCCCACAGTCTCACTGTTTTAGCCTCTGTCCCGAAGCCTCACTGTTTTAACCTCTCTGTCCCGACGTCTTGCTGTTTTAACCTCTGTCCAATGTCTCACTGTTTTAATCTCTCTCTCCTGAAGTCTCACTGTTTTAACCTCTCTCTCCTAAAGTCTTTCTGTTTTAACCTCTCTCTCCCAAAGTCTCGCTGTTTTAACCTCTATCCAAAGTCTCTCTGTTTTAACCTCTATGCCTTGAAGCCTCATTATTTTAACATCTCTCTCCTGAAGTTTTGATGTTTTACCCTCTCTTTCACGATGTCTCGCTGTTTTAAGTCTTGCTGTTTTAATCTTTCTGTCTTGAAGCTTCACTGTTTTAACTGTTTCCTGAAGTCTCGTTGTTTTAACCTCTTTCTCCCGAAGCCTCGCTGTTTTAACTCTCTCTCAAAGTATCGCCATTTTAACTTCTCTTTCCTGAAGCTTTGCTGTTTTAACCTCTCTTTCCTGAAGTCTTGATGTTTTACCCTCTCTGTCCCAAAGTCTCGCTGTTTTGACCTCTCTCTCCCGCAGTCTCAATGTTTTAGCCTCTGTCCCGAAGCCTCACTGTTTTAACCTCTCTGTCCCGAAGTCTCGCTATTTTAGCCTCTCTCTCCTTAAGTCTCACTGTTTTAACTGTTTATGTCTCAGCAATTTCCACTCTCACTCCGCTCAGTATCCTTGGATACATTTTCATTTGGTCCTGGTGCTTTGTCAACTTTAAGTATAGACAGTCTATCTGATACCTCCTTTTTACCAATTTTAAATCCATCTAGTGTATTAATTACCTCCTCTGTCACCCTATGCTGGATAACATCTTCTCATTTGGTGAAGGCAGATGTAAAGTAATCATTTAATACTTCGCCTGCCTCTATTCATAATTGACTATTTTGGTCCCTATTGGCACTACTTTTCCATATGTCGCCGTTTTACTACTCAAATGCCTATAGAAGACTTTGGGATTGCTGCCAGTCTATTTTCATGTTCCCTCATTGTTTCTTTTATTTGCTTTTTCACTTCCACCCTGAACTTTGTATATTCAGCCTGGTTCTCCATTGTATTGTCCACTGATTTCTGTCATAAGCACACTTTTTCTTCTTCATGCTAATCTCTATCTCTTTTGTCATCCAGGGAGTGCTAGCTTTGTTTACCCTATCTTTCACTTGCGAGGAAACATACCTTGACTATGCCCAAACTATCTTTCCTTTGAAGGTAGTCTATTGTTCAGCTACTGATTTTCCTGCCAACTTTTGACTCCAATTTATTTGGCCCAGATCCATTCTTACCCCATTGAAGGTGGCTTCCCCCGAGTTAATTATTCTTACTCTAGATTGTTTTGTCCTTTGCCATAGCCAACCTAAACCTTATGATAAAATTATCACTGACCCCTAAATGTTCTATGGATATTTGATCCACTTGGTTAACTTCATTCCCAAGAATCAGGTCCAGCTATGCCTCCCCTCTTATTGGACTGGAGATAAATTGCTGCAGAAACTGTTTGTAAACACACTCCAAGAACTCTTGCCCTTCGCTGCCCTCTACACCACTACTATCCCAGTCTATATTAGATAATTAAAGTCCCCCATTATAACCTCTCTATAATTCTTACACCTCTCTGTAATTTCCTTGCAAATGTGTTCCCTCTCATCCTTTCTACTAGTTGGTGGCCTATAGACTACACTGAGCCATGTAATTGTCCTTTTTTGTTCCTTAGCTCTAGCCAATTAGATTCTGCCCTTGACCCCTCTGGGATATCCTTACGCTCCAGCACTGTAATACTCTTCTTAATCAATACCGCTACTCCTCCTACTTGTCTGCCTTTCTATCTTCCCTAAACACTTTGTATCCAGGAATATTTAATAACCAGTCCTGCCCTTCTTTGAGCCAGGTCTCTGTTATATTTCTACATGTCAGTCTACACCTGTGACTCACCAATCTTATTAGTCACACCAGGTGCATTCACTTACATGCACAGTAACCCTGATTTAGACTTTATTACTTTCTCCCTTACTCTGAAACCACCTAATAACTTACTATTCCGTATTCTAGTGCTATCTATCTCTCCCAGTATTCTATGCACCTTGGTATTCCTCTCTGATAATTCCTCTTGGTTCCCACATCTCATTTTCCATCCCTGATTTTGAGTCAAAGGAATTAACTGCAATTGTGTTCTACCTAATTAGGACCTATGGTTAGCCTCTAACCATCTTTCTCTATCAGCTGGCTTTGGAGGGAAAAAAAAGTTGGATCAAAGAATTTGTGCAGCATTGGCAGGTCTAGGTATCAAAGTTGATTTCAACTTGATGCACCTTACTTAACCTTACCTTGAAAAGACAGTTGTTATGGGACAGATCTCTACGAAATAGAACTTGCTGCAATCAATGGCAGAAGGTCATCCTGGCCATCAGCTGCTTGAGTCCATGAATATACAACATGCAGGTGCTTTGCACTGGATGTATGCTTGATATTAATGGCTTGTTACGTTTTGTGGGCTAGAAATGATAGATATTGCTGTGCATTAGGAAAACTGCTAAACATTTGCCAGAATTCTTCATCCAGGTTGTTCTTGCATGATTCTACAAAGGAGTTGTACTCCAAAAAGGATTTTTACTCTTCCCTCAAATCTCAGCACTGGTGTCACATGTTAGCGTCAACATTAATAGTAGGGTAACAAAGCAGCCCTCTACTTGTCACAGGTCCTAAACATAACTTTCTCCCACCTTCTGTTACTTATTGTGAAAATCATTTGCTCTCCAGCTAGTTATTTTGTTTTTAACACCATGAATCTTGACATATTTTATATATCTCACAAGATGATTATTATGAAATTCAAGAACATTAAGGTGACACTTCTACAGTCCCTGCAACAGTGCACCAGTGATGATGGGACCTCTCCACCTCATGCATAAACCACTGAACAAATGATCCAACCTCACTCAAGTTCATAAGGTTAGGTCATTAAAAGTATCAGAGTAGGCTCTTTGTGCATATTAGCCTAGAGGCATGGAGTGCATGAATGAAAAGAGTTGTATATTCCAGCTCAGTCTACCAGAAGGATTGCTTCCCCCAACTCAGCATTAGCTTAAGTGAGTGCAACTCCTTAAATTTCTACATATGCACTGTGCCTTTTGCTTCCCTTCCTGAATTTTCAGTTTCCCCCTTCAATACCCGTCTCACAATGACAAAGTTGTGCTTGGGGATGTGAATAATGAGCTGTGCATTGAAAGTTTTGTGCAGTTACTGCACACCTCTTTACATTAAAACTCAGCCATTTCAGATCAAACTTCACCACACCTAAAAATTCAGGGGAGAATTTTCACCCCGTTGGGTGGGCTGGGCGGGAGCTGCCCACGATCGGCTATGCACTGTCATTTTACGTGGATGGGCCAATTAAGGCCCGCCCAGCATGACGCGCACCTGGAAGCGCTCAGCGCTACCTATGCGAGCGGGGGGAGGAGGGAGAGTCGCGTCACATGCACGCAAAAGAGCGCAGAAATATCCCTGAGACCCAGAGCTGCCTCAGGGAAATTACTTTGAAGACGAAAAATTGAAATTAAGGAAAAAAAAATTCTGACATGTCCCCTCATGTGACACTGTCACATGAGTTGGGACATGTCAATGAAATTTTTATTAAACTTATAAACCCTTCATGAAACCTCATCCCGCCTGTAGATAAGGTTCCATGAGAAATGGGAAGGCCGCCTGGGCTCTTCGCCTGCCCACCAATCTTAGGCAGCAACAGTGGTGTTTTTCCTCATGCTAAGAAGAAACTTCTTCCACTGAAAATTTCACAGAATCATAGAATTTTAATGGCACTGAAGGAGGCCGTTCGGCCCATTGGTCTGTACTGGCTCTCCAAATGAGCATTATTCTGCCGTTTCCCTGTACCCCTGCATATTGTTTATTTTCAAATAATCATCTACTGTCCTCTTGAATGCCTCAATTGAACCTGCCTCCACCGCACTTCAAGGCAGTGCAATCCAGATATGAACCACTCCTTGTTGAAAAAAGATTTTTCTCATATCATATTTGCTTCTTTTTGCAAATTATTTTAAATCTGTGCCCTCTCGTTCTTGATTCTTTTGCGAGCGGGAACATCTTCTCTCTATCTACTGTCTCCATCCTTCTCATGATTTTGAACATCTCCATCAAATATCCTCTTAGCCTCCTTCTCCCCAAGGAGAACAGTCCCAACCTTTCCAATTTATCCTCATAGCTGAAGTTTCTCATCCCTGGAACTATTCTTGTAAACCTCTGTTGCACTCCCTCCATTGTGTTCACACCCTTCCTATAGCGTGGCGCCCAGAACTGTGCACAATACCCTGTCTGAGGTCTAACGCATGTCTTATATAAATTCAGCATAACCTCCTTGCTCTTGTACTCTATGCCCCTGTTAATAAAGTCCAGGATACTATATGCTTTATTAACTGCTTTTTCCACCTGTTCTGCTACCTTCAATGATCTGTGCACATATACACCCAAGTATTTCTGCTTCTGCACCCCTTCAAAATTTCTCCCCTTATTTTATATTGTCTGTCCATGTTCTTCCTACCAAAATGCATCACCTCACACTTTTTCACATTGAACTTCATCTGTCATGTATCTGCCCACTCCATCAACTTATCTATGTCCTTTGAAATTCTACACTGTCCTCCTCACTGTCCACACTCCCAAGCTTCGTATCATCTGCAAACTTTGAAATTATCCCCTGCGCACCAAGATCTAGATCATTAATATATATCAAGAAAAGCAAGGATCCCAATATCGAACCCTGGGAAACTCCACGACAAACCTTCCTCCATCCTGAAAAATATCCATTGACCCTTACTCTCTGCTTCCTATGTTTCAGCCAATTTTGTATCCACATTGCTACTGTCCCTTTTATTCCATGAGCAATAACTTTGCTCACAAGTCTGTTGTGTGGCTCTGTATCACATGCCTTTTGAAATTCCGTGTACACCACATCAACAGTATTACCCTCATCAACCTTCTCTGTTACCTCTTCAAAAAACTCCAGCAAGTTAGTTAAACATGATTCCCCCTTTAGAAATCCATGTTGGCTCTTCCTTATAAATCCTTATTTTTCCATGTGACTACTAATTCTATCCCAAATAATTGTTTCTAGAATCTTGCCCACCACTGAAGTTAAACTGACTACTCTGTAACCGCTGGGCTTATCCTTACAGCCTTTTTTGAACAAGGGCATAGTGTTTGCAATTCTCCAGTCCTCTGGCACCTCCCCTGAGTCCACGGAAGACTGAAAAATTATGGCCAGTGCCCCTGCAGTTTCTACTCTCACTTCCTGCAATATCCTTGGATGTATCTCATCCTGTCCTGGTGCCTTGTCACCTTTATGTACTGACAGTCTATTCAAGACTTCCTCATTATCAATTTTAAACCCTTCTAGTGATTGAGTTTCCTCATCTGTCACCATGGCCTGGGTAGCATCTACCTTCCTGATAAAAACGGACGCAAAGTATTCATTTAATACCTCAACCATGCCCCCTTCATCCATGTGTAAATTCCCTTTTAGGTCCCTAATCAGCCCTACTCCTCCTTTTACTATTATTTTACTATTGCCTATAGAAGACTTTGGGATTCCCCTTTATGTTGGCTGCCAGTCTTTTCTCAGAATCCCTCTTCACTTCTCTAATACGCTTTTTCACTTCCCCCTGAGCCTTCTGTATTCATCTTGGTTCTCAATTGTATTTTCTACCTGACACATATTTTCTTCTTTATCTTTACCTACATCACGGTTGCAGCGGTTCAAGAAGGCAGCTCATCACCACCTTCTCAAGGGCAATTAGGGATGGGCAATAAATGCTGGCTTAGCCAGTGATGCCCATATCCCATGAATGAACAAAAAAAATTCTGTAAACATTACAAAAGGAAAAAAATAAAAGTCTAAGGGCTGTGTGGAGTTTCCCCTTATTCCTCTTCCAAAGAGATGATAAAAAAAGAGTAAATCCAGGACAATTTTCCAAGAACCATGCATGGTGCTTTTGTGTTAAATCTGTGGCTGTGATGGGGTTGTGACATGAAATAAAAACAGAAGATGCTGGAAATACTCAATGGTGTGGCAGCATCTGTGGAGAGAAAAACAGAGTGAATGCTTCATGTTGATGACTTTTCATCAGAACTTATGACGTGACTTGGTTACATTGACTTCCTGCACATAAAATTCACCAGACGTAAGACTTAAGGCATCCTTTGTTAATCTAATGAACTTCTTTGAGGTTGCAGCTTGATTTGCGGATGAGGATTAGACTAAGGATACTGGGGGAAAATCAGCCTGTACTGTTGGTGGCTGAAACAGATGCAACAGAAACTCCTGAGAATTTGGAACGTGGACCCACGGTTTCTATTGATTTCTGGACTGCAACTCAATCAGCATCAGAAATGATGTAAAAATATTTCAATAAGTATCCAGTCTTTCAGGGAAAGAAATGTACTATCCTTACTCCCTCTGACCTTTTCAATGATTCAATATCACACTACGTCATTGACAGTTAATGCCATTTGGAGAATTAGGGACTGATAGTGCAGATTTGCTGGTGTTTCCCACATCCTGAGAAGAAATGTTAAAAATAGGAATTTTAGTTATTTCACAGCTATTGCATTATGGTAGGGTTTGTGGTAGGTGGGAGTGTTTTGTGCTGTAGCATGATTTAGGGGCATATTAACAGCATATTCTTAATGTACCTTCAGAAGGAATACAGAAGTACATTTGGGAGCTAAGACTGCTAATGTAAATGGCGAACACTACTGTATCTGTGAGAACAATTAAAGAAAGACCTGAAACTTGTAACATGGTTACACAGCATTCCACATGAATTTCTGTCCATTGAAAATTTATGAAAATCAAAGAGGGCACAGCAGAAATTTTCGATGTATGCTATGTTAGGTGAGGCTCCACTTCAGGAGTATGATTTTGTAAATTGTCCTCTTTTCTGCATGGCTCATTTTCACACCATGGGCTGGATTTTACAGACCCCACTGGTCACTGCCTACCCATCCATCCTCAACATTGCCCCCATAATACAGGGGTGGGTAAGTCACCCACTAGGCTACCCACCCTTTGGCCTATTGAGACCCTCAAGTGGCCAATTATTTCTCACTTAAGGCCCTCAATCCCCTCTGCTGCCATAGTACACTGGACAGGGTTGCAAGCAGGTCAGAGTAAGAAGGCTGCTTTTTTAACACAACAGGTTAAAAGGCAGGAAGGAAGTGGGTACTTCCTTCAAGGTGTGCACTGTGCGCATCTTGGGCACACCCCACAAGATGTTACTCTCCCTTTGTGCCTCTCCACCTGGCCACCAAAACCACCCCGCCCCCCCTTGCCCCTTCCTAGGGGTGCACTATCCCTTCCTGTCCTAATAGTGCAGGACATATCTCATGGTCACCATTGCTCTTCATTGTGGAGCTGCTTGTGGACCTAGGAGTGCCAACTACTGAGTTCTGGTGCTGCTGGGACTGCTCGAGCTGCCAGCCAATCAGATGGGCTGACAGCTCTGGAGGGCAGAACTTCCTCCCACTGAATGACAGAAGCCCAACCCTTACCTCTTCCAGGTGGCCTGGAGTGTGTTTTGGCTGCTTTGTTTAAAATCTGTCGGTTTGGGACCGACTTTTCAGGTTGGGGGGGCGGTTGCGGGTGGCAAGTAGTATGCACCCTCCCCCCTCTGTAAAATTGAACCCTTATGTACTTATCCACTGGGTCATGCTGATGTTTAAAAATATGGCACAGCAATGCTGGTTTGTTCCTCCAAAGTTTCCTAGTTGATTAGTCCCAAATTTAAGCTTGATCCACATGAGCCCACCACTCATCCCACTAACCCAATCTTACCTCTTGCCACCAATTGAAATAGGGGCCTTTGTTTCTGCTCTGCTTGTCTTGACTTTCCCCTTAACCCTTATTCTTTCTTGTTTGCTCTTTCACGTTATTTATTGCTTGAATACCTATTCTGACTTTTACTCGATTTTAAGTTTACTTGATTTTTTTTTGTCTCCTATTTTATACTTCTGCTTTGGACCTGGTTGTGGCCCAGGTAACTGAACACTCTGTATTTTGGACCTGATTGTCCTATAAGATTTTTCACAGGCTCAATGCTCAGTATTGCCAACCAATGCAGAGCAGCGGCCAACAAAGCCAATAGGATAAAACAAAAACAGAATTACCTGGAAAAACTCAGCAGGTCTGGCAGCATCGGCGGAGAAGAAAAGAGTTGACGTTTTGAGTCCTCATGACCCTTCGACAGAATAGGATGTTCAACTACATAGCCAATACATGTCAACAGAAGTTGTGGTCAAATTGTATAATGCTCTGCTCAGATTATACCGTGAATACTGAGTCTACAGGTGGCAACTGATTTAACTACTGGAGGCTGGTGCCTCATATAGATATAATGAAAAAAAGATGGGAATAACATGGAATTTTGAACCTTGGAAGGAAACATCTGGGCAGTAATCTTATTGAAGTACCTAAGGCCAGGATTTTCCATCCCGGGCCTAAGTCCTGTGGCGGGGGCGGGAAGAGGGAGTATTTCCCTCCGGGGAACCCAGCGGGAAATCGCACGATGTGGGGCTCATTAATTATGCAGCCGGGGGCTTCCCGACGGTGGGACAGGCAGGATGTCATACGCCTGGTGGTCATATCCGGGCACCATATTTGAAAGGCCTCCGAGCAGCTGCTGCTCTCGTCAAATATGAGCAGCAATCTAGGATATGGTATGGAGATAGCAAGCTGTTCTGACACCCAGATTTAGTGACCTGTCCCTGAAGGTACTGCTGAATGCAGTGGAGGAGACGCGTCCTATATCCCAGTGACTGAAGGAGGAGGCTCACCCGACTCTTCAACCCTGCACTGGAAGCAATTGGCGGGGTGTGAACAGTAAACACCGGAGGACAACCCTGCATTGCAGGGAAAGGATGATTGAGATCATCTGTGCCTCCAGGCTAAGTGAACCCTCTATAGCTCAGACTTGCCTCACAGAGTGGGAACTGGGAGATGGACCTCGGTGGACAGGCTATCACCAGTGCTGCCCATGCATAAAGGGCTTTTGAACATGACGCACTGAGGCCTCATAGTCATACTGCAGTCCATGTAGTCTGCAGGTACAAAGGTGACTGCAGTTCACTAACCTTGCCACACAAAAGCTCATATTGTGGAAGGTGGGGTGGACGTGTCTGGCATAGAGGACACTAGCAGCGCAGCAGATGCCAGGCCTCCTTGTGCCTATTTCTTCTATGTGCATGAGCTCACCATTCTAGCGGGTACTGTCAGAGAACCCAAGTGGTCTAGATGCAGTGGAGATTTCACATGGCATAAAGTAGCCAGAGGGTTGCTGCTGTCGACTGTCAGCATGTGTACACCGCCTACATCCCAAGTGCTCTCAAATCATTTTCTTTTCTTGTGCAGGACAAACAAGGGCACAACATCTGTGAGACAGAGAGAGGAGAGAAGGAGGCATGGCTGTACTCAGGAACCTGATGCCATTCAAAGAGTGGGCTGCCCAGCTGGCAAGGGAGGGTCAGGAATGAGCATGTGGTGTCCGGCCTCCATCCAGTAAGGAACAAAGCTTAATGTCTTAGCAACCTAAGGCTCATGCATGGTGCCATGTTGGAAGCAGCCCATGCTTCACTCATTCTCTCCTCTCGCAATTGCAGGTGCCACCAAGAATAGGGTGAGGCCAAATCCTGAGGCTGAGTCCACCACATCCAGCAGCTCATAGATGAGCAAAGAAGAGGAGGATGAACAAGACGTTTCACATGTAGAGCCTTCACAGCAGTCACCTGCACCATCCACCAGCCCAAAGATACAGTCCTCAGTGGGTTCAAGAGTTAGTTCATGCTGGGTCTCACGTTCTGGTACTCACCACATGGACACATTTCTGCAGCAGGAGGAGGCAGGGATAGCCAAGCACACCAGCACTCGGAGGACTACTGGGGAAGAAGAAAAGTCCAAGTCAGATGATGAGCCTTTGGGACCTGTCCTACACAGGATGCTTGACATGCAGCAGGATGCGGGGGAGCATCAGGCAGAGGTGTCAGAGACCTTCAACAGGGTGGCACATTGAGGTTGAGGAGTCTATTAGCCTGTTCTTTGATGAAGTGGTACCGACATGTGCATTCATTGAGGTCTCCATGGGGAGGGTGGCGGACTCCATGGAGAACCAGGTCTAGCAGAATGACCAGTTTCTGCTGGAGCTGCATGCAGACGTGCATTTCATCACAGTATTCATGGGTGAGGTTTTGTAGTGGCTAGGCAAGAGAGTGACAGGGCACCTTGACTTTCACCCAGATGCCCTATCTCCTCAAGGAGTCAGGTAGTTGCCCTCAGGCACCCAAAAGGAAGAGGAGTGACAGCCGGACACCCCAGAACCTCCACTCAGGACCCTTAAAGAGTGTGCGGCCCTTCAGTCTGAGATTCCATCAGCCTCAGCCTCTGTGAGAGTGTAGCTGCACCAGAGCAGGAGACTCAAGTAAATCAGGGCCCTCTAAGTCTCGAGAACACATAGAACCCCTACCAAAGTATCAAAGGCAACAGGGCATAGTGGTCAGCAAGCTGCCTCCACCCCTGCTGCAGAGGTCGAGGGAGCACCTAGACACAGTAGCAGAGTATGCAAAGTAAAGAAGTTCTGATTTCCCATGTTGTTGCACAAGTGCACTATAGTTGTTCGTTGTTCAAAGAGTTTTATAAGTAGACTACACTTACGCTTTAATCAGGTCTGACATGGTTTCATTGAGATTCTTACACATTAAATGTGTGCCCCCCTCCCCCATCTTCAGAGGGATACCCAGGCTGGGTCTATGTCCCCCAGAATCATGCATATGCAGGGAGGCAAAGGTATTTGCCAAGGTCATTGCGAGACATATGCAAGAATTCTCCCATGCTCGCTGAGCCTTTGACCTTCACACACTCATCTGTTCCAGTGCTCTAGAATTTAAGTACTACATGCTGGAGTTCCCCTTCAGTTGTCCAGTTGAAATAACCTGCAGCTCCACCCACTCATAATGAGCTAATTCCCATGCAACATCTCAAGATCTCCACCATGAGGCACTGGATAGTTGTGAGAGGCCATGGTTCATGTTACGTTCGATGTGCAGTCCAAGATCATTACCCCTTCCCCGTGACCCAGTCGACCACCTCCGCCCCCCACCAAAAACATTGACCCCCAGGTGTAACATTTGACCTTCTCATAGTTACCCTTGAACCCATCCTCATCGCCCTCCATTCCATGCAGGTGAATGTCACGTCCCCTAGCTTCCTAAGGATCACACCCCCATCACAGTAGATCTGCCCCTCCTCATTCTGCCTATCCCAAGAATCTGTTTGTACTTCATATCTCCACCAACATCACTCAATAACCCTTCACCCATCATCACCGAACGCTCACCCTCCCACCCTACTGGCTCCCACTGCTCCCTTTAACCTTCACCATCCCTTCTTGTCAACAATTCCCTCAGTATGCTCCCTCAGGACTCATCAGTTGATAGCACAGAACCTTCCCTCTGAACCCCCTTTCCTCACTACCCTCCCACTGTCCATACTCACCTGCACATACCCACACTGTACATAATCCAACACAGCCCTTCCCACCCTCCACTCCATAAACCAGATCATCCATTTGTTAGGAAATAGAGATAGTTTAAGTAAATTTTATGTGTATTTGGATGTTAGGAATAAGGTATATCTTTAAGTTTAATTTATATCTTTTTTTTTGTTTGTGGCTTAAAAGGTGAAACCTGGAACTAGTTTAATTTTTAGTGGAGACAGCAGGTCTGAAGCTGTTTGTATACTTGCATTTCTAATGAGTTTTTTTACGACTGTTGGAAAAGTTAAAGCAAACATAGGAGTAGGAAAAAACTGTGCTGTTGCCTAGCAACAGAGGTCCAGAGAAGAAGACCCACCCACCCCACATACACACACACAAACACAGAAAATAACTAGAAGAAGCTGTTTGAGTTCAGTTGGAAGCAGTTGCCACCAGAAGCAGGTTTCCCCAAAGAAACTAAAGAATGAAGTCCCCAAGTCCAGGGGAGTGGAACAGGAGTAAGTCCCAAGAAGGCCTTCTAGTCTGAGGAAGGGCAGCAACCTGGAAAAGATCCTGTTAAGTGAAGTTAAGAGTGAGGAGCAAAGTAAGGTTCCCAGCCTCAAGCTTAAAGGAAGAAAAGCTGCAGGAAACAGATTTAAAGTGATATAAAAGCTTGTGAGAAGTCAGAAGGTCCAAAGAGACAACTGAAGTTCTGTAACTCTTTGCTTTGGGCATCTGAAGCAGTGGTTCTGTTGACAGCTGAGTTGGTGAGAGATTGCACGGAAGAAAGCTTGAATGCATGCAGTGACCCAGGGGAGAGGAACATAGGAAGGGGGGTTAGAAACCCTGGAGGTGAACCCTTGCGGAAGGCGTCAGAGAGAAAGCGTCGGTTTGGGAGAAGATTCCAAAGAGAGTTCTTGGAGAATGGAGATTGGAAACCCTCGTGTGAAAGATGAAGTTCAATGAGACTGTTTGGCTCACAGTGTGACAAGCATCTGGGGGGAGTTGATGAGAGATCCATAGCATCTGTCTGGGATGGAATCTGTCACTTGGTTTCAGAATGTTGTGTGTCTGACCACATGTCACCTAATGGTTTACATGGACTGTGTACTGTTTTTATTATCTTGTTAAAAGTTCATCAACTGACTTCTGTGACTCTGTTCAGTAGCCACTCCCGAAATCTCTAAACAAAAAAAAAGTTAGGAACTATCAAGCTGAGTTCCACCCTGGGATCAGGCTTGTCCAGTTGCAATATCAGCTGGGATCATAACATATTCCATGATCCCCACAGCATCCCACTCTTTCCCCTACCACCTACTCTGCTTCCCTCAGGCCTACACACCTGCCCAATCTCTTCATTGCTCTCTTCCCCCTCTAATGCATCCCCACCATCCTCCCACAACATAGACCAGTGTCACCCAACAGTACCTCATTCAGCTGCCCACCAGAAGCTTGAGGATCCACGTCCTTGAACCACCAGCAGCTCGAGGATCTATGTCCTGGAACCACCAGCAGCTTGAGGATCCATGTCCTTGAACCTCCAGCAGCTTGAGGATCCACATGTTGGAACCTCCAGAAGTTCGAGGATCCACGTCCTGGAACCACCAGCAGCTTGAGGATCCACGTCCTGGAACCACCAGCAGTTCGAGGATCCATGTCCTGGAACCACCAGCAGTTCGAGGATCCACGTCCTGGAACAACCAGCAGTTCGAGGACCCATATGATAGATTTTCCACACACCCACTGCTGCACTTGTTATCCAGGGTCCAAATTTGTTGGAGACCTTCTTCTCTTTCACTCTCCGCAAACTGTCCCAAGTCTTCAGGTAAGTCCTGATATATGCACGCCATGTTGGTCCGGGCGTGTTCCAGCACAGCATGAAATTTTGCTGGTGGGGGTGACAATTGGGCAGTAAGGGAAAATTCTAGTTGGGGTTCATTTGCATCCTGCCAGTGGGATGCCAAAGAGCTTCCTGACAGCCTCTGCAAGAATGGCAATCCACTATTACCCTGCCACAACAATTGGCACCGCAAGTTGCCGCCATCGATTCCTGCCGTTGGGAAACTGATTTCACAGTTCACAGAATGCCATAATTTTAACATCACAGAAAGAAGCCATTTGGCCCATCATGTTTGCATGGGCTCTCCAAATAAGCATTGTGAGCTAGTGCCATTGCCCTGCCTTTTCCCCATACCCCTGCACATTTTGAACAGAAACAAGATCATCTAATGCCCTCATGAATGCCTCAATTGAATCTACCTCCAACACACTTCCAGGCAGTGCTTTCCAGACCCAAACCACTCGTTGTGTGAAAAAGTTTTTTTTCCATGTCACGTTCGCTTCTTTTGCAAATCACTTTAAATCTGTGCCCTCTCATTCCTGAACCTTTCATGAGCAGGAACAGCTTCTCCCTATTGACTCTGTCCTGCCCCCTCATGATTTTGAACATTTCTATCAAATCTCCCCCTAGCTACCTTCTCTCCAAGGAGAACAGTCCCAATCTCTCCAATCTATCTTTGTAACTAAGGTTTCTCATTCCTGGAACCATTCTTGCAAACTTCTTCTGCACTCTCTCCAATGTGTTTACATCCTTCTTATAATATGGTGCCCAGAACTGTACACAATATTCCAGCTGAGGTCTAATGAGTGTCTTATATAAATTCAGCATAACCTTCTAGCTCTTGTACTCTATGCCCCTATTAATAAAGCCCAGGATACTATACGCTTTATAAACTGCTCTCTCCACCTGTCCTGCCACCTTCAATGATCTATGCACATATATACCCAAGTCTTTCTGCTCCTGCACCCCCTTCAAAATTTCACCCCTTATTTGATATCATCTGTCTATGTTCTTCCTACCAACATGCATCACCTCTTCTCCACATTGAACTTCATCTGCCACCTATCTGCCCACTCCACCATCTGGTCTATGTCCTTTTCAAGTTCTGCACTGACCTCCACACAGTTTACAAAATTCCCAAGCTTCGTATCATCCGCAAACACTGAAATTGTCCCCTGCACACCAAGATGTTGGTCCATGACAGTATCGGTAGGAGTGGCCACCACACAGTCGTAGTGGAGATGAAGTCCTGCCTTCATATTGAGAATACCCTCCATTGTGTTGTGTGGCACCACCATCGTGCTAAATGGGATACATTTCAAACAGATCTAGCAACTTAAGACTGGGCATCCATGAGGCACGGTGGGCCATCAGCAGCAGCATTGTACTCGAACACAATCTGTAACCTAAGATAAAAGTATAATACTGCAAATGCTGGAAATCTGAAACAAAAACAGAAAATGTTGGAAAAACTCAGCAGGTCTGAGAGCATCTGTGGAGACAGAAAAACAAAGTTAAAGTTTCGAGTCAGTATGACCCTTCTTCAGAGCAACCTGTAACCTCATGGCCCGGCATATCCCCCACTCTAGCATTACCATCAAGCCTGAAGAATGCAGGAAGGCATGCCAGAAGCAGCACCAGGCATACCTGAAAATGAAGTGTTAACCTGGCGAAGCTATAACAGAGGACTAAGTGCATGCCAAACAGCATAAGCAGCAAGTGATATACAGACCTAAGTGCTCCCACTACCAACAAATCAGATCTAAGCTCTGAAGTCCTGTCACATCCGGTCGTGCATCGTGGTGGACAATTAAATAACTCACTGGAGGAAATATCCCCATCCTCAATGATGGAGGAGCCCAGCTCATCGGTGCAAAAGATAAGGCTGAAGCATTCACAACAATCTTCAGCCAGAAGTGCCAAATGGATGATCCGTCTCGGCCTCCTCCGGTGATCCCCAGCATCACAGATGCCAGTCTTCAGCCAATTCGATTCACTCCACGTGATATCAAGAAATGGCTGAAGGCACTGGATATTGCAAAGGCTTTGGGCCCTGACAATATTCTGGCAACAGAGCTGCAGGTTTGTGCTCCAGAATTTGCCGTGCCCCTAGCCAAGCTGTTCCAGTACAGCTACAACACCGGCATCTACCCAGCTGTGTGGAAAATTGCTCAGGTATGTCCTGTGCAAATCCAACCTGGCCAATTACTGTCCCATCAGTCTACTCTCGATCATCAGTAAAGTAATGGAAGGGGTCATCAACACTGCTATCAAACAGCGCTTGCTTAGCAATAACCTGCTCACTCACACCCAGTTTGGGTTCTGCCAGGGCCGCTCAGCTCCTGACCTCAATGCAGCCTTGGTTCAAACATGGGCAAAAGAGCTGAACTCCCGATGTGAGGTGAGAGTGACTGCCCTTGACATCAAGGCAGCATTTGACCGAATGTGACGTCAATGAGTGCTAGCAAAACTGGAGTCAATGGGAATCAGAGCGAAACCTCTCCACTGGTTGGATTCATACCTAGCACAAAGGAAGATGGTTGTGGTTGTTGGAGGTCAGTCATCTCAGCTCCAGGAGATCACTGCAGGTGTTCCTAAGGGTAGTGTCCTCAGCCCAACCACCTTCACTGCTTCATCAATGACCTTACTTCCATCACAAGGCCAGAAGTGGGGATGTTCACTGATGATTGCACAATGTTCATCACCATTCGTGGCTCCTCAAATATTAAAGCAGTCCATGTCCAAATGCAGCAAGGCCTGGAAAATATCCAGGCTTGGGCTGCCAAAGTGGCAAGTAACATTCACGCCACACAAGTGTCAGGCAATGACCATCTCAACAAGAGAGAATCCAACCATCGTACTTGATGTTCAATGGCATTACCATAACTGAATCCCCCACTATCAACATCCTCGGGGTTACCATTGACCAGAAACTGAACTGGACTAGCCATATAAATACTGTGGCTACAAGAGCAGGTCAGAGGCTAGGAATAGTGTGACGAGTAACTCACTGCTTGACTCCCCTTAGCCTGTGCACCATCTACAAGGCATAAGTCCGGAGTGTGATGGAATACTCTCCATTTGCCTGGATGAGTGCAGCTCCCAGAATACTCAAGAAGCTTGACACTGTCCAGGAAAAAGCAGCCCGCTTGATTGTTTGTGGATGTGGTGCCATACACTCCCTCCACCACCAACACACAGTAGCAGCAGTGTGTACCATCTACAAGATGCACTGCAGGATTTCCCCAAGGCTCCTTCTACAGCACCTTCCAAGCCCACGACTACTACCATCTAGAAGGACAAGGGCAGCAGATAGATGAGAACACCACCAAAAACCAAACAAAACAAAATCAGAACAAAACCCAAAAATATTGGAAAAACTTAGCAGGTCTGACAGCATCTGTGGAGAGAAAGGCAGAGTTAATGTTTCAAGTCCATATGACTCTTCTGCAATGGCATTGGTCTCAAGAAGTGTCATATGGACTTGAAATGTTAACTCTATCTTCCTCTCCACAGATGCTGTCAGGCCTGCTGAGTTTTTCCTGCATTTTTGGTTTTTGTTCCAGATTTCCAGCACCCGCAGTATTTTGCCTTTACCATCACCAGGAAGTTCCCCTCCAAGTCACTCACCATCCTGACTTGGAAACATATCGCTGTTCCTTCACTGTTGCTGGGTCAAAATCCTGGAACTCCCTTTCTAACACCACATGGACTGCAACAGTTCAAGAAAGCAGCTCATCACCACCTTCTCAAGGGCGATTAGGGATGGGCAATAAATGCTGGCCCAGCCAACAAAGCCCACATCCCATGAGTGAAAATTAAAAAAAATATATATCAGGAAAAGCAAGGGTCCCAATATTTACCCCTGAGGAACTCCACTACAAACCTCCCTCCAGCCCGAAAAATATCCATTGACCACTACTTTCTGCTTCCTATTTTTCAGCCAATTTTGTATCCACGTTGCTACTGTCCTTTTTATTCCATGAGCAATAACTTTTCTCACAAGTCTGTTGTGTGGCACTGTATCAGATGCCTTTGAAAGTCCATGTGCACCATGTCAACAGCATTACCCTCACCAGCTTTTCTGTTACCTCTTCAAAAAACTGCAGCAAGTTAGTTAAAGATGATTTCCCCTTTAGAAATCTATGCTGGGCTCTTCCATATCAACCCATACTTTTCCATGTGACTAGTAATTCTATCCCAAAGAATTGTTTCTAGAATCCTGCCCACCACTGAAGTTAAACTGACTGCTCTGTAATTTCTGGGCTTATCCTTACAATCTTTTTTGAACAAGGGCATAATCTTTGCAATTCTCCAGTCCTCTGGCACCTCTCCTGAGTCTAGGGAAGATTGAAATATCATGGCCAGTGCCCCTGCAACTCCCAAGTGATTGTCCACCCCCTGCTCGCCACGACTCCCGTGATGGTAGATTCTGCCCTGAGATAGTAAATGGCCTTAAACAGGTACACTGAAAAATCACCTTTGAATAAATTGCAAGAGTGGAACATGAGGATACTGATTCAAACTATTAAGAGGCAAATTTTAGGCTGATACCTGATAATTCTGTTCATACATAGCATGTACTGCCAAAGTAATGGAGATAAAAAAAACTTTTGAATCATTTGAGAAACAGTTGGTAGCTGCAATGGGGCAATGCCATGCCTTCCTAAATGAATGGACTATAATGAGCCAAACAACTTTCTTCCTTCATGTTATCCATTGTAATTTCTGATAAACAATCAAACTGAATTACACTGAATTGGCCTGAAGTAACTTGTTGGCGACACATCGGCTGAGCAGTATCAAATTGAGTTTCTGCTTGAATGTTGAGTTGAAAATATTGTTGTTCACTTCCAAACACAACTTTCACCGATTGTTTTGAACCATACACTGCAAAATTTGTAGTATTGTGGGTGATGTTTTCTGAGACTAGTCACTGATTGTGAATCCTCCTGCACAGTCCTGTTATGTAACTCAGGAGAGAAATCAAAAGGGGCATTAAAAGTAGTAGAATAAAAGGAGAAAATGCTAGAAAACCTCAGCAGGTCTGGCAGCATCTGTGGAGAGAGAAACAGAGTTAACATTTTCAGTCTGTGTGACTTCTTCAGAGCTAAAGAGAAGCACTTCTCTTTCTTTGTACTATAAATTTGTTATAACAATATTGGAGGTGGGTAAAAAGGTCATTTGATTGGGTGTGAGGGTTTAACACAGGAGGTCAAGTGATTAAATCTCCAAGAATACTTCCAATCAGGATTGACAGCCCTACCTCACACAGAGAAGGCAGTTACCAGGAAATCATGGGCAAACTTGTAGTTCTTCAAAAAGCTGCCAGAGATGATGTAGGGTTTGAGAAAACTTTGCCCATGTTTTACACCAGCATGATGAGATGATGTAATTGCCTCTCCTTTATGAAGTACATTCCAGGAACCATGTCATCATAATAGATAACTTGTTCTCCATAGCTGTGTTAGAAAATTTCCAGGGACATTTGGTTCATATACAAAACAAGCATTTATTATGCTTTCATGAACCAGAGTTCAATGGAAAGTTGTTTAGGATAGCTAAATGGCACAAAGCAGCCCCATGTGTCATAACAATTTACAGGATGTGTTATAAGAAGAGCAAATGGTCCACCTGGTGGTGAAAATATAGCATACTGTTCAGAAGTCTTCACCATGACTGTTTATAGCAGTGGTTTACAGCCTTTTTTTGGTTAAGAAACCCTATAACATGAAACAAAAACAGAATTACCTGGAAAAACTCAGCAGGTCTGGCAGCATCGGCAGAGAAGAAAAGAGTTGACGTTTCGAGTCCTCATGACCCTTCGACAGAACTTGAGTTCGAGTCCAAGAAAGAGTTGAAATATAAGCTGGTTTAAGGTGTGTGGAGGGGGCGGAGAGAGAGAGAGAGAGAAGTGAGGGGGGGTGTGGTTGTAGGGACAAACAAGCAGTGATAGAAGCAGATCATCAAAAGATGTCAACAACAATAGAACAAAAGAACACATAGGTGTTAAAGTTGGTGATATTATCTAAACGAATGTGCTAATTAAGAATGGATGGTAGGGCACTCAAGGTATAGCTCCAGTGGGGGTGGGGAGAGCATAAAAGATTTTAAGATATTTAAAAATAATGGAAATAGGTGGGAAAAGAAAAATCTATATAATTTATTGGAAAAAAAAGGAAGGGGGAAACAGAAAGGGGGTGGGGATGGGGGAGGGAGCTCACGACCTAAAGTTGTTGAATTCAATATTCAGTCCGGAAGGCTGTAGAGTGCCTAGTCGGAAGATGAGGTGTTGTTCCTCCAGTTTGCGTTGGGCTTCACTGGAACAATGCAGCAAGCCAAGGACAGACATGTGGGCAAGAGAGCAGGATGGAGTGTTAAAATGGCAAGCGACAGGGAGGTTTGGGTCATTCTTGCGGACAGACCGCAGGTGTTCTGCAAAGCGGTCGCCCAGTTTACGTTTGGTCTCTCCAATGTAAAGGAGACCACATTGGGAGCAACGAATGCAGCAGACTAAGTTGGGGGAAATGCAAGTGAAATGCTGCTTCACTTGAAAGGAGTGTTTGGGTCCTTGGACGGTGAGGAGATAGGAAGTGAAGGGGCAGGTGTTGCATCTTTTGCATGGGCATGGGGTGGTGCCATAGGAGGGGGTTGAGGAGTAGGGGGTGATGGAGGAGTGGACCAGGGTGTCCCGGAGGGAGCGATCCCTACGGAATGCCGATAGGGGGGGTGAAGGGAAGATGTGTTTGGTGGTGGCATCTCCGATACTGAACGTTCAGTGCTCAGCAAAGGACTTAGTTTCATACCCTTACGCCCTCACCTCAATGAATTTCGGGCTCGGCATGATGCTGAACTCTTCTTCCGCCGTCTTCGTCTGTGATTTTTGTGATTTTCAAGCCCGGTAAAATGTAACATTAAAAAGGAATACCAATGTACTTTTATTCTGAACAATTCCCCTTTAAAGCACTTTGGGCACAAAATTCATTCGCTCTGAATGTTGGGCTGCAGTTCGAGATAAGATACCAAGTTTGTTCATGTCATTTCCCTAAAAGTAGTGTTTTCATGAGCAGCTTGCACACAGCCCTGGACTCCATTTTGCTGTCAGCATTCTCTGCACACCTCAGGGTTCTGAGCAGCGTTGTGGAGAAACCAAATACTCCATGCAGACTTCCCTTTTCAAAGGCATGGTCCCTATAAAAGAGAATTTTCAGCAATGCTCTGCAGGCTGTTGGATAGTTGTATTTTTGCCACTGGGGAACAAGGTATGGCAGACCAGGAGATGGAGAGGCTCCCCACTTTAGTGACATCATCTGCACACACACCAAGTTTGAGGCCAGAAAGGAGGCCATGTTTCCAGGGGGAGGTAGGAAGTCGTCAAGGCTAAACCTCCATAGGAAATGGGAGCAGGTGGCAAAGGTGGTCAATGTGTAGCTCTCAGAACCTGTCAGCACTACCAGGAAAAAGCTTAATGACCCCAAGGTCAATGTATCTGCACACTACAGGTAGAATCTTCCCAGTCCCTCAGAGGTAGGTTTGAAGGTGGGGCTGGGAGCAAACTTGAAGGTTAGATTGCCAGGTCGGTGATGGGAACAGGAGGCAATCTTGTGAGAGGAGGCTGAGCAGCAGTAGTGGCTACCCCGCCAGATTTAGGGGTAATCAGTAGTGATCAACTAATGAAGGGGTTAGGGAGTACTGCAACGAGAACTTCCCAAAGGCAGAGTGGACTCCTGCCGAATGTCCAGCTCATCAGCTCCATGCAGTTGGCCTCCCAGAGGCAGACCGAGGGGCCATCGGAGCCAGTGGCTCCATATGCCCCAGTGATTGGGTTGCAGGTAATAAAGGCTGCATTTGCAGCCCAAATGATTCCTCCGGAGGTGTTTTCCCTTTGCTCCAAAGGATCTACTGGCTTTGTCCCTCATCAATTTTGAAATTCTTTTGTACATTCTCCTTTCTGTCTGAGTAGTTCCCACCTCTCCCATGGGGGATTGCCAGTTGTTCCCAGCTCTCTGATTGGGCCCACAGCCTCAGGAACCTGTTCACCCTCCTTAATTGGATGGCAGATGTGGAAATGGCCAATTAGGAGGCTGCCTCCTAGAAGATCATGCCAGGGATCCTGCCCATAGTGTGTTTAACCTAATGAAACATCCTAAGGCGGAGATTTGTAAAACCAAGTACAACACTGAGCCAAATTGTGAGATATTAGGTTAGATCTCCAAATGTTTGGTCAAAGAGGTAGGTTTTAAGGAATGTTTTGAAAGCGGACAGGGAGGTGGAGAGGTGTAGGAAGGGTATTCCAGATTTTGGGGTCTTTGCAACTGAAGGCACAGCCGCCAATGGTGGAGCAATTAAAACCTGGGATGTACAAGAGGCCAGAATTAGAGGAGTGCAAATATCTCAGAGGTTGGAGGAGGTTACGAAGATAGAAAAGGGTGGGGCCATGGAGGGATTTAAAAAGAAGGATGAGAATTTTAAAAACAAGTAGCAGTGGGTTTCAAATATTTTTTGTTCCCTCCCATTTTGGCAATTGGAGTGCTCTGACCACGCGTCTCGTTCCCTCCCATTTTGGCCAACTGGAGTGCTCTGACCACTTGTCTCGTTAATATTTGCCATTAAATCATTGTCAATTGTCATAAAAACTCAAGTGGCTCACTAATATCCTTTAGGGAAGGAAATCTGCCGACCTTACCTGGTCTGGTCTACATGTGACTTCAGACCCACTATAATATGGTTGACTCAAATACCTTCTGAAACGACCGAGCAAGCCACTCAGTTGTTTCAAACCACTACAAAGTCTCAACTGGAATGAAACTGGACTGACCACCTGGCACCGACATAGGCACCGGAAACAACAACAGCACACCGAACTCTGTTGACCCTGCAAAGTCCTCCTTACTAACATCTGAGGGCTTGTGTCAAAATTGGGAGAGCTGTCCCACAGTCTAGTCACAGACTCGTACCTTACAATGTTCCAGACACCACCATCACCATCCCGGGTTACGCCTTGTCCACCAACAGGACAGACCCACTGGGACTGCAGTTTACAGTTGGAAGGAGTTGCCTGGGAGTCCTGAATATCGACTCCGGACCCCATGATACCTCATGGCATCAGGTCAAACATGTTCAAGAAAACCTCCAGCTGATTATCACGTACCGCGCCCCACCCCGCCCCTCGGCTGATGAATCAGCACTTGCTCATGTTGAACACCACTTGGAACGCAGCACTGACGGTGGCAAGGACACAGAATGTACTCTGGATGAGGGACTTCAATGTCCATCACCAAGTAGCACCACCACTGACCGAACTCGCTGAGTCCTAAAGGACGTAGCTGCAAAACTGGGTTTGCGGTAAGTGCTGAGGGAACCAACGAGAGGGAAAACCTTGCTTGACCTCATCCTCATCAATGTACCAATCGCAGATGCATCTGTCCATGACAGTATCGGTAGGAGTGAGCACAGTACAGCCCTTGTGGAGACAAAGTCCTGTCCCCACATTGAGAATCTTGTCTATCTGTGGCATTACTACCATGCTAATTGGGATAGATTTCGAACAGATCTAGCAACTCAACACTGGGCATCCATGTGGTGCTGTGGGCCAACAGCAACATAATTGTACTCACCATAATCTGCAACCTCATGGCCCAGCATATTCCGCACTCTACTATTACCACCAAGCTGGGGATCAACCCTGGTTCAATGAAGAAGTGCTGGATGGCATGCCAGGAGCAGCACCAGGCATACCTAAAAACTTGGTGTCAACTTGGTGAAGCTATAGCACAGGACAACTTGCATACCAAACAGCAAAAGCAGCATGCAATAGACAGCGCTAAGTGATCTCATGACCAACGGATCAGACTGAAGCTCACCGGAGGAGGATTCACTAACATCCCCAACCTCTATAATGGAGGAGCCCAACACATCAGTGCAAAATACAAGGCTGAAGCAGTTGTAGCCATCTATAGTCAGATGTGCCGAATTGATGATCCAGCTCGGCCTCCTCTGGAGGTCCCCAACATCACAGATGCCAGTCTTCAGCCAGTTCAATTCACTCTACGTGATATCAAGAAATGGCTGAAGGCACTGGAAACTGCAAAGGCTATAGGGCCTGACAACATTCCGGCAATAGCACTGAAGACCTATGTTCCAGAACTAGCTGCACACTTTGCCAAAATGTTTCAGTACAGCTACAGCATTGGCAACTAACTAGCATTGTGGAAATTGCATAGGTATGTCCTGTCCACAAAAAGCAGGACAAATCCAACCCACCCCATCAGTTTACTCACGACTACCAACAAAATGATGGAAGGTGTTGTCAACAGTGTTATGAAGCAGCATTTACTCAGCAATAACCTGCTCACTGACGCTCAGTTTTGGTTCCACCAGGGACATTCAGCTCATGATCCAATTACAGCCTTCGTGCAAAAATGGATAAAAGACCTGAGCACAAGATGCGAGGTGGGTGACTGCCCTTGACATCAAGGCTGCATTTGACCAAGTGCGGCATCAAGAAGCCCTGGAAAAACTGGAGTCAATGGGAATCAGGGGGAAAAGTCTCTGGTGGTTGGAGTCATACCTAGCACAAAGGAAGATGGTTGTGGTTGTTGGTGGTCAGTTATCTCAGTTCCAGGACATCACTGCAGGAGTTCCCCAGGACAGTGTCCTCTGTCCAGCCATCTTCAGCTGCTTCATCAATGACCTTCCTTCCACCATAAGGTCAGAAATAGTCAATCGCTGATGATTGCATAATGCTCAGCACTATTTGAGACTCCTCAGATACTGAAGCAGTCCATGTCCAAATGCGTCAGGACCAGGACAACATGCAGACTTGGGCTGATAAATAGCAACATTCACGCCATACAAATGCATGGCAATGACCATCTCCAACAAGAGAGAATCCAACCGTCTCCCCTTGACATTCAATGGCATTACCATCATCGAATCTCCCACTATCAAAATCCTGGGGGGTTACCATTGACCAGAAACTGAACTGGACCAGCCATATAAATACTGTGGTTATAAGAACGGGTCAGATGCTGGGAATTCTGTGGCAAATAACTCACCTCCTGAATCCCCAAAGCCTGTCCACTATCCACAAAGCACGTCAGGTGTGTGAAGGCATACTCTCCACTTGCCTGGATTAGTGCAGCTCCGACAACGCTCAAGAAACTCAATGTCATTCATGACAAAGCAGCCCACTTGATTGACATCCCAACCACCACCTTCAATATTCACTCCCTCCACCACCGACGTACAGTGGCAGCATCTACAGGATGCACTGCAGCAACTTACCACGGCTGCTTTGACAGCACCTTCCAAAATCACGACCACTACCATGTAGGAGGACAAGGACAGCAATGCTTGGGAACACTACCACCTGCAAGTTCCCCTCCAACCTACACACATTCTTGACTTGGAAATATGTCACCATTCCTTCATTGTCACTGGGTCAAAATCCTGGAAATCTCTTCCTAACAGCACTGTGTGTGTACCTACACCACATGGAGTACAGCAGTTCCACAAAGCAGCTCACCACCATCTTCTCAAGGGCAATTAGGAATGGGCGGTAAGTGCCCAAATCCCATGTAATAACAAAAAAAACTATCCAGACTGATATTAGCTAATTCAACAGAGGGCTTCTGATCATTAACAAAACAAAGCATGCAAGCCTCAGGAAGAAGAGTAATGCTGAACCTTATTTATTTAAGCACCAGAATTAGAATCCAGAATTGAAAAGAAATATCAATTTCCTTTTAAATGAATGGAAGCCATGCAAAGGTGCATTCAGCAGTTGAGGCAAGTTCCCCAAAGTATGAAATCAGCTCTTTTTGGATAAATTTCATAATTACAAATGTAAAATCTTCACTGCAGCAGTGCAATTGGGCAGTGTAATAGAATATAATTGTTCTTCCCCATTAAAAGATTAAAGATGGTAACTTGTTGCAGGTTTGTTAATAGAACTGAAAATGGGTTGATTTAAAAGTGTTTTTTTTTATGAATGTCCAGACTTCCATCTGTGAGTAACCTGATTTAAAAATCACAGAAAATGAGTAAAACCTTTGCTGAACCATTTAATAGTTTCATTTTTGTGCACTATTCAGTTTCTTAAATATTTTTCAGATGAAAGACCTTTTAAAATGTGTCAATTAGTGTCTGTGCATGAAAGAAAAGCAGTGCAATTTGAAGAACCTTCCCTGAGCAGCAGAATTGGAGGTGGAATCTTGCAATTTTAGTTGGGGGTGAGGGAAGGGGTAAGGCCAGTTTTGTGAGCATGACTTAATCCGGGCAAATTGAATCTAAAACCAGTATGAAACATTGCAGAAAAGAATGACTATAAGTGGTTTTGGGCACAATTCACCTATGTTTAAAGCTTCCTGATTTTATGCACTGGTATGGATACTGCCTGGTCTGCACTAATATTACTAACGCAAAGCAAGTAGAAGCTAAGGAAAGGGGAGTTATTGTTATTTTTTACTTACCATCTGATTTTTAAAAGCAGGAACAATGCATCCTTGAGACAAGATCACATTCCTTAAGAGTTTTAACTGTATCTAAGTTCTTATGCAGGATACAACAGAGTCAAGTCCAACAAGCAGTTGTGAAAACTGGAAGGAAGACAGCAGAATTTGAAGAAGCTCCCGAACGCAGACAATTTTGCAAATGGCCATGCAAGTGCTCTCGCAAACCGTTATGTTTACCTGGAGTAAGTCTGGTTACTGATGGCTGTGGATGTTGCAAAACCTGTGCAAAGCAATTCGGGGAGCTCTGCACTGAAGCTGACACCTGTGACCCTCACAAGGACTTGTACTGTGACTATTCTGGCGATAGGCCTAAGTACGAATTTGGAATATGCGCCTGTAAGTTAAATCCTAGTAATTTTCTGTTCAAATTTTATGAAAATAATGAAATAGAATCTTTTAATTCACTCAATCATTATAATTGATTGTAGTGGTTTTGTCCACATTGTGAAAGGAATAATCTGTCCACTTAAGACACATTTAGACTATTAGGAATGGCATATGTATTTCAAAGATGCCACATCTGTAGTATCTAAAAATATTTACATGTGCTGCAAAAAGATGGAATATTTATTCTTTATTTTTGAAATGAGAAGTTTTTTTTTCCCTCACAATTACTGGCTTACCCGTTGAGGGAATTATAGAAAACTACCGGTCCCAACAAAAGCAGTCCATGTTAAAGAATATGTATTCAGTGATATTCACAATCATATACTTGATGACCTCAGAAGTGTGATTCTTCTAATGCCTGATCTATTACCACATCTAAGAGTTTGGCGGATGTGAGGAGCTGCTGTTAGCCACCATAAGAATAAAGGGAGGGTGGTGACCAAATATGGTTTGCCTGTGGGTTGCAAGTCCTAAGAGGCAGGAGGTTCCTGAGACTTTGCGAATCTGCAAGAATTATAAAATATAATGCCAATGGTATCTCTATCCTTTCATTATTGAGGTTGGTCCAAGACCAAACCAGCTCTATTACATCTATCAATGATAGCCAGTGTGAAAGTCCTACTTCCTTATGTCAGGATCCATGCACCACAGATGCTTCCTGACTTAAGCAGGGGAAACTGACTGAATGTCAACACTAAATGCATTGATGGAAAATGTGGAATAAATATCCTGCTTCAAAGTTTTAACAGACAAATCAGACACCTTTGGATTATTGTCTGACACCTTTCATTTGATTATTTGATCTGTGCCTTGAATGTTGAACTGTTAAATAGTATTTGTGGCAAAAACACTTAGCTATTAGTACTGGCTTGTACTGGTACAGTAGTTAAAAACTGAAGCATGCATGGCTGAAAGAAAACCTTACATTAGAAACTATGGTCACCAATAATTGCAAACACTTAAAAGTGACAT
Source organism: Carcharodon carcharias (assembly GCF_017639515.1). Taxonomy (NCBI): domain Eukaryota; kingdom Metazoa; phylum Chordata; class Chondrichthyes; order Lamniformes; family Lamnidae; genus Carcharodon; species Carcharodon carcharias. The sequence continues at coordinate 133,984,219 of NC_054471.1, forward strand.
GAAATTTTTCTATCTACATTTTCAACAGAGACATTAAGTCATTTAAAATAAATGGCTTCATGCAGCAGCTAAAATAATAGATTGGGGAGTGTTATTAAGACATTAAGCATTTATTCACTAATGCCACCAACAATGGTTTCTAGTCTCAAAACTTATCACTGAAAAGATATCTCAGCACCGTCAGACCGAGACACAAGGAAATGGACTTATAGTTGCATTCACTGATTTGTTATGAGTTCTTGGATTTATTCCAATTAGTAATGCATTTGCATGATTAGTTTTCTACCTTATGAGATGGCTGAAACATAATCAGGAATACTTATACCCATAGTATACCTTCCAAATATGTGACCTCTACTGCCAGGAAGAACAATGACAGCAGGAGCATGGGAACACCACCACCACCACCATATCATAAACCATCCTGCCTTGGAAATTAATTGCCATTTCTACATTGTTGCTGGGTCTAAATCCTAAAAATCCCTATCTTACAAAACTGTGGGTGTACCTACATCATATGGACTGCAGCAGTTCAAGAAGGTAATTCGCCACCACTTTATCAAGGGCAATAAGAGATTTTGTTTCTTATTCTTTCACGGGATGTGGTTGTCGCTGCCAAGGTCAGCAATTAGTGCTCATTCCTAATCGCCCTTCAGAAGGTGCTGGTGAGCCACCTTCTTGAACTGTTGCAGTCCATATGGTGCAGGTGCATCCACAATGCTGCTCAGAAGTTCCAGGATTTTGATCCCCCGACAGTGAATGTTGTCAGGGCCCATAGCCTTTATGGTATCTAGTGCTTTCAAATCGTTCTTGATATCATGTGGAGTGATTGGAGTTGGCTGAAGTATGGCAACTGTGTTGCTGGGGACCCCAGGAGGAGATAATATATGCTGGCCTTACCAGCAACAACCACGTCCCATGAATAAATGAAAACAAATTCCTGAAGTGGTGAAATGATTACTGCCAACTTCCAAATGTAAGGTACTTTCTCAATTCTACATTGTAAAATCCTTTAGATTCCCTAAATACTTCAATGCAAATTTTGCCTACATTGACGCTTTTCAACCCTATACATTGCATATGTTCTTTCAACATGTTTTGCTCTTTTGTTCTACTAACTTGATCAGATAACCTAATAAGTGAAATGGTGAGAAAGAATAGCTGGTATACAAATGACAGAGTGAAGTGTAACAGGGCATGTGTGCTTTCTGAGTTAATATCAGTAGTCCCAAAAAATGATAAAGTGAGTGCCAGATGGGGGAGGAAGAAAAAGTCTAAGGGCAGAATTTTCCGGCTGATGTGCGGGTGGCGGAGCCCACACGTCAGTGCTTAAAATGTCGCCCTCTGATGTCATGCGAGCGTTCCGATGTCAGCGTGCGGCATCACAATATTTCAGTCAGCAGGCGAGCTCGGCAGCGGGACGCGCGCCCGCCATTAATTAAAGGCCTCGTTAAGGCCCATAACTTGCCAATTGTCCAGGATTTTGAGGGGCCTGTCCGAACTTCGGGTTGGCGCAAGGGCCTAACGAGCAGGCGGGTAGGAGATTTTTTAATAAAACTCATGCACTGGCGGGATATGTGGAGTCAGAGGGATTGTTCATGATTTCCACAAAGTTTTATTTACAGAAAGTGTTTTAAAGTTGCCTGTTTGGTTGTTAGCGGTTCACATCGATTTCCAAGTGCTTCTTGTGTACTTTGAAACCAGTCTGCAGACAGTTATCTCTCTCGGGCCTGCGGCTTTGCAGAGACCTCCATTTAGCCTGGGGGTATGGGTTCTGACATCCCCACTGGAGGCAGCTCCTCTGTGGAGGAAGGGAGGGATAGAATAAGGAGGAGGCCAGGACTGGACAATCAGCCCGCAGGGGAGCCACCTTTGAGAGGCCAGGTGCAGGCACAAGGGGCACAGGGTCAATAGGTTGTCCAAGGTGCAAGGGGCCGCAGATGACGCAACTATCCTGCTGCCAGGGTATACAGGCAGTGAAGCAGCTATCTCAACATGACTGAGGTGCAGTGCCAAAGGAGGCTCTGACTCTCGAGGGAGACAGTCAGCTATATCTGTCAGATGATGGCCCTGAGAGCTCCCCTAACTGTGTGGGTGGACACCCCATGCCAGCGACTCTGAAGCTCACAGTTGCCCTCCACTTCTATGCCTCTGGCTCCTTCCAGGGCTCGGTGGGTGATCTTTGTGGTGTCTCCCAATCAGCTGTCCACACTTGTGTCAAGCAGGTTACAGATGCTCTGTTCAGGTGTGCATTGACCTTCATCCACTTCCGCTGCGACCAGGCAAGTCAGGCACAGCGAGCCAGAGGCTTTGTGGCGATTGCTGGCTTTCCCTCCGTCCAGGGTGCAATAGACTGTACACACGTGGCCATCAAGGCACCAGCAGGTGAGCCCAGTGCCTTCGTCAACAGGAAGGGCTTCCACTCCATGAATGTGCAGATAGTGTGTGACCACAGGATGCAGATTCTACAAGTTTGTGCAAGGTACCCAGGCAGTTCCCTTAACACCTACATCCTCAGACACTCCCAGGTTCCGGCGCTTTTCTGTGCTCCGACTCGGCTGGATGGTTGGCTGCTGGGTGACAAGGGCTATCCCCTCAGAAGGTGGCTCATGACGCCTCTCCGCCATCCAAGAACAGAAGCTGAGCAGCGGTACAATAGGAGCCACAGCACCACAAGGGCTGTGGTGGAGAGAGCCATCGGTCTTCTCAAGATGCGCTTCCATTGCCTGGACTGCTCAGGGGGCGCACGCCAGTACCCCCCAGATCACGTCTCTGTGATAATGGTAGCATGCTGCACTCTGCACAATCTTGCACTGGAAAGGGGGGATGCAGTTGACGATAAAGACCTTGACGCCCTGGATGAGGCTGCACTTGATGAATCCAGCAGTGCCTCAGAGGATGAGGAAGCACAGGGAAATGATGAGGGGCAGCACGCTGACCTGCTATTACACCAAGGAGGCAGGGACACCAGGACAATTTAATCCAAAGAACCTTCAGCTAGTTCCACACACATGGATCAGCAGGAACTGCATTGCCTGGCACTGCCACACTTGGCACTTAGGTGCTACATCTTCCACCTTATCAGCTGCAACTAAGGGCTTAGTACAGAAACAGCAATGTCCACTCATACACTCATGATATGATGGTGAAAAAGAAAAATGCAGCACAAAGGAAACACCCTCAGCCATGGTCAGAAAAGTGGACTTTATTATGTCCAAAAAAAAAGAGACTTCTCCATTGCAACAAGAAGAATTTTGTTCCCTATTCTAAGGCCAACACAAAATCACCAGTGACATAGCCGTTGAGTGCCTAACATGCCTTATGCTTACATTTTCGGGTGCTACGTCTAGGTGCCGCCCCATCGCTCGGAGTGGCTTGTGAGGCAACCTGCTGACTCTGCTGTCCTGTTGGCCTCAATGACCTTGGCGGGTGCCCTCTGGCCCGTGGAGCCTGTGATGGCCCCGCCTGGGAGGGAGTGGCCAGTTCCAGAACTGGCACCTCCCTAGTTGTTGCAGCCTCAATGGAAGCAACGCTGACTGGCAGAGGGGTGGAGGAGCTGCTGCCCTCATCTGGAATGCTCCAAGAGGAGCTTACAGCGACAACAGGCAGCTGCTGCGCCGACCTCCCTGCTCACCGCAGATGCATGGACACCGAGCGCCGACACTTGGTGCCCACAACATCTCCCACATTGAGAATGACCACCCATGGCCAGTACCGCTGTGAGGGCTTGCAGGTCAGAGCGTAACCTAATCAAAAGATTTTGCATTTGATCGAACACCCTCTCCATGAGAGTTTGCAATCTCTCAGTGGAGGAAGCCTGAAGCTCTGCCCTGAGGTTCATATCTTCATGTGCACTCTGCCTGGTCTCCTCCATCGCAGAGTCCAACTGAAGTATACCCTCATGCAATCCTGCCAGATGCAAACCCGCTTCCTGCCGCTTGTCCTGCAGCTGTTCCATTGGTGACAACTCCAGAGGCACGTCATCAGTGCCGGACTCAGCATGTGCCTCGTCCCCTGCAGCCCTCCGGCTGCTGGCGCCATCGGCACTCTCTGTCCATGCCATCTCCTCCAGTGATTGTGAAGTGCCCGCTCCACTGTGACCCGGGACACTAGCCAATGGTAAATTTCCCACTGAGATGTTTGTATCTGTGCTGGTGCCTGGCTGCTGAAATGATGTGCCGCAAGTTGCACGTCTTGGACCTCAGGTATGGAGGGTCTTGGGCCTCAGGTGTGGAGGGGGTGCTCCGGTGTCTCTGGGCACAGCCATGTGGTGGTGATACTGAAATTAACAACAAGGACAGTGCATCAGTTAGCGTACAGTCAGTTAAACCTTTCATCCCTTTCCCCCCAGGCTCATAAGACGCTCGCCCTTCAAGACCCTAAGGAGACGAACATTGGTGAGGTGGAAAAGAGTCAAGAGGAGCCCCAACTATTAGACATGCATACAGACAGGCTGGTCAGATGGCCTCAGGAATGCCACATGGCACGTTATGTACCATTGGAGTGGGGAGAGTGCAGAGGTACCTGACCTGGATGCACTGTGGCCTGGATAGTTACGGTGCTGAGGAAACATCGCAAATACTTGCGACATCTGCCATGGATCACAGGAGATTGACAGGTCACATTATTGACCTTCATACCGTTAGGAGGGGTATAGAACGGGTGGGCAGAAGGCAACATTTCCCCTTTGCGCAGGGATGAGTAATGTGGTGGCATTTATTTAAGTTGAGTGCCATGAGGTTCACAGGTGAGGTGCTGAGGACCTTTTGGACAGAGGAATGTGGGATGCACTGGCTGAAAGGGTGGTGGAGGTACAAACCCCCTGAGATGCAATAAATCTTTGGCTGTGCAGCAGCGATGCCATGGCATGTTAGGCCATGGGGATAGTGGTCACAAATGGGATAAGGTGACCTTGGAAGGTGCTGGAGACGCGATTCTTCAAGGGGACGAGGGACCTTTGTGTATGACGTCAGAATGTCTCAGTCTGTGAATGAGCAGTGTTGCAGCATTAATGATTGCAGCAGCCATCAGTGGTTTGGATGGTGGTCAGAAAGAGTGGATGGGACTGTGGACCTCAAATACCTGGCCGCTGGACCCCAGCCTCGCCACCACCTGCCGCCCTGGCTGCCTGCCTTCTCCCCAGCTCCATGGCCTGCTTCTCAAATGTTGTGAGGCACTGGAGCAGGGCGTGACCACCTCCAGTCCTTTGGCGCTCCCGCAAATTTTGTTGACTTTTTGCCTGCAGAACAGAGAAGAGGGTTTATTGGGGCTGATCGCTCATGTAGTCTGCACGCGCACACCGTACCCCACCACAGTGGCCCATCTGAGGCCTCCAGCGGCTCCTGTCCACACTACTGGTGATCAGTCCCCAAAAGATAGTACGGCTGCTCCCAACCCCCTCCCCCAATGGCCACCTTGGACACATTCGGTGTTCATCACTTTGAATAGCACACGGGTCTTAGCGTCCATGGCAAGCAGGCGCAAGTAGATGTGGTGCCGATGCCAGCAGATAGTGCTTGGCCACAACACCTTGAGGCTCCCCTTCCACCATCTCATCATCATCAATAAGACGTGTGTTGGAGTTCTGAGTATGTGTTTAGCTGCCTCCCCTGCAGGTTGCCCCCAGACTACTCAAATGCCGCAAACACCAACATATGCCTCAGGGAGAACCCATCTTCTCCTCAGCCACTAAGGCTGATGTAAGCATGGTCAGTACCCATTTGCCCATGCAGCATGCGCCAAATGCCCAATGCAGTAATGACAGCAAGACGTGGGGGGTGGCGGTGGAGGGCTCAAAGGTTAAGGCTACCTGCTGGGTCAAATGGCCAAGGCCAACATGGTACTCACCCTTCCAGAGCGCAGCAAATCATTGAAACTTTTTCGGCACTGCGTGCCAGTACGCCGCACATCATCATAGGTGCTCACAGCATCACCAACCTCCTCCCATGCCTGGCTGGTGACATGGGAGGCCCTCCTCCTCCCAACCTCCGGATACAACACATGCCGACGGACGGGAACCTCTTGGAGGAGGACAGCAAGGCATGCATCAGAGAATCGAGAGGCACACTGGCCCCCTGCAGGCCTCTCCTGCAGCCTGCCCCCCCCTCCTCCTGCTCATGCTCCTGTGGAATCACAGCTGCCTCTCTCGCTCCCCGAGTGGCCATGGTGCACTGCCTCAAGCTGGCTGCCTGGCCATTCTTTATACAGGCTGCCGGTTCCCCATTGGAACCGGTGGTCTGAAGCCGCCCACCCTCGCGACTCTTTTCCCGTTCTCCAAAGGAGTCGCTAACCTGCTTGGCCTGCCCACACAAAATAGCGGCGAGGCCCGTTTCAGCGGCGGCAATCGGCTGCCCACCCATCAAATGGGAAATTCTGGCTTATGGATGGTAAAAAACTATAACTGTGAGTCTTGAATGGAAGAATGATATTGGGCAGACAGCTGGGAGAGCTTTTATTGTGGGGTTGTGTAGCTCAGGGACATAGCAACTGAATAACTGAACAATTCTGTGGCCATAAATTTCCCCCTGTCAGGGTGGGTGTAAGGGGGCGAGCAAGAAAGAGCGCAGAAATCTCCGAGGCACAGAAGTGCCTTAGGGAGATTTGTTTAAGTTATGGAAATTTGAATGAAGGTAGGAAAAATTTTAAGGACATGTCCCCTCATGTCACAAGAGCTGGGACATGTTCATTATTTATTTCAAAAATTTCTATTTAAATAATAAACCCTTCATGAAACCTCATCCCGCCTGTGGATGAGGTTTCATGAAAAACGCGAAGGCCGCCCGAGCTCTTCCCCTGCCTGCCAACCTTAAGGTTGGACGGGCAGCTCATTTAATTACTTCTTAACAGGCCTTAAAAGGCCTTTGACAGTTCAGTGGGCGTGCAACCGACTCGGCTGCGCGCCCACCGAACTGGAAATCTAAATGACCCGTGGTGGCGTCGGGACGCCGGCCCGACCAGAGAATTCTGCCCTATGACTATTTAAAGAAATTATGAGTGTTATATTGTACACCCCGTGTCATAAATTCAGTACTTCATGAAATCACAATTCCTTCTAATTCTGCACTTGTGAGATTTTCAACGGCAACAAAACCAAGACACAAAAGAAAACTCAAAAGGTTGTGTATAACTATTCGGTGAATATTGGAGAGTTCATCACAAGGTGAAATTGCATCATTCTCATCCTTTTCACATCATCTGAACTCCTGAATAGATACGAATAATGTCTCATTTTAAATGCTGAGTGACTCTGGATTAGTAATAATATTGGTCAAAGAAAAATCACTATATACTGTGTAGTTTAAAAATACTAAGCAATAGTTTCAATGTAATTTGTTATTATTTTTGTACTTGACAGTGACCTGTGAATGTGCCACATTTTCAAACAGTAGAACTTGACACTTGAATAATGCTTATACACAGGGTCTCTGTTCTGCAGTAATAGAATAAATCAGATTTTGACTATTTTTCCATGAAAGCCACAAATCAGCGGCCTCCAGTTTTCAATGCTCCAAGTCACTGGAAAAGCATACTTACAGAAAATTTTCCATTGTATTTGAAAAACCAAATTCTGCAACAGCTCACTACCTAATTATCCACCGTGATAACACAACAAATTTCAACTTGCAGAAGTAACAAGGGAGGGGTCTAAGTCTCAACAATTTTTCTGTTCAAGTACAACAACCAAGAGAAAGCTCCCAAATATCCAATTAGCTGCAACTAATAATGGTGGATTTTGAGTTTGTGGCAAACTGTTTCCACACAAACATGCATCAGGCTGGTGAAAGCTGTGCCAAAACCCTTTACTGCCACATATACAATTTCTTACCTGATAGCAAGTAAGCAGAACTTTTGCCAACATCTAGAAAAACTCTCTCTCCCATTCTCAACTAGCCGAAAATTATAATTTTCCAAGCCACAGAATTAAAAATTCAGTCAGTTAGAGCCTTGTACAACCCACTGTGAGATGTGTGAAATGCTTATCTGTTTACAATTTTCAAAAATTGAGATTGATCATTTTATTTTTGATGCCTCTTTAATATATTTACTTACTAATTTCTCAAATTGCTCTTTGCTTTCTCTAGATACTCTTGGAGTCGGGTGTAGGTTAAATGGAATCCATTACAGACATGGACAGACATTCCAGCCACACTGTCACTATAAATGCACATGTGTGAATGGTGCATTTGGATGTACGCCCACTTGTACAAAGAAATTGGCAGCTGACCAGTGTAGAAATCCCAAGGCCATAGAGAAATCTGAATATTGCTGTGAAAAGTCTATTTGTAATAGGTCTGCAGTACAGCAGGCAGCAACATATAGAGTAATGTCTGGTAGGTGATTTTAAAAAGTCAATATAGTCTTGATATTGGCGATGTAAATAATGTACATCAGGGGAGGTGGTGGCATACTGGTATTGTCACTGGACTAGTAATTCAGAAACCCAGGGTAATGCTCTGGGGACCTGGGTTTGAATCTCACCATGGCAGGTGGTGAAACTTTAATTCAATAAAAATCTGGATGACCACAAAACCATTGCTGATTATCATAATCGGTATAACTTTTTTTAATCATAAAAACCGTCATCTGGTTCACCTTTAAGGAAGGAAATCTGCTGTCCTTACCTGATCTGGTCTGGCCTACATGTGATTCCAGACCCACAGCAATGTGGTTGACTCTTAAATGCCCTCTGAACAAGGGCAATTAAGGATGGGGCAATAAATGCTGGCCTAGCCAGTGATGGCCACATCCGATGAACGAATACATTAAAAAAAATAGCTCAGTTGCAAAGTAATAACACAATTGCTGATACTCAGCCAAATCGATGGATAGCTCTTCAACTTGTTTGACAGGCATGAGATTGATTTGATCAGTGATTAGCCAGCTAAAAAGATGTCTCTGTCTAATGTAGAATAGCCTGGAATACTCATAGGCCCCATTTGGCAGTTGTACTTTGAAAAATCACAGAGCAGCATTGATAGTGAAGGAGTCTGAAAATGTGTGGATATGAAAGAAAACAAGAATCAAGCAGGCAAGCTGGGAATTAAAGTCCAAATAAATAAAAATAAAAATTGGCAGCAAGTACAGACCATGTAATGTTGGCATAGAAATATTTTATAATACAGCCTTTAGATAGCTGCTTTTAACATTGAAGGAATGTGAAATTTCAGCATTTCTATTTTTTTTTAAAAATGAGAGTTAACATATCGTTTTGAGAAAAATGAATTCTAACCAGTCAGACTAAGACTGCTTATTTTTTTTTGTTACATTATTTATATAAGGCAAGGGAGGTTTTGGAAATCTGGGATTAGAACACCAACATTTATTTCCTTTGAATAACTTTGTTTAAATATTATATGGATGACATAATCAGGACAACTTGTCCTGTCCAGGAAGAAGCTTTGATTTTGTAAAGATCTGCCAAAGCAGCAAGGCCAAACATGTTTAGTCAAATGATTTCCTTCAGTATGGTAAAGCTTAGTAGTTCTATGCTCAGATTTCTGCTCTGTTTAAAATTAAAATATGTAGTAAGATAAAGGACATCATTATAACTTGACAAATCTGTAATATTTATTCCATTTAGAATTGGGAGGAGCAAAGAAGAGATGAATGTGGCAACGTAAATATTTCCATATTACACCGTGGAAACCATGTAACTAGAAAATGAGAGAGGCATCTTACTTCACTTTACCAGATAGTCCTTACAAATCTATAGGCAAAATTTTATGGACCCCCGCTGGCAGGATTGTGGGTGGGGGGAGGGTTTTGAGGCTGGCGGGAGGGGTTCAGAGATGGGGGGGATCGAAGCCTGGCAGGTAAACTCGCTCACGCCTCAGGCAGGGAGAATGGAACACCTCCATACTGGCCCCTTTTTGAGATCAGGTATCCAGACCCAAGGCCTGGGTCCCCTGGGTGCTCCCTCACAACGCCCATCAGAAAAATCCTGCTCTGTCTTTATTTCAATAGGATTTGGAATGACCGGTTATGATATGTAAACAATTCATTTAGCTGAACATGTATTAATTCTACAACTGTGCTTTATTAAACAATATTAATTTAGCATGGAAACTGATAAAAAAAAATGAAATAATAAGGGCATGTTGGGCAGTCCCATTTGTTCTGATAACTGGTTGGGTTCGGTTACGACCATTTGCTTATATTTTTGGCCATGCTGCTGTACTGAAATGACTCCTGTATTCAATTATTTTGTAATTATATATAATCCATTAATCCTTAAATTAGTTTACATTCTTCTTTTAAAGATCTTTTTATCTGCATCCCTAGATTTCTGTCCCAGATTCCATTGAGAATGTTATTGTTTAGATTGCAAATTCATTCTCTATTTTCCAAACTATTTCACTGTAGTTGCTACATATTTCCCTACATGCTAATCTCGCTATATTCTGTAATCTTCTCCATTCTTCCTCACTGTCTGCTACACCCCGTAATTTGCTGTTGTCAGTAATTTTTCATGTCCATGCCTAAATCATTTATGTATAGGCAGGTTCCAAAGGCATAACACTAATTACATCTTGCTGATCTGAGAAAAACCCTGTTATGATACCATAGAAACTGATAACTTATAAAAGCAAAGAATCCCCACGACACCAACAAAAAGAAAATCTATGGACAAGATTTCACTTACCACCTAAAACCAACATAATTCAAACATTACATTACAGGCAAAGGATATTTCAAATAAAAAAGTTAAATTTCACTTTAAATATAATTTATAATTTAACAAAAGAATATAATATAACAAAGATACGCCTCATGTAGTTACAAGCACTCACTTTGCTTTCCGCACAAATGTGCACCATGTGCAATCTCACATTCTTTCCAACTTGGCCTCCATTATGTAGGGTCTCTCACTTCCCATTCTAAGGTTTCTGCCCTTGAGTTGCATTTACCAGCAGCCGTATTCCATCCGAAGTCCCCGAACACAGTTGTCACCAACAAGGCACATATTTATGAACCATTTTACTCAGGTCACAACAATCCATTTGACACAGAATCCCCAGGGACTCCCTCCTCCATTCCTTAAATGGTGTGGCTGGCTCTGGCAACACTGAAATAGCAGTAGTGGGCCCTATCTAATTCCCAATCCCCTGATCTTCCTGTCTTCAGCTCTCTGTACTTTCCAACTGTAGAGCACACATAGTAACACAGTCTCTGCCCTATTCTCAAAGTCCTGCTTCAACAACAGGATCTGGTCTGAACCGCCAAACAGGTAACTGATTCATTCGTGGAGACCCTTGCTTGCTTCCACTCACACATGAATTCTACGTGTTCTGAATTGTCTGCCACAAAGACAGGCTGAAACCCAGCACCACTGCAATTAGCTCTGTATTTACCCTTCCCTTTGCTTCTTAGCCTTTCATCCACATGACAACCTCAGATCACATGGGCATTTCTTGCTGCCTGCTGGGAAATCCACTTACTTCTTTCAGAAGGGGAAGAAAAAAACAAGCTTTTCCCAAAGACATAGTTCAATACAATCCATGTAATCTATGCTTTTTATCCTTAAGCTACCTCACTCTTTCTATGCCATTTCCTCACCTTTAATACCATGGGCCTTAAGATTAAATCTGAAGACAAATTAATGTCTGCACTGGTATGTCTCAGACCTATATTTGTTTATATTACCAGCTTATAGCGCAAGACCAGTAATATGGCGGAAGAAATGCCTGCTTCAAACAACTCCATGGAGCTTATGTTCAAAATCCTGTGACATTGGAATATCAGTCAGAGTGACAAATGACAACAGCAAATGTGAACTTGAGAGAGAAAGTAGACTATGCTTTACTCGACCTTGTGACACAAGAGTATCGAAAAATATGAAGGTAAATCACAACAGAAAGAATCTACTAGTCACATTAACAACATTTTTTGGAGAAGAGGTGGGTGGTGGAGAGTGAGAGAAAGAGAGAGAGAAAATTAATTTGATTGCACGGAGTTATATATTCATGTACCACAGTCAAAGAGCATCTAAAAATGACAGACATTCCATTGGGCAATTTGGTAGACACAGATGGGATTCATAGGTAAACACCCATGAATTCATAGGGCCTGAAATTGTTGACTGGAGTGGGCAGAAATTTGGGGATTTTTCCAGAAAGCAGGTAGGTGCAAACTGCGTGACAAAACCTGAATGCTCAGTCGAATTCCAATCCATATAGGTGAGTGGGTTCTTCTTCCTTGCACAACCCAACATCTCAGAAATGGTTTGGGAGCATGTCTGGAGCATCCCTGTTTCCCTGGGAATCCACTCAACTTTCCACCTTTAGGCAGATGCAGGTTCCTTTGTTGGCCTACCAGGGCCCCAAAGATATGAAGGAAAGGGAAGCAATCCTGAGGAGCTCAATTACTTTCAAACTGTAGCTCTTGTTCTCCCAATGGGGAGGTTTCTTTTCTGGCATCAACATCTTCAGCTCAGTAAGGTCCCTCAAGCTTTCTCTTTTGAAAGGACAAAATTGTTGAATTTGATGAGTTTCAGAGTCTTGCTGAAAAGGAGAAATGCCTTTGAAGCTTTTTGTCTTGCATTCATTAGGACAGATACAAGAATACCAAATTTCAAAGGGAATAAAATGTATACTGCATGAGAAAAGGGTGCTGATTGGTTAACAAGTGGATTCTGATTAATTGAGGCTTGCCATGGAGAATGCACCATGGAACAATTGTTTCCCATGCTTTTGCTTAATTTAAAATGGCAAGTGGAGAGTATTCCATCACACTCCTGACTTGTGCCTTGTAGATGGTGGACAGGCTTTAGTGAGTCAGGAGTTGAGTTGCTTGCAGTATTCCCAGCCTCTGGCCTACTCTTGTAGCTACAGTATTTATATGGCTGGTCAAGTTAAGTTCCTAGTCAATGATAACCCCGAGGATGTTGATAGTGGGAGATTTAGCAATGATAATACCATTAAATGTCAAGGGAAGATGGTTGGATTCTCTCTCATTGGGGATGGTCATTGTCTGGTGTGAATGTTAATTACCACTTATCAGCCCAAGCTTGAATGTTGTCCAGGTTGGACAACATTTGGAAACAAACTGCTTCAGTATCCAATGATACTGAACATTGCCCAATCATCAATGAACATCCCTTTCTGAGAGAAGGCAAAAGCAGATGTGGATCCAGGGCTCAATGCTGCCTTTGTCAGGGTCCTAATGCAATGGAGGAGGCAAAGGCTGGAGAGGTGCATACTACTCCAGCAGGAGGGACATGTTCAAGTGGGGCCACAGCATGAACAGGAGGGCGAGGAGCAGAGACCCAGACAATGGGGGTGACCTAGGATTTATCGTAGAAGAGTCTCCTATTTAAAAATGAGTGGGAGACAATGCCGTACACATCTGCGCTTGTCGCAAGCTCTGGAACATCACATATGCTACGTTCTTCGTGAAGACCTGACATCGCATGGAGTTGGAGGGTTTCCCCTGCCAATGGCTTTGAAGGTGACCATGGAGCTCAATTTCTTTACCTCTTGTTCTTTCCAGGGATTGACAGGTGACCTGTGCAGCATCTCTCAATCCGCAACACAACAATGCATAAAGGAGGTCACAGATGCCCTTTACAGGAAGGCCAATCATTATGTCAGGTTTGCTCTGGACGAAGGTAGCCAGGCTGCGAGATTCACCTCCTTCGCCACCATCTCAGGCTACCCAAGAGTGCAGGGCGCAATAGACTGCACCCATGTGGCTATACGGGCTCCATGTCAACAGCCCCTAATGTTTCTAAACCGCAAGGGCTATCATTCCATCAATGTACAACTTGTGCATGATCATCGGAAGCATATCCTGCATGTTTGTGCACAGTACCCTGGGAATGACTCTTACATTCTGAGTCACTCCCAGATGCCTGAGATTATCGAGGGGCCATTACATCAGCAGGGATGGCTGCTTGGGGTTAAGGGGTACCCACTGAAATGCTGGCTGATGACACCAGTGTGTTGCCCTCAGAGTCATTCCGAAGAGAGGTACAATGTTGCTCACAGCTCCACACGCTCCCTTATAGAGCAGGCCATAGGGTTTCTGAAGACGCGTTTCAGATCCTTGGACCGCTCAGGTGGCTCACTCCAATACGTTCATGACAGATTTTCCTACTTCATTGCAGTGTGTTGTGCCATTCACAATCTGGCAATGCAAAGAGCTGAACCCCTGCCAGAGGATGAACTGCAGGAGTATAACAGCTCATCAGAGGATGAAGATCTGAAGGCCAGGACCTCAGGAGGCTGCTGAGAGTCCGTATGAGCGCAATCACGCCATGGAGGAAGGAACACATGGGAGGTGTGCCTGTGATATGTTAATTGCTGACAGGTTGCAGGAAGAGTGAAGTCAAGTGAGGGAATATGGCCATATCTCTCTTAGCCCTCAATGCCATTTTCTTTCATCTCAGGGGTTGTCCATCCACTTGCAGCAAGAACGAATCCCGTATTCACACTTGTGTGTTCTGGCCTCTTGAATCGCCAAGCCATGATCTTTGCTTTGGTCCATGGGGCCCTGTGAGTGAGCTTACTCTGGGAACTGAGAGTCCACTTAGGAACAAGAATGATGCGAGTGAAGACTTGAAGCCTGCCCTGCCATCTAATGATGCAAATGCTGCTGCGACTGAGATTTGGACATGCCTAGGGATCTCCTCCGCTCATGCATGTCTTTTCTTCTGCCACTACCACTGAGGAGGCACAGATGCCGCTAGGTTATCAATGCTGATGAACTACCCTCACTCAATGGTGTTCCTTGAGGAAGAAGGGTTAGAAACACTTACATCACACACTTCCAATAAAGATTTAAACACATCTCCCTGAGATCACACAAGGGTGGGGAGACTGAGGTTGAAATCACAGGAATGTGGGTCTCACGGTGGGACATTATTGCTGAGGGGAGGAAGGCTAAACTCAGAGGATTCCAAAGTACAAAATGACAGCGCCTTCAGTTGACAAGAACATTCACATAACCATCAAATATATTAGCAAAAGTGCAATTATTTACATGTGTAGCACACCTGTGACCCAAAAGTGACATCAATTTTTCTTAACTTTCCTAACTCTAGCACTACTCCTGGGAGCAGTCCTGACATCCGTAGCAGAGGTGGAGGCAGCCTGCTGACTGCTGCAACCTGATGTCTGTGATGATCTTGGCGGATGTTCTCTGGTGGTCTGAGGCCTGGAGGGCCCAAGCCTGATAAGGGTCTCCTGATCAGGAGCAGAAGCGCCCTTGGTGGCCTGAGCAGCTGGAGTGGTTGGGGTCACAAGCAGAGGGAACTGTGAGCAGCTGGATACCCTTGCAGTGTCCTGAGAGGAGGCCTCCCCGGAGTGTGCAGCTGATACTTAACCTCCCTGTGGGTGCCCTAGGGTCCTGCCCATACGCCTGCAGGAGATGGTGCACCCGTAGGGAGGTCAAGGTATCTTATCCCCATGTCGCCCACATCTTGATGGTGCCCACCAGGGTGTGTGGCCTTGGAGTGCAGGACCGAGCACAAATCCAGCAAGACCTGCTGGACTAAGGTCGCCAGTTTTCCCATGGTGACCCCGGGGTGCTCGCTTATCGGAGCCATGACATGAGACAGAATGCAGATGGACTCCTCCATCATCTGCTCTAGTCTGCTGTGTGACAGTTGAATCTCTGCCTGATGTTCCGCTGCCTGTCTCAAGCATTGATTTGGTGGCAGCTTCCAAAGGCTCATCATCTGACCCGGACGGAGCAGGTAGCTAGTCTCCAGCTGCCCTCAGTGACAGAGACCTGGGCTGTCCTTGCCTCCTTCTGCTGCAGGGACGCAGTGAGGTGTTCCCCAGAAAGTGAGCCCGAGCCTAATCTACAGCTGCCCCCCACCAACGTGAGTGCCTCTGAGCTGGTGGAGGGTGCGTGTGAGTGCTGTGACAGTTCTTCTGGAGATTCCTCTTCGGATGAAGTCTGGGCACAAATTGGTGGTTGGACTGGCTTGGGGGCCTCAATCTGCTGGTGCCTAGAAAATAGAGTTTCAGTTAATGTGCATGAGCTAGATAAGACTGCACGTGACTCACTGTGAATGTCAGGATTTGGTGAAGTGATGGAGCTGTGATCCGTACTGGGTTGGTGGGAGAGGCAGATCTTCCCCCTCTTCACAGGAGCGATCCCTGTCCTCCCCAGACAGCTTGGCTGCAGCCTCCTCAAACTCAGTGAGGACAATGATGTTGGCTGTTCCTTCCCTGGTCTGCGCCCTCTCGCGCCTGTTGTACGCCAGCTTGGACTGTGTGAAGAATAAAGAAAGTCATGTGATGAGACAGGATGGAGCAGAGGTAAGATGCATGTTCCCTGCATGTGGTGAGCACTCCCCAGAAGGGCCAGAGGATGGAGTGTGAGCAAAATGATAGATGGGATGGTGGTGCTGTTAAAGTCTCAGTGAGAGAATGAGTGTTGAAATGTGTCCCCTGCTAATGGTTGCGTGAGATCCCTGAAGAGAATAGCCGTTTAATTGCATGATGCTGTGATGAGAGTTTGATATTGGAGGGAGTTGAAGGATGACATACCCTGGCGGAGCGGAAGAGATTATTCATCCTCTTCCTGCACTGAGTGGCATTCCAGATGCGCTGACCTGCTCCGTGGTGGTCTCCCACGCAGGAGAGGTAAGGCTGCTGTGCTTCCTGAAGCTATCCCTGGGATAGAGCATGTGTCTTTGTGCCTGCACCCCTCTGATCAAGGCCGGAGGGCCTGGTGCATGATGAGGGGTGCTGCCTTCATGTTCAGGCTCTCAGCCTTCCTCTTCTGACTGCCAGACATCTCTGGTGGGCTGGAGAGAGTGAGATTGTGTGCTGAACTGACTTTTAAATCCGCCAGATGACGGCAGGTGAACGAATCAGCTCCTGACCCGCCAGGTAATTTGGACCAATATGTGCCTTTGAATAATTAATGATCCTCCAAGTGCAGAATCGAGTGCGAGTCCCCGCCATTCTGCAGAGCGAGGTGGGCGCTGCCAAAACCGTTAGTCACCACGCTTAGTTTCATGAAGGGAAAATTCTGCCCAACATTTCAAGTCCATGTGACTCTTCTTCAGAGTTAAAGAAAAGTAGAAATGTGATGAATTTCATACTGTTTAAGAGCAGGTAGGGTAAGATAGAAGGTCAGGGAATTTCCTTTCCTCTTAATAATATCTTCTTGCTTTTAGCTGCCTTTTCAAAATTGGCAATGCTGCCAGTGTAGATAAAAATGCTGCCAGTAAAAATAGAGCAAAGAACTAAATTACATGCAAGGATCTTTGGGTAATTTGTAAAATAACATAACTACTGGCTGAATGGTTTTGATTAATGAACACAAATATGCAATATATTTTTTTTTTCCTTTTAGAAGGGCAAGAAATGTCTACAGACGTTCCAGCATCCCAAGCCTGAAAAATTTGCTCTCTCTGGCTGCACAAGTAGAAGATCTTATAGACCGATATTCTGTGGCACATGCTCAGATTCCCGTTGCTGTGTCCCTAACAAGGAAAAAACTGTGAAAGTGGAATTTAACTGCACTGATGGAGAAATCATCATGTGGAAGATGATGTGGATCACATCTTGCAAATGTCAACAGGCCTGTATTGACTCAGAGGACATATTCTCAGATCTGAAACTATTGTAGCACACCCTATTGTTCACAACTTGGTTGCTTGGCTCCTGAGTGACATTACAGATTTTAAAAAATGTATATTTCTTGTCCTTAGAAGAATGTAAATTTGCTTATACCATTTCCATGTTTATACAGCTAAACTATACAGGAGAAAAATCCTAAAGTTATACAGCAACAAAACATCTGGGGATGTACATCAAGTGCAGCATCTTCCACAAGACTGAATACCTGCCTGATTGCACAAGGACCTATTTTGCTCTTTTGCCACTGCAAAATAGGATGAATTTGTATAGCATATCTGTATAATTAGTTTATTTGCATGACTTTTCTTTAAATTGAATTTCTATTGAACTTTGTACAGTTCAGCACAAATCCCCTCCTCTAAAGGTCAATATCAAAAAAGCTGAAGGAAGATAAAATTAATAAAAGTCATTGCTTATGAATTTTAACTAGCATCTTCATAAAGACAGTTGTAATGGTTACACTGCACTGAAAGGAAAATATATATTGTATGATTGTAATTAAGTTGCAAATACTATACTCAAATATCTATTATTTTGCACATTGATACACAGATTTATTGTTCAGTTGTCGAGATTCCATCAGAGGTAGTCAGTTTTCAAAAGTTAGCAAACTTGGCTCAGTAGTAGCACTCTTGCCCGAGTCAAACAGTTGGGGGTTTAAATTCCCCTCTAGAATAGTGAACATGTAATGCAATTTGACATTTAAATATTGTACTGGGAGAATGCTGCACTGACTTTCAGATGAGACCTTAGCCTAAAACTTCTAAGCAGAGTCGTAACCCCTGTGTCCAGCTCTAATCAGACAAGAAAGTACCCACTTAACGGCATATGTTGAAAAGGCTCCAACTTCTGATGGAAAATCCGGCGGAACTTCCTCAGTACAGGAATCCTCAGAAAACAACAAAGGGAATCTGTGCAGAAGCCACACCCACTTTTAGGAGCACGAGCTGCCATATTCTGGTAAGTGATTTTTGTATTCATTTACAGAATGTGGATGTCGCTGGCTAGGCCAACATTTATTGCCCATCCCTCATTGTCCTTGAGAAGATGCTGGTTAGCTGTCTTCTTGAGCACCACAATCCATGTGGTGTAGGTACACCCACAGTGCTAAAAGGAAGGGAGTTCCAGGCTTTTGACCTAGTGGCAGTGAAGAAACAGCGATATATTTCCAAGTCAGGATGGTGAGTGGCTTGGAGGGGAATGTGTGGGCGGTGGTATTCCCATCTGTCCTTCTAGATGGTAGTGGTCGTGAGTTTGGAAGGTGCTAAGGAGCCTTGGTGAGTCCCTGCAGTGCATCTTGTAGATGGTACACACTGCTGCCACTCTATGTCGGTGGTGGAAGGAATGAATGTTTGTGGATGGGGTGCCAATCAATCGGGCTGCTTTTGTCCTGATGTCAAGCTTCTTGAGTTGTCTTGTAGCTGCATTTATCCAGGTAAGTGAAGAGTATTCCATCACAATTAAATGTATGTAATTCATGAGTTGGCATGGGCGGTATGAGGAGCCATGGGGGAGGGGGCTGAGGGCATTTGTTAGCACGAGTTGGCATGGATGGGGCATTAGGAGTGGGTGTGTGTGAGTGGTGAGGGTTAAAGGACCTACTATTTAACTATACAACTGAGGCAAAGTTGTGGGCCTTTCAACCAGCTAATCTCGGCACACAGCAGTCCCTGAGGTGGCCTCTGATCTGTGTCTGGGGCAGCAGGCCCAACTGCATTCCACACCTGCCTCCCACCCCATCGGAGTGAAAATCAGACCATACAGGCACTTTTTCCCAAGGCAAGTATGCCAAGCCTAGAAATTTCTCAACTCAAACTACCTACCTAACCAGTTAGTTTGACGTCTGTCATTGGGAAATTGTTGGAATCCATTATTAAGGAAGTATTAATGGGGCATTTGGAAAGTCAAAAATCAATCTATCAGAGTTAGCATGGTTTTATGAAGAGTAAATCGTGTTTGACTAATTTGCTATAGTTCTTTGAAGATGTGACAAGCAAAGTGGATAATGGGGATCCTGTAGATTTAGTATATCTGGACTTCCAGAAGGCTTTTGATAAGGTGCCGCATAAAAGATTAATACACAAGATAAGATCACATGGAGTTAGGGGTAATATATTAGCTTGGATAGAGGATTGGCTAACCAACAGAAAGCAGAGAGTCGGGATAAATGGGTCTTTTTCTGGATAGCAAGCTGTAACTAGTGGAGTGCCACAGGGTTCGGACCTTGGACCCCAACTATTTACAATCTATATTAATGACTTGTAATTAGGGATAGAAGGTACTATAGCTAAATTTGCAGATGGCACCAAAATAGGTGGGAAAGTAAGTTGCAATGAAGAAATAAGAAATTTACAAATGGATATGGACAGGTTAGGTGAATGGGCCAAAATTTGGCAGATGGAGTTTAATATGGGTAAGTGTGAGGTTATCCATTTTGGTCGGAAGAATAAAAAGGCGACTTATTATTTAAATGGAGAGAAACTTCAGAATGCTTTAGAGCAGAAGGATTTGGGTGTCCTCATGTATGAATTGCTGAAAGCTAGTATGCAGGTACAGCAGGTAATAAGGAAGGCAAATGGAATTTTGGCATTTATTGCTAAAGGGATAGAGTATAAAAATAGGGAAGTGTTGTTGCAATTGTACAAGGCATTGGTGAGACCGCACCTGGAGTACTGTGCACAGTTTTGGTCCCCTTACTTGAGGAAGGATGTGGTTTTATTGAAGGCAGTTCAGAAGAGGTTCACTACATTGATTCCAGAGATGTGGGGCTTGTCTTATGAGGAGAGATTGTGCAGTTTAGGCCTATACTCACTGGAGTTTAGAAGGATGAGAGGAGATCTAATTGAGGATTATAAGATGCTAAAGGGGATAGACAAAGTAGATATGGAGCAGATGTTTCCCTTTGTGGGGCATTCTAGAATGAGAGGCTATAGTTTTAGGCTAAGGGGTGGTAGATTTAAATCATAGATGAGGAGGAATCACTTTTCTCAAAGGGTCATGAATCTGTGGAATTCACTACCTCAGAGTGCAGTGGATGCCGGATGCTGAATAAATGTATGGAGGAGATAGACATATTTAATTAGTAACAAAAACAGAATTACCTGGAAAAACTCAGCAGGTCTGGCAGCATCGGCGGAGAAGAAAAGAGTTGGCGTTTCGAGTCCTCATGACCCTTCGACAGAACTAGGCGATTTAATTAGTAACGGGTTGAAAGGTTATGAGGAGAAGGTGGTAAATTGGAGTTGAGGCCGAAATGAGATCAGCCATGATTGTATTGAATGGCAGGGCAGGCTCGAGGGGCTGAATTGCCTACTGCTGCTCCTAGTTCTTGCATTCTTATGTATCTCAGGAGTGAAAATTTGCCCCATATAACCAGAAATTGCAAAAAGTTATTTTCAAGCTCCAGTCTGTTAATTTATTCAAATATGTAACTGGTGAAGCTTCTAATTGTATAACTCAAAGTTTAAATTTTGCAAAGTGTTCAGAAATCACGTCCATATTTCATACAGGCTGGCTCAAATTTCATTGACTATAAGACATTCTTTCATCACTATCCTTCAAACAGTTGAAAAGAAAAAATGAAAATACCAAAATATTTTGACTGGTTGGCATTTCACATCCATCTGTCTATAAATTCCTAATAAAATTTATAATCTCAGAGAGAGAAAAAACAAGTGAAGAGGGCATTCAGTAGAGTGCATACCTCTGCCATGCTGTGTTAACTCATTGCTATTACAATGATGCAGTTCTTCCTTTAGGTTTTTCCCTGCCTGATTGATTCTCTTCAACAGCAAACCTGAAAAAATAAATAGCTTTATTAAGAGTTTCCATCATACTGAAGAGGTTTCAGGCCAATCCACATCCAACAACTTGCTCTGAAAACTCTGCTCACATTTTGACAGCTATGACAAATTCCACCACAGCAGCTGCAACATTTGATAATATCCTAAAACAATCAACAATATTTTAAATAAAACAACCCACAACCTTTTTTTTTTAAAGTCAGTACACCCTCTTCCCAACGTTAGCAAATCCTTTAAAAAATATTCCAGGATTCAGATCCGCATCTTTACCAAAAGCTTAATCAGTTCTTCTTTGGATTATCCCGTGTACCACTTTCGTTGAAATCTGCACAGTAGTTTTTGGGATATGTTGTTTATAAACAGGGGTGAAAATATTATCTTCAGTGGCCGAGGTAACTATAAAGTTTATTGATAAGATTATTGGTCTCATCTTTTAGAATCAAAACTGTCTTTTACATAAATGTATTTTCTGTTTTTTGGATCTTGTCTTTAATCTTTTCCTAGAACATGGAAGGCTTAACTGGCCTTGGGTGCAAATATATTTTCCTAATAATTTTTCAGAATCCTCAAACTTCTTTCTGGCAACATTATTAACCTCTTTCTTTGATGTAATACTATCTTTAACTTCTCTCGTTAGCTATGGTTTGTTTACCCCACATTTTCTGTGTGGTATTTATGCTTAAAGTTTAAAGGAATGCATATTTGTTGCAAATTATGTATTAATTCTTTAAATGTGAGCCATTGCTTGTCTACCATCATATCTCCAGATATTGGAAAACATGTCATTCCTTGCTCACTTAGTCTGCAGCAAACATTCACAGTTGCATTTAACGAAGTTCCATTCCAAATTTTACTGGCAAAATGCAGAAAACGAACTAATTCAAACTTAGCCCAGAACTAGAAATACTTCAATCTGCAAATGGACAAGATTTTACACAAGATGTTTCAACTAGATGAAGTTCCCATTGTAGAGGATTACTAAAGATTCACTTCTTCCTCTTCTTCTTGAGTTCTCTGCCCAAAGACAAATCCGACTCACAGTGTTCCAATCTCCATCTCGGGTAAGGCAAAGAGACAGGTCCTGAATCCACCCAAGCTGGAATGGGAATCAAACCCTGTGCTGTTGGTACCATTCTGATCCACATCAGTTGACCAGCCAACTGAGCTAACCGGCCTACAAAGGAGTCAGGGTTGCTGTGACAACATGCACTTTTCATAGAATCATAGAAAGTTTACAGCACAGGAAGAGGCAGATTGGTCCATGGTGTCTGGGCTGGCCAAAAAATGAACTACCCCAGCCTAATCCCACTTTCCAGTATTTGGTCTGTAGCCCTGCAGGTTACGGCACTTGAGGTGTATATCCAGACGTCTTTTAAATGAGTTGAGAGTTTCTGCCCTTTAGGCAGTGAGTTCCAGACCCCTACCACGCTCCGGGTGAAAATAAATCTCCTCTCTAATCTTTCCACCAATCACGTTATAGCTATACCCTAGTCACTGACCTCTCTGCTAAGTTAAATGTCCCTTCCCATCCACTCTATCCAGGCCCCTCACAGTTTTGTACATCACAATCAAATCTCTCCTCAGCCTCTCCTGTTCCAATGAGAACAATCCAACCCTATCCAATCTTTCCTCATAGCTGCATTTTTCCAGTCCTGGCAACATCCTCACAAATCTCCTCTGTACTCTCTCCAGCACAATTACATCCTTTCTGTAATGAGGTGACCAGAACTGCACACAGTACTCAAGTTGTGGCCTAACTAATGATTTATACAATTCTAACATAACTGCCCTTCTCTTATATTCTATACCTTGGCTAATAAAGGAAAGGATTCTATATGCTTTCTTAACCATCACATCGATCTCTCTTGTTACCTTCAGGGGGTCTGTGGACATTTGCTCCAAGGTCCCTCACTTCCTCTACACCTCCCAGTATTCTCCCATTTATTGCGCATTCCTTTGACTTGTTTGACCTCCCCAAATGCATCACTTCACATTTCTCCAGGTTGAATTCCATTTGGCACTTTCCTGCCCACCTAACCAGTTCATTGATATCTTCCTGCAGTCTACAACTATCTTACTATCAACCATGCGGCCAACTTTTGTGACATCTGCAAACATCTTGTCATACTCCCTACATTTATGTCTAAATCATTAATATATATCACAAAAAAGCAGAGGACCTAGTACTGAGTCTTGTGGAATCCCACTGGAATCAGCCTTCCACTCACAAAAATACTTGTCAACAATTACCCTGTTTTCTGCCACTTTTACAAGCATGTTGTAGCTTGGAGCAACAGATAATGATGGTAGAGGCTCTAATCTCTTTCCATCACATAGCTGACCAGGAACCTCTCCCACTCTTACCATCTGCCATTGGCATATGTTGGAAGGATTTGCAGGTTGATACTGTTGCTGTTTGGCTGTGTTATGAACAGACCTTTCTTGGCCATAAAGTCCTGGGTTTCTGATTTAGAGGCAGGGACATTACCCACTGCACCCCATGACTGCGATGATTCACTATCAAAGTCATATTAGCTCTTCGGAAGCACAACTTAGCAATGCAGTTCTGTCGAAGGGTCATGAGGACTTGAAACGTCAACTCTTCTCCGCCGATGCTGCCAGACCTGCTGAGTTTTTCCAGGTAATTCTGTTTTTGTTTAAGTTACAAGTTCTATTAGCGCCCTGCAGGTGTGTCACCTGAGCTCCTGAGGAAGAAATATAATTTTCTACCCCTTGTTTTATCCACACTGTGCTATCTATTGCAGATATGGTTGGCTCAAATGATGGTCCAACCAACATATGTTGAGCGGCTTAAGAACTCTTTCACTGTAGAATTAACTAAATACAAAGAAAACATCAAAGTTACATAGCTAAAGATAGTGATAGGACTGGATTTAGGAATCCGAAGTGACTTTCAAGATCTGACAGGATGGCAGTTAATGCTCACCTTACTGTCAGAAAGAAGTCTCAAGCCAAAAAAGAAAATGAACCACCTTAGCAATATCTGATACGATAACATAAAGTAAATAATAAAATAACAAATTCAACTAACACCATTTCAGATCATTATAATGCAGAATCAATTATGAACAAGGAAAATTGTTCCCTGTAATGGGGTCAAAGCATGTTGGTTTGTTAAAGCTTAGTAATCCCAGCTACAATGGTGAAATGTGAACGCTTTTTTTCACTTTCAAATCAGATTGTAAGTAAGAAGTGAGCAGCAGTGCTTCCCAAAAAAACTTGTTTGTCTAAGCAACTGGCTACATGGCAGCATAGAATCATACACCCGTCATCGTGTTTGTGAAAGAGCTATTGAATTAATGTTGTTCCCTACAGACTCGCAAGCTTTTCCTTTCTGGGTATTTATCTAATTGGTATTTATCTAATTGCCTTTTAAAAGTTACTAACGATTGAGTATCCACCACCTTTTCAGAGAGTGTATTTCAGATAATCATATTTGGTCTGATTTTTTTAAAATGAATTTTCAGCCACGTTCCTTTTTTTTTGGGTGTAACTATATAAAGCTTTCCTAACTTTCCTTTTCAATGTGCACTTTGATATAACTTAGAATTTTTGATACTCTCCTTTTGAGGTTTACTATATTAATCACAAGTAAATAAATGTAAAAATATAGAGTGTTTCCAAGAAAATAAGATGAGCTGAAAGCAACATTCACTGCACTGCACTGTTTGATGTAAAGCATGGAAGTTAATATTTGAAAAGAGTGGATCAATTCCTTCTGAACTGCTTCCACTTTACTTGGGCAAGACTATGCTGTTTAGTATTTTGGCTGTACTCCTTTTGTTTCTATGAGTTGGATTAATGATTCAGCATTACATTTACAAAGTAGACCAATTATTACTTTCTATCTACTGAAATGCCCAAAGTAGTGGGTGTCCTGTAGTTTTTTGCAAGCAAATTATTATAAATCAAGCTTATTGTTTGAATTGTCAGCTCAGTGACGATGGGATTAAAAGATGTCAATCTCAGTTTGGAAGAGATGCATAGAAACTGTGATTTGCACAAGAAAACAGTATTGGAAGATGTCAAAACCCTGGGCAGAATCTTTAGGCTGGCGAGCGGGGGGTGGGGGGCGCTCGCCGATGCGTAAAATAATGCGGGGTGACGCCGGACAGAAATCCTGATGTCACCCCATGTCATTTTCAGGTCGTCGGGGGCAGAGCCAAGTCAGCTGTGCGCCTGCCGAACTGTCAACAGCCTATTGAGGCCATTGATAAAACAATTTAGGCTATTTACAGGGTTGGCGGGCAGGCCAGGAGCCCTGGCAGGCTTAAGAAAAAGTATGAAACCTCATCCACAGGCGGGATGAGGTTTCATGAGGGTTTTGAAATATTTAATAAAGGGTTGGGTTAAAGTGATGGACATGCCCCAACTCATGTGAAAGTGTCACATCGGGGACATGTCAGGGAAATTTTTTAAACATTTACCTTCAAAGTTTTAATTCTGAGCCGATCTCCCCGAGGCAGTACTTAGCCTCAGGGGGATCAGTGCGCTCTTTCGCGTGCATGCGCTAAAGAGCGCACTCCCGGCTGAGGGAATCCCCCCACCGCTGTGCAGGGAGTGCATAGCGCTTCCTGCCGGACGTAATGCTGGGCGGGCCTTAATTGGCCCGCCCACTTAAAATGGCAGGGGTGCCGATCGCAGCTCCTGCACTTCCCCCCCGATGGGCTGAAAATTCTTCCCCGTGACATTCTACCCACCTGGAACTTGTACTCAACAGCTCAATTTTCATACATTTCCTGTACATAACTATTTTAATCTTCTGTACTCAGTGGTTGCTTTAGTGAGCACATGGTGGTATAACGTATCTTAACAGTGGGGTAGGTGCTGCATTGTACAAAAATACACTTTTCCACTGTTGTGCTCTACAAACATTGAACATATCAATTAGGAGGAGTAGGCCACATGGCCCCTCAAGCCTGCTCTGCCATTTAATAATATCATGGCTGACCTGATTGTAACTTCAACTCCACATTCCCACCTACCCCCATAACTAAGAAGCTATCTATCTCTGCTTAAAAGCATTCAAAGACTCTGCTTCCAGTGCCTTTGAGGAAAAGCGTTCAAAGACTCACGACTCTCAGGTAAAAAAAATCTTCATCTGTCTTGAATGGGTGATCCCCTTATTTTTAAGCAGTGACCCCTAGTTCTAGATTCTCCCACAAGAGGAAACATTCTTTTTGCATCCACCCTGTCAAGACCCCTCAAGATCTTATGTTTCAATTAAGGCACCTCTTACTCTTCTACACTCCAGCATTTATAAGCCTAGCCTGTCTGATCTTTCTTCATAAGACAACCCGCCCATTCCAGGTAATAGTCTAGTAAACCTTGTCTGAACTGTTTCCGATGCATTTACATCTTTTCTTAAATGAGACTAATACTGGACACAGTACTCCAGATGTAGTCTCACCAATCAGTGTATAACTGAAGCATAACCTCCCTACTTTTGTATTCACGGCCCCTTGCAATAAACAATAACATTCTATTAGCTTTCCTAATTACTTGCCATTCCTGCATATTAACCTTTTGCGATTCATACACTAGGACCCCTAGATCTCTCTGCATCTGAGCTCTGCAATCTTTAACTATTTAGATAATATACTTTTTTTATTTTTGCTGCTAAAATGGACAATTTCACATTTTCCTACATTATACTCCATTTGCCAGATCTTTACCCTCTTACTTAACCTATCTATATCTCTTTGTAGCCCCCTTATGTCCTCTTTACATCTTACTTTCCTATCCATCTTTGTGTCATCAGCAAATTTAGCAACCATACTGTTGGTAAGTCATTTACATAAATTGTAAAAAGTTGAGGCCACAGCACCTATCACATCACTCATTACATCTTGCCAACCAGAAAATGACCCATTTATGCCTACTGTTTCCTGTTAGCTAGCCAATCTTCTATCCATACCAATATGTTACCCCCTATAGCATGAGCTTTTATTTTTCACAATAACCTTTGATCACAGAATCTTTACAGTGCAGGAGTCCATTCGGCCCATCAAGTCTGCAC
Source organism: Carcharodon carcharias (assembly GCF_017639515.1). Classification (NCBI taxonomy): domain Eukaryota; kingdom Metazoa; phylum Chordata; class Chondrichthyes; order Lamniformes; family Lamnidae; genus Carcharodon; species Carcharodon carcharias. The sequence goes on from NC_054471.1 coordinate 134,011,659, forward strand.
TGGGTCTCTGAAAGAGCATTCTACCTAGTCCCATTCCCCTGCCTTATCCCCTGCACATTCCTTCTTTTCAGAAAGCAATCCAATTCCTTTTTGAATACTTTAATCAAACCTGCCTCCACCACACTTTCAGGAAGTTCGTTCCAACCACCCTCTGGGTGAAATTTTTTTTCCTCACATGTGTTTTACTCCTTTAGCCAATTATTTTGAATCTGTGCCCTCTAGTTCTTGATGCTCTCTTGAGTTGGAACAGTTTCTCACTATTTACCCTGTCCATACCCCTCAGGATCTTGAATACCTCCATCAACTTTCCTCTCAACCTTCTTTTCTCCAAGGAAAGCAATCCCAACCTCTCCAATCTATCTTCACAGCTGCAGCACTTCATCCCTGGAATCATTCTTGTGAATTTCCTCTGTACTTTCTCCAATGCCTTCACATCCTTCCTCAAGTATGGTGCCCAGAACTGGACACAGTACTCCAGGTGAGGCCTAACTAGTGTCTCATACAAGTTCAACATGACCTCCTTACTCCTGTACTCAATGCCCCTATTAATAAAGCCTAAGATACTATATGCTTTATTAACTGGTCTCTCAACATGCCCTGCCATCTTCAATGACTTATGTACATATACACTGAGGTCCATCTCTTCCAGCACCTCCTTTAGAATTTCTCCTTTTATTTTATACTGTCTCTCTGTATTCTTCCTGCCAAAACGAATCACCTCACATTTCTCTGCATTGAACTTCATCTTCCACTTGCCTGCCCAATCTACCAACATATCTATATCCTTTTGAAGCTCAAGACTATCCTTATCACAGTTGACAACGTTTCCAATCTTTGTATCATCTGTAAATTTTGAAATCATGCCCTGAAGACCACAGTCCATTAATATATATCAGGAAGAGCAAGCGTCCCAACATTGACCTCTTAGGAACTCCACTACAGACCTTCCTCCAATCTGAAAAACAAACATTTATCACTACTGTTTCCCATCACTCAGCCAATTTCTTATCCAAGTGTTTACTTTCCCTTTTATTCCATGAGCTATGGGAGGGGAAGGGGGCATAGTAGTATTATCACTAGAGTTGTAATCTAGAGACACGGTAATATTCTGGGGACGTTGGTTCGAATCCCACCACAGCAGGTGGTGAAATTGAATTCAATAAAAATCTGGAATTAAAAAAGTCTGATAAAAGTCATACAAACATGTCCTTACCTGGTCTGGCACACATGTGACTCAGACCCAGAGTAATGTGGCTGACTTGTAAATGCCCTCTCAAGAAGGGCAATGAATTCTGCCCCAGCCAGTGATGCCCACATCCCATGAACAGAAAAAAAAAGCTAGAATTTTGCTCAAGTGGCACTGTATCAATCTTGCCTGTTGCCTCCTCAAAAAACTCAGCCAAGTTAGCTACACAGGATTTTCCCTTAATGAATCCATGCTGGCTTTCCTTAATTATTGTACTTAATTATCCTCCTAATTGATTTTTGATTTTGTTCCCAAACTATAGTTTCCAGACGTTTCCCTACCACCGAAGTCAAACTGACTGTTCTGTAGTTGCTGGCTTTATCCTTGTACCCCTTTTTGAACAAGGGTGTAACATTCACAATTCTCCAGTCCTTTGGCACCACCCCTGTGTTTAAGGAAGACTGGAAGATTATCATTAATGCCTCTGCAATTTCCACTCTCAGTATCTTTGGATGCATCTCATTTAATTCTAGAACCTTATCTATTTTAAGATAGCCTTTTAACATCTCCTCCTCAATTGTGAATTTTTCAAGTGTACCCGTTACCTCCTCGCTCACCTCGACCTGGTTGACAATCTTAAATTGGACATTTCCTGAATAATCCTCAATGTGCTAAGGATTACGCTGACAACTAATTTAAGATTATCAGTCAGGCTTGCAGTGTGACACATTTGCATGACATATACACAGAGCCCTGTTCTTTGCATACAGAAATATGTACATACATTGCACCTATTTCAGTTGAATAAAATAATTGATAGCCATTGACTGGTTCATTCCTCAGAGCAATGCCTTGACCAATCAGGGTCAAGTTGCCTGGTTTAAATTTCAAACAATGTTTAGCAGTTAACTGTAAGTCACCACTACTAGTGCATTCTCCATGGCAACACCGCATGCCAACCAATCAGCACTGTCTTCACATACAGTATAAATTGTTTTCCCCTCACATGGTATTCTTGAGAGTGTCCTGATGAGTCTAAGATGAAAAGCTTAGACATGCCTCTTTTTTCAGCAATACTCAAGTTCTGTACTACCAAATGACTACTCCAAGAAGCTGGTTAAACATGATCTCCCTTTCACAAAACCATGTTGACTCTGCCTAAGTATCTTGAATTTTGTCATGTGCCCTGCTATAATGTCTAAGTGGGAAGTTCATATTATACATGGGTCAAATAATACTGAAACAGCTATAGCAAAATGATTTTAATAGATTGATCAAAACTAGAAAAGTCAGAAACTAAATTATTTGATAAATATATAGATAAAATATAGAAATTGTATTCTGATGTATAAATCCACATTAGTTTAAATAACCATGCAAAAATTAGCACATATTGTATACCCATCTTGCTAAACATTGATACTCCACTAAACTGGAATATTTGTGAAACCAATTGGTATTTCATTCACAAAAAAGTCCATTGTGCGTGATTAAAATTTGGTTATGAGTATAAGTAAACAAGGATACAAACTAAATTGATTTAGGATTTTATTTGCATCGAAATAGTTTGCGCAGATGTTCCAATTTCATAGCACTGAGGAAAGAATTTCAACTAATGGAACCGAATCTATTCAGCATCTTTTGAAGTATAATTTCAATTCCTTGCAGTGGTATATTAGTCAAGTAGCTAATTTCCATGTATAAACTTACAATGGGAAATTATGTCAACACTGAATCATGGGAGATTTTATACTAATCCCAGTTGTATCTTCCAGTGAGATCCACAGATGTGCAACTTCCACAATGGATTCACACAGGCCTGGATTTTATGTAGACTATTGCGTCGGGAGTCTTGGTGGCTGGAGGCCTGTGTCTCACGATAAAATGGGCCCAGCCAATTAATCTGGAGGCAGAGGAGCAGGATCAAAGGGCCAAATGGCCTACTCTTGTTCCTAAATCCTATGTCAGGAAGCAGCGGGAAAATCTCGCCCAATTAAGTCAGAGGATGAAAGGGACTGACACAGGATTCTTGGCCAGTGCGAGCTGAATGTCAATTAGACTTATTAATGAGCCAATTGACACCCTTTATCCCTGAACCCACTGCAATTCAGTAGTGGTTCAGGAATTAAATGGAGGCCTAACTGATCTCCCACACCCTTATAGAGGCTGCCCAGCAAATTGTGTTCAGTTTGCCAGAGGCTCTTGTAAGGTGGGGGTGGGAGGCCCTTACTACAGGTACTTTGTATCCAATCAAGGGACCTAGCATTGGGCCGGCGTGGCCACTGAAGGCCATCCCCTGCCCTTGTCTCTGCCCATCGCACCTTCATTCAGCTGTGGCCTGGGCTCCTGGGCCTCAGAAGGGTGTAGTGCCATCTGATTGGCTGGCAGCTCTCAGAGTGTGGGACTTCCGCTGCTGGGGATCTCAATCATGGGGAAGGCCCAACAGCGGCCAATTACGTGCCTGAAGGACACATGATTCCGTTGGACCTGCCTCACAGAGCTTTTGGGAGTTAGTTCCTTGCTGGTGCTCCGAGACCCCATCAAACCAAAATCCCAGCTGCAATATCAGGGATGACTGATTTTTTCCTTCCTAACTTACACTGTGCCAGATGAGAATAATTTATCAAGAATGCCAGGGATTGTATTTAGGACTTTCCTTGTCTATTTACCAGATTATTTACTCCATGCTGGATGACCAATCAACTCATCACAGGAACAATGTAATTTTATTAAAATAAATATTGTAGTTGTTCAGAAATATTGAAAACACACATTCAGAATCTTGCAACTGGACACACTTTATATCTTTACGCCTGGCACAGGCCATGTTGTGCAAGATCTTTCAGGCCTTGAGCAACATAGGCTACTTTTTACATGCTTCTGAGGTTTATAACTAGGCACTTGATTATTTCAATATTATATAAGATTAAACTAATGCTGATGCTCTTAATATCCTAATATGGGTCTAACAGCCTTTATTTTCACAATATATTTTACACCGCAATGGAAAGACGAGGCACATTAGTGACTGTTAGTCCTTTAGTAGCATCCAATTGGTTGTACTCTTCTATTAGAGACGATAAAGAATTGTTTGCTTCTGTGAAGCAGCTTTGTTCCATTCCATCCACATGAAGGTAGTGGTGAATGTGAGCCTGAAATGACAAAATTAGTATGGCTCATTATTCAAATAATTAACTAAAATATTTTGTGATTGATAGCAATAACTTATCAATACGTAGACAATGCATTGGAAAAATGCAATGTGTAAAAGAAATGTTAATGGCAGGATTAATGAACATATTTGATTTTGTCTGTTAAATGGTAACTAGATATCCCCTAAAAAAGGACAAGGTTCAATCTCTCTTTGTGCGCTTATTTAACTAGATCATCTCCAGTGGCATTTTGTATGCTAAAATACAATATACATTGTTATTATGCCATGCAATAATGTATTATCTGACAGAGGAGCAGCAGTAGGCCATTTGGCCCCTTGAGCATAACCTACCATTACTGCTCAGATGGAGAAGGGAGTACTTGTAATCAGGATTTAGTAACTCAGTAGCAAATATGCTTGGACTGTTACTGAAGTTTCAATATTATATAAGATTAAACTAACGCTGATGCTCTTAATATCCTAATATGGGTCTAACAGCCTTTATTTTCACAATATATTTTACACTGCAATGGAAAGACGAGGCACATTAGTGACTGTTAGTGGGAGGGGAGGCTGTTTAAGGATGACTAGTTTTTCCCTTTCCAGCACTGTCTCAGGAGAACTAAAAGTGCATGATTGGTCTGAAGGCAGATGCACCTGTTCACCTGAGTGAGCTATGGATATTGCGTGATTGATTTTCTAGTGCACTATAGGAAGTCACAAAAGTAAAGTTCAGGGTCACATTTTCACATGACTGACCAGAATTTAATATTCATAAAGCCAAATTACAAATGAACAAGTGGGAAATCTAGTTAGACATAGCCGGTACGTAAACTTCAATGAAAAACACTAGGCGGCACTTGAAAACAGCCAAGAAACAATGAACAAGTTATCAAAATCTATCAATGAAAACAAAACCATTGAAATAGGACTACAAAGAATATACAGCCCATTTAGCACAACCAGTCCTTGCTGGCGTTTATGCTCCACTTGAGTCTCCTCTCATCTTTCCTCGTCTAAATCCGTCTTCGTAACCCTCTATTCCCTTCTCTCTCATATGTTTGTCTAGTCTTCCTTAAATGCATCCCTGTGGTAACAAGTTCCACATTCTCATATTCTGAAGAGTCATAGTGGACTCGAAATGTTAACTTTTTAAAATTCATTCATGGGATGTAGGCTTCGCTGGCTAGGCCAGCATTTATTGCCCATCCCTAGTTGCCCTTGAGAAAGGTGGTGGTGAGCTGCCTTCTTGAACCACTGCAGTTCCCGTAGCGTGGGTACACCCACAGTGCTGTTAGGAAGGGAGTTCCAGGATTTTGACCCAGCGACAGTGAAAGAACGGCAATATATTTCCAAGTCAGGATGGTGAGTGACTTAGAAGGGAACTTCTAGGTGGTGGTGTTCCCATCTATCTGCTGCCCTTGTCCTTCTAGATGGTAATGGTCATGGGTTTGGAAGATACTGTCGACAGATACTCTTCACAGATACTACAAGACCTGCTGAGTTTTTCCAGCACTTTTTGCTTTTATTCCACATTCTTGCCAGTTGTTGGATGAAGAAGTTTCTTCTGAATTGCCTATTGGATTTCTTGGTGACTATCTTATATTGTTGGCCTCTTAGGTTTTGTTCTTTCCCACAAGAAGAAACATTCTCTCTGTATCCATTCTATCAAAACATTTCATAATATTAAATACCTCTACTAGGTCATCCCCCAACCTTTTTTCCCCCGTGAGAAACGAGACCCAGTCTGAAAATCCTTTCGCCAGATGTGTACCCACACATTTCTAGTATCATTCTTGTAAATCTTCTCTGCACACTCTCCTGTGCCTTTACGTCCTTTTTATAATAATATTGAGCCTGACTGCACACAGTACTCTCAAGTGTGGTCTAATCAAGGTTCAGTATAACGTCCCTACTTTTCAGTTCTATCTCTCAAGAAATAAAGCCTAGTGTTAGGTTTGCATTTTTTTAATGATGTTCCTAACATGTGGCACAGCTTTTAATGATTGAAGCATTTGTACTCCATCTCTTTTTGTTCTCTAACCTACCTGGACTTGCACATTCCAAGTAATAAATAACTTCCATTTTCTTCCTACCAAAATGTACTACCTCGCAGCTATCTGCATTGATCTTCATGTGTCAATTATTTGATCATTCTGCAAATTTATTAATACCCTCCTATAATTTATTGCAGTCTTCCTCAGTGTTGACTGTCTCTACGTCCCTGCCCCAAAAATTACTTTTTAATATCATTTATCATTTGGCCATCAAATTGTAAATTGTATATTTTCCTTTACAAGGGAGAGGCAGTGGCATAATGGTAATGTCACTGGACTAGTAATCAGATGCTGAGATTTGAATTCAATAAAATAAAAATCTGGAATTAAAAGTCTAATGATGTGACCATGAAACCATTGTCGATTGTCGTAAAAACGGATCTGGTTCGCGAATTCCTTTAGGAAAGGAAATTTGTCCTTACCTGGTCTGGCTTACACGTGACTCCAGACCCACAGCAATGTGGATGGATCTTAAATGCCCCCTGAAATGGCCTAGCAAGCCACTCAGTTCTTAAGGACAATTAGGGATAGCCTAGCCAGTAAAGCCCACATCCCATAAACAAAGAAAGAAAAATAGATGGAAATAATTAAACTAGCCAACTGAGCACCATTTTCTGGATGGAATTTACTGGGGGCCCTCAGCAGTGGGTTGGCCATAAAATACCTAGGGATGATAGGGGGATCAGGTAGAGTGTCACCTTTTTGATACCATGGTATATCAATGGCAGGGCAGCGTTCCCACCCAGAGGCAAATTGAGATCCATAAGTGGTCCCATTGTAACACACCCTCTGCCCCCACCATCAACATACCCCTACCACCTCTTCATCAGGGCCTGCCTGACTGGCCCTGGAGCACAGCGCCAACACTGTTTCTGTGGGCTGGGTGCAGTCACAGCAGTAGCCACCACTTCCAATGGTGGCCCTCTGATTGGACGACAGCTCTTGGAAGTGGCATCTTGCCCCATAAAGGGACGAGAGCCCTGACAGCAGCTCATTAGCTTCCTAAATGCCACAGAATCCAGCTAGGGTTCCCGGAAACTGCCAGGATGGCAATACCCTGGTTTTCGGCCCACTACTGCCTCAATAAAATTTACCAGTGTTTAAACTGTGTTTATCAACTTTATCTTTTGAGAGGCCTTGTTCCTTTGAAAAGACTGAAGCTTGAGCTTTGGGGGCTCCCTAAAGACATTAATTTCAACCAGGTAGCAAGCAACAATTCTCAGAATGTATGTATATTATTGACTTGGATGTAGATGGAGAGAGTGATTTCGCAATTTGCCAACAACACCAAAATAGGAGCTGTGTGGGGTAAAGGAAGCTGCAAGGGAATATTGTTAAGTTTTCAATATAAAAGGATGAAATTCAATGTCAATGAGTGTGAGGTTGTATAGTTTCCATCTACAATAGTAGAATATACCTCTAACAAAATCACTCCATTAACTAGTACCTAACCTTTTACTGCCATTCAGCCAGTTCCTTAGTCACCATCAAGTTGAGACATTATTCAGAATTTACCTTTTTTTTGTAAAGTTTTACAAATCGATCCTTTAGATCTATGAAAGTAGTTCTAACACAGGTATTATTGGCTAGTGCCAATAAGGAGTGAGTGTGACCCACTGGAGGTATCGAACAGAGACTTGTTTTCCAACCTTCCTGATTCCACGAGACAAATTGGAGAGAAGGTTTTAACCTGTAGGGAATCACAGTGTTATTCTCTCATCTCTTAAATGCAAATGTGATTTGTAACTACAGCTTTCAGAGGTCCAAATGCAATGCTATAAAATAAAAGAAAACTACCTGGTAACTTTTGTGGCAAAATTAAAAGAAATCTTAAGAACTTATTAATTTATCAATTATTAAGCTAAATTTTCTAGGAGAAATGGTGCCTTTGTCTTTCTTGCATTCTTTTAAAACAAATAAAGATCTGGGATGGTATTTAATTGAGGCAATGGGGGTCTTGCCTGCCAGTTGGAGAGCCAGCAGTTGGCCACATTGTTTGTTTTGGGGAAGAACTGCCACATTAAAGCACTTAACTGGACAGCAGCAGGTCCTCCAGTCTCACCTGGAAAATAAGAGACTGACGGCTCTGTAGAATAGAGGTGGTGACTGCTGCTTGTCCGACACCCACCTGAGGCCTGGGATTGTTGCTGGATCTCAGGTAACAGGTGAGTTTGCTAGTTATGCTCCCCCCACTTGACGCTGGGTTAATACCAGTGGCAGCAGGATGAGGCCCTTAAGTCGGTTTTAATTGCTCACTTAAGGGCCTCAGTTGGCAGTGGGACGGGAAGACTGTCCATGGGCCTTCCCACCATAGACTTAATCGGGGTGGGAAGATGGCGGGATCCCCAACCACCACCTTCCCGCCTGATTAAATGCCGTCTGCCACCAAACTCGCTATGGAGGAGGGCATTAACTTCCATCCATGATCACAGACTGTTAATCTTCTCCTTCAGAACCAGAATAGATAACATACAGAATTTAATTATTTTCTTTAACAGGGCAGTTTACAATTTCAGTTCTTTTTGAATGGGAAGTAAACAGTTGAAACTGAAAACTGCCTTAAGAGAAAAGAACAATATCTAACTCATGGTTCATCTAAAAGTTTTAATTTAGCTAATATGTTAAGAAAAAGTAAATTTAACTATTGATTCACATCAACCAGGAAGACCCGAAGTTAGATTCCAAGTCTACTTAATTAGTCAGCCTCAGGGACAGATGCCCTCAACATCCAAGGATGAGGGGGAAACTGGTCACACACCAATCATTTCTGTCCTCTACAGAAAGCTTTGTTCGAAGTAAACACAGGGTGAGACTGGATCATGTATTGCATTGGTGCCATTCTCCTTCGTCCATCAAGTAGTAAATGGTCTGCAGATCTTAACCGCCAATGTTTTTGTAAGAAAAAATGCATTATTAACATGTAGATACAGAATTTCTTTTTTGAAAATGTGAAAAGTTTTATCATGAATCTATATTTCAAAAGCCTCTCTCTTGTCTCCTTCCATTATGAATAATGGGTGGTTTTGCAAAGTACCCCAGGGTGTTCAATCACCATGAAACCCAGCGATGGTCAAAGCTTTTTGAAAAGGTGAAAATTGGCATCAATTTAAAAAATATATAGAAATAATAATCATATAGTTTTAATCTTTCGCCAATCACAATCTGTACAATGTATTCATTACCTATGCTGTTTGTGCAGTCCAGAAGAATTTAATTTAAAATAACATTATAACACACCTTTGAACATATGAAAGAATATGTATCCTTTCTATGAATATAATTCCTAATCTGGTAAGAAATCCTGCCTTAAATTTAATAATTGTCAATTACTAAAAAAGAAAGTGATTTGACTAAAGATAATTTTTTTTCAAGTATGAAACTTCCAAATGAACAACAGCTACACTAAGTTAACATAAAGAAACAGTAAAAGATGTTTAGCACATGCACACATGCTTCCTTCAAACCTCTCAATGTTTCTTCTAAGATCAGAAATCTGAACATTTCCCCGGACCATCAGTGCACAGGCTAGGTATAGGTTACGTTTTGGGTCAGCATGCATCAACTGGTGATCCTTACTAAAAGCATCGGTGAACATCTGATCCAACCTGTTTAAATGAAAAAAGCAAAGACAGGATGGCTAGGATAGTTCGTTATATGTAGTATATGTCAAACTCATGCATCTTCCAAATTAGTAGTTGTTAAACTTGCAGGAAGGGGTTCTAATCAGCAGCACCATAAAATCAGCACTGCTAGTTCAACACAGCTAATGTGCAATGGCAAGCAAAAGTGCATTCCTAACTTATGGATACAGAATTTACTTTAAAAATTTTTTTAAATGTTTTATTGAGAATCTGTATTTTAAAATCCTCTCTCACCCTGTCTCCTCCCAACTCAAAATGCTTGTACCTCTTGATGGCACCCTTCTTTTGGGACAACAGTTGAGCTCTACAAACTAATTCATCGGATCATAGAACTGTTAATGCTTAGAAGGAGGCCATTTGGCCTGTTGTGCTGGACTGGCTCTCTGTAAGAGCAAGTCACCTAGTACCATTCATCTGCCTTTTCCTCATGGCCCTGTAATTTTTCCTCTTTAGATAATGATCCAATTCTCTTTTGAAAGCCGTGATTGGACCTTCCTCCGCCACACTCTCCAGCAGTGCATTCCAGATCCTAGCGACTCAACAGGTGAAAAATATTTTCCTCATTTTGCACTTGCTTCTTTTATCAAGCTCCCTAAATCAGTGTCTTCAGGTGCTCAATTCATCCACCAACGGAGACTGTTTTTCCCTATCCACTCTGTCCAGACTCCTCATGATTTTTGATACATCTGTCAAATCTCATCTGAAGTATCTCTTTTCTAAGGAGAACAGTCCCAGCTTCACCAATCTATTTACATAATTGAAGTTCCTTATCCCTGGAATCATTCTCATGAATCTTTTCTGCACCATCTCTAATATCTTCACATCCTCTCTAAAAAGTGTGGCGTCCAGAACTAGATGCAATAATCCAGTTGAGGCTGAACCAGTGTATCATCCAGGTTTATCATAACTTCCTTGGCTTTGTACTCCATGCCCCTATTTATAAAGCCTAGGATTCCATATGCTTTATTAAGTATGCTCTCAACCTGCCCTGAAACATTCAATAATTTGCATATATAATCTGCCTCTGCAACCCCCTTAGAATTGTACCCTTTATTTTACATTGCCTCTTCCCATTCTTCCTGCCAAAATGAATCACTTCACACTTCTCTGCATTAGATTCCATCTGCCACTTGTCCTCACATTTCAGCAACCTGTCTATATCCTTTTGAAGTTTACCACTATCCTCTTATACTTCCAAGATATGTGTAATCCCAAAGTTTGGAAATTTTGCCCTATACACTAAAGCCTAGGTCATTTATATCAGGAAGAGCAGGGGTCCTAACACCAACCCCTGAGGAATGTCACTATAAACCTTCCTCCAGTCTGAAAAACAACCATTTACCACGTTGCCTGTCACTCAGCCAATTTTGTATCCATGTTGCTACTGGCCCTTTTATTCCATGGGCTGTAACTTTGCTCACAAGTTTGTTGTGCCGCACTTGATTAAATGCCAACTGCATTATGCTCATCAACTCCTATCAAAAAACTCAAGCAAGTTAGTTAAGCACTATTTGCCCTTAACAACTCTTTGTAGAAGAATCTTTGGGAGGGCTTCCAGACATCTTTGATTCCTTACAAAGACATCTTCCATCTGTTAATCCAATGAAAAGGAACCATGAAGTCTTCTCTGATGATCAGGTAAATGCACTAATGAAGTGCGAAGAATCATAGGTTTGAATGCTTGTTTGTGTTCAATTAGCTGAGCTAAACTGGGTTGTGGAACAGGTACTGCAATTAGCAGCAGTAAGCCTGAGCTATTAGTTGCTGACATCATCCAAAAGCACAGGATCAGATTCCACGTGTTACTGACAACATAAAACTTTACTTTTCCACCTCCTTTTTGATTTTAAGATTTTATTCCAATCTCCATTTACAAACCTGACAGCAAGTCTCAAACGAATGAATCATAGGTTTTTCAAACTCACATGCAAAAACCAAAGTCATCCTTTTTAACCTCCTGAGCACTGCTTTTTCACTCAGTCAGCCTTCTCAACTGGCACCTTCTGAGTTCTTTGATCTAGAGTTAATTTTCTTCTTCACCAGGTCTGTCACTGAGAAGCATTTTTCCACCTTTCAACCACTGCTTCCAAGAGTCTCAGCCCACGGCTCTATATATCCATTCTCCTAGCTAGTTTCCCGCCTTCCATAAATCACAATTCATTCAGAATCCTGTTGTTACCTATTCCCTTACTTGCTCAGAGTTCTGCATTTCTTACACCTTAATTCTTTCAAAGCTCCACCGATTCCGTGGGCTCCCTTGGTTCAACCAAAACCCTTTTCTTTACCCTCAAATGTCTCCTTGGCAGCACCCCTCAATATCTAAGTAACATCATTTAGCTTTATGCCCATTCTTGCAACCCTTGGTTTACTCTCTAACCTCTATTTATTCCTTCAGCTATCACATACTTTCTCTCTGGAACTCCCTCTGCCTTACCTTGTACCTTCTCTCTGGAACTCCCTCTGCCTTACCTTGTACCATCATGCTATCAAGAATCTTCTAAATGCTTTTCTCTTCTACTCATTTGATCCCATCTACCAATCCCATCTATCATCTCTTCCTTTTGTATCCAGTTTTTGCATGTATGCAGTCAGTGTCTGACACTAATCACACAGAAAAATATGATTTTGCAGCAATATGATTTTTTTCTCAAAAATTCTGGTAAAACTCCTACCTTCTTATGGGGATGTTTACATCAGCCAGGGTGTATAAAGGAGTTAGACTAGAAACAAGGTAATGCAGCCGTGGAAATGGAACCAGATTCATGGTGATCTCATTAAGATCCATATTGAGGGATCCTTCAAATCTGGCAGAACTGCAACAAAAACAAGATAAAATAAACCAATACAATTAACAATCTACACAAACTAGGGCTATTTAAAAAAGTTGTTCAAAACACATCTGCTTCATCAGGAAAAATTCCATCGCATCAACTACTAGCATACAAGCGTGGAATTAAACAAACTGCAATGTAGTAAGTTGAGTGAATCATTCAATGAAAAAAATACTGTTCATGTTACTAATGCAAGGTCAGTAGTATCCCTCCAAATTACATGAAATACTGAGCAGTAAATCTCACCTATGTAAACAAAAGTACCAGATCTATATTTCTGTTGCAAATAAATACTGGTTGGTATGGTATTCTCATTTTGCAATTAAATGGAATGGGTTCCATAAATGGTTTTCTATAAACTATTGCATTCAAAATGCTAAAAACCAAAGAGAAACATTTCTGACCTATGTTGGAAAGGAACATTAAGTATAGGGAATGTAGAGAGAGAAGTCTACTGATAAGCAAAGGTAATTTCAAGTATTTGGTCAGTAAAATACCTAATGGGGATGTATATATAGGAGCCAATTACATTTTACAGCATGCTTGTAAACCCACAAAGATTCAAAGTCCACTGATTTAGTAAAGCACTGGATAGACACTGTTCAATAAACATAATTCTTAATTTCCAAAATAGTTAATTGATTAATGTTTGTGACTGGATTTACTAATGAAGAAAAGATTTTCAGGACTGATTAAATAACGGTTTTAAGAGATATTTTTTCTGGAGAATTTTGAAGAACTCTACAGGAATCAAGTTGGTTACAATGAAAAGCCTAATTTCAGCATTAGTATTGCTGAATAAAGAGACATTCTGTCGAAGCTTCTCACTTTGCACTCATCAGGACTGATTCACAAGAATATTGATTTATACTGCATGAGAAGAGAGTGCTGATTGGGTGGCAAGTGAATTCTGATCGGTACAGGCCCTGCCATGGAGAATGCACCAGGGAACCGGTGACTACCAAGCTTTTGTTTAAATTCCAACCAGGCAGATTGATTCTGATCAAGATATTGCCCTGGGGAATGAAACCCAGGGAATGGTTATCCCCTAAACTTTGTTGAGTTGAAAAAGGCACAATGTGTGGACATGTGACCTTCTGTCTACAACAGGCACTTTTATAATGCACAACATCACAGGAGCCACAGTGGTGCAGGCCACAGACTTACCAAATGTAAGTCAGCCATTCTGTCCACTGTGTTATTGCTCACTATCCAATAGAACATAGCTACTCTAGGTCCACTTCTCTGCCTTATCCTTGAGTTTTTTATTATTCTTCCATTTCGAATGCTTATCCAATTCAATTTTAGATTTTTATAGTTTTTACCTCAAAAGCCATTATTAGTAAGGTACTTAATTATATAATAAGCTTTTGTGCAAAAAAAATTCAAAATTCTTCTTTGTTCTTCTAATGATATTCCTAAGTGGAGCCCATTTGTTATCAATTCAACCAGTGAAAGCAATTATTTACCCTTTAAAAATCATTCACAATTTTGAAGAACTGAGATTCTTCCTTTAATTTCCCATATTGGTTTCAGTAATAAAAAACCTCAATTTTGCAAGCCTTTCATAACTATAACCTCTCATTTCTAGTAATCCTCCAGTGAATCCTTTTTGTACCCTTTCCATGTTCTAATATCCTTCTTGAAGCAGGATTCTCAGAAACTACAATTCTTCAACAGCAGCATAACTAACAACTTCAACAAAAATCAACACCACTTACATATGAATTATGTAATTGGCTTGGAACATAAGAAATAGGAGCAGGAATAGGCCACGCAGCCCATCCAGCCTGCTCCATCATTCAAGCAGATCATGGCTGAATTTCTACATGAACTCTACTTTCCCACCCTATCGTTGTGTTTATATTCAATGCTACTAAGCATAAAACTCAGAACACCATTTACCCTTTTGCTTGCTTTTCTACTTCCACCTCCTAGTTTAAAGACCAATGTAACTGCACTGTACGATCTCTGTTTCTCAAGAATTTTACCATTTATAGCACACTTCCTTTCCCTGCTCTTTTCCACCAAATGCTTCACATTTCTCTGCAATGAACTGTATTTCCACCTGTCTGCCCACTCCGAGGAAGTATGCAAAAGATCATGCAGTTTACCAGTTTGCACTCTCCTTAACTTGGAATCAGAAACTGTCATTAGTGCCACACAAGTGCCATGCATGACCATCTCCAAAAATAAAGAATCTAACCATCTCCCTTGACCTTGAATGCAACTGCTCTATATCACCTGACACAATGGCAAGACCTAAGGATAGAACAATTATGTTCCCTTGTGATCTGAACCAGATATCTGTGTCCTTCACACATGTATTTTTTTGATGTTTCAGAAGGCAGACCAAGTCAATAGAAGGCAATGTGATTATCCATACCACACAGACTTACACAGAAAAACATTTATAATCAAGTTCACTTAGTTCATTTGGCAAAACTTATATTTGCACAATAATATTAAATAGTAATCATGCTACAATGTACAATTCAGTTGGGCAACTTATTAAAATTACACAAAGCAACTCCTTTGTATGGTATCTTACAGCTCAGGGCTACTTTTCTCTGCAGTATTCTTCTTCACTGTCTAACTTCCTAATTTCACAGGTCTTGGTCGTGTCAGCTTCTTTTCATAGTTCATTACCCATCCCCCTATACCTCACTCAATCCAAAAGCGAATCTACCAATCTAGTTTGGCAATGAACCCTGCTGAGTTCAACTGAATAGGATTCTCACACCAATAATGGATGAATCTGTGCCCACACCTTTGGTGAGTTTCGTGGCAGGAGGCATTTAATTGGGCGGGTGACACCCCAATTAAGTCTGTGGCAGGAACGCCCACTTAAGAGCCTCATCCCGTGCTGCTGGTATTAAGCCAGCAGCAGGCAGGGGACTTGACGTGCGGGAAGCATGGCATTTTTTGTTTGCGGTATCCCGGGTGGGGGTGAACCTTCATACAAAAGCACTGATCAAAGGACTCGGCATCAGGAAGGAGGGGAAGGCCCACTGGGAGCCACCCCCTGCTCTTGCTGCCAACCCCACTTTTCCCTACCTTGCCACCTCAAACCCATGACCCCTTTCCTGCTATCACTCACTTGTGCTTGGATCTCTCCTCAATGCGAGGTTTCAGGTGGGTGCACTACTGGCAATAGCCACTGGCTCCCCGGTAGCACTGCTGACTACAGAAGAGCTGCCGGCTGGCAACTCTCAGCAGGCAGGACATCCTGGGGACCTTGATCAGCTGGCCTGTTATGTGCTTGAGTGGCACAAGATATGGCAAGGGGCAAAAAGAGGCGACGCAGGGTCTTGTCGGCTCTCTGTCCGTCACTTCCATAAGATTCAGCCCAATGAGTGTGAATGGTTGCTAGCACGTTAATTTTACGTGTCTGAAGTATCTTAGTTGAGATGTCCCATCCGAAAACTAACCTATCAATCCTACTGTCCTGTGAATGTAACCAATTGAGACCTAAACTCAGTTCAATAGTATAATTTTTGATATATATTAATTACATTAAGGTTTCTTCATGGCAACATAGCCTGGAATCTCAAACCATGAAAGGTCTCTGTCCAGCACTTTAATAAGATCTTTGCTGACGAGCCCTGAGTAGTTCGTACTTTTTTTAAAAAGCGTTTACTAGTCTTATATTTCTAATGGCTCAAAAGGTACATACAAAGGGGCCTTATTGGCCTATAGGTTCTTGCTCATCTCCTTCATTGCACAATGATGTAATATTTGCCACCTTACATTACTTTAGTACCATTCTTCTTTCAAAGATTATAAGAATACTACTGTCACTTTTCCAATCTCTTTAATATTCTGGGATGTATGACAGCCACACATTGTGACTTCTACAGTTTTAGTCTCAATAACGTTTTATTACAGCGTAATGGTGAATCCTTGGGCCGGATTTTCGTGGAGTCAGGAAGCTCTCCGTACCTTTAAAAATAGCAGGCCGGGCCTGAATGCAGACACTCCGTCCCCATTTCCAACAGATTCATTTTTACCAGCAGGGGGAAGGGGGCGGGGCATGATTCACACAAAAGAGAAACCTGAACTCAGTAAGGCCATTTAAAATTAGTGCCGAATGCATCAGACCCCAGTTTGGCTGTTGGATGAGGCCTAGTGGGCCTAACAGCTTCTAAATGGGCTGCTATGAAGACCTGGAGAACCAAACCTGGCCTCTAACCAGCCTGCATTGGCACTCACCGACCCCTGTGGCTCCCCAAGGATCTGCTTCTGAGGTTGGCAGGCCCAATTCAATCCCAGCCCTGCCTCCCCAGAGTGAAAGTTGGGTCTAATGGAGTCCTTTGAACTGAGGAGGGTCTGCTAAGTTGGGAAATTTTCTGACTCAAGCTACCCGCCTTGGTAGGCAAAATCTGGCCTTTGTGTCCTGTACCGGCTTTCCTACATTCTTCTTGGGTTATTCAAAGTCCTATCATTACTGTACTTTGTAAAATGTGCTTCATAACACTTATTAAGTACCTCCTTTATCTGCTCACTCAAGTACAAGGTTGTCTCTTCATATGCAAGTGGTTTCATCCTTGTTTGATCATTATCTATACTTAAGAAGGGTTTTTCTATTTCCCTTTATGATGCATTTCAGTCTTCTTAGTCCACCTAACCTCCCTTTTAGAAACACAGGCCAGAATTTTTCGCTGAGCGGGTGGGCACATGCCCAACCGCTCGAGCATAAAAAGGCGCACGATGATGCTGAGTGAGCGTCCCGACGTCATCGTGCACTCCCGCAATATTTCAGTTGGCCGGCACATGCGTGACTTGGCAGCATGCCCAATTAACAGGCCTATTAAGGCCATTAAAGTAATAATTAAATGGAATTCGGCCAGGTGGCCTTCAGATATTATATGAAATCTCATCCACAGGTGAGACGAGATTTCCAACAGGAATTAAAAATAAAATAAAAATGTTCAAATCTCATTTATAACATGTCCCTGCTCATGTGACAGAGTCACATGATAGTACATGTTTTTAACATTTTTAACTTATGTTTTTAAAATTCTTTAGCTCCCTGAGGCAGCTTTGTGCCTTCAGGAGGCTTTCAGTGCATGCACCTGTGCAAACCTTCGCACTCACCCTCCTCCCACCTCCACCCTCCGCTGCCCCCCACCCCAACCACAAAGCAGTGTGCAGCATTGCAGAATGTGATTCATGCTGGCTGGCTGTCAATTGGCCAGGCAGCATGAAATTGTGGCTGGGGCCCGATCACAGGCGGTGGTCGGTTTCGCCACTGCTCTCAACCCATCAGCTGTGCCCGCCCCACAATCTTGCCCATATAAACATAGAAAATAAGTGCAGGAGTAGGTCATTCGGCCCTTCAAGCCTGCTCCGCCATTCAATATGATCATGGCTGATCCTCTATCTCAAACGCCATACTCCCACTCTCTCCCTATATCCCCTGACACCTTTAGAACCTGGAAATCTATCTATTTCCTTCTTAAATATATTCAGTGACTTGGCCTCCACACTCTATGGTAGAGAATTCCACAGGTTTCACCACCCTCTGAATGAAGAAGTTTCTCCTCATCTCAGTCCTAAATGGCCTACCCCGTATCCTAAGAGTGTTACCTCTTGTTCTAGACCCCCTTATTTACTTTTTATATTTCTCAGTTGTTTTCTGTATTAGTGCCCTTAAATTGGCCATTTACCTCTTTTGCAAATCTCAGTTTTGTTCTTTATTTATCCACAAAAGCCCCTGCATTTGACATACACATGCAAGATACAAAATTGTCAGACTGGAAAAGAGCAACTGATTGATGCAGCTGGTTCTATAGTCATGACACTTTATGCATCAAGATACATACTCTCCCTATTCACCACGTAATTTCCTGATAGAGCTGAAAAAAAAAGAACCCTGGCCAATTATGGCAGATAAAATCTACAAAATTTCTTGCTGACCACTCTAGATAGTCAAAACTAGCCCAGGAAACCACACCGGCCCCAACTCGTATATCTTGTTGGAATGCTGTAATTATTAATATAATAAATGTTCACTCACCTGGTCAAATTGAGCAGCAAGTTAGCTACAATATTGTTCATAGCATCAAATGGTTTCTCCTGCTGTTTGACTTCACTGTGACCAGAAATCAGTGTGCTTTGCAGTTTTATTGCAGATGCTAATTTACCAGAATTGACCATCTGATTGATTTTGTTGACAATGTCAATCAAGGACTGGTTTTAAAAAAAAGGATAAAGTTTAGGGAATGTGCATTTTAACATTTAGTTCCATATTCAAAAAGTTATTACATGAATGGCAGATACAGGCCTAAATCTTTGTGGGGAGGCGATAAGGAAGTGGGGCAGGGTTGTAGTGGTTGGGAAATGGCGAAAGGCAGGTTATCTGTAAGTTCTGCTGAATTTAACAGAAACAACAAATTAAAAAATAATATTTCTCTATTCTTTGGCCAAAAGTCAGCCAAACTGCTGATGAGCAGGAAGGGAGAGACTGGAGGCTGTGTTGGACATGATGGAGTCCAGGGAAAGGGCTTAGGGAAAATCGGCAGATTGCAAGGGTGGAAGCAGATTAGCTGAGCTTTGTCAGATGAAGCACTCCTGCTTCTTCTGGCCCAAGAGCAGTCCTGTAAAGGCATCTGCCTTCTGGCCTGGCCTTTCTCACTTCCTTTAGCTGCCAGGTTGCCTAAGTCCTGGGAAATACAAATCTGACAACTTTAAAATAAGTAAATATGTATGATCGTTGGAATTGAGTAAATGTACTCTTCATTGACCCTCTGTAGCTGCCAATGTATGATTGCTATCAAAACAATAATTTTGGTCATCTGACTCAAATATAGCCTGTTCTTGTTTAATTAATGTGGGCGTCACTGACAAAACTGACATTCATTACCCATCCCTAGGTGCCCTTACAGTGTGGCTTGGGAGACTACTTCAGAGGACAGTTAAAAATCACACTTATATAAAAGCAAAATACTGCGGATGCTGGAAATCTGAAATAAAAACAGAAAATGCTGGACTCTTCAGAAGAGTCATAAGGACTTGAAATGTTAACTCTCTTTCTCTCTTCACAGCTGCTGCCAGACCTACTGAGTTTTTCCAGCATTTTCTGTTTTTCACACTTTTTGGGTGTGGAACCATATGTAGGCCAGACCAGGTAAGTAGGACAGGATAGAAAACAGAAAAGCAGTTGGTTTCTTTTTTACAACAATCCTTCAAAATTTCTTTTTTTCACGGACAACAACTTTTAATTTTCAATTTGTTTTCAACTGATTTCAAATTTTCAAACTGTCTTATTGGATTTTAATCTCATGTTGCCAGGATTATTAATTAAAACTCTGGTTTATTAGTCCAGTAACATAACAGCTATATTAGCATATTCAGTTAGAGTTGCAGACAGCTGCTCTGAGCAGACAGATTATCTGGCAGTATTGGAACAACTATTCTATCTGATCTTGATGGTAGAAGCAGAACTACGGAGGGGGAAATTTCAATTATCCTGCAAATTCATTTCATTATGGTAGGTACAATCAACTCAGCTTAATTCAAGTCACATAATTCAAATTATCTGATAGTATTTTAAAAAATTAAGTTCACATGACTTGATTCAATTTTTTTAAGCACAACATTTGACTGATCAGTAGACTGTCAGACTATGAATTGTATTGATTAATGCAAAACATATGGTTAATTGTTTGATTTGTTTACAAAAAAATTGATGCCTCTATTTACACAAAAGCTTACTTAAAAACACAATAAGGAAAAAAAATACTTTCAACAATGACAGTTTTTACAAACATAAGAAATAGGAGAAGTAGGCCATGCAGCCCCTCCAGCCTGTTCCGCCTTTCAATAAGATCACGGTTGATCTGTTTGTGTTTCAAATTTCACATTCCCACCTACCCCCGATAACCTTTGATTCCCTTGCCTAACAAAAATCTATCTACCTCCGACTTAAAAATATTCAGTGACCCCGCCTCCACCACCTTCTGAAGCAGGGAGGTTCCAAAGTCTCACAATCCTCAGAAAAAAAAATTCTCCTCATCTCCATTCTAAAAGGGCAACCCCTAATTTTAAAACAGTGTCCCCCCCCTAGTTCTGGACTCACTCACAAGAGGAAACATCCTTTTCACATCCACCCTGTCAAGACCGTTCAGGATCTTAGATACTTCAATCAGGTCACAGCACAATCTTCTAAACTTCAGTGGAAACAAGCCCAGCCTGTCTGACCTTTCCTCATATGACAGACCGCTCAATCCTAGTATCACTCTAGTAAACCTCCTCTGAATCACCTCCAACGCATTTACATCTTTCCTTAAATAAAGGAGACCAAAACTGCACACATTATTCGAGATGTGGTCTCACCACAGCCTTGTATAACTGAACCTTAACATCCTTAAATTTTATGTTTAATTCCTCTCATAATAAAAGATAACAGTCCATTAGCTTTCTTGATCACTAGTTGTTCTTGCATTCTTACTTTTTGTGACTCATGTTCTGGAGCACCTAGATCCCTCTGCCCCTCTGAATTCTGCAGTTGTTCTCCAATTAAGTAATACTCTGCTTTTTTATTTTTCCTGCCAAAGTAAACAACTTCACATTTTTCCACATTATACACCATCTTCCAGATTTTTGCCCACTCACTCAACTTACCTATATCCATCTGCAAACTCCTTACGTCCTCTTCACAACATACTTTCCTACGCATCTTTGAGCCAAATGCAAATTTAGCTACCATTCCTTCGCTCCCCTCATCCAAGTCATTGATATAAATTGGAAAACTTTGAGGCCCCAGCACAGACCCCTGCGAGACTGCACTCATCACATCCTGCCATTCAGAAAAAGACCTATTTATGCATACTGTGTTTTCTGTCAGCCAGCCAATCTTCTATCCATGCTAACATGTTACCCCTTACACCATGAACTTTTATTTTCCGCAATAACTTTTGATGTGGCACCTTATCAAATGCCTTATGGAAATCCAAGTACAGTACGCCTACAGGCACCCCTTTATCCACAGCACATGTTACTCCTTCAAAGATCTCCAATAAATTGGTTAAACATGACTTCACTTTCACAAAACCATGTTGACTCTTCCCGATTACCTTGAGATTTTTCAAGTGCCCAGCTATAATCCCCTTAAAGATCGATTCTAACAACTTGCTCGTGGCAAACATCAAGTTAACCAGCCTATAGTTTCCTATTTTCTGCCTCCCTCCCTTCTTGAATAGAGGGGTTATACTTGCTAATTTCCAGTTGAATAGAAACTTTCTAGAATCTAATGAATTTTGGAAAATTGACATCAACCCATCTACTACCTCATTAGCCACCTCTTTGAAGACACTAGGATGAAGTTCATCAGGACCCAGAAGCTTGTCAGTCCGCAGTTTCATCAGTTTGCTCAATACTGCTTCCCAAGTGATTGTAATTTCACCAAGTTCCTCTCTCCCTTTTGGGAGACATGCAGAGTTAAGATCAGATGCAAAATTGTTGTCATTTCAACAGCTTTGAATAAATGGCTTAGCTACATAAAGGACCAGAATTCCCTGAAATTGTTAAATTTAGTGAATAGCAACCAATGAACATTGTCTTCTATTAAGGCATCAACTCAAATATCTAATTTGAAGTTTACATTGAGCAGCTCAAACTTTTACTAAAAATAAGGGGGCGGAGCCTGGACTTTCCTGTCTGGGATTTTGGACAGGCCTGGCTGGCAAACCTAGTAATGGTGTTGGGTGGGTGTGGGGGCAGGGCCAGCTGGGGGCGCAGGTTTGAGAGGCCAGGGGAGGAGTGTTAAAAGTGGGCAGGAGGAAATAAGATCTTGAGGGGGTGTGGCCCCCCCCCCCCACCCCGCCGAGCAAAAGGCCAGCCTCGGTAATCTGGCATTTGTTCCAGCTGCAAAAACACACAATAAAGCAAAAAAAAAAGCCCCCACAGACTTCTCATGCTCCATCTATGCCACCTCATGCGCCCCACCCAACTCCCATGGCCCCTCACACCCTCCATGCCAACCTTGCTCCAACCCGCACCCTCATGACCCTTTGTAGCCCCTATGCCAATTTAGTGCCAACTTATGCCAACCCATGACCCCACCACCCTTTTCCCTTACACCTTTCATGCCAACTCACCCAGTATCCATCATGGGCAGACCTCAGGACCCATGCTGATAAAACTTTATTTTGTATCCTAAGTGTCTATTGATGAATTCGGTATTTAAACAAGCACTCTCATTGATAAAATCCCATTCACTACATTTAAATTCCTTCAACTGCTTAATCAGTATAGCAACAAGCATTTGTTAGGACAACTTCAAGGACTTTATAAGCACTCGGAGCTGCCAATCAAACCGTGAGCTGATAGGGAGCCCACTGTGATAATGATAGGTCATGAATCAGTCATGTAGGACTAATTCCATAGTGCTTATCTACAGGCTTATGTCAATAGAACAAGTGAGATAGCAAGTATTGATTTTCTTTAACACTGCAGACAATTTTTAAATATTTAAAGAGCAGGAGATTTAAATTTCTTGGCAGTTTCAATGAGTTTATCCACTTTTCACACACATTCATGTCTAAGTTTAACGATCTCAAAGGGTACCTCCCTTCTAAAGGGCACCTCATCTCTCCCAGGGTCACCTCACCTCTCCCAGAGGGCACCTCATCTCTCCCAGAGGGCACCTCACCTCTCCCAGAGGGCACCTCACCTCTCCCAGAGGGCACCTCACCTCTCCCAGAGGGCACCTCACCTCTCCCAGAGGTGCCCCAGGACCACTACCAAAATGGTACCCTACCTCTCCAAAGAACTCCATTAACTTTAGACTTTCTCCTAATAGGTCTCAAGTGCACAAGTCATGTTTTGGACATTCCACGATCGGTCTGACGGAAGGCAGCTGGACTTTAGCATGTGCAGTTGCCTCCATGAACCACAGATGTACAAAGTACAACCTGCCCCCATTCACCCCCTGCAAAAATGATGGGGCTGGGACTTCCGGAATTGGGTCTCTGGCACCATTTTGGAAAAATGGGGACCCTCTCCATCTGCATAAGAATTCAGGTCAATATGTTTCTCTTTTGAGGGTAAATATAATTAACATGGGTAATTATAAATGACATCCTTTGTGACTGTGATCTTGGTGCATTATTCCTCTTCATCCTATTTGACTTCTCTGCTGTCTTTGACATGGTGAATTTTCCTCCAATGCTGCTACTCCGAAGCCAACTTGAGTGGGACCATCACCTGGCTCTACTCTTACCTACCCAGTTATCGCCAGAAAACCTCCTACTATGGCTTCTCTTCCCAATCCATTACTTCCGGAGTCAGTCAAGGATCTAACATTTGTTCCTCCAATTTCTCACCAACATGATGCTCCTCAGTGACACCAATTGAGTCAATTTCCACATTTACATCGAAGGCAAACAGCTCCACCGCATTATCACTTGTCTCGACCCCTTCACTGCCAATTGTAAATCACTCTTAGGCCAGTTTTAAGCTAATTCAGCTAATTTTCAGTGAATTATGTCAACACATCTAGAAACAACAATCTTAGGTTTGGCTTAGGTTTGGCACGTGACCGAGAGGACATCTTAGAATGGATTTTTGTATCTCTGTGGTTCAGCAAAACAATATGGTACTCTTAATATTTAATGTATTTAGTTGTAGAAACCGTGTAAAGATGTGTGTGCCTATACTGTGATAAACATAGAAACATAGAAAATAGGAGCAGGAGTAGGTCATTTGGCCCTTTGAGCCTCCACACCATTTAATATGATCATGGCTGATCCTCTATCTCAACGCCATACTCTCGCTCTCTGTTCATGTCCTTTGGTGCCTTTAATCAAGAAATCTATCTAGTTCCTTCTTAAATATATTCAGT
The DNA here is from genome assembly GCF_017639515.1 of Carcharodon carcharias. Classification (NCBI taxonomy): domain Eukaryota; kingdom Metazoa; phylum Chordata; class Chondrichthyes; order Lamniformes; family Lamnidae; genus Carcharodon; species Carcharodon carcharias. The sequence goes on from NC_054471.1 coordinate 134,036,373, forward strand.
GACTTGGCCTCCACAGCCTCCTGTGGTAGAGAATTCCACAGGTTCACCGCCCTCTGAACAAAGACGTTTCTCTTCATTTCAGTCCTAAATGGCCTTCCTCCATATCCTGAGACTGTGACCCCTTGTTCTAGACACCCCAGCCAGAGGGAACATCATCTTTGCATCTAGTCTGTCCATCCCTTTCAGAATTTCATATGTTTCAATGAGATCCCCTCTCATTCTTCTAAGCTCCAGTGAATACAGGCCTAGTCAGCCCAATCTCACCTCATGCAAGTGCAGCAAGCAATCAAGGCGGTAAATGGTATGTTGGACTTCATTGCAAGAGGACTTGAGTACAGAAGCAAGGATGTCTTACTGCAACTATACAGGGCCTTGGTGAGACCATACCTAGAGTAGTGTGTGCAGTTTTGGTCTCCTTACTTGCCACAGAGGGAGTACAGCGAAGATTTACCAGACTGATCCCTGGGATGGCAGGGTAGTCGTATGAGGGGAAGGTGGTGAAACTATGGAATTCTCTGCCACAAAAGACTTTTGAGGCCAAGTCACTGAATATCGCAGCGAGAGAGCTAGAGGAGCAGCGGGGCCATTAACAGCAAGAGAGTGAGAGAAGCAGCGTGGCCATTAACATTGAGAGAGCAAGAGGGACAGCAGGGCCATTAGCAGTGAGAGAGTGAGAGAAGCAGCATTGCCATTAACAGCAAGAGAGTGTGAGAAGCAGTGTGGCCATTAACAATGAGAGAGTGTGAGAAGCAGCGGGACCATTAGCAGTGAGAGAATGAGAGGAGTAGCGGGGCCATTATCAATGAGAGCATGAGAGGCACAGCTATGCCTTTGACAGTGAACCAGCAAGAGGAGCAACGGGGCCATTAACAGCGAGAGGGCGAGAGGAGCAGCGATGCCTTTGTCAATGAGAAAGCAAGAGGAGCAGTGGGGCTATTAACAGTGAGAGAGCGAGAGGAGCAGCGGGGCCATTAACAGTGAGAGAGTGAGAGGAGCAGTCGGAGCCATTAACAGCGAGAGAGCGAGAGGAGCAGCAGGGCCATTAACAACGAGAGAGCGAGAAGAGCAGCGGGACCATTAACAGCAAGAGAGCGAGAGGAGTAGCGCGGTCTTTAACAGTGAGAGAGTGAGAGAAGCAGCGGAGCCATTAACATTTGAAGAGCAAGAGGAGCAGCGGGGCCATTAACAGTGAGAGGCTGAGAGGAGCAGCAGGCTATTAACAGTGAGAGAGCGAGAGGAGCAGCGGGCTATTAACAGTGAGAAAGCGAGAGGAGCAGCGGGCTATTAACAGTGTGAGAGTGCGAGAACCAGCAGGACCATTAACAATGAGAGTGAGAGAAGAGTGAGAGATCGTTAAAGAGTGCGGAGAGAAAAAGGAAAGAGACCATTAAAGAGTGCAGAGAGCAGCTGATTGGTGAGTAGAATTGGTGAGTATTTCTGGTCTTTAAAGTAAAAGTAAGGTCTTTGGTTTGTGTTTAGGTCTCTAGTCTTTTTCTTAAAAATAGCTTGTGAAGAATAAGATCGATACTGCTATATAAAAAAATTACAATAAAGTGTAAAGAGCAATGGATTCTTCAAGTGTAAAGAGCAAGGATACAAGAGTAATTAATTAAATAATTAAATAAAATACAATAGCGATCACAGAACAGGCGGTGTGTTGCCGTGACAGCATGTGGGAGCTGCTGGACAACAAGGTGATTCAGAGCGAACACTCTGGATCTGTGACAAGCGTTTGCAGCTTGAGGAACTTCGGATCCGAGTTGATGAGCTAGAGCCCAAGCTGCAGACCTTGCAGGGAGGGGAAAGTTACCTGGACATTTTGCTCCAAGAGGTGATCACAGACCACAAATTTGGTCTGTGATTAGGGACAGGAGGGTCTGACTGCAAGTGAAGTATATTTGGGGACCTAAGGGGTAGTGTTCGAGGAGCCTCGGCCACTGCAACTGTCCAACAGTTACGAGATTCTTGCAAGCTGTGTGGGTGAGAGTGGGGACTGCAGGGAGGATGAGTGAACTGACCACGGCACCATGGTACAGGGAGCTATTCAAGTGGGGGGATAAAATAGGAATATAGTAGTAATAGGGGACAGTATAATTAGGGGGTTAGATACTGTTCTCTGCAGCTGGGAGACTGAGTCCTAAAGGCGATGTTGCCAGCCCAGTGCCAGGATTAAGGACATTTCCTCAGGGCTGGAGAGGAGCCTAGAGTGGGAGGGGAGGGATCCAGTTGTTGTCGTCCATGTTCATATCAACGGTGTTGATAGGATTAGAAAGGAGGTTTTGCAGAAAGAATTTGAACTGGTAGGAGCTAAATTAAGAAGAAAAACCTCCAAGGTAATAATCTCCGGATTACTACCTAAATCATGGGCAAACTGGCATAAGGTAGATAAAGTCAAGGAGTTAAATGCAAGGCTCAAAGGTTGGTGTGGGAGGAATGGGTTTCAGTTCATGGGGCATTGGCACCAGTACTGGGGTAGAAGGGAGCTGTTCCCATGGGACGGGCTTCACTTGAATTGTGCTGGGACCAGTGTCCTGGCGGATCAAATAACTAGGGCTGTAGAGAGGGCCTAAAACTAAATAAGCGGGCAGTGGGGGAGGGTTCTGAGGAGGGAATACATAGGCTAACAAAGCAAAAGGATATGGCAAGATTGCAAGGCAGTTATTCAGCTATTGATACCCAGAGTGTGACAGGAAGGGACAAACATAAAAAAAGAAGTGGCAAATAGAGTCAAAGGGGGGAAAAATGATAAAAAGGCAAAATCGATGGCTCTTTACTTAAATGCACATAGTGTTTGGAACAAGTTAAATGAATTCACGGCACAAATAGTGGTTAATGGGTTTGATCTCATAGCCATTACGGAGACATGGTTACAAGGAGATCAAAGCTGGGAACTAAATATTCAGGAGTATGTGACTTTTCAAAAGGACAGGCAGGAAGAAAAGAGTGTTGGGGTAGCTTTGTTAGTACGAGATGGAAAAGGTACAATAGCAAGAAATGATCTTGGATCGGAAGATGTAGAATCTATATGGGTGGCAATAAGAAATAACAAGGGGAAGACGACACTGGTGGGAGTAGTCTCTTGGCCCCCTAGCAGTAGCTATACTGTAGGACAGAGAATAAATCAGGAGGTAATGAGGGCATGTAAAAATGCAGTCCATTAATCATGGGTGACTTTAATCTTCAGGTAGATTGGAAAAATCAAACTGGCAGAGGTAACCACAAGCAAGAATTCATAGAGCGTATATGGGACAGTTTCCTAGAACAATATGTTGTGAATCCAACCAGGGATCAGGCTATTTGGATCTGGTAATGCGTAATGAGGCTGGTGTAATAAATGATCTCAGCGTAAAAGATACCCTAAGAAACAGTGACCATAACATGGTAGAATTTAGCATTCAGTTTGAGAGTGAGAAATTTGGGTCAGAAACAACTGTGCTAAACTTAAATCAGGGTAATTATAAAGGAATGAGTGCAGAGTTGACTGGAGTGGACTGGGAAAGGCATTTAGCAGAAAGGACAGTTGATGAACAATGACAGACGTTTAAGAAAATGGTTCATGATTCACAACAAAGATATATCCCAATGAGAAACAAGGATTTTAGGAAGGGGATAAATCAACCATGATTAACCAAAGAAGTGAAGGATAGTATCAAATTGAAAGAAAAAACATATAATGTGGCAAAGATTAGTGGTTAGCCAGAAGATTGGGAAAGTTTTAAAAAGCAACAAAAGTTGACCAAAAAATAATAAGAGGGAGAAAATAAACTTCAAGGGTAAACTAACAAGGAATATAAAAACTGACAGTCAGAGCCTCTTTAAATATATAAAAAGGAAGAGAGGGGCCAAAATGAACATAAGACCCTTAGAAATGAGGTTCGGGAAATAATAATGGGGAACCAGGAAATGGCAGAGGAGTTGAATAAATACTTTGCATCAGTCTTCACGGTAGAAGACACTAATATATTCCAAATATGCTAAATAATCAAGGGAAAAAAATCGGTGGGGGGGTGAGGAAATAAATACAATAACTATCGCTGGAGAAAAAGTACTAGGAAAACTAATGGGGATAAATGCCGATAAGTCCCCTGGACCTAATGGGTTACATCTTAGAATATCAAAGGAAGTAGCTACACAAATAGTTGATGCACTGGTAGAATTCTTCCAAGAATCCTTAGATTCTGGAAAAGTCCCAGAAGATTGGAAAACTGCCAACGTAACACCCTTCTTCAAAAAGGGACGGAGACAAAAACTGGCAACTATAGGCCACTTAACATCCACACTGGGAAAATGTTAAGCTAAGAGTCTATTATAAAGGATGTAATAGCAGAGCATTTAGAAATGCCTAACATAATCAAGCAGCGTCAGCATGACTTCATGAAGGGGACATCAAGGGCAGAATTTAGCCCTCAATGGGCGGGCAGACCACCGGCTCGGCAGTGGGAGGGCAGCCAAATTCCGCCGCTGAAATGGGACCCGCTGCCATTTTGAGTGGGTGGGCTGATTAAGGCCCGCCTAGTGAGTTGCCCAATGGGAAGCGCTATGCGCTTGCTGTGCAGAGGTGGGGGGGGGGTGTGGAGAGAAGGGTTCCCCAACTGTCAAAATGCGCTCTTTCGCACATGCAAAATAGCAAAATAAAAAAATTATTAACATGTCCCCCTCGTGACAATGTCACACAAGATGGGACATGTTAATAAATATTGCATAAACTTTATTAAAGATTTTTTTAAACAGACATGACACTTCATCCCACCAGTGGATGAGGTTTCATGTTTTTTCTCCTTCCCGCCGGGGCTCCTGGCCTGCCCGCCAGCCTTAAGGTTAGACGGGCAGGGCCTTTAATTAGCTTAATTATCCGGTCAATGGCCTCAATTGGCCAATGACAGGTCGGCAGACAGACAGCTGATTTCACTGTCCGCCCACCTTCCTGAATATTTAAATGGGGCAGGATGACGTCGGGGGCTCCTCCCGACGTCATCCTGTGTCATTTTCCCATCGGCGAGCAGGACCCGCCCCTAAATCGCTAACGGAAAACTTCTGGCCCAAATCTGACAAATTTATTAGAATTCTTTGAGGAGGTAAGAATCAGGATAGATAAAGGGCAAAGATGTAACACATTTCGATTTCCAAAAGGCATTCGATAAGGTACCGCACATAAGGCTACTTAATAAGACAAGAGCTCATGGTGTTGGGGGTAGTATATTAGCATGGATAGAGGACTGGCTAACTAATAGAAGACAGGGAGTTGGGATAAAGGGGACATTTTCAGGATGGCAACCTGTGGAGTGCCAGGGATCAGTGCTGGGGCCACAATTATTTACAATATATATTAATGATTTAGATGAGGAAAGTGAATGTACTATTGGCAAGTTTGCGGATGACACAAAAATAGATGGGAAGGCAAGTGGTGAGGATGATACAAAGAGTCTACAGAGGGATATAGACAAATTAAGTGAGTGGGCAAAAACTTAACAAATGGAATATAATGTGGGAAAATATGAGGTTATGCACTTTGGCAGGAAGAATAGAGGAGTTGAATATTACTTAAATGATGAAAGACTGCAGAAAGCTGCAGCACAGAGGAATTTGGGAGTCCTTGAGCATGAATCCCAAAAAGCTAACATACAAGTTCTGCAGGTAATAAGGAAGGCAAATGGAATGTTGCCTTTTATTTCAAAGGGAATGTCGTATAAAAATAGGGAAGTCTTGCATAAACTAAAATAAGGCACTAGTTAGACCACAGCTAGAATAGTATGAACAGTTTTGGTCCCCTTGTCTAAGGAAATATAAACTGGCATTGGAGGCAGTTCAGAAAAGGTTCACTAGGTTGATCCCAGGTATGGAGGGATTTTCTTATGAGGAGAGGTTGAGTAGGTTGTGCCTATACTCACTGGAGTTTAGAAGAAAAAGAGGCAACCTTATTAAAACATAAAAGATTCTTAGGGGACTGGACAGGGTAGATGCTGAGAGGTTGTTTCCCCTTGTGGGAGAGTCTAGGACCAGAGGGCATAATCTCATGAGGAGGAATTTCTTCTCTCAAAGGGTAGTGAATCTGTGGAATTCTTTATTGCAGGGGGCTGTAGAGGCTGGGTCGTTAAGTATATTCAAGGATGAGATAGACATATTTTTAATCAGTAAATCAAGGAATCAAGGGTTACGGACAAAAGGCAGCAAAGTGAAGTTGAGGATCATCAGATAAGCCATGATCTCACTGAATGGCAGAGCAGACTCGATGGACCAAATGGCCTACTTCTGCTCCTATGTCTTATGAACTTATGGTCTTCCATTTAAGGAGGAAATAAATAGATTTCTCGACTCAAGGGGATGGGGAGAGAGCGGGAGTATGGTATCGAGATAGAGGATCAGCCATGATCATACTGAATGGCAGAGCAGGCTCAATAGGCCGGATGACCTACTTCTGCTTCTATTTTCTATGTTTCTATCTTCCTCATATAACAATCCTGCCATCCCAGGGATCAGTCTGGTGAACCTTCGCTGTACTTCCTCTATGGCAAGTATAGCCTTTCTTCGGTAAAGACACCAAAACTGCACACAATACTCCAGGTGTGGTCTCACCAAAGCCTGGTACAGTTTCAGTAAGGCATCCTTGCTCCTGTACTCAAGTCCTCTCGCAATGAAGGCCAGCTTTTGGATCAGACTTCTTCATTTTCAATTCTAATGAAGAATTCTGTCATGTTATGGTCACTGTTCCCTAAAGAACCCCACACAACAAGAATATTAATTAATCCCTTCTCATTGCACAATGCCAAATCTAGGTTGGCCTGTTCCCTGGTTGGTTCCTTGACATACTGGTCTAAAAAAGCCATCTCATGCATACTCCAGGAATTCATCTGCCACAGTATTATTGCTAATTTGGTTTGCCCAGTCTATATGTAGATTAAAGTCACCCATGATTACTGCAGCACCCTTGTTACATGCATCTCGAATTTCCTGTTTAATGCCTTCCCCTACCTAACCACTACTGTTTGGAGGCCTATAGACAACTCCCACTAATGTTCTCTGCCCCTTATTGCTTCTTAGCTCCACCCAGACTGATTTTCAGAGCCAATATCCTGTCTCACTCTTGCACTGACATCATCCCTAACTAACAACTCCACACCACCTCTTTTCCTTTTTGTCTGCCCTTTCTAAATATCAAGTACCCTTGAATATTCAGTTCCCGGCCTTTGTCCCCTGCAGCCACGTCTCCGTAATCACAACCTAGGGTAGCTGTTTACATCTATTTGTGCTGTTAATTTGTCTACTTTATTGCAAATGCTCCGACAAATAGATACAGTGCCTTTAGACACGACTTTTTAACATTTTTATAGTACTACGGCCCTTTTTGCTGCTAGCCCTAGTTTCCTCTGCCTTCCACTTTTGCTTTCTACTTTTCTGTCTTTTATTCCTATCTTTGTTTCCTTCCCTTGTGTCTCCCCGCTCAGGTTCCCATCCCCCTGCCACTCTAGTTTAAATCCTCCCTCACAGTACTAGCAAATACCCCTGCGAGGGTATTGGTCCCGGTCCTGCTGGGGTGCAACCTGTCCAGCTTGTACAGGTCCCATCTTCACCAGAATCAGTCCCAATGCCTCGGGAATCTAAATCCCATCCTCCTGCACCATTTCTCCAGCCACACATTCATCTGGTCTATTCTCCTATTCCTGATCTCACGAGCACACGGCACTGGAAGTAATCCTGAGATTACTAGCTTCGAGTTCCTACTTTTTCAGTTTATTTCCTAACTCCCTTTATTCTGCTTACAGGACCTTATCCCTCTTTTAATCTATGCCATTTGCACCAATAAGGGCCACAACCTCTGGTTGTTCACCGTCCTCCTTCAGAATGTCCTGCAGCCACTCAGTGACATCCTTGATCATGGCACCAGGGAGGCAACATATCATCCTGGTGCCATGTCTGCAGCCGCAGAAATGTCTATCTGTTCCCCTTTAGATAGAAACCCCTATCACTATTACTTTCCCACTCTTCCCCCACCCCCCCGCCACCAACATCCATGCAGATGAGCCACTTGTGGTGCCACGGACTTGGCTCTTGCTGCATTCCCCAGAGAAGCCATCTCCCCCAACAATATCCAAAACAGAAAATCTGTTAGAGGGAGATGGGCGCAGGGGACTCCTGCACTGCCTGCCCAATGCTTTTACTCTGTCTGACAGTCACCCATTCCCTTTCTACCTGTGCACTCTTTACTTGCAGTGTGACCACCTCACTGTACGTGCTATCCTTGAAGATCTGATCCTTGTGGACGCTCCAGCTGCAGCTCCGGCTCTGAAACGCAGATTTGAAGTAGCTGCAGCTACAGACACTTCCCACACACGTGGTCACCATGGACACTGGAGGTGTCCCTGATTTCCCACATCGCACAGGAGGAACATTCCACGTGGCCAAGCTGCCCTGCTATGGCTTACCCTTAAATTACTCACTTTACTTTTACTCCTCCTTGTTTAGAGAGTATTAAGAGCAGTAGAAATACGCACCAGGTCCTACTGAACAAGGGCGCCGCACTTCTTTCTGAGGAAAGGTAGAAAATGAAAGGACCACCTTTTTCTCCCTTCATCGAACTCCCTCACTCACCAAACTCCAACTTAAACACTCTAATGCAGCCCAAAGCAGCACTCCAGGGCAGGCAAGGCAGCACTGTAGATGGCCTGTTTTTATGCTTTCTAGATAAAGCTTCTTAAAATCTATTTAAACCAGTTATCTAATTATCTGGCTGCAGCTGCAATCAGAGCTTGTATAATCCCTGTTTTAAAGCAGGATTGAAACTCATCTTCTCCCAACCCAAACAGCAACTTTTAGTTAATTGCTAAATTAGAGAAAGACTAGAATTTAGATAGATTTTAACCCTTAACAGTCCCTCACCCATCAAACTCCAACCTAAGCACTCCAATGTAGCCCAAAGCAGCACTTCAGTGCAGCAAACATTCTAAAACACGTCCCAGAAAAAACAGATTAATTGAAGGCAATGTACTTGTGGCAAGCCGAAGAGCTAACCCTAATCAGCAGAGCTGATGCTGAGCATTCACACTTTTAAGTTTATAAGTATTATTTCATCTTTTAAGATCTACACGCAAGATAGAATAGTTTCTTAAAAACATATACACCATTTATAGACTATTTTCAAGTTTTATTTACTTAGTAAACTAACAAGGTCAAAAAAGCCATTTTGTGGTCTGTACTTTATAATCACTCACCATCATTAATTAAGGCTTATTACATAATGAGGAACCAGCCAGAAACAGATGATTGACCAAATAGTGTACCTCAATTAAGTTGTAATTGAAAAAACTGTAATTAATCAAGTAATGTTAAGGATGAATTTAAAAGATAATAAGTTTAAACAGTACTAAAAAGCTGTTGCAAGATTTCTACTTTGGATGGGCATTATTCAGATATTTTGTGCTAAGCTCAGCATAAGCTTTGGCCAAAATAGACAACAGACAATTGCGCAAAGTCAAATAACAAAAGACAATGCGAAAGAAACATTTGGCCGTAACTTCTGACTAGCGCCATAAAATGCTGGCCTGCAGAAATGAGAAGAAATAAATGCATACTTACCTGTTCTTGATAATTGCGTGGCTACTTCCGTTCCCGCGGAGCTACTTGGGGCATGCAGCAAAAGACTCCTTATAGGCCCCAGCGAAGTGCAGATCCAGCAAATTCAAGGAGGCCATGCCCCCTTTTTTAACAGCACTAGCGGCCGTCAAGCAGGTATGTTTAAAGGGCCAGGGAAATTGACAGGCCAGGGAGAAGTTATGTGTCTAAGGTAAGTGAATAGGATTTGTGCGTTGGGGGTGTATGGGGGTGGTGGGCGGTCAAAGCTTCCGAGGCCACGGTAGCCAGGGTGGGGGAGGTGTTCAACGGTTCCGAGGTCAGTGGTGGGGTCGGAGGTTCTGAGGTCGTGGGGGAGGGGGGGGTTCGGAGATTCAGGGTTTGGGGGCCAGGTTTGGGTGGGGGGTGCTGAGGTCGGGGAAGGGGCTCCAGGTTGTGGGGGGCTCTGAGATTGGGGGCAGGGGAAGCCTCAGAGATTCTGAGGTCGGGGTGGGGGGGTTCGGGGTAGAGGTCTGAGGTCGGTTGGGGGTGAGTCTGAGGTCAGGTCCGAGGTCAGGGCGGGAGGTGGGAGGGGTTCCGAGATCGGGGGTGGGCACGAGGTCGGGGAGGGCGTCCAGAGTCAAGGGGATTTCCATGGGTGGGGGAGGGAGGGGGATCGGGGTGAGGGGGAGTCCCGTGAAGTCGGCCTGGGCCTTTAAAATAGTTATCCAGGAGTTAGAAGAGGTTTTAATTCTTCTAATTTTTTTTGGGTAACTATTGGTATAACCCTGGTGGAAACATTCAAAGTTTGCAATTTAAACCGCATTTTTGGATGGGTCCCAGCGCAGCACAATTGTCAAGAGAAAGTTAGCACTTCTGGGCAATTTGACTTGCAAATCCTTACCTAAGAACTTGCCAGAGGGATGCCCCAGCACATCTTTGGGGTACCCTCCAAATCCGACACTGGAGAGCACAGAAATTAAGGGCCATTGTCTTTTTGAAAGGACAATGAATGTGCATTACCAAACTCCAATTAAAACAAAACCGTTAACTAAATTAACCAGTTATGAAGTTACACAGATATGGTCTGAGATGAGGTATTGATAAATTAGGGGGTAAAAGTAAAGGCTTTGAACGTTATCTTTGCTAGCTAGTCACGTACTCTATATAGAGTATTGTTACACCATGGGGAGAATTTTCTCCCCGTACGGCGTGTGGGGTGGGGGGGTGGTTGTACGGGGGTGCACACGCAGCCAATTGGCAACCCGATAGGCTGGGTGCCGCCATTTTGTGTGGGTGGGCCAATTAAGGCTGAGCACTCCATGTGGGCTGGGGGGGGAGGAGTAGGCTGAGTCGGGGTGTGCACTTTTTCATGCATGCTGGTGAAAGAGCGCAGAAATCTCCGAGGCACAGAGGTGCCTCAGGCAGTTTAGTTTCACGTTTAAAACATTGAATAAAGGGAGAAAAAAATTTTAAGGACATGTCCCCTCATGTGAAACTGTCACATGAGCTGGGACATATCCATTGAAAAAATTTTTCCAACACTTTAAAAACATTCATGAAACCTCATCCTACCCGTGGATGAGGTTCCATGAAAAATGCAAAGGCCGCCTCGGCTCGTCGCCTGCCCGCCAACCGTAAGGTTCTACCCCATGTCATCAGCCTGATTGTCCGACATCTAGTTCTTGAGTTCACCAATTAAACACTGGGAAGGCCAAAGCCATCATCTACAATTCCCACCCAAAACTCTTGTTCTCCCTCGCCACAGGTTCCATCTCCCATTCAGGCTGAATCAGAATTTTCACAACCTCGTCATCCTATGTAGCCACCACATGAGCTTGTGCCCCCATAATGCTTTCCATCATAAAGACCACCAACTTCCATCTCCGTAACATTGCTTATTTCTGCACCTTCCCTAAGCTCATCTAGTGCTAAAATCCTCATCCGTGTTTTTGTTCTTGCCAAACTTGACTATTCCATTGCTCTCTTGGTTGGCCTACAACAGCTTGTTCACAAACGCCTCAAATTAAAGTTCTCATTCTTGCGTCCAAGGCCTCCATGGCCTTGCCTCTCCCTGGCTCTGTAATTTCTCCCAGCCTGATGAAACGTCAAGGACTCTATGTTTCTTCCACTTTCACTCTATTCCTGTTGTCCCTCCATTGCTGTCCATGCTTTCAGCTGTCTAAGCCCTCCGCTTTGCATTTCCCTCAATAAACTTGTCTGCATCTCTCCTCCTTTAAGATACTCCTGAAAGCCTATCTCTTTGACCAAGTTTTTACTCCCCTGTGTGAAATCTTTTCTTTGTTTCGGGGAACAATTATTGCCAAATTACACTTCTGTGAAGTGTATTGGCATGGTTTCCTACTTAAAAGATGCTATATAAATGTCAATTGTTTGTAAATACACTTATTCTTGAAACATGTATCTAAAAGATTCTTATGCATACCTGGTTTTCAATAGGTAAGACACAATCTGCATGCTCAGTCAGCTCTTTCATGGCAAGAACACTGTTGTAAGGTGAAGTAATAACATCATCCTCAGCAGAAGGGTAGACAGAAGTAACAAATCTGTAGACTTCTGGAAACTCGTCCTCTAAAAGGCTTAGCACAAAGGTACCCAGACCGGAACCAGTCCCTAAAAAACAATTTCTGTTAAAACTCCTTTATCTCAAGTTAAATTAGAAAATATATTTATGCTACTGATGCTTAATACAAATTAGCCAAGATTCAATTGAGGTGAATAGATGGATAATTTTGATTTATGATTGCAGACAGGTTGGGAGATAGATAATAGAGAGTAGAGATAAAAGGAATGTTTTCTAGTCAGTGAGGTGTGACAAGTGGTTTGCCCCAGGGATTTGTGCTGGGGCTTCACTTTTCATCATATATATCAATGACTCGGATGAAGAAAAAGTACGTTATGGCTCCAATTTTTCAGGTGATACTAATGAGTAAATTGTATAGATGGGAGCAAGAAGTTACAAAGGGACAGGCACAGTGAGTAGGCAAAAATATGGCAGATGCAGTTTAATGTGGGAAAGTGAAAGATCATCCATTTTGGATCTGAGAAAGAGAGATCTGAACATTTTCTTAATGGTGAGAGACTAGGAGTTATGAAGGAACGAAGATATTTGGATGCCCACATACACAAATCATTAAAGCTAGTGTAAGTGTATAAAATACAATCAAAAAGGCTAGCAGAACGCTATCTTTTATCTTGAAGGGTGAAATTCAAAATTGAGCAAGTGATGCTTCAGAGATAAAAAAAAACCTTGCCGTTTTGGCTTCTGGAGAACTGAATTCAGTTTTGGGCAGTGCACCCCAGGAAAGCAAATTGGCCTTTGGGGAGGCACAGGGAAGATTCACCAGGCTTAAAGGATTAACTTACGAAGACAGATGGCATATATGACCTGTATTCCCTTGAATTTAGGGTGTGATCTAATCAAGATATCTAAAATTCTGAAGGGACTTGATATGTTAGATACAGGTAAGCTTTTCCTTCTAGTGGAAAATCCAGAGCAAGAGGGGACCATATTAAGATTAGAGATACGCCGTTCAAGAGTGAAATCAAGAGCAATTTTTTTATGTATAGGATGGTGGAAATCTGGAATTTGCACCACCAAAAGGCTGTGGATTCTGCTTTAATTGATATTTCCAATATGGAGATTGATATATTTTGTTGGCAAAGGGTATCAAGGGATACAAAGCAAAGGTGGGTTAATGAAGTTAAAGATACAGATTAGCCATGATCTAACTGAATGGTGGAACAGGTTGGAGGGCAGAATAGCCTACTCATGTTCCTATGTCCCCAGTAGTATTTGTAGTAATGTGTAAAAACATTCAACTATATATTCAGAGCAATAAGAGACAGTGGCATAGTGGTAATGTCACTAGACTAATAATATGGAGGCTCAAGCTAAAGCTCTGGGGACGTGGGTTCAAATCCCACCAAGGCAGCTGGTGGAATTTAAATTCATTTAATAAATCTGGGATTGAAAGCTAGTAATCATAACCATGAAACTATCATCAAATGTTGTAATGTTCACTAATGTCCAGCAGAGAAGGAAATCTGCTGTCCTTACCAGCAATGTGGTTGACTCTTAACTACCCTCTGAAATGGCCAAGCAAGCCACTCAGTTCAAGGGCAATTAGGGATGGTCAATTAGTGCTGGCCTTGCCAGCAATGCCCACATCCCATAAAAAAATTAATTTTACCTCTGGCCATTTGACTTCTATAGTAAGTTCAGACAGTTAAAAATTAGTAATTTAGTTCTAGTCTATAATCAATTAAAATAGGGATAGACAGGTGTTGAGGAACGTTTTGTGAAGAATTAATACTCACCTCCACCCATTGAGTGAATTAAAAAAAAACATTGCAAAGAATCACAGTGTTCAGCTGTTTTTCGGAGTACACCTAGAATTTGGTCACGATATTGACAACCATATTGTTTATACCCAACTGCCCTGTGGAAATAAAAATCAGAAAGTATACATGAGCTGCCAAAATTGTGCACATCAGTAAAACATAATTGTTTTCTAAGTTTGTTAGACTTTAATTCAAAATTAATTTTGGAACAATTTTACGAACTTTAATAATATTGAGAATTCAAAGATACATCCCAAAGATGAATCAAGCAACTTCCAGAACTTAGTTAATTGTACATTGTACAATGTACACAATTTACCAGTTGACTTTCTTGGCATAATGCTCTCATGTTCCTAGCAATTTAGGAATTAATGTAACATGTAAATAATTACTTCCATCTGTAATTATATCTTTACAGGTATCAACTCTATTCCTACGCAGCTCTTTGAAGTATTAACTAGAAAAATTAACCTCAACTTTAACTTTACATTCCTAACTTTCCTAATGTTTTAACTCAGAGGTCTGCTACACATATCCATTGTTCTGTAAGGAAATAATTTATTTTAATCAAGTCTTGTTTGATAGATTTAAATGTTGTACTGATATCCAATTATATGCTTGCAATATGAATTGGTGAGGGGTAGAACAAGGGACATGAGTTATAAACCCATTGGTAAGACACTGGAGAATGGGAATAAACAGTGATTCTGAGGAGTACATATATCTATGATTCTCTAAAAAGCATACCATGTGCAGGTGAAAAAAGCCATGACAAAGGTCAAAAACTTTGAGTTTTATAAATAAGGGAATTCCACACTACAAAAATTAAAGCAGAAATGAGACATACAAAACACTGATTACAGCAGCTAGAGTACTTTGTGTGGTTTTTGATACCCATTAAGAGAAAGGGCATTAAACTTAAAGGGGAGAATTTTCTCCCCATTACTGGGGGGGGTTGGGTGGGAGCGGGCGGGCGCACGGCCGAATGCGGCGATTAGCTGCGCACCACCATTTTATTTGAGTGGGCCAACTAAGGCCCATCCAGCGTGACGCACACCTAGAAGCGCCGAGTGCTCCCTGTGCGGGTGGGGTGAGTAGGCTGAGTCGGGGCCTTCACTCTTTCATGCATGTGCCTTAGGGAGATTAGAGTGATATTTAAAAATTTTAAAGAAAGAAAGAAAAAATTTTTTAAGACGTGTCCCCTCATGTGACAGTGTAACATGATCTAGGACATGTCAATGAACTTTAATAAAAATTTTTAAACTCTTTTTGAAACGTCATCCCGCCCGTGGATGAGGTTGATGATAAATGTGAAGGCCGCCTACGCTCTTTGCCTGCCTGCCAACCTTAAGGTTGGACGGGCAGTTCAATTAATTGCTTTAATTAGTTTTCAAATAGCCTTAATAAGCCTTTGACAATTCAGCAGGTGCATAGCCGACTCCGCTGCGCACCCACCGAACTGAGGATCAGAATGACGTGCATTGGGGCCCACCCCCCCGCACACCAATGGGAAAATTCTGCCCAAAGAGTAAATACAGATTGACCAGGATAAACTAGGGATAGTAAACTACTGATAGGAGGATTTATCAATTTAAAATTGCCAGCAAAACACCAGACAAAAGTTAGGAGAAATGCCTTTACACAAAGGTCCGTTGGAATAAACAAGGGTGTAAACTCTTTTCTACCTGCTTATTACATGATGTGAACTTTCATATTTAATTTTGCACATTATAGTTTCACAACATAATAAAAACTGCATATGATATAGATAGGTTGTTAAACATATGCACAGTATTGGTTATCAAGCATAGTGTTTTAGATTCCAGCATTTTCTGAATTTAACAAAGGTACAGGATATAATTGAAGTGTGACAGATTCATTTTATGATTCCTATTTTGCAGATTAAAATTTGTAATTTACTGCTGAAATTTACTTCTCATCTTCACATTGGTATAAAGCTGATCATATGAAATATATATACGCATTTGTAACAGTAAATATAATTTAAAACCCATTCCTAAATCTCTGCTGCATATAAAATGAAAGTTGGTGTGGCTTAGTTGGTCGGACTCTCATCCATGAGTCACAAGGTTGTGGGTTCAAGTCCCACTCCAGGACTCGAGCATAAAAATCAAGGTTGACACTCTAGTGCAGTACTGAGGCAGTGATGCAATGATGAAGGTGCTATCTTTCAGATGAGATGCTAAGCCAAGACTCTGTATGCCTCCTTAGCTGGACATAAAAGATCTCTTGACACTATTTCGCAGGAGTTATCCCAAGTGTCCTGGTCACTATTTATCCATGAATCAGCATTAGAAAAGCACATTATCCAGTCATTATTACATTGCTGATTGTAGGAACTTGTTGTGCACAAATTAGCTACTGCATTTCGTACAATACAACAAAGACTACATTTGAAAAGTACTTCATTGGCTGTAAAGCACTTTGGGATGTCCTGAGGTCATGAAAGGTACTATAGAAATATGTCATTTTTCAGATGGAAATTCCTAATCATAAACTCAAGTCTATTTGAATTACTTGGTGGCACAATATTCTGAAGCAGCAAAGTACTGAGACACCCTCTTAAATGACAGAAATGAATGAGGCATACAAATAGAGGGATTTGCATGACATCAAATTGTGATAGAATCAAAACATTGATTGAAAGCTAAGAAGCTTCAAATACAATTGAAGGATTGTTGTAGAGGTTTGTGGTAATGATACATAGCCATAATTCCTGCATATTTCAAACTAGAATGGAGAGTTCCCCTTTGTTGAAAGATTTAGTTTAGAAAAGGACTTAGAATGTACAATACAAAAGAAATTAAAATCACAAAAGGATAACTGCTCAAAAGAAATCACAAAAGGTCAAAGAAATGTAAAAAGAAATGCAGCGGCTTAGCTGGCACTATAATTTTTCAACTATCTGGATCAGTAATTTAAGTCATGATGATTAATTGAATTCACACTGTTCCTGGAACAACAACTTAAACAATAATTTAGGTTCCCAGATGTTTTAAGAAGATTGCAAATCTGTTTTATTTGACTTATTTCTTGTCACTAAGAGCAAATACAATACATAGGTTTCACAGCTTACATGTTTATAAAATATCTGACCATTAAATTTTGAAGTCAACATTAAATACAAGAAAAAATAACAAAAAGATAGGTCTGTAATACTGAACTGCTGATAATGATTTATTTTCCCCAAGTTATTGAAACATCTCCTGATCAAAGAAAATGTTGACAAAGGGAAAATAAATAATCAGTTAGTACATTGTACGTACTATATCAAAATCATAAAATAGAGCCCTATTTTATGCCTAGACACAAATTTGAAATAAATGAATTAGTATTGGTAGACTTTGACAGATCTGGGAGCAACATTAGACAAGTCAGTTTCAACCCTAATGCAAAAGCAAAATACTGCAGATATTGGAAATCAGAAATAAAAACAGAAAATACTTGAAATACAAAGCAGGTCTGGCAGCAACTGTGCAAAGAAAGAGAAATAGAGCTAATATTTCAGGCTGTTGATCTTTCATCAGATGAAAGGTTATCAACCTGAAACATTTACTCTGTTTCTCTCTCCACAGATGCTGCCAGACCTGTTGTATTTTTCCAGCATTTTCTGGCTTTAGTTTCATTCAATAATGAGACAAGGTGAGAAGTAATTAAAAAAAGGGAAACAAGTTTTAGTGTACCTAGTCAGAAAAGTTTATAGATGTTGTGCTGAGGCTTTATAAAGTGTGGCTCAGACCAAATTGAGAATTACTATGTACAATTTTGGTCCCCACATCTCATAAGGGATGCATGCGGGAGGGAGGTTATAGAGAAAAACAACAAACATAAACAAACACAACAAGTTGCAAGGAAAGTTTAGACAAAGTCTACAGAGAAGAATAGTGGGGAGAACATCATTAAACTATGTAAAGTATATAAGTATTAAATCATACACATAAAATGAACTAGAATATTATTTTATGCTAGGTCAGGACAAGAGAACAAAAATATATGAATTAAAGAAGTAAAAACTAAATTTAATAAAAATATTTATTTAAACAATCCTAACTCAAAAGGCTTACCAGATAAATAGTACCAACAAAAACATTAGGAGCGTGCAAAATGTAGTTAGATGCAGGCTGGGAGGGATGAGATCTAATAGGTCCAACAGTCTTTACTTAAAATTTTGATTTTTTTCTTATTATTATTACAAGCCTTACCAATTATTACCAGAACCAGATACGTCTGTTATAAGTTGTTTACTGTCAAAAACATCCCTCAGTGGACCCTGAAGTAATTCATTAACGACACCTTCTTCCATATCAATGAGTACTGCCTAGAAGGCAAAAAAAACTTACAGTAAATTCCATTTCCACATACAATTTAGTCAGATCCAACTATGATCTGAATAAGTTAAATTAAATTAAATTTAGATGATATTAAACCATGACAAATGGATGAAGTAATATTTGAATTGCAAAACAAAAACTACTACCAATTCAAAATAGAATCAGCAGCAGAATCTCTACAAGTATCAGTTCATCACATCCTTTTCCCGACTCTAGAAATTTCCCTTCACAAAATTAATCATACATTAAGAAATGCTTGCAGTCTAAAATGCAATTACTACTTCGCTGCTATGCTAAATTATTGTTATAATTGTACACTATTATGGATGCAAAAAATTTACCCGAGCTTTGAGAGATCGAATTATTCCTTTGGAAAGATTTATATCATCTCCATTCATAGATCTGCAAAATAACAGATTCATAAACATAATTAATTGTTTTTGGAATAAATAAATAACTATAAATAAAATTACATCACAATAGCAAAACTGCCACTATGAAATAGGGTTTAATTTATGACATTGGTGATTATCTTTTATACTGTCATTGGTTGGTGCGATTTGAAGTGTATATTAAATCTCCAAGGCAAGAAAATGTAGTGGACTTCACAATATTTTCAATTTTAAGAGCCTTATGTAAAATTACATTGCTTACCTTGTATCCACATTTCTAAAGAAGTTACTGAGTGCTTCATCATAGATCCCTTTCTAAATTAAAAACAGAATTAGCAATGTTTTTTCTTAAACCATTTCACAATGATATTGGCAGCAAAGTCCAACCATCTATTATAAAATCTAACCAACTCCTTCTAAATATTGAAAACAGTAAACAAATCTTGATCAATAAAAGCCATTTCTTTAAGATAGAGGTAGCAAGATCAGGAAGAGTACACTGCTTAATTTGCTGAAAACTCTCAAAGGAGAGTGGAGGTAGTGATAATTTAATTTTATTAATTTACAACCTAACAAATCATACCAGCAATTCAAAGTTTTCAGTACTTTGAATATATAGTATTGTTTACAAATATTTTCTCCCTCCTCTCCGAAAGTCAAGTTACATTCGGGTGCAATCCCATGGGTTCGAGATGTCCTCTAATACCTCACTCAAGTGACGTGGAAGCCTATTTCCATTTCTACATTTAGTAAATCATAAGCATTCCTACTTATTTACCTTATTCACATTTGCATGTTCCCGTAAAACCAAGTCCCAAAATCTGCAGCCAACTTGATTGCCACATTGGCCAACTAAAAAGAATGAAAATATAAGATTACTGTTTGCAAAAATGTAAAACACCAATAGAAAGATTTTTTTTGATTCCCATCACAATCTATGTTTATCACACTTATTCAGAAGCATAGGTCAGGAGGGAAAGAGAAAAGATCAACTGGTTCCTTAAACTCATCATTTTAAGATTGTAAGTAACATATATTACTTTTAAATGAATTTTATCTCAATATTACATTCATTGTAGCATGAAGCTTACCAAAATTGTAAGACTCAAAGATTCTCCAACTTCAGGACCTGTCCAAGTACAGGTACTGTGAACATGTGCCACCAAATGTGTTTAATGCTATAGTAGTCTGGGTGGTAAAACTCAGAGCTTCACTGGATATGCACATTGGCATGTGACAAGACATGATCCAAACTAGAAAGTTTTAGAATCTATCCAGTTGAACTCATGTTGCATCATTGGTCACATGCCAGTAGGTCCACCGAACTATAACAAATGAAAATTGCAAAATATTCCAGGCTATACTGATTACTTTGTAGATCATGCCTAATGCGTAATGTGCAGTCGGAGGTTAGCCAGAAAGCAGCAAACCATTTGGAACAAAATTAGAAGCAATATGGATCATCAGTATAAGGCAACTATATGGCCTTGCAAAAACAGAATGAATCAGATCACTAAGGTGTTCTAGCTGCTTGCCTCTTTTTCAACCCCTACTGCACACCAGGGTGACGTTGGGATGAGATCAAGTGGTTTCCACTAGTTTGAGTGAAACTTTCCAGGACTGTTCAGCATCATGAGCAATTCATCAATCTTCATTCATTCATTATCATTCATTGACATCACTGAATTTACATTTTACTAGTCTGAACTTGTGTCCTGCTCACAATGTTCATTTTAAGGAACTATTGCTGATTAACCTTTTCCATATAATTTATTACCTTATATACACATTAAAGAGCAGCTCTCAAACACATCCACATCTTGTTCAAAATCTCAAGTCTCTCTAACCTTTCTACATGATTCAGACTCCTGACATTAGGGGCTGGATTTTCAATGGCCAATGGGAGCAGGATAAGGGTGCAAGCGTAATTTGAAAACTATGTTCCGGAAGGACAGCACAAGATCCCATCACAGATTGTAATTTTTCAAAGAGCCTGCAGGAAGTAGAAAATGGGAAACCCGCTCACTGCCAATTAATGATCCCTTAATCTTAAGGAACTTGTTAAGGAGCCTGTCCGGAACAGAATGGGGTTTTCAATCTTCTTATTGGATGAAGCCAAACAGCTGTTATTGCACAACTGTCAGGGTTGTTGTGGGACAAGAGAAAGTTTGTTTCCATCTGTGTTTTTTTGTGAAATCTGAAGGGTTAGCATGTGCTGGATTGGCTTAGTATCCAAGGCAACTTTGTGCCATTTTTTTGCTCTTGGTTCTTTAATGAGCAGAAAGGCAGCTCCCTTCTCCTGGAGATGCTCGGTGCCTCTAAATGGATGCTAAGCTCACCTCCTGGCCAATCAGTCAATTTACATTTAAAAATAGTGTTGCAAGAGCGATGCTGTTCAGGTGTAGGTTCGGGACCTGGAATTATTCGGGGTTTAAGGTTCTCAACCGTAGTTTTAAAGTTTAGCCTTGGGCATTAGTATCCTTGCCTTACTCAGCACCGCCTCCAGTGTTTGACTGCTTCTTGTTTTTTGATAACCAGGCCTGGGCACACTAAGTTTAGTATCATCTGCAAATTTGACCAATTTGCACTGAGTTTCTGGTGGCAAGTGGTTGATAAAAAATGGAATCAGCAATGATCCTCATACTGAACCCTGGGACATCCTACTCAGAAGCTTGACATGAACACTCTATTGTTTTCTAACCTTCTAATTTCGTATCTATACACAATCTTATGCCTATATCCCCCAAAGCTTTGAGATTAATAATAAACTTTCATGCAAAACTTCATTAGCTGCCACTTGGAAGTCTAAGCACACAATGCTGTGGAGTTTACCAGATGACTTGGATTGCCACTTCTTCAAAGAATTCAAACTGGCAAGACCCTCTCCTTTTAAAGCAATGATGTCTGCTGTATATCCTCATGTTCACTCCTGATCACTGATTTCATTATTTTACACGGAACTGAAGTAGTTACCAAGCCTGTTTTTTCCACTATTGTTGAATATGGATATCATAATCTATCTTCCCAATATTCATTAATTCTTTCATAATGACCATCAGTGCACTTTTTCTCTCTCAGCAGTCTGAGATAAATATTGTTTGTCTCTAGCATTAGGTTTAATATATTGGCCCAGCTTTCAGTCATTGTCAAAGCGACAGCACTCACCACTGAACTTAAAGAAAGCGGTCAAAACATCCACAAAGATCTAAGTGGTAGTGATTTCCCCTTTCCTAACTTAAGTTTGAATTGGATGTCAAGGGGATCTCCAGGCATCCAGAAACAGTTATTATCAAGGGAAAGCAGCTAATCACATCAAAGTATTCTCATAGAGCACAAATCAGGGAGTAACTCTTTCGAGTTAACACGTTTCCATCTGTATTCAGATGAGGTTACATTGTTTCATAGCTTGCCATTGTGAGATTTGAACTCTTAATCTTGGGGTTACAAACCCAGTACCATAACCACTTGGCTATTTAGGCCAAGCACAAATCAGGGAGTAAATGCACAGATTATACTTTACTGTTAATTAAATTTTACATATGTTGAAATAAACGATTGGAACATACACATGGGATTAAGATAGAAATATCAGAAACAAACATTAAAAAAATCTTTAAAATGTGAGTAACTTTATCATAATGGAGAAATTTGAGTCACAAATATAAAATTAGTCTTCAATCTGTTTTTCAGATGAAGTTACATTGTTTCATAGTTTGCCATTGTGAGATTTGAACTCTTGATCTTGGGGTTGCAAGCCCAGTACCATAACCACTTGGCTATTTAGGCCAAACCTAAAATTAGTCTTCAAGGCGAAAGAGGTTTTTCAGCAGTAATGATGAAGTTAGTACGCCACTAAAAACCGAGTTACAACTCACGCAATGTGTAACTTTTTCAAGGTTCTTGCAGCAAGACTAATGGAACTCGTCAACCACATCACCAATCGTCCTGAATTGGTAAGCCACAGAGAACAGGTGTGCAAGGCCGAGAGAGCTGGGGCTAGCCAAGTGCACTGTAACAGACCCACATGCAGGAAGGTGTTTCTTGCGTGCATACCTTACTGACTCCCTCACACATTCTCATCAAATCACGAAATCCTTTTGTATTCACCCACACACTACACCAATGGCATGAGTGGAAGTTCTGGTCAGTTCAATGATTTCTAATTGATTGCAGTCAGGGGAGGGGTGAACTTCAACAAGGCACCCTATGTGGGGAACGCTGAATCGCTGACGAGACTTGGCCTAAATAGCCAAGTGGTTATGGTACTGGGTTTGTAAGCCCAAGATTAAGAGTTCAAATCTCACAATGGCAAACTATGAAACAATGTAACTTCATCTGAAACAGATGGAAACGGGTTTGTACTCAAAAGAATTACATCTTTACGCTCCTGATCTATGGGCACCCGGTGCGGAAGGGGGTCGGGAAGGAGGAAGACCTCCTCGTGAACCTGCTCCTGGGCCTGGCCAAGTTGGCCATTAACAGGTCCAGGCAGCGGGCGATCGACGGGGGAGTCCCGCCCGATTGTTTGTCCCTCTTCCGCGGCTACGTTCACTGCCGGATGTCCCTGGAGAGGGAGCACGCGGTGTCTGCTGGCACTCTCGAGGCCTTCCGTGCTCGGTGGGCACCGCGGGGACTGGGGTGTTTTGTTGACCTCTTTAATCACATTTTGATTTAAAGTTTGTAAGTTTCCTTTAAACTTTGTTCTTGGTTTTACAGCTGACCTGAATTAGGGGCTGAACCTGATTTATCCCAATTTTGTTGATTTGGTTTTCATTTAAAAGATTATCAAGAGTTCAAATCTCACAATGGCAAACTATGAAACAATGTAACTTCATCTGAAACAGATGGAAACGGGCTTGTACTCAAAAGAGTTACATCTTTACGCTCCTGATCTATGGGCACCCGGTGCGGAAAGGGGTCGGGAAGGAGGAGGACCTCCTTGTGAACCTGCTCCTGGGCCTGGCCAAGTTGGCCATTAACAGGTCCAGGCAGTGGGCGATCGACGGGGAAGCCCCGCCCGATTGTTTGTCCCTCTTCCGCGGCTATGTTCGCGGCCGGATGTCCCTGGAGAGGGAGCACGCGGTGTCTGCTGGCACTCTTGAGGCCTTTCATGCTTGGTGGGCACCGCGGGGACCAGGGTGTTTTATTGACCCCTATAATCACATTTTGGTTTGAAGTTGTAAGTTTCCTTTAAATTTTGTCTTTAGTTTTACAGCTGACCTGAATTAGGGGCTGTGCTTGATTTGTCCTCATTTTGTTGATTTGGTTTAATTGGTTTCATCCAAAAGATATCCTGATACTGAGGAGAGAAGGTGTGTGGTGTTGGTGTTGCTGCTCCTCAGTGTTTCAACTGTTTCTGCTGCTGCTTTTGGGGTTGCTTCTGCTGTGTGCTGCTGCTGCTGCCGCTGCCCCTGTGGAGCAAAAGGAGAGAGAGGGAGAGAAGAAGAACAGCTTCTGTTGCTGCTTCAGGACAGGAAGGCCAGGAGGCCAGGACTGTGTCTAAAAACAACATCCTAGGTGGGTGTCCAACGTTATTGTTTGTGTAAGGTGGGGGCAATAAAGGACTGTGTTTGGTAGGGGGAGGAAAGAAGACTGCAGGAAGGTTTGGGCAAGGAAGAGAGGGGGGTGTGTGTGTGTGTGTGTGGTTAAAACCACCTTTCTGCTACCCAGCCCCCCCCACCCAGCCCTTTCCCAGTAAGGCCAGCGGTGGCTGGTGAAGACATCGCCTCCCCCTGCAAGATCATCAGGCCCCCACCCAACTTTCCACCTTTCACTGAAGACACCCACCTGGACTTTTCCCTTTTCCCTCCTGTGCCTCCCTGTCCTTCACTCCTCTCCCTCCTCTCCTCTCCTGTGTAAAAGAGGGGAGGTTATTCCAACCTTTCTCCCCCCCTCCCCTCCCTGGGGAGGAAATATATAATTAAAAAAAAAACAAACAATATATATAATATATATATATTTTTTTAAAAAATTTTAAAAATGGCCAATCCTTCCCAGGGTGGGCGTGGCTCTGGCCCTAAGGCCAGTTCAACATCTCCTGTGGCCGGGCCCTCGAAGGCTAATGTGGAGGCGGCTTTGTCACCGGTGGCAGGGCCTACAAAAAATGCCTATGCGGGGGTGGCTGCTTCTGCGGCTCCTGCTGCTCCCGCTGCCCTGTCGCCATTCTGTCTCCTCACCAGGGCCCTTGGGGTAAAGAGCTATGCTCACCCTGAAATGACAATAGAGGCCTGCGTAAAGGCTATGGCTGGGGTCGCCAGCTCCTCAGCCATTGTCGCGGCCTCTAAAATGTATGGGAAGGCCATATTTTTCTTGAAGTCTGAGCGGGCGGTGCACCTCGCCCTGCAAAAAGGACTCACTGTGGGCGGGACTTTTCTGGCGGTGGACCCCCTTGAGGCCACCGCCCAGAGAATTATTATTTCAAACATCACGCCCTTTCTGTCCAGTGAGCTCCTCCTCCCCCACCTTAATAAACTGGGGGAGGTCAGGTCGGGGGTTGCACCAATCCCGCTCGGCCTCAAAGACTCGGCCCTCCGCCATGTGTACTCCTTCCGGCGCCAGGTATTTGTCCGCTTGGCCCGGTAGCAGTGCCTGGTGGGGGCCTTTACTATCGATTTCGAGGGGACCGCCTATCGGGTCTTCTGGACCGCGGAGGGCGTGCGGTGCCATGCTTGTAAGGAGGCGGGGTACGTGAGGAAGAACTGCCCCGCCTCCAAGGCCACGAGCCCCACCTAAGCGGCCGCGGCTGGCACTGCCACTCCTCCCCCCGCCACCACTCCATCTCCCTCCCCACAAGGGGAGGCGACACCGGCAGCCACTGCCATCTCGGCTGCCGGTGAGGCGGAAGGAGAGCCCCCGCGCCGTAAGAAGGCGCAGAGGAAGACCCGAAACCTGGAGGCGGCCCCTGAAATGCCCCAAAACCCCCAACCCCCCCAAACACCTGCAAGCACCGGCTCGGGGGAAAAAATAACATCCGGCCCCGGCGTCGTGCCCGCGTGTGCTCCCGGGCCCGTGGGCGCTACGGTGCCGAGTGCTGGGCCCGGTGTCGTCCCTGTGCGTGCTCCCGGGGCCGGCGGGGAAAAGACGCGGGACCCCGAGCCGGTTATAGAGAAACCCAAACCCCAGAGGGTGGAGTGTCCGGGAGGGCTGGACAAGGAGGAGGCGGCCTCAGAGATGGAGATCTCTCTAGCCCCCAGCCTGACCCGGAAGAGACGTCATCCTTCGGAGGAGGAAGTGGACAACGCCCAAACTGAAGAAGTTGGGTGTGTCCCTTCCCCCGATGAAGAGGTGGTGGCGTCTCCACCAAGTAAAACCTCGCCCTGTCCTCTGGGGGAATCCAAAACCACTACCCCCACACCAAACACTGTTCCCGCGGTCAACCTGCTGCAGTCCCCTGAACAGGGCCCCTCGGGAGTCACTGAGGGCACCTCCCTTGAGGTGGTGCCCGACTCGGACACACTCAATACCCCCGAGGTACCTTCTGGCTCGTCAGGGGACTGTAGCTCTGAAAATTTAACAAATGTTAACGGGTCATTGGGTGGCGGTGATAAGGAAGGCCTTCCCGCTCCCTCCCAAACCTTAGCACCGGGCGTTCTTCTTTTTAGGTCAGGAGCTTGTCCTGAGCTCCCCGGACGACCCGGTGCCGGGAGGAGAGCGGGCATCAGAACTGCCGCTGCCCTCTGACCCAAAATCTTTAGAGGAGACCAGAGAGGACCCCTCTGGCCTTGATCCTGGGGGTGGGATCGAGGTACAGGTGGAGCCAGCTGGCAGCTCCAAACCAGCCCCCGTACTCAATGCAGGGGAGGGGTCGGAAGCTGGAGGCGACGACACGGAGGAGGACGGGGTGTCGGTGGTGAGTGCTGGGGATTACGCCGAGTCGCTCTCAAGCGAGGCGGTGGATCCCCTGGTGCCCTCCACTGACTCCCCCCTCATCCCCCCAAGGGAACTCCGGGACTTTTTTGGCGAGTCATCGCGGTCGCCGAGACAGGGTTCAGTTGGCCTTGGACCGGTGGCATTCGTTTCCGCTGGTGTTTTGGTCCACTCGCTAGGCTCTCAAGGCTCTCGAGTTGGATAGGAAAGCGCGGCGGAGGGTCCAAACGTTTCTCGCTGGGCTCCTGAAGGAGAGGAAGGACTAAAAAATCCTCCTCTTTTTTATTTAAGGTGAAGGTTTGAAGTACCTTTTGACAATGAAGACAACTATAGCCAGCCTCAACATCCGCGGCAGCAGGGGCGCACAGCACAGGTTCCAGAACTTCTCGGTCCTCAGGGACGGGAAGTATGCATTGTGCTTCCTGCAAGAAACCCATACTGTTCCGGGAGACGAAGCCACGTGGCTCCTGGAGTGGCGAGGGGGGGTCTACATGAGTCACCTAGCCTCCAATTCGGGCAGGGTGGCTATCTTGTTGGCCCCGCATTTTCAGCCGGAGATCTTGGGGGTCAAGGAGCCGGTGCCAGGCCGGTTGCTGCACCTGACTGTGCGTCTGGGGGGGGGGGGGGCGGTGCTTCACTTTGTGAATGTGTACGCTCCCCTGGGCACGCAGCAGCAAGCGAGCTTCTTTGAAGAAGTGTCCACTCATCTCTGCTTCATCGACGCTGGCGAGTGCGTCGTCCTCGGGGGGGATTTCAATTGCACCCTCGGGGTCCGGGACCGTCACGGTACCCCGCACTGCAAGCGAGGTGTGAGTAAGTTGCGGGACCTGGTCAGGTCCTTCGATTTAGTGGGACGTCTGGCGAAATCTCCATCCTGACTCCAGCATGTTCACCTTTGTGTCACCTGGAGTCGGAGCGTCCAGACTCGACCGCCTTTACGTTTCAAAGGCGTACGTGTCCTGCATTCCGGCTGATTCTATATAGCAGGTTCCGTGCACGGACCACCGTCTGGTGTGGGCGGAGCTCACTTCGTTCTGCGCTCGGACGGGGTCCGCGTACTGGCATTTTAATAACCTGTTGTTGGAAGACCAGCGGTTCCTGGACTCGTTCCGTCGCTTCTGGGCCGGCTGGAGAAGGAAGCGGGGAGGCTTCCCCTCCTTGAGGCTATGGTGGGACGTGGGCAAGACTCACGTCCGAGTTTTCTGTCAAGAGTACGCGAAGGGGTCGACAACGAGACGCAAATCCAGGGTCGAGGAGTTGGAGAAGGAGGTGCTCGACCTGGAGGCACGTCTCCGTCAGCCTGATGCGGACCCGGCCCTGCGGTCGGTGTACGATGAGAAGAAGGGCACGCTGCGGGACCTGCAACTGGTCAGGACTCGGGGCGCGTTCATGAGGTCGCGGATCCGGTTCCTCAAGGAGATGGACCGCGGCTCCCCCTTCTTCTACTCGCTGGAAAAAAGGCATGGGGTCCGTCAGCAGCTCTTTATGCTGCTGGCCGACGACGGATCCCTTGTCTCGGATCCGGAGGGCATCAGGGCCATCGCCCGAGATTACTACACTGCTCTGTTCTCTCCGGATCCGTCCAGTGAGGAAGCTTGCAGAGTTTTGTGGGAGGACCTGCCGCAGGTCGGCCCGGAGTGCGCCGGAAAGCTTGACTCCCCTATAAGTCTGGGGGAGCTGACCGGCGCACTCGACGGTCTTTCTAGGGGCAAATCCCCGGGACTAGACGGGCTGACCGTGGAGTTCTTCAGGGCGTTCTGGGACGTCTTGGGGAGCGACTTCGCGGGGGTCCTGGGGAGAGCATTGCTACCGGGGAGATGCCCCTTTCGTGGCGCAGGGCCGTGATCGCTCTGCTGCCGAAGAAGGGGGATCTCCGCCTTCTTAAAAACTGGCGCCCGGTCTCCCTCCTCAGCACGGACTACAAAATCTTCGCCCGAGCCATGTCTTCTCGGCTCGGCACCGTGCTGGACCACATGATCCACCCTGACCAGTCCTACACCGTCCCGGACCGAACCATTTATGATAACATCCATCTGGTCCGGGACATCATCCACCATTCCCAGAGGGCTGGTCTGTCGAGTGCCTTCCTGTCTCTTGATCAGGAGAAGGCATTCGACAGGGTGGATCACGGATACTTACTCGGAATTCTGCGCGCGTTCGGGTTCGGGACGCATTTTGTCGCCCGGATCCGACTTCTGTACACCGCCGTGGAGTGTCTAGTGAAGGTTAACGGGTCCCTGACGGCGCCCCTTCGCTTTGGGAGAGGGGTACGTCAGGGCTGCCCCCTGTCTGGCCAGTTGTATTCCATTTGTGTGGAGCCTTTCCTGCGCCTCTTGCGGAGGAGGTTGTCGGGATTGGTTCTGCGCGGGCCGGGCATCGGGGTGGTCCTTTCGGCTTACGCCGATGACATGCTCCTTATGTTTAGTGACCCAGCTGACCTGCGGAGGATGCGCGAGTGCCAGGAGGTCTACTCTGTCACTTCTTCTGCCAGGATCAACTGGGGTAAATGTTCTGGACTCCTGGTCGGTCAGTGGCAGATGGATCCCCTACCCGAGGAGCTCAGGCCTTTCACCTGGAGCAGGACCAGCCTCCTCTACCTGGGGGTTCATCTCTGCCCTGCTGAGGAATCCTGGCCGGCAAACTGGCAGGAACTGGAGACGAAAGTCACCGCTCGCCTGCGGTTCTGGACAGGACTGCTCCGAGTACTATCTTACCGAGGTCGAGTTCTGGTCATAAACCAGCTGATCGCCGCCATGTTGTGGTATCGGCTGGTCACTTTGACCCCTCCCCCGGACTTTGTCGCAAGAATCCAGAGATTGTTAGTCGACTTCTTCTGGGAAAAAAGATTGCACTGGGTTGCTGCCGAGGTTCTGAGTCTCCCGCTTAGGGAGGGTGGTCAGGCACTAGTGTGCCTACGCACACAGGTGGCGACTTTCCGCCTTCAGACCCTGCAGCGATACCTCTACGTCGAGCCTCCTCCTAGATGGTGTGCCCTGACGACGTATTTCTTCCTTCAGGTGCACGGCCTGAATTATGACGTGCAGCTCCTGTTTATAGAACAGATGGGCCTCGGTGGCTCCTTGCAGGCGTTGCCCGTCTTTTACCAGGACCTGATCAAAGTCTGGAAAGTGGTCGCCTCACGACGCAGCTCTCCCCCGTCAGGAGTAGCGGCTATCGTCAGAGAGCCGCTGCTCAGGAATCTGCCCCTCCGTCCTTTTCAGTGGTTGGCGGAGAGGAGGGCTGTGGCCGCAGGGGTGACCAGGATCAGGGATGTGCTGGGTGGCGGAGGACTGGGCTGGATGCTCCCACAGGAGTTGGCGTGTCGCGCGTCTGTGAGTGTCCAGGTCGCAGCCAGTGCCATCCAAGACCTAAGGACGGTCGTGCTCGGACCTGATGTAATTTTAGGTCTTGAGGTGGCCCAGGTGCGCGGTGATCTTCCGTCTGAACGTTCCCCTGTTCGGACAGAATTCCACATTGGCCCCAAGCCCCGAACCCTCCCTCGGGTGCTGGTGCCCCGCAATATGAGCTGCCTCGGGGACATGCCTTCCGTGCCCTTTGGCACAGCAAAGAGGGGCTTTTTGTATGGACTGCTGCTGCACACCTTCCATTTTCTCGCCCTTGTCCACCGCCCGGACACGCCCTGGCGTGCCTTGTTGCCGTCCGGCGGCGGAGGCCCCCGATGGGAGGCCCTCTACGGAGGTGTCCTCCCCCTTTCTATCAGGGACCTGGGTTGGAGGGTGTTGCATGCAGCAGTCCCGTATAATAAGAGGATGCATAGGTTCACGGACTCTCAGGACACGTGCCCTTTCTGCGGTCTTGTGGAGTCCGTGGACCATGTATATATAGGGTGTTGTTGGCTGCACTCCTTTTTAGTTATTTGAAAAACCTTTTATTGATGTTTTGCTTGCACTTCAGCCCCACGCTCCTGATCTATGGGCACCCGGTGCGGAAGGGGGTCGGGAAGGAGGAGGACCTCCTCGTGAACCTGCTCCTGGGCCTGGCCAAGTTGGCCATTAACAGGTCCAGGCAGCGGGCGATCGACGGGGGAGTCCCGCCCGATTATTTGTCCCTCTTCCGCGGCTACGTTCGCTGCCGGATGTCCCTGGAGAGGGAGCACGCGGTGTCTGCTGACACACTTGAGGCCTTCCGTGCTCAGTGGGCACCGCAGGGACTGGGGTGTTTTGTTGACCCCTTTAATCACATTTTGATTTAAAGTTTGTAAGGTTCCTTTAAATTTTTGTTCTTAGTTTTACAGCTGACCTGAATTAGGGGCTGTGCCTGATTTATCCCAATTTTGTTGATTTGGTTTAATTGTTTTCATTTAAAAGATTATCAAGAGTTCAAATCTCACAATGGCAAACTATGAAACAATGTAACTTCATCTGAAACAGATGGAAACGGGTTTGTACTCGAAAGAGTTACTGGGCCCAAGATCAAGAGTTCAAATCTCACAATAGCAAACTAAAAAGACACTTACTCACATCATACTTGAATCACTGACGACAACTTCTACATTTCCGCTTTAAATTTGCATGCGCGGACTGTAGAAGTTGATATTAGTTTGGGAGGAGTATTGACGGAGAACACTGACCGTTTCACCGTCACGGCTGGCGCCAATGAGCGAACACGTCTTTAGTTGCCAGGGGCACTAGTCCTATTTTGATGGTGCCCCAGAGAAGGGGCCACTTGCTAAGAGATGTTGTCGTAGTGGTACTGGGTTTACAGCCAAAATCGACCACTGAGCCAGGAAGCTACACTATAAAGAAAGCTCCTTCCAAAACAAATCGAACACCTACAAATCCTACAGTGAGAGTTCGGCTGCTTTACCTTGTACCAGAACAGACTGAGTCATCTTGTCCCGCTCTGTCCGGTTGCTATGGTTTCCCCTGGGTTCTTTTCGCCGCCAGGCTTGGAGTTCCGCGCGCCATTTCCTGCAGGAGACGTCATTTGCGTCTGACGTCATGTTCCCATGGAGACAGGATGCCTGTAGAGCCGGGGATGGGTGGGTGGGGTCGTGAGTGGGCAGGGGCGCGGCATCGCCGCCGTGACTGGGCGGGGGCGCGGCATCGCCGCCGTGATCCCCAGTGATTGAGCGTCTGGGGCACGCGCTGTGTGTGGTAGAACTGGCGCTTAATCTGTCTTTGCTAATGCTTCATTCGTCTGTCTCTAATGGTCATTCATGCACAATTTCTTTTATTGTTATTGGAATATTACAGCAATTTTGTTCAAGCTGCTCCCCACTGATTACTATTTAAGAGTTAGTGTCCTTGTTAAAGTGACTGAATAAGATAAAACCAAGTATTCGCTTCCTTTCCTATAATGTTTTTTGCCACGGTGGCAATGATGCCATGTCTTTTTTTTGTACCCTCCCAGATGACGCGAAATGCCTGACCGTAAGCTTTGTTTTGGTTCAAAATGCTGTAACTCTCACGGTTGTAAGATCGCTGATATAATACCAACAGAATGGCAGAGAGGTAAATGGCTGTTAGAAAACAGTTGATAAACTGAGAGCAACGTGAGGCAGCAGCGTTTTGTTTAAAAAAAGATTGTATTAATTTCTCCTAATTCTGTTGGTAGGTGGTGGGGAGATTGGATTAAGCAAAACATCGCAACGGTGAAAGCCAAGGTATGGTTATTTTTTAATTCCGATTTCCTGCAAAGCCTAGTAGAATTATGCTGTAATTCATGAGATTGCTTGAGGATTTTTAACAAATTAAATATTAGTAGTTTTGTTAAGGATTCTAACACTGTCCATTCCATTAATTTCTGCCGTTGGATCCCATTACACACCTAAGTTAATAAATATGGGCCCAAATCCTCCTGTCTCCAGATCGTCAGAAACTGGATGTAGGTTGGCTAATGTGCGCCGGGACGCTGTGGAAGTCCTGGTGTGTAGACGTATCTGGAAATTGCCGGGAAAGTTTAAACTTCCAATGGGCAATCCCTGCTGCCAGGCTTCGTGAATGTCTCCGACTCTGAGCTTCGAATGGAGACTTGGGTTGGATATGTGCAGCTTACCAGAATACTTAGCCAGGAAATGTTGGACAGTTTAAAATCTGGTGTAATGCCTGAGTAACTCCGCAACCACCTCTCACCCTCACACCAACCCAGAGTGAACCTGACGACCTCCCGACCCAGCATCCCCCTCCAAGTGGACCTGACAACCCACCTTCTGAGTAGACCCGAGTACCCTCCCCAACCACAAATGCCCACACTACCAACCCCCAGACACAACCAGCTAGCACCCTGCCCGTCACTACCTGGATGACCCAATCACCCATCTATGCCCCTGACCACCCAACTACCACAACTCCCCTAATCTGAGCTAACTACCCCCCAGACCACCCAGCTACAAACCTCGCACCACATCCACCTACGCATTTACTCAGTCACCCATTGATCTATTCACTCATTCATTCTCTAACCCACACTCTTTCATTAAAGGACTGCACTTTTAGAAACTAACTGAATACAGCATCTACTACCATTAAAAATAGGGGCATGTCCTCTCCTTCCTTCGATTCTACTGCATTCATTGGACTTAGACAGGCGATGCTGCTCTACCCATTTCCCTGTCAGCTGGGATATTTCATGATGAATCTTCATGGGAAGTATTCCAAGTACTGTAAGACTAGGTAAGTGGTACATGCACACATCATGTTTGCTTGATCCATACCATTCTGATAAAGTAACACTGGTTTCCTTTTTCCTAGTGGACCTGGTAATGTCCTTAAATTTCTGCCTGCGCTGCAGCCAAATCTACAAATATACTACGCGGCTTCGATGTTTGCACATTGTGGTCATTGCTTGTGGTCACACACAGCAACAATCATTGGAGGGGGAATAATAATTTCTTCTCTTGCTCTTACCTGAGAGTTGGAGAGACAGTGAAACTGCGAGGGAGCAACACGGAAGAGGAGTAGATAAATCGGGACTGAGGCTTGAGGCCTCCATGTCCAAATGCAGTAAGACCTGGAAAATATCCAGGCTTGGGCTGACAAGTGGCAAAATTGACTGAGTAACAGGAAACGGAGGGCAATGTTCAATCATTATTTTTCAGGCTGGTGGAAAGTTTATAGTAGAGTTCCACAGGGGTTGGTATTGGGACCCTTGCCTTTCCTGCTATGTATAAATGATCTAGATCTTGGTGTGCAGGGGACAATTTCAAAGATTGTGGATGATATGAAACTTGGAAGCATTGCAAACTGTGAGGAGGGCAGTGTAGAATTTTCAAAGGACATAGACAAATTGGTGGAGTGGGAAAATAGGTGACAGATGAAGTTCAATGTGGAGAAGTGTGAGGTGATGTATTTTGTTAGGAAGAACATAGAGAGACAATAAAAAATAAGGGGTACAATTCTTAAGGGCTGTAGGAGCAGAGGGACCTGGGTGTATATGTGCATAGACCATTGAAGGTGGCAGGACAGGTGGGAAGAGTAGTTAATAAAGCATACAGTATCCTGGGCTTTATTAATAGGGGCATACAGTACAAGAGCAAGGGGGTTATGCTGAGCTTAAAGGCACCAATTGGACCTCAGCTGGAGTATTGTGTACAGTTCTGGGCACCACAGCATAGAAAGGATATGATCGCATTGGAGGTAGTGCAGAAAAGGTTTGCAAGAATAGTTCCAGGGATGAGACACTTCAGTTCTGAAGATAGCTTGACGAGGTTGGAACTGATCTTCATGGAGAGGATATTTGATAAGAGGTGCTCAAAACCATGAGGGAGCTGGAGAGAGTAGAAAGGGAGAAACTGTTTCCACTTGTAAAAGGATTGAGAACGAGAGGGCACAGATTTGAAGTGATTTGCAAAAGAAGCAAATGTGATGGGGAAAAAAACATTTTCATGCAGCGAGTGGTTAGACTCTAGAATGCACAGCCTGGAAGTGTGGTGGAGGCAGTTTCAATCAAGGCATTCAAGAAGGCATTAGATGATTATTTGAATAGAAACAAGGTGCAGGGGAAGAGGCAGGAGAATGGCATTAAGTCATAATGTTCATTCGGAGAGCCGATGCATACATCTGAATGTCCTCCTTCTGCACCGTAGCAATTCTGTGATCAAAATCTCAGTTGCCACATCTGAAAACTATGACACATTACTGCTAGCATCGCTATTTGTGAAAATAGTTTTAAATGATTAAATAATTTCAAACAGCCTTGCAGTAGCATATTATTTGCTACTCACTATTCAACATTACAATCCCTTGAGTTTGTACACTCTTGAAAATTAGGCTGAATCAGAAACTGATGTCATTACAATGTAGTGATTTCATGGGCAGAATTTTACCTCCCACGGGTGAGCGCATGCCCAACCTGATTGGGCATAAAAAAGCATGTGATGATGTGAGGCGAGCATCCCAACATCATCACGCACTCATGAAATATTTTGGTCAGAGGGCGAGCACAAGAGTCGGCAGTATGCCCACCGACAATTAAGAGGCCTATTAAAGCCATTACTGTATTAATGAAGTGCGATTTTTTTTTTTTTTCCTCCCCTGTCCGCGCAACCTTAAGGTTGGCAGGCAGGCGAATTGGCCAGGCGGCCTTTGGATTTTTGAGGAAACCTCATTCTCGGGCGGGATGAAGTTCCTGAGATTAATTTTTTTTTAAATGCAAATGTTTTGACAGAATTTTTATTTCTACATGTTCCATGAGTGAGTCCTATGCGAGGACACTTTTTTTTCAGAATTTCATAATCTTTATTTTTGCTTTTAAAATTCTTCAGCTCCCTAAGGCAACTGTCTGCCTTCAGGGAGTTTTCATTGCGCGTGTCCCCACGCACGCTTTGACGTCAGCACTCGGCCTTGTCCTGCCCCCACCCTGGCAGTGCTGAGTTTCTCAGCATGCCTTTCATGCTGGCTGGCCACTAGTGGCCAGCAAGCGTGAAATCGCATTCAGGAGCTGATTGCAGGCAGTGGCCTGTTTCCCGTCCGCCCAACTACTTGAAAATCCTGCTCCATGTGTCCTAAAACTGCACTGTTGACACGTAGTCAGATGGAAGCTCCAAAGGAAATTCATAGCTCTGATGTCGCTATAGGAACGAGACAAGTTGTATAAGTTATGGTTTTTTGATGGTGTTGAATTTTGTTCACTGTGTCAAGTGTCTACTGTTTAAATACAAGCAACTATACTCCCTGCAATGGAGTATTTGTGTAATAGGATTAAGGATATATCGTTTTTATCCTATCATTTTAATTTGCAGTCTGCGAAAGCTGTGGAGTTTTTGACGCATGATCTGGCTGAATTCACTCAGGTTATCCAACATGATACTGTGACTACCATTGCAGCCACAGCTTTAGCATTCAAAGAGAAGCTTAATGTGAGTCTGTACCCTTGTATTATAATTTGCATCGTATGCCAAGTTCCTGAATGCATATCTGTTGCTAAGTGTACTATTTTCTTTGTAAGAAAGTAAAAGCATGTTCAGATAAAATATGTAGAAGTATTAAGTTTCTCTAAGGAAACTTTCTTCTGTTTTATTTTGGTTTAATAACATTGCATGAACATATCCCAAAACAGGACGTGTGTGAGTGTACGTGCACATATATTTTTAAAATATTCCTTATTTATGGTCTTTTGGTGGCAGTGGTTTCAGTTGTGTTCTGATTTCAGTAGGTGAACTATTCAGGTTATACTAAAAGCAAAATACTGCAGATGCTGGAAATCTGAAATAAAAACAGAAAATGCTGGAAATACTCAGCAGGTCTGGCAGCACCTGTGGAGAGAGAAAGAGTTAATGTTTCAAGTCTGTATGACTCCTGTTGCTGTTGAATTGACTTGTGTTGAATGTGATTCTTCTTCGTTCCTCTCGCCATAGATGCTGCCAGACCTACATTTTTCCAGCACTTTCTGATTTTATTGCATGTTAATGAGGTTGTAGTGCAGTTAACAATGATTTCCAAAAATACAATATAGAATATCTATGATTTTTTAGTATTCATGTTCCAGCAACAACGTAAATTTGTAAATTTAAGAGTTATATGCGGAACAATATTTAATCTGATTGCAAAGAAAAAGTATGCAGCATCTTTCAGTTATCAAGTTTACTGATTTCCCTTGGCTAATATGACCTTAAAGTCTTGTAATAAGTTGCTGTCATTTTCTACCCCCACTCCCATGCTCAAGTAGAACCAGAGACAAATATTACCACAGTATTACAAACTGCAGAACTATTCAGGATTTATTTTGGTTCTTTTCTTCTAGGTTGAGGAACACACAGAAGGAGATCAGGCATTCAGCAAGGGGCTTTCAAGCTTGCTTGGAGCTATCTCTGAAGCGTTTACACCTACAGTGGAAGAATCCATTACTTCTGATGTGAAAACAATAAAAGATATTCAGCTGAAAATTAGCCAGTCTTACGATGGTGTTAAGGTATGCAATGTTGTCATAGAATGGACAGAGGTAGAGTAGAAGAATGAGTTATTTAAGAAATAGCTACCTTTCTTTTAACTTTTTTTTATTTCATAGGTCCGACTCTATAACCTTCAGGCTGATCCTGCGACATATTCCAGTGTTCCCGATGGTAAGATGTAGCAAAATGGGGTAATCTACACTGGAGCAAACAAAATTTCTTCCAAAGCATTTGGTTTCCATATTTTAACTCATGCATCATTCCTCTTTATGTCCTGGATTATTTGACATAGTGATTAATCACAAATGCCCAAAGTATGTGTTCACTAATTGTATCTGTACTGATCAGTTCCATACATCATGGCTAGAAAGTTACAATTTGTTTCACTCAGTAAACTGATATCTCTTATCGTTGAAATAAGATCTAAAGCTGAAATTCCAATCAATTACTAGTGTGTTTGAGTGCTAGAAATGCAGGTGTGCCCAGTAGTCAAAAATAAGTTAAATAGTGCAGGAAACTGTTGGTTCTACGGTCCTGAAACAGCTATGAAGGAAAATAAGAAATTATCACTAATGTCATGGGCAAGTTCCTAATCGGGATTACAGTGGAACCTGGCAGGATATGCAGCATCAGAATCTGAACAGTGCAGTCCCTATATATGTTAACAAAATAATGGGAGCAACACTAAGGGTACCAATGATGGCTGCCATCTCTTCATAAATTAATAGAAAAATTGGGTACAACCTTTCAACGTTTGTGTGAATGTAATTCTTGTTTTGTGTTTCAATTCCTTCATCTTGTGGGACCAAACGACAATGTGATGATCACACACAGGGTTTCATGTGTGTAAATATATGCTGCAAATTAGTTTTTTTTTAAATTGGTGTGTAATCATGTTTTAATAAGAAATGCCAGAATTTCACTGCCTGCATCGACCAAAGCAATTGTTGTTCCTCCAATATATGTAAATCATAGACGTTTGAGTTATCTGCAGACTGCAATATACTGATAAAACCTTTTAAATAATAAAATTTAATCTAGGCATACTCATTATATATCCATGGGCCAATTTCACCATTCCCATCCCACCGGATTATTTTTAAATGATCCAAATAGTTAATAAGGTGATCTGTTCTTTTCAATCACCAAAGACCTAGAAATTAAGAGACTTTAATTATCATTAGAAGAATAAGAGATTATCTTTTTGAAACATATAGGATTTTGAGGGGACTTGATAGGTGGATGCTGAGAGGATATTTCTCCTTGTGGGAAAGACTAGAACTAGAAGACACCATTTAAGAATAAGGGATGTCCTGTTTAAGATGTAGCTGATGCGAATTTTTATTCTCTCGGCAGGTTTTTAGTATTTGGAATTCTCTCCCCCAGAGAGCAGTGCAGGCAATGTCATTCAATATTTTTAAAGCTGAGTTGAAGGTAATAGGGGTTAGACAGGAAAGTAGACATCAGGCCACAACCAGATCAGCTGTGATCTTATCAAATGGCAGAGCAGGCTTGAAGGGCCAAATAGCCTAATCCAGCTCCTAATTCGTATGTTCATATCATTATGAAATTGCCTCCATACTGTTACCAAGGATACAGTGGTTGTCCAGAATTAAAAAGTGACCCCTCCTGTTCTGCTTAACACCAATTGTGTTTTTTATATCAAAACCAATACCCGTCCCTCTCATTGGTGAAAGAGAAAACACCTCCATTCTTTCTGACGTGATCATTTTAAAGCCTGTTGTATAGTTATGGACTGCTATGCTGTTATGACTTTGAGAGACAATTCTCTACCCTCTGAAGAATCAAACAATATCTGCATCCATGGTGAAAGGCAGATGGGTTGTTCCCTGTAGTCTGTCTAGTGAACAAGACCTGCCATTTTCACCATGTTTATGATTACAGTACAAGGCAATTTCTTAGATATTCACCTGACTTGCCCATCTAGGATTTGGCTAATATATTGACCCCTACACCCCTTTCATGGTTTTATTCATTCATGGCCTATCCATAATTGCCCTTTGCATTTTTAAGAGTCAACCATATTGCTATGGGTCTGGAGTCACATGTAGGCCAGACCAGGTAAGGATAGCAGATTTCCTTCCCTAAAGGACATTAGTGAACCAAATGGGTTTTAATAGACAATGGTTTCATGGTCATCATTAGACTTTTAATTCCAGGTTTTTCATCACCTGCCATGGTGGGATTCGAACCCGGGTCCACCAGAGCATTACCCTGGGTCTCTGGATTACCAGTCCAGTGGCAATGCCACTATGCCACCGCCTCCCCCGACTTGTATTCTGAAAGTGCCTGATGAGAAAACCAGTGCTTGTGATGTGCGTTAGCCAAATACTAGTGAGTAGCCTTGGTCTAACGTCAGGAAACATTTTTCTGTAATTCAAAATATTCAAACATACTTCAGCTATTTCCTGCAAATTGAATACTAAATTTTAGAGATGGCCTGTTTTCAGAGACAATTTGGATTAGTTCATTTTTTTTTCTTATTCTATGTAAATCTTTTTATGTCTGCAGAACAATATAACTTCTGGTTGTTGACCTTCAGCTTGGAAGATGAGAAGTGTGCAATATCAGATCTCTTGGTCAATAGCCCACCAATAAGAGATCTTTACACAAAACTGGTATGTTTAACAAAAAAATGTTTTTAGTGAATTAAAATACTTAGTGAGTTGCATGCAACTATACATATGCAAAGACAGATTTCATTTTCAGCTCCTTACCATAGACTTCTTTGCGTCAGTCTGAAAAAAACGGATGATGGAGCAAAAACAAATTTTTCAAATTGCTGCAAAAAATATTCAAATTCAGTTTGAAAGAACAATTGTAATTTTATAATATTGTTCCTGTAAAGTTAATACATTGTGGTCTAGTCAAGGGGCAGAAATTTTATATTCTTTCAAGGATCCACTTGCAACCTCACGCCTGTGAAAGAATTGAGCTATGCTAATTTAAGCAGACCTGTCAAGTTTATGTAGCTCATGAGAAGCATTGTTTTATTAATATACTCTTCTTTCACATGTGTGCTTTAACTTAGTTTGGAATGCAGAAATCAAAGATCCATGTTGTTTGATTTGCCTGTTTTGTTTTAAATGTTTTTGGCAGGTTCCTTCTGAAGTTACTCATGCTGACTTTTGGTGTCGGTATTTCTACAGAGTCCATCAGCTTCATCAGGTCAGGATTGAAATGATTGACATTTTCTGACAAGACAGTAAAGATGGGCAGCATAGGTACCAAAATTAATTTCAGCATCTCTGGGTAGTGATGGTGGAATGGAAGAGTGAAAATAAACAACTCTGTGAATGCCCTATTTTAGATGGCAGGTGAGAAGTAGGTCATGCTTGGCTGTGGCACCCTGTGTGATCAAATGGCTAGTTACCCCAGAATATCGCTCATTGTAAGGTTGATTGTTGGAAGACTATCATCATTCATGAAAATGTGCTGCACCATGATTCACCTTTTTCAAGAATGAGAAATGATAAGGACAGAAAATCAGAGACCAAGTTTGACAAGAAAGAAAACGGGATTTGGAGGCGGCCGGTTGGGTGCTGTGAAATGCGCTATTGGTGAAACTCGGGGGTAACAGTTCTAGCCAAATATTCTACTAAATATTGTGTTTCTGTAACTAAAAGCATTTGTAATAAATCTGTTGCTTCCAGACTAGTGATGCTGACTATTTTTCTGAGTAGAATAGCACCATCAAATTGACTTGGGTAGAGGTAAGCTTATGATACTAACAACCAAAATGTTTTCTCTTAGGTAATTCCACAATCCCACATTATCAGCAGGTACAGGACTGTTGAATGTTGTAGCTATGTTTCCAACTCATGTATCTTCCAAGTGACTTCCTCCACTGGGACTATATACTGAGATAGCAGAACCGATCCTTCATGTGCCTTTAATACTATCCGAACTATCATACTATCATTGGAACACTGCATTTATAAGGACCATCACTGGTAGCCTCCAAGCAGTGCTGCCTGCATTTAGTATAAATGGCCCTTACTGATGGGACTGAGTGTTCAAGTAGCCATGTTGTTCATGTAGCAATTCAGATCTATCGTTTCTGGCCTTAACAAACACTCCGCAGATGTAAGCATGGTCTGGTAGGTGGCAAATTGAAGTCAAAGAGCTTCTGCAATATTTAAAGGGGCATGATAATAATAATAGTATTTTATTCAAAAGTCACTTTCACAGTCCAAGGGCCAATTTGCAATGTAACTTGAAACAAAAAGTTCATATGTAATCTAAATAATCAAGTTAAAAACATGGTAACTGTCATGTAATAACAAAAATAGACAAACAAATTTAGCAGGGCCAGAAATTTCCCCGAGGTGGGCGCAAAATCGATTGGGTCCGCACCGCCATTTTACGTGGGCGGGCCAATTAAGGCTCGTCCATCGTGACGCACGCCCGGAAGCACGGAGGTGCTTCAGAGATTTGTTATGGAAATTTGAATAAAGGTGGGAAAAAAATTTAAGGACATATCCCCTCATGTGAGACTATCACATGAGCTGGAACATTTCCATTATTTATTTCAAAAATTTTTATTTAAATAATAAACCCTTCATGAAATCTCATCCCACCCGTGGATGAGGTTTCATGAAAAACGTGAAGGCCACCTGGACTCCTCGCCTGCCCACCAACCTTAAGGTTGGACGGGCAGCTCGGTTAATTACTTTAATTTTTAACAGACCTTAATAGACCTTTGACAGTGTGGCGGGCGGGCAGCTGAGTCAGCTGCGCGCCTGCCAAACTGAATATCTGAATGACGTGTGGTGATGTCAGGACACCCGCCCGACATCACCGCGCATCATTTTACGTGTCGGTGAGCGTGCCCCACCCGCCCCCCCCCCCCCCTCCCAAGCTTGTCGATGGGAAAATGCTGACCCAGGTAACAGGGAAGTAGTGGATGGGATATTAATAGAAGGAATATTAATTTAAAATTGTATGAGAATTACAAACAAATACATCTTATTACTTTTTGTAACTCTTGTTTAGGAGGAAGCTAGGAGAACAGCTTTAAAAGAGAGAGCAAAACAAAGCACATATTCTGAAGACCTTAAATGGGAAGATGACGAAGGTATAGGACTGAACTATAAACTCCTTACTCCAATGTGGAGATTTATTTAAGTGAATCTTGTGTACATAGAACAGTACAATGAACTAAGGAATTCAAAATTGCTAACTTTTTTGCTTCATATTTTCGTCCTTAGATGAGTGGGATGGCACAAGTGTATCCTTGGCTACTACTTTTCGACCCAACGACCTAAATATATTAACTAAGGACAGGCACAGTAAAATACTTGAACAACAAGGAAGCAAAGTGGAAAAGACTGGCTTGGGAGTCACTGTGACAGGTCTTTCTGAAAGCACATCAAGTGAAATGCAGCCACTTGCATTGCTTTCTGTTGAGGACAATAAAGGAATCCAATGTAAATCCCCAGCAGGAGAAACCATCCAGATGTTGGAATCGTTTTTGGAAATTAAGAGGAAACGTGAAAATAAAAGTGTTTTGCAAGAAGAATTGCGTTACAAACTATTTGCAGATGAAGGCCTAAGTATCAGTGAGGACACTCCAGGCTTTGAAGAGTACCCTGTATCCACTCCTGAGCTGAGAAATCATGATCGTATCCATTTACATTCTGACACTGCTCAAAATGCAACAGTAGAATTAAATTCTAATATTGATGAATCTGCTTTTATAGGTAAAAATGGTGAGTATTTTACTTCAAATTATATATTAAACTTAACTGTATATGTCATGGGCCTGAATTTTACCCCTGGCGGGCGCGCGCGATCGGTGAGCCCATGACTGGTTTTATTTTATTTCATCATGGAAATTTCATCCCGCCTTTGGATGAGGTTTGATGAAAATGCAAAGGCCACCTGGCCGATTTGCCTGTCTGTCAACCACAAGGCTGGACGGGCAACGAAAAATCGGAATCAGTTGCGCCGTTAATGGGCTTAACTGCCCTCTTGTTGGCGGGTGCACTTCTGACTTTTGCACACACCTGCTGAGCGAAATATCACGTGATGACCGGATGTCGTCTTGAGTTTAGCTCTTTGTTCCATGTTTGGACCAAGGTGTAATGAGACCTGGAGCAGACTGGTCCTGGTGAAACCCAAACTGAGCATCAGCGAGTAGGTGAAGCTTGACTGCACTGTTGACAACACCCCCCCCCCCCACTTTGCCAAGTAGATGCCAGTGCTGTAGCTGTACAGGAACAGCTTGCCTAGGGGTGCAGCTACTTCTGGAGCACAGCCAGAATGTTGTCAGGGCCTATAGCCTTTGCTTTAGCCAATGCGCGCTCAACTGTTTCTTGACACCAAGTGAATTAAATGAAGTGAACTGACTTCTGTGATGGTCAGGACCTCGGAGCGATGGAGGTGGATCATCCACTTAGCACTTCTGGCTGAAGATGATTGCAAATGCATCAGCATTGTTGATACTTGTCATGTTGGGCATCCCTCATCAATGAGGATGGAGATGTTTTGGAGCCACATCCTCTGGCTAGTTATTTAACTGTCCACCACCATTCTTGATTGGATGTGGTAGGATCTGCAGAACTTTGATCTAATCTGTTGGTTGTGAGATTCCTTAGCTCTGTATGTAGCATGTTGCTTCTGTTTATAGTCCTGTGTTGGAGCTTCATGAGTTTGACATCTCATTTTTAGTTTTGCTTAGTGCTGTTTCTGACATGCTGTCCTGTACTCATCATTGAACCACAGTGGGTCCCCTGATGATGGAAATGGTACTTTGGGGGATATACTTGGCTATGAGGTTACAAATTGTCTTGGAATACAATTCTGCTGCTCCTGATGACCCACAGTGCCTCATGGAT
This sequence comes from Carcharodon carcharias, assembly GCF_017639515.1. NCBI lineage: Eukaryota > Metazoa > Chordata > Chondrichthyes > Lamniformes > Lamnidae > Carcharodon > Carcharodon carcharias. Next base: position 134,080,102 of record NC_054471.1, read on the forward strand.
ACCCAGTTTTGTGCTCCTAAATCTGATCTGAACCTACCCCTTTTATTATGGTAGTCGTGTCACACAACATGTAGGATGTGCTTAGAGTTAAGACGGGACTTGTCTCCACAAAGCCTCTGTGATGGTCAACCCTACAAATACTGTCATGAATAGATCCATCTTCAACAGGAAGGATGGTGAGAATTTGGCCAGCGTAGGTTTTTCCTTCTTATTAGTTCTCTCATCACATGCTACACACCCAGTCTGGAAGCTGTGCCTTTTAGGATCCAGCCAGCTCAGTCAGTGGTGATGCTACTGAGGCACTTTTAGTGATGGACATTGAAGTCCCCCATCCAGAGTACATTATGTGCTCTTGCCACCTTCAGTGCTGCTCCCAAGTGGTGTTCAACATGGAGGAGTACTGATTCATTTGCTGACGGAGTATAGTAGATGGTAAGCAGCAGGATGTTTTCTTGCCCATGTTTGACCTGGTATCATGAGACTTTATGGGGTCCAAAGTCAATGTTAGGACTTTCATGGCCACTCCCTCCTGACTGTATACTACTGTGCTGTCACCTCAGATGGGTCTGTGCTACTGGTGGGACAGGACGTGGAGGAGCCTGTGATGTTGTCTGACAGGTATGATTTAGTGAATAAGACTATGGCTGTTGCTTGATTGCTTTGTGGAACGGTTCACCCACTTTGGCACAAGTCCCTAGATGTTAGCGAGGAAGACTTGCTGGGTCAACTAGCCTATGTGTGCCTTTGTCATATCTGGGGCCTTGGCCGATGCTGGGTGGTCGGACTGGTCTTATTCTTATTTGGCTTTTCTATAGTGGTTTAATACAACTGAGTGGTTTTCTAGGCCATTTCAGAGGGCAGTTAAGAGCCAACCACATTGCTGTGGGTCTGGAGTCACATGTAGATGAGACTGGGTAAGAATGGCAGATTTTCATTCCTAAAGGACGTTAGTGAACCAGATGTAATTGTACACATTCCAGTACTTTCATGGTCACCATGCTTCCCTTTGAACTCTAGATTTATTTAATTCAATGGACCAGAACCTCCGAGGGGTGGCAATCACTGTCGGATTGCCACTCTCCTTTTTTTTACTCATCCTAGTCAGGAGCTGCACGTTTCTCACCTGACCTTCCAACACAGGCCTGTTAATAAATGTGCAGTGGAGCTGCTTTTGGCACCCTTCTTTGCAGGGCAGCAGCTGCGAGGGAAGTGAAGCCACACCCCCTTTTTACGGAACAGGGTAAAGTTAAAGCTCCAAACTACTTTGAGAAGCAGGGAGAAGGTAAGTGTGAGCGGTAAGTGGGGAGGGTGGGGTGGGGGCGGTAGCAGTGTAGGGTGGGGCGAGGGGTAGAATGTGTTGGCAGGCGACGTAGGAGGGTGGGGAGGAGGGTGCAGGTTGCGGGGTAGGATGTGTTGGTAGGGGAGTAGGAGATGAAGGTTGGGGGTGTAGGATGGGTTGGGAGGGTAGGATGATTAGTCAGAGGCTGGGGAGGATAGTCGAGGGATTGTGGGCTTGGTTGGGAGGGTAGTCGGGGGTAGTGAAGGGTCAGGTGCGGGGGGATAGTTGGGAGTTCGGAAGCATGTTTAGGGATGAGGGGTTATCAGGGAAATGGGGAGGGCAGTCTTGCAGGCGTAGGGGGGCTAGTCCAGAGGGAGTGTGGGGGATGTAGTTGGGTTTCGAGTGGGGGTTTGCGGGTTGTGGTTATTAGTATAGTTACCTAGAAGTGAACAGTGGTTTTAATCTTTCTAACTTTTCCTGGATAACTATTCTTCTAAGAGTCAGAACCATCCGAAGTCTCCAGTTTAAAATGGAGTATCGGATGCTTTCCAGTGCAGGTATTTGCTTATCGACGGTTTGAACTTCCCGGGCAATTCCCATGAAGTCCTTGTGCATCTTCTGGAATACGTCCCTGATACGACCCCCAGGAGATTGAAAGTTCTGAGCCAATGATTTTAAATTCCCTAGCTGCCATGGTGGAATTTGAACTCGTCTCTGGATTACTAATCCAGTAGTATAATCACCATGCAACCGTACTATATGACAGCTGAGATATTTTTAGCCACAACTCCCTATTCACAGTGCCACCCATTTTTACCACCATCCCTCTCACTTGGACTGCTGATACACTTCCCTGTCAGCCTAAATGCCTCTTCTGCTTGCTCACTCCTTTCCAGGTGACATCGTGTGCCCAATGAAATTTGAGAGCCCTCAGCCTTCATCCTTGCATATTACGGGCCATAACTCCCTTGGAGTGGCAATCAGTGTCGGATTGTCATTCTGTGCCAAATTACTTACACAAAATTTCTTCTGGGCTTGTCCCACCAGATCTTTCAACTCAGGCCGGGCATGATCCAAGCAGCAGAAATGTCTCCGAAGCCAAGCGTCGCAGTCCAGCAGAGTTGGATTGAAGAAGAGCATGCTCCCTTTTTTTACGGCACCAGCCATGGTTTGGGAGGGGGTGTTCGGGTCAGTGGGGGGAGGGTTGGGTCGGGGGAATCCCATGGTGAGTCAGGGGACTGGGGAATACTGTTTTGGGGGCATGGGGAATACCATGCTGGGAGGTGTAGTTGGAGGTGGGGAAATACCCCGGGTGGGTCGGTGGGGGGAGTCCCCTCTGTGTCTGTGTCTTTATAATAGTTACCCATAAGTTAGAAAAGGTTTTAATTCTTCTAAATTTTTCTGAGTACCTATTGGTGTAACACAGCCGGAACCATCCGAAGTTTGCAACTTAAATGGCAAACTTCGGATGGTTCCTAGACCAGAGGAAGTTTACACTTCTGGGCAATTGCTATGCAAACCCTGACCTTTGAAGTTCCGAGAGGGGTCCCGCAGCACATCTTTGGGGTACCCCCCCAAACCTGACACCAAGGAGCTCGAAGGTTTCGGCACTATATATCATGCCCAATGAGCCGTCTTTATCAAACAAAAATAGAAAATACTTGAAAAACTCAGCAGATCTGGCAGCATCTGTGGAGAGAGAAAAACAGAGTTAATGTTTCGAGTCCGCATGACCCTTCCTTCTTCAGAGCCCTCTTTTTGTTCTGGTTTCCCAGCACTAAGCTAGGAATCCACACAGTACTTGTACTGTGCAAATACCGTGCAGAGAACATGATTGATGGCAGGGATGCGACAAAGAGCTATGGATGACAATCGTGGGGTCGGATGGGTGCAAGGGAGGCAATTTGCCAACTGCAAGGACAGTGCTTTATAAAGTTGAGAATGCAGCTAAATTTTGGGATATTGTGCAGGGGAAGAGCAAATGACTTTCCTTGGCTTGCAGTGATTGTAGAACATTCAGTAGGATAAATGGGAGGTATAGAGCTTTAATAGAGGGCATAGGGCTGAATGATGGAAGATTATAGGGGTGATAGTGGGAAGGAACTTTTGTGAGAGAGTGAGGCAAGTTTCTTTCAGCCACAGCCATTAGCTGACCTCCACAAGTTCTCCTTCACAACTTCTTACTCCATTAGTTTTTTTTTAAGTGATGCTTCCAATACTTTATTTTTTTTTTAAACCCTCCCATTTGATATTTATAATTTTTAGTCCTGCTCATAGTCTTGGTTTCCCATGAAGTACAACTGTCCTGTTTTCTTTCTTGGTCCTGATCTGTATTCTGCATTTATTTTAGGTCACATTGTACTTTTCATGATTTTTAAAGTGTGTATTTACACAATAAGCTTAGCATTTGTGTTAATGCCAAACAAATACAATGTAATTCATGTGTTAATCAAAGCAATCTCCTTTTGCTGGGCTCTGGAATCAGAATGGCTCTGATTCCAGATTTGTTTGCATTTATGCTATAGCTGTAGCATTAGATCAAGAAGCTCCTTGTATTAGTTTTTCTTAAAAAAAAATCTCACATCTATTATTCATGTGTATTTTGCTGACCTAGTATTTAATCTAATATCATAATAAATACCTAATATTTTTCTTTTAATATCTACTGTATTTTAGTCTTGCTCCCAGCATTTGAGGCCAGAATATTATGCTTACGGGACGAGTGTGCGCCCAACCCGAATGAACATAAAATGATGCACGATGACATCGGGCAAGCGTCCTGACGTCATCGGCACCGGTGGGAGTCGGCAGTACACCCACCAACAAGTAACGAGCCTATAAAGGCCTTTAGCAATGTAATTGAATTAAATTTTTCACTGCCCATCCAACCTTATGATTGGCAGGCAGGCTAAAAGGCCTAGTGGCCTTTGCATTTTTTGCAAAACCTCATCCACAAGTGGGATGAAGTTTGAATGCGTTATTTATTTATTTTTTAAAAACGTTCATACTAACTTCTAACATGTCCCTACTCATGTGACAGGGTCACATTTTTTAACATCTTAAAATTCTTTTTTTTAAATATTTTCACTTCCCTGAGGCATGCACCTGTGTGAACTTGCATGCTTGGCCTCCTTCCTCCACCCCACCAAACAGGCAGTACTGAGAACTGCAGCCTGCGTTTCACGCTAACCGAGCCGGTCCGACGAGGGCAAAACCTGGCCTGAGTTTTTATTTTGGTCCCATTTCTGCATTGTTTTTAAAATACTCCTGTCATCGTAAAACAGCATTTTATCTGACTTCTCTTTGTCCTTGTCATTGATGATTCACTTACGTTTTTAAAAAAAATCGTCACACCACTCCACATTAGGACTTTGTCAATCATGCAAAATCACAGAACTGTTATGACACAGAAGGAGGCCATTCGGCCCATTGTGTCCGCACTGGCTCTCCAAATGAGCATTAGGACTTAGTGCCATTCTCCTGCCTTTTCCCAGGAACCTTGCCGATTATTTCTATTTAAATAATCTCCTAATGCCCTCTTGCATGCCTCAGTTGAACCTGCCTCCACCATGCTTTCAGGTAGTGCACTCCAGACCTGAACCACTTGTGTGAAAAAGTTTTTTTTCTCACATCACATTTGCTTCTTTTGCAAATCACTTTAAATCTGTGCCCTCTTGTTCTCAATCCTTTCACAAGAAGGAACAGTTTCTCCCTATCTACTCTATCTAGCTCCCTCATGATTTTGAGCACCTCTTATCAAATATCCTCTTGGCCTTCTCCTGTCCAAGGAGAACAATCCCAACCTCACCAATCTATCTATGTAACTGAAGTTTCTCATACCTGGAACCATTCTTCTAAACCTCCTGAACTCTTTTCAATGCGATCGCATCCTTCTATAGTGTGGCACCAAGAACTGTACACAATACTCCAGCCCAGGTCTAACTAGTATCTTATATAAGCTCGTTATAGCCTCCCTGCTCTTGTACTCTGTGCCCCTATTAATAAAGCCCAAGATATTGTATACTTTATTAACTGCCTTCTCCATCTATCCTGCCACCTTCAATAATCTATGCAAACATACACCCAGGTCCCTCTGCTCCAGCACACCCTTAATAATTGTACCTCTTACTTTATATTGCCTCTTCATGTTCTTCCTACCAAAATGCATTACCTCACACTTCTCCACATTGAGCTTCATCTGCCACATATCTACCCACTCCACCAACTTGCCTGTATCCTTTTGAAGTTCTATACTGTTCTCCTTGCAGTTTGCAATGCTTCCAAGTTCTGTATCATCCACAAGCTTTGAAATTGTTTCCTGTACACCAAGATCTAGATCATGAATATATATCAGGAAAAGCAAGAGTCCCAATACTAATCACTGGGGAATTCCACTACAAACCTTCCTCCAACCTGAAAAATATCCATTAGTCATAAACCCTCTGTTTCCTATTACTCAGCCAATTTTGTATCCATGGTGCTACTGCCTCTTTTATTCCATGAACTATAACTTTTCTGTTATGTGGCACTGTATTGATGCCTTTTGAAAGTCCATTTATACCACATCAACAGCATTACCCTCACCTACCCTCTGTTACCTCTTCAAAAAAACTTCAGTAAGTTAGTTGAACATGATTTTCCCTTTAGTAATCCATGCTGGCTCTGCCTAATCACCCCACACCTTTGCATGTGACTATTAATTATATCCTGAATAATTGTTTCCAGAAGCTTCCCCACCACTGAAGTTAAACTGACTAGTCTGTAATTGCTGGACTTATCCTTACAACCTTTTTTGAACACAGGCATAATGTTTGCAATTCTCCAGTCCTCTGGCATGACTCCTGAGTCTAGCAAAGACTGAAAGATTTTGGCGAGTGCCCCTTCAATTTCCACACTTTCTTCCTTCAAAATCCTTGGAGGCATCTCACTCGGGCCTTGTCAACTTTAAGTATTGACAGTTTATCCAACACTTCCTCATTATTAATTTTGAACCCTTCTAGTGACAGAGTTTCCTCTTCTGTCACCGTGGCCTTGGTAGTATCTGCTTCCTTGGTAATCCTGAACTGACGCCATAATTTTATACTTGCCTTCTAATGCTGGTTGATCTGTTGCTCCTATAAACTTCATCTTCTAGTTCATATTTCTTTTGCAATGAGGTGGCATTTTTTGCTCCTCCACAATGATGCCTTTCATAATTTTGTTTAAAATCCCTAACATTTTGCTTCCAGTAATAAATTGTAGCCTTGTTCTGCCAAACACTGCAATGTGAAAAAGACACCAGGGTTTCATTATCCATCTTATTTAACAGAATTTTGTGAACCTAGAAAAGTCACTGTGCTAAATATGCTCAACTTTGCTGATCTGCTGGTCCATTTGTTTTTTAATTAAACTATTAAGTTTATATATCTGAAATTATTTTCTTTGGAAGCTGTGGCCAGCTGTGGAGATAACAACCAGTTTACTTTAAACCTTTTAATGTCGCTGACAAAACGGAGGTACAATTGAGATCAAAATTTTCAAAATTTAAAATGCTTTCTGTAATTCTGCCACAGATTTACACTGATGTAATTTTGATTTTTCACTAATTAAGATATTTTGTATTAGACATGACAGAGAATCTAAACTGGTTTTATCTTGCATTGTTGAAACAGAGGTAAGCCAGTTGTTTACTTGGCCTTGAGGCTATATGACTTCTGAGCTGTGACACTAATAACCTCTAATATTACAGAGGTAAAGCTCATCAGATGTTAATAATTTTACTGTAATAACTGTGTAGAACTTTGACAGTTCTTTATTGATTTTTTTTTCAAAATTTGAAAATTTTGTTTTTACTTTCACAGGTTTACAATTAATTTTTAGCCGTTCTTAAGCAATCGTTCTCTAGATGTCTAAATATTGATGTGGCCACATAATAGGAATGAACAGGCTCATTTAATTAATTTTAACTTATTAAGGACAGGTACAACAGCACTGGATAAGTTATGTCATTATGATACAGACAGGTGAACAGGGTAGTTCAGTGGTGAGATCTTATCAAAGACTGTGACAAGTTTATTTGAAGGTTAAGTCAATTGTTTAGGAAGATGCTCATAAGAGGCAACTACTAGACTGGTGCTCACAAGAAAGGCGGATGAAAGGCTGAATATGATTTGGAAGACTAAAAGCTAGCCATTTATTATAGAGACTGTTGAAAACTCTGACACCAAGTTTAGTCTCATTACCACCCCGTTTATGCTTATAAACAGGCCAATATGAGACAAGTATTGCAAAACAAAATGCTAGCGCAATGTTGGGCACTGGTTTTTGGGATGTTCTCCATTTAGGTGGCCAATGCTATAGTCTGAAATAGATGGGGGCCTAATTAAACTATTAAAAAAGAGCTCAGGTGATATAATTAGAACCTTGGTGATTTTCGGATAAATCAGCTCTGACAACACAACTTCCTGAAACCACCCACAAATCAAGGGCAGTACAGATTAGGAACTGACAATTTCTAGTACACTCACCTGCTGTAACTTAAAATGCTGTAAAGTTTGGGAGATACTTTGTTCACAATTTATAATGGTTCATTTTTTTTGAAAAGTGCTTGTATTGACTACACAACCTTCTGAAATCTCAAGAGACACCAGTAATGTACTACTTTCAAAATGGGGACCCTTCTAGCAGTTTTGTTCTGGCCAGAAGAACAGAAATTTCAGCAATGAGTAGAAAGAGCACATGGAACTGCAGAGAAACCATGAGGAAGGATACTAGCTGACAGGAAATTTTACCTTATCCACCTCCAGCATCTATAGACACAACATGCCTGACTTCTGCACTTCTTTGTGCATAAGGAGGCGGTAATTCTCTAAGGACACTGCCAGCATTATGTTGCTTCCTATAACCTACTGCCAAAACAAATGTGTTACTTGTTGTAGTCAAAGTCACTGCAGCCCTGAATATATTTACCTCCTGCTCCATCCAGTCTGCTATAGAGGATATTGGTCAGTCTACAGTTCATACTTGCAATAAGCAAGTGACTGATGCAAGTTTACTAGAACAAATACAGGATACTTTATATTGTTTGTATACAATATAAACATATTTCTGGCTCATGGAAAACTGAGTGGCACTGGGGTTTGCACAGATTACAACTTTCCCCAAATTCAAGGATTTTTTTATTCATTCATGTGATGTGAACATCGCGTGTATGGACACCGCTCTGAAGAACTCCTGCAATAACGTCCTGGGATTGAGATGATTGACCTCCAACAACCACAACCATCTTCCTTTTGTGCTAGGTATGACTCCAACCAGTGGAGAGTTCCCCCCTCCCCTCTTCGCCCCTGATTCTCATTTACTTCAGTGTTGCCAGGGCTCCTTGATGCCACACTCTCAGCCGCTGCCGTGATGTCAAAGACAGTCACTCTCACTTCATCTATAAAATTTAGTTATTTTATCCAGGTTTGGACTGAGGCTGTAATACGGTCTGGAGATAAGTGGCTCTGGTGAAACCCAAATTGAGCATCAGTGAGCAGGTTATTCATGAGTAAGTGCCACTTGATAGCACTGTCAACAATCTCTTCATCCACTCTGCTGATAAGCAAGAAGAGGCTGAAGGCCGTAATTGAATGGATTGGATTTATCGTGATTTTTGTGGACAGGAAATAACTGAGCAATTTTCCACATTGCTGGATACATACTAATGTTGTAGCTGTACTGGAACAGTCTGGCTAGGGCGTAGTTAGTTTTGGAGTACAAGTTTTCAGTACTATTGCTGGAATATTGTCAGAGCCCATGGCCTGTGCACTATCCAGTGCCTTCAGCAGTTTCTTGATATCATGTGGAGTGAGTCGAATTGGCTGAAAACTGGCTTCTGTGATGCAGATGACCTCCGGAGGATGCTGAGACGAATCATCCAGTCAGATTTCTTGGCTGAAGATCGTTGCAAATGCTTCTGCCTTGTCTTTTGCTCTGATGTGCTGGGCTGAGCTCCCCCATCATTAAGGATGGGAGTATTGGTGGAGTCTCCTCCTCCAATTAGTTGTTTAATTGTCCGTCACCATTCATGACTAGATGTGGCAAGACTATAGAGCTTTGATCTAATATGTTGGTTGTGGGATTCGTTAGCTCTGACCATTGCATACTGCTTCCTTGTGTAGTCCTGTGTTGTCGTTTCACCAGCTTGGCACCTCATTTTATGCTTGGTGCTGCTCCTGGACTGCTCTGCTGAATTCTTCTTTGACCCTGACTTAATGACAGTATTAGAGAGAGGGATATGTCGGGCAATGAGGTTACAGATTATGATTCAATACAATTCTATTGCTGCTGATGGCTCACTTCGCTTCTTGTGTACCCAATTTTGAGCTGTTAGATCTGTTCTGAATCTTTCCTATTTAGCACAATGGTAGTGCCACACACGCAATGGAGGGTATCCTCAATATGAACAAAGGACTGTGCAGCGGTCACTCTTGCTGATATTGTCAAGGAGAGATGCATCTGTGACAGGTAAATTGGTGGAGTTTAAATATTTTTTTTTCCCCTCTTGTTCATCTAGACTTAGTCTGGCAGATGTCCTCCTAGACTTAGTTTGGCAGATGTCCTTCAGGACTCTGCTAGCTCAGTCAGTAGTAGTGCTCCTGAGTCACCCTTGGTAATAGACACTGAAGTCCCTCATCCAGAGTCCTTGCTACCCTCAGTGCTTCTTCTAAGTGATGTTTAACGTGGAGCACTGAATCATCAGCTAAAGGAGGGCAGTAATTGATAATCGACTGGAGGTCCTTGCCCAAGTTTGACCTGATGCTATAAGACTTCGTGGGGTGCAGTCAATGTCAGGGACTCTCCGAACCACTCCCTCCAGACTGTGTACCACTAAGCTACCACTTTTGGTGGGACATTGTAAGGTATGTTTCAGTGAGCATGACTATGTCATGCATTGCTTGACTAGTCTTGAAAGCTTTCCCAATTTTAGCACGTCCTTAATGACGAGGACTTTGCAGGGTTGAATGGTGCCTAGATCGATGCCGAGTAGTCTGTCGATTTTTTAATCCTTTCAAATTTTCTGTGGCAATTTGATACAACTTGAGTGGTTACTAGGCCATTTCAGAGGGCAGTTAACATCAATCATTATTACTGTGGTCACGTAGGCAGATTTCCTTCCCTGAAGGGCATTCGTGAACCAGAGGAGCTTTTACAGCAGTATTGTAGCTTCATAGTTCTTTACTGAAACTAGCTTGTTAATTCCACATTTATTAATGAATTGAATTTAAATTCCACCAGCTGCCATGGTGGGATTTGAACTCGTGTTCCTGAGCATCAGTCTGGTTCTCTGGATTACTAGTCCGGTAACATCACCACAATGCTCCCATTCCTTCGCACTTGCAATGCGTTTTCTAATGAGGCCCAAGTATTAAATGACCGAAACCGTTTAATGAAGGCATTGGGTGGGCAGTGCAATCGCACCTTCTTCCAGTCATGTGCCTGCTCAAAGTTAAAATTCACCCAACTGTTCCTTCTCTTGTTGACTATAGTTTTGTTTTGGTCAATATAGGTTACTCCTTTATTGGTGGAAAAGCCTGCTGCTTAATTAATTTAAATCCACCAATGGCACGATTGCTAATCATTATGGCTTATATTAACTAAAAAGTGTGACCAACAGGAGGAAAACTTACATCTGCAAGTTTTCAGACAAGGGGGAAAAAAGCCCAGGTTTTTGTAGCTGAAGAATGGGATTTTGAAGGCTGAGCATGGCCATATCTTGGCCACCGCAAGGTTAAAGCATTGAAGTTTGACTAACATTCCAGGTATAATGGTGTGACAAGGGGTTTGAAAAGTAAGAATCTATAATATTGATTCATATTTGGAACTCTTCTCAACGATTAATGAATTGTGTTTTATTGTCTTGGGCATTTTTTTTGTTATAGGAAACACTTCAAATGATGTTGAAAACTGGGATGAAGATCTTGATCTGGACATGACTGAAGAGGAAATCCAGATGACTTTATCTCGAGCTGAAGCCTCAGGAGAGGTACTAGTTTTGTTCTGCATTGCTTTTCTGCCTTGATGATTACAGATTGCAAGGTGGCTATGAATACATTTTTTTTTCTCTGTTGCAGCTTGAACCTGAAGAGTGGGAAGATTGGGCATGTGAGCAAAAGTGAACTCTTGACCTCCAGACAATTACCTACAATATTTATTGTGCAAGAGCACAAGTAACTGAGTACTGTGTTACAAGCTGTTGCCATTATTTGAGTGCCACATTAAAAGAGACAACAAACTGTTTATGGACCACAGGATTGTGTTATTTTTTGAGCTGTTAAACACTTGGCAAAATTTTTTATATTGTGCAGTTTTATGAGGTGACCATAGATCTTCCTTTGAACATAAATCAGACCTAATAAGGAATATGAAATTTCAGTAATAAATGCTAATACTGAATACAATTCTGGCAGCCTTGGTTTAATCCACAGCATGCCAATAGCACAATGACTGGCTTTCTTTTAAAAGTTGCAAGAATAAGATTGAGATTTGTCAAAAATTCAGTGCATTATGTAATCAATAGCTCCAGTAACCCTGTGAAACCCAGCAATGCTCAACCATTTGATGGCCTGGTCAGTCATCTACATGGAAGTGCTGTCAAACTGTAAAATCTATCTGACTGGGCAAAGAAGGCATTAGTAACCTGCCTTAGAGAAGATCATACAACAAATTGGCTAATCTGACATAAGTTCTCTGGCTCCCTTGATGATCCCTGTTGCAAAAATGTTGTGAGCTGTGGTCATTTTCTGTACCATAGGCAGCGATGCATACTGTGATTCTTGTTTCCTGTTGTCACTGCAGTAAGAAACAGAGCTCCACAGCTTCATGACTGAAGCACAGCATCCAGAGAAAGATCTCCTAGGACAGGTCTTGCTGTGTGCAGGTTGATATATCTGGAAATCTGAAACAAAGATTGCTGGAAAATCTCAGCAGGTCTGACAGCCTCTGTGGAGAGGAGGACAGAGTTAACATTTCGCGTCCAGATGACTTCTTCAGAACAGTTTTCAGAACAAGAATTTTGGGGCCTTGGACTTTGACTTCATATTTTCAATGTCATAAAGATTTACTGGCGTTGCATCTGCCTGCACTTCCTATCCACAAAATTTACTTACTGTTGTAATGAGTTTGAGTCACCCTTTTTATTTTGACATTGAACACTCATCCTTTTCCCCAACTCATGTTGTATGAAGACAAGTCCAGTTTTTAAATTGAACTTCTTCTAGTGTTCAGTGCCTTGCCAGCACCTTTTGCAGTCAGGTCTCTCCTTCAGCAGCCTACTAAGTAAAGGAGACAGTAGAATGCTTATTTACAATCATGAGAAGGAAGGGCCTCTTAACTTACAATTGCCAACATCGTTTTCACTGAACCAGACTTTGAGTAGATGTGAGAGATCGTTCAGAAACTGTGGCTGCAAACTATGTCCTGTTCCATATACGATATAGTACTTCAAGCTGATCTATACTATAAATTTCATCAACTGTTCTCAAAAAGGCAAAAAAGTGTCTTCTACATTTACTGTGCTTGGATGGATGATATTTGTAATTGAATACAAGGAAAGATGAAAGCAAAATACAGCAGATGCTGGAAATCTGAAACAAAAACAGAAAATGCTGGAAAAACTCAGCAGGTCTAGCAGCACCTGTGGAGAGAAAAACAGTTAACTTTCCGAGCCCATTACTCGGCTCGGACTTGAAACATCAAATCTGTTTCTCGCTTCACAGAAGCTGTTAGACCTGCCAAGAAAAGATGAGGTTAGTTTCAAAGCATAACTACCTTGCCATCTCCTCCTAGTCTTTATTTAACTAATTTCCAACCACGTTATCACCATAAAAGTCACCAAAGCCTTCAGCAGATTTATTCAATCAGAACGAAAGAAATATAAAAACAGTTACTGCATTTATATGGCACCTGTTCATGTCAGTGTTCCAATTTGTTTGGTGGTGCTGACAAATAGAGTACTTTTCCATGGCATGCTGTTTCAGCAATCAGGTCCAGCAGGGTGAGGTGCAGTGTTTAAGCTATTCCATCTTTACTTACTGCACCATAATGAATCTCTTCATTTTTACAGACTACCCTGTAATGCTTTTTGGCCTCTCCCAGTTCACTGCCAATTTATAAGTGATTTTGTACTTGGAACTGCCAAAATTCATTTTGTCCAACACCCAGCTGCCAGTGAAAGATTTTCTGGCCAGCTTGTCCCAAACAGCCCATAAATTGCTGCAAACTGCTAATAAATTAGATGGGATTCAATAGGGTTCAAGTATGAACACAGTGAACAAAAATGTTAAGTGGTTACTTCATTATTAGTACACGTAGTCCACATGTTGCTTAGATTAACTTTTTATAATAAGCTATATAATTGGAAGTAAAGATGAGAAAAATAAACTTTGGTGTTTTTTTATGCTCTTTGGTTTCTCATGGAATTACTTTCATGTTAAATCTATATTTTTAAAGCTGAAAGCTCATATGTGATCTGAGAATTATTGTGGCACGAGTGTCCTCTAATAGCTCCAGGATGTTACAAGCTCAAATGTCCAGTCATCTAACCTTGAAAAGTAGAATCCCTAAATCAAGCCAGTTATATATCTCATTTTTATCAGCTGTCCCCAAAAAAAGATGTACACTGCCATTGTGTTTGGGTGGGTGACATACTTGTCTGAATACAAGAAAAGTGATTTTGTATTTTTTTTTGGTTTCAATTGCTGCAAAAATAATAGTGCAATCTGGAAAAATTCCACCTAAGTGCGGTAGTGGGCGGGTAAAATGACATTTTACCCACCGGCCGCGATGGCGGGTTTTCAGGCCGTACCGTCCTGAACCCGCCTCGTTTTTTTTGCACTCCCGTGAAAAACACGGTGTTTCCATGGTGGGCAAACTCTCATTCTCCCGCCTGCATCACCCAACCGCTGTATCACACTGGCTGCCATGTTTAAAGTCAGCCGCAAGCACACATCTCAGTGCTTCCAGCTCACCACTGCTGCATGGCAGCCATAACCCTGAAACTGAAAAAGACTGCAGCCCTTAGGTTCAGCGACGCGTCTCTTGACTGACTTTGGATGCCGCGGAGGCCCACCGGGATGTCCTACACCCCGTCTCTGGCCGCAGGATGGGCAGCAACAGCACTAACCAGGCTCAGGAGGTGGTGGCAGCAGTGGAAAACAGCCACCCAGCGCTACAAGAGGATGAATGATCTCCTCTGTTATGCCAGGGTAAGTCACTCTTCTCATCACTCAACTCACACACTCACAAACACTTCACACATCCGCAGGGATTCACTGCCAGTTCAAGGGACATCATCATTCACTCACACTCAACATCAATGACCTCATCCCATCCATGGGACCACTCAACACCCAAACAGGCCAGGCATGCTAATGGACTAGCAGGCATTCTGCTTACACTTACTCCATCTCTATCCATGCAGGACAAGCTGGCACACAACAAAGGGGAGAGGTCGTAGACCGGTGGCAGAATGCCCAAAATCATGGTCCTCAAAGACTTTAAAAACAGAGCCATCCAGCTGGCTGGCGAGCATCTGGACCATTCCTGTGCTGACAATGAGATTGGTGCTGCTCTACCACATGAGGATGCAGCAGTGCAACATCAATCAGACAACCATGCCGTGAGTGATGTGTCCTCTTTTACAGACCACTGCCAAGCACTGAATATGTCCTCTTGCTTTCGTAGGCACATCTGCCAAGCAGCCAACATAGTCCATGACCCAGGGTCTCCAATCAAGTCCCGAAGAAACCTCCAAAGAGGAATCTGGAGGCATTCCTCCCTGAAGCTCCCTGAGGGCGCTCACCCACACCCTCCACCAGCACATACATACACACCTTGGTGGGACATAGCTTTAGAATAGCCCCAGGATCCCAATATAGTGAGCACATTGCACTGTCTGATCTACTACAGGCTGCAGCAGGGACTTCCCAGGTGTTCGATACTCAGAAGACTGCTGGAGGCCAGAACGTCGCTGAGTCCGAGTCAGATGACGAGTGTCTGGACTTGGTCATGTCACAGTTGCTGGAGCTGCAAAGGCAAGCTCAGGAATATCAGGAAGGGATGTCCGCTGCACACCTCAGATTGCAAGGCATGATGGAGGAGTCCATCCATCTTTCGTCTGAAGTGATAGCGTTGGCATGCCTACACACTGAGGTCAACACTGGTAGGATGGTGGCTGCCATGGAGACTTTGGTCCAAGACTTTGCTCCTGCACTGCTGCACAGGCTCAACTCCATCACTGATGCCATAGTTGGCCTCCATCAATGTGTATTCCAGAGGGGTGCTGAACAACTTAATCTGACTCCAGCTGCCCCTGCTTCAAGACATAGTGCCAACTCATAGCAGCAGGGTTAGGACAATTAAGGACAATTAGTTGCACAGCCTGGGCAATGGTGTTAATCATTTGTACATACTAATCACTATTGTCAATAAACTCCCAAGAATGTCACCTTGCCTATGGCTCCTTGTTCTGATGAGCAGTGTTCTTGTCACTCAGATGTGAAACCTTTATGCACAAGATAAAAGGCAGGTGTCTCAGTCCAGGGCCTCTTTCCTATGCTCTGTGCAGCCTTCAGACGACAGTGATGGTTCAGTCTCACACTCCCTGGAAACCTTACTGATGCCTGCATCTCAGCGATGCTTGTTATTGCTGCCAGAATGCAGTGGGCAGGCGCCACAGAGTTCTCTCGTTCTCTCTGTGTGCTCAAAGCACCTTTAACGTGGGGCTGGTCCCCATCTCTTCAGCATCTGTAATCACTGATGCTGTGCTCCAGCTCCAGAAGCGCTCAGGTGCTGAAGACGGATAAAGCATTAGATGCTTCTAAAGTTCCATGGCTGCTTCTCTATTATATGACCCTGATCACTGCAGCATGAATCTCATTTGTCGCTCTGCTGCGGTCTGAGGCCGCTGCCCATATCTGCCACTTAGAATCACAATCACATTGCAGAAGAGGCCATTCGACCCATTGAGTCTGCACCGACACTTGAGAAACACCTGACCTACCTACCTAATCCCATTTACCAGCACTTGGCCCATAGCCTTGAATGTTATGATGTGCCAAGTGCTCATCCAGGTACTTTTTAAAGGATGTGAGGCAACCCGCCTCCACCTTCCTCCCAGGCAGTGCATTGCAGACCATCAACCCCCTCTGGGTAAAAAAGCTTTTCCTCATATCCCCCCTAAATCTCCTGCCTCTCACTTTGAACTTATGCCCTCTTGTCACTGACCCTTCAACGAAGGGGAACAGCTGCTACCTATTCACCCTGTCCATGCCCCTCATAATCTTGTATAACTCGATCAGGTCGCCCCCTCAGACTTCTCTGCCCCAATGAAAACAACCCAAGTCTATCCAACCTTTCTTCATAACTTAAATGTTTCATCCCAGGCAACATCTTGGTGAATCTCCTCTGCACCCCCTCCAGTGCAATCACATCCTTCCTAAAATGTGGTGACCAGAACTGCACACAGTATTCCAGCTGTGGCCTCACTAAGGTTCTATATAACTCCAACATGGCCTCCCTGCTTTTGTAATCTATGCCCCAATTGATAAAGGCAAGTGTCCCATATGCCCTTTTCACCACCCCACTAACATGCCCCTCCGCCTTCAGAGATCTATGGACACATGCCAATGTCCCTTTGTTCCTCAGAACTTCTTAGTGTCATGCCGTTCATTGAATACTTACTTGTTAAATTACTCCTTCCGAAGTGTATCACCTCACACTTTTCAGGGTTAAATTCCATCTGCCACTTATCTGCGCATTTGACCATCCTGTCTATATCTTCCTGTAGCCCAAGATACTCAACCTCACTGTTAGCCACCCGGCCAATCTTTGTGTCATCCGCAATCTTACTAATCCTATCCCCCACGTAGTCATCTATGTCATTTATATAAATGACAAATAATAGGGGACACAGCACTGATCCCTGTGGTACGCCACTGGACACTGGCTTCCAGTCACTAAAGCACCCTTCTGTCATCAAACTCTGCCTCCTACAACTAAGCCAATTTTGAATCCATCTTATCAAATTACCCTGTATCCCATGTGCATTTGCCTTCTTTATAAGTCTCCCATGTGGGACCTTGTCAAAGGCTTTGCTGAAATCCATATGAACTACAACAACTACACTACCCTCATCTACACACCTGGTCACCTCCTCAAAAAATTCAATCACATTTGTTAGGCATGACTTCCCTCTGACAAAGCCATGCTCACTATCCCTGATCAAACCTTGCCTCTCCAAGTGGAGATAGATTCTCTCCTTCAGAACTTCCTCCAATAGCTTCCTTACCACTGACGTGAGACTCACTGGCCTGTATTTCCCTGGTTTATCTCTACAACCCTTCTTAAATAGCAGAACCACATTAGCTGTTCTCCAGTCCTCTGGCACCTCCCCATGGCCAGAGAGGAATTAAAAATTTGGGTCAGAGCCCCTGCGATCTCCTCCCTTGCCTCCCTCAGCAGTCTGGGACACAAATCATCTGGACATGGAGATTTGTCCACTTTTAAGCCTGCCAACACCTCCAATACCTTGTCACTCCTTATATCAATTTGTTCAAGAATCTCGCAGTCCCTCTTCCCGAGTTCGATACCTTCATCCTCATTCTCTTGGGTGAAGACGGATGTGAAGTATTCATTCAACACTCTAGCAATGTCCTCTGGTTCCACCCATAGATTGCCCCTTTGGTCCTTTATGGGCCCTACTCTTTCCCTGGTTATCCTCTTCCCATTGATATACTTATAGAATATCTTGGGATTTTCCCTACTTTTACCAGCCAGAGCTTTCTCATATCCCGTCTTTGCTCTCCTAATTGCTTTCTTAAGCTCCACCCTGCACTTTCTGTACTCCACTAATGCCTCTGCTGATTTGCTTCCCTTGTACCTGCTAAAAGCCTCTCTTTTCCTTCTCATCGTAACCTGAATATCTCCGGTCATCCATGGTTCTCTGGGCTTGTTATTCCTTCCTATCCCCTAGAGGGAACATGTTGAGCCTGTAGCCTCCCCACTTCCTTTTTGAACAGCCCCCACTGCTCCTCTGTAGATTTCCCCACAAGTAACTGTTCCCAGTCTACCTTGGCAAGACCCTGCCTTATTTTACTAAAATCCACTCTCCCCCAATCCAAAACATTTTTTGGAATTTGTCGATTTCTTTGTCCATAACAAACTTAAACAGTACCATGTTGTGGTCGCTATCGCTAAAATGCTCGCCCACCACCACCTCAGCCACCTGTCCGGCTTCATTCCCCAGAATTAGGTCCAGAAATGCGCTGTCCCTTGTTGGACCCTCTACATATTGACCTAAAAAGTTCTCCTATACACGTTTCAAGAACTCCACTCCATCCAAGCCCTTAACACTATGTCTATCCCAATTAATGTTGGGAAAGTTGAAATCACCTAAAATAATTACCCTATTGTTATTGTTTTTACACACCTCCACAAATTGTGCACATGTTTGCTCCTCAATTTCCCGCTGACTATCTGGGGTCTATAATAAACAACTAACAATGTGGCTGCCTCTTCTTTATTTCTAAGTTCTACCCACAAAGCTTCATTCGATGCCCCCTCCAAGATATCACCTCTCCTTACTGCAGTAACTGACCCCTTAACTAATAATGCAACACCTCCTCCTCTTTTACCCCCTCTGTCGTCTTGCCTGAAGATTCTATATCTCGGAATTTTGAGCTGCCAATCCTGCCCTTCCCTCAACCACGTCTCAGTGATGGCTACTCTATCACAATTCCATGTGTCAATCTTCACCCTTGATTCATCCGTTTTACCTGTAATACTCCTGGCATTAAAGTAGAGGCCATCCAGCCTTGCCTTACTCCCTTGAAACTTATTGCAGCTGTACTCCCTCTGACTTGATTGTTTTACTGTATTATGATGTGTCCCTATTCTGCTAACATTCTGTGTCCCCTCCCCTTGCCAAATTAGTTTAAACTCCTCCCAACAGCACTAGCAAACCCGCCCGCAAGGATGTTAGTCCCGCTCTGGTTCAGATAGTCCCGCTTGTCCCAGTGATCCAGGAATCTAAAACCCTCCCTTCTGCACCAGCTCTTAAGCCACGTATTCATCTGTGCTATTCTCCTATTTCTGAGCTCGCTAGACGTGGCACAGGGAGTAATTCAGAGATTACAACCCAAGAGGTCTTGCTTTTTAGTCTACTGCCTAAATCCCTGAATTCTAGATGCAAGACCTCATCCCTCTTTCTACCTATGTCATTGGTACCAACATGTACCATGACCTCTGCCTTCTCACCCTTCCCCTTCAGCATGCCCTGCAGCCGTTCAGTGATATCCTGGATCCTGGCACAAGAGAGGCAACGTACCATCCTGGAGTCACACTGACGGCCACAGTAGCGCCTACTTGTTCCCCTGACAATAGAATCCCCTATTACTATTGCTCTTCCTCCCTTCCTCACCTCCTGAACACACAGGCTGCTTGTGGTGCCAGAAGCTTGGCTTTGTCCACACTCCCTGGAGGAACCAGCGCCCTCATCAGCCTCCAAAACGGAATACCGATTTGCGAGCGGGACCCCAGGGGACTCCTGAACTACCTGCCTGTTTCTCTTGGATTGCCTAGTGGCCACCCATTCCCTTCCTTCCTCAAGTCCCTTCATCTTTGGTGTGACCACCTCTCTAAAAGTGCTATCCATGATGCTTTCAGACTCGCAGATGCTCCACAGTGGCCCCAGCCGCCATTCCAGCTCTGAAACCCAAGCTTCCAGGAGCTGCAGCTGGACACACTTCCTGCACACATGCTGGTCCCAGGCACTGGAAATGTCCCCGGCTTCCCACATGGAGCACAAGGAGTACACCACAGCTTTGAGTGCTCCTCCCATGATTTAACCCTTTAAATTAAACCAGTTAAGTCAATTACTCTAGGGCCCTTCTTTCCTGATCCTCGTTACTGTAGAATATACAAGCTATAAACCACAAAAAGACCTTAAACTATGAGTGATTAAAGTAATAAATACCTTACCCACTGGTTACCAGTGATTCCTTTCCCTTGTAGCCTCTACTGATGCAGCAGGGCAAGACCCACGCTCTGAAGATTTAAGAAGTTGGATAGCAAAGAAAAAATGCAAAGAGCACCTTGTCCCCTATGCGCCTAATTCCCACTTTGCACCAAATTGTCAATACCCACTCAGGCTTTGCCCCACTCAGGATATGCTCTCTCCCCTGTTTGTGTGCAAGCACACTATAGCACTCACTGCAGGATTTGGCACCACGGAGACATGGAGGGCATCCACTGCTAGTGACTGTGAAAGTGACCACGATGCTCAATTTATATGCTAGTGGCTCCTTTCAGGGCTCCACAAGTGACCTCTGTGGGATTTCGCAAGCCACCCCCACAAAAGCATCCATGAGGTCATGGATGTCATCTTCAAGAGGGCACACAACTTTGTGCATTTCGCCTGGTCCCAGGACACCAGTTGCATATTCAGTGAATAGAAGCCCTTGAGGTTGATGTGGTTCACTGTGTGTTGCGACAGAGATCTGACCACCACATGGGTGCAGTCAATCTCACCCTGCACCTATGGGAAACATAAGATCTGGGCGAATCCAATCACTCTTGCATCCTGGCTGTCCTGGTACCGGGCGAAATGCACAAAGCTGTGTGCCCTCATGAAGATGGCATCCATGACTTCATGGATGCGTTTGTGGGTGGCGGCTTGTGAGATCCCATAGAGGTCGCCTGTGGAGCCCTGAAAGGACCCACTGGCATAGAAATTGAGTATCGCAGTTACTTTCACAGCCACTGCCAGCAGATGCCCTCCATGTCCTTGTGGCACCAAATCCTGCAGTACCTGGCAGATGTGAGCAACCAGTCCCTAGGCATGTGCAGTCTTCAGCGACACTGGTTTTCAGTCATCTGCAGGAATGAAAGGTGGCATCTATCGACCTGGGTGTCAATAGGCATCGACCAGCCATGGATCGCTCTGGCTCTTGTGCGGCATGTGCAGGAGCCCCAGCTGCCCCTTCTTCCAGAGGTTGCTGTTCCTGCCTCTGTGCAGCCAAGAGACTCAGCCGTTCTTTCCTCCATCTTTTTCATGCTCTGTAGGCCATCAGGCATACAGCTAGTTCACCAGGCTCTATGATCCTGATGTACTCCTGCAGGATGAAAGAGAAAGAGAGACATATGGTTAGCATGGGTGTACTAAGAAGCTGTCCTGGTTAAGTGTAATGGCCCCTTAATGCTTCCCGAAGGGTGGTGGCCACAACTTGGGGGTGTGGGGTTGGGGGGAGCTCTGCAGAACTTGGCACTTTGATGCCTCTGGATTGCCTGAGTGGGCAGATAAGCTAGGTCCCTGACCCAATCATATCAATGTGGCTGTGCCTGAACTGTCTCAGTTGCAGAGGAATGGTCACTTTTTACAGGTTTCCTGAATGTTTGGCCACTTCCCTCGTCCACCCCACCCCTCCCACCCTGAATGCTTGTACACTATATTCAATGGCAGGGCTGCTCTTGACCCCCCGAGCCACCTCCCTGCGACCAGTGGCCTCAGAGGGCGGGCAAAATTAAAGCACATGGGATTGGGCTAATATATTGGCATGGGTTGAGAATTGGTTGACAGACTGGAAACAGACAGTGGGAATAAATGGGTATTTTTCCGGGTGGCAGGCAGTGACTAGTGGTGTACTGCAGGGATCAGTGCTTGGGCCCCAGCTATTCACAATATATATAAATGACTTGGATGAGGGAACCACATGTAATACTTCCAAGTTTGCTGATGACACAAAACTGGACGGAGTTGTGAGGAGGTTGCAAGGAAACTTCAGGGCGATTTAGACAAGTTGTGTGTGTGTGTGTGTGTGGGCAAACACATGGCAGATGCAGTATAAGGTGGATAAATGTGAAATTATTACTTCGGTATGAAAAACAGAATTGAAGAGTATTATTTAAATAGTGATATATTGGGAAATGTGGATGTACAAAGGGATCTGGGTGTCCTTGTACACCAGCCAATGAAAGTAAATAGGCAGGTGCAGCAAGCAATTAGAAAGGCAAATGGAATATTAGCCTTCATTGCAAGAGGATTTGAGTTCAAATGTAGAGATGTCTTACTGCAGTTATACAGGGTCTTGGTGAGACCACACCTGGAATGGTCTCTCTACCTCAGATATACTTGCCATAGAGGGAGTGCAGTGAAGGTTCACTAGGCTGATACCAGGATGGCAGGACTATCATATGTGGAGAGATTGGTTCGACTGGGTTTGTATTCATTAGAGTTCAGAAGAATGAAAGGGGACCTGATTGAAATGTATAAAATTCTAACAGGGCTAGACAGACTAGATGCAGGGATGATGTTTCCCCTGGTTGGGGAGTCTAGAACCAGGGGCCACAGTCTCAGGTTACAGGGCAGGTCATTTAGGACTGAGATGAGGAAACATTTCTTCACTCAGAGGGTGGTCAACCTATGGAATTCTCTATCACAGAAGGCTGTGGAAGCCGGGTCACTGAGTATATTCAAGAAAGAAACTGATAATTTTTTGTATATTAGGTGCATCAAGGGGTAGGGAGAGAAAGCAGGAATATGGTGTTGAGATAGAGGATCAGCTATAATCATACTGAATGGCAGAGCAGGCTCAAAGGGCTGAATGGCCTACTTCTTCTCCTATTTTCTATGTTGACACTGAGCCACATAAGGAGATGTAGGACAGATGAGCAAAATCTTGGCCAAAGAGGTAGGTTTCGAGGAGTGTCTTAAAGGAGGAGAGAGAAAGAGGAGGAGAACATTAGGGAAGGAATTCCAAATCTTAGGGCCCAGGCAGCTGAAGAAATGGCTGATGATGGTGGTGCCATTAAAATCTGGAATGATCAAGAGGCCAGAATTGGGAGAACAATAGATCTCAGAGGGTTGAAAGGCTGGAGGAGGTTACAGAGATAGGAAGGAGTGAGATTATGGAGGGATGAAAACCAGTATGTGAATTCTAAAATTGAAAGGTTGCCAGATTGACTTCTAATGTAGGTCAGCAAGCACAAGGTTGTTGGGTGAATAGGACTTGATGCAAGTTTGGATATGCAGCAGAGTTTTGGATGACCTTAAGTTTATGGAGGGTGGAAGATGAGAGGCTGGCCAAATTGAACCAAGGTTCATTTCCAGCTCTTTAAAGCTGTAGGTTTAAATGTTCAGGAGATGTAAAATCAATGGAATTCATTCATTCAAATGTCATGTGGCTATTTTTAAGAATTCACGAAAATATGAATGTCAATGACTTTGAGGCAGTAAAATATTCTTTCAATAATTCATGCCTCAACGCAAACAGCTTAAAAGATAAACTTGTGTAAATAAATGTCAATCGCTTGAATACGTTTCAGGGTGAAAGTGAAAATGTGATTTAATTAATGCCTAAAGTTTCTCAGTTTTGATTTTGAACATTAACATTTTATTTAACACAAAAGAAAAATTGTCTAATTAAGTCTGTTTCTTTAATGCTCCAACATCTAAATGTGATGAGTAAATGCACATCAAACTTTTGAATGATACACAAAAGCTTCCTGCAATACTGCAAAAAAATCTCAGCCTTCAAGAGGTTTAGGTGATTCCTAATCTTCACTTGTGGCTAATCTGATCAAGTTATATAGGGCTGTAATTATTCCCAGATATCCTGATGTAAGTTTTGGAGTTTTTCAAGTTTCTATATTCTTTTGGAATATGGGCATTTGCTTTTCCTTTCTTGGCTTCTCATTTTCTGAATTATCATGCTATCCTTAGTCAATCTCCAGCATTACTAGATAAGACAATAGATTAAATTACCCTGCCGAATAAATACATAAGACGCCTTCCGTTGCTTGTCAGCATCACTCAGAATGACTACCACAGCAAACCACCTAAAAGTTATTGATATTCGATCTTCCATGCCATTGTTCATAGATTTTGTGGTCTCTAGAGCAGTTTTCATGTTTAGCTTCAGACATTGCCAAGTACTTTAATGCGTGCTTTTAATATGTAAGCACAGCTAGTTCCAATAGGTTGTGAACTGTTGCAGTTATTCAAAATCCAAATGATAGAATGACAAAGCCCAGGAACCCACCTATTTGGCCTATTGTGTACCACAACAGGGGCTTTTTAGGGTTAACCACTAAGCAGAGTGCTGTTGAGGACAGATCACCAATCTAAAGAAACAAAGCTTGTGGAGAGTTACAGATGAAAAAGTTGTCAGAGGGTGCTTCGCTACTGGAAGTCCATTTGATTGTGTTCAGAACATTGAGAAGGTACTTTCGTTTAAGAGGACACTGGGATATTTACCCTGGTAGGGCAGGGAGAAGCTTGGGACTTTATATACAAGACTACATTTCTATGCAGAGTGTGTGCAATGTGTAAATGTGGTGTGGGAGATTTCAGTTGTGCTAATAATTTAAAGGGGAAGACCTGTTCTGTAGTTTAGTGTCTTAGTTGCCAGCTAAGAAATGTTTAGTCATGTTTTTAGTTTGTTATAATAAGTCTTAGAACATGACACCTTATGCGATCCATTGCTTTGATTAATGGGGAATTCAAATAGTTTTTTAAATGATCAGTCTCAATTGGGATCGTAACAAATTGACAACTAAACAGCAGCTGCTATACTTATTTATTAACAGTAATTTACTATCTGTGAAATGTTTTGGGATATCCAGAGGACAGGAAGGAAGCTATATAAACAGAAACAAAAACAGAATTACCTGGAAAAACTCAGCAGGTCTGGCAGCATCGGCGGAGAAGAAAAGAGTTGACGTTTCGAGTCCTCATGACCCTTCGACAGAACTTGAGTTCGAGTCCAGGAAAGAGCTGAAATATAAGCTGGTTTAAGGTGTGTGTGTGGGGGGCGGAGAGATAGAGAGACAGAGAGGTGGAGGGGGTTGGTGTGGTTGTAGCGACAAACAAGCAGTGATAGAAGCAGATCATCAAAAGATGTCAACAACAATAGTACAATAGAACACATAGGTGTTAAAGTTAAAGTTGGTGATATTATCTAAACGAATGTGCTAATTAAGAATGGATGGTAGGGCACTCAAGGTATAGCTCTAGTGGGTTTTTTTTTATTTTTTATATAATGGAAATAGGTGGGAAAAGGAAAATCTTTATAATTTATTGGGGAAAAAAAAAAGAAGGGGGAAACAGAAAGGGGGTGGGGATGGGGGAGGGGACTCACGACCTAAAGTTGTTGAATTCAATATTCAGTCCGGAAGGCTGTAAAGTCCCTAGTCGGAAGATGAGGTGTTGTTCCTCCAGTTTGCGTTGGGCTTCACTGGAACAATGCAGCAAGCCAAGGACAGACATGTGGGCAAGAGAGCAGGGTGGAGTGTTAAAATGGCAAGCGACAGGGAGGTTTGGGTCATTCTTGCGGACAGACCGCAGGTGTTCTGCAAAGCGGTCGCCCAGTTTACGTTTGGTCTCTCCAATGTAGAGGAGACCACATTGGGAGCAACGAATGCAGTAGACTAAGTTGGGGGAAATGCAAGTGAAATGCTGCTTCACTTGAAAGGAGTGTTTGGGTCCTTGGACGGTGAGGAGAGAGGAAGTGAAGGGGCAGGTGTTGCATCTTTTGCGTGGGCAAGGGGTTGTGCCATAGGAGGGGGTTGAGGAGTAGGGGGTGATGGAGGAGTGGACCAGGGTGTCCCGGAGGGAGCGATCCCTACGGAATGCCGATAAGGGGGGTGAAGGGAAGATGTGTTTGGTAGTGGCATCATGCTGGAGTTGGCGGAAATGGCGGAGGATGATCCTTTGAATGCGGAGGCTGGTGGGGTGATAAGTGAGGACAAGGGGGACCCTATCATGTTTCTGGGAGGGAGGAGAAGGAGTGAGGGCGGATGCGCGGGAGATGGGCCGGACACGGTTGAGGGCCCTGTCAACGACCGTGGGTGGAAAACCTCGGTTAAGGAAGAAGGAGGACATGTCAGAGGAACTGTTTTTGAATGTAGCATCATCGGAACAGATGCGACGGAGGCGAAGGAACTGAGAGAATGGGATGGAGTCCTTACAGGAAGTGGGGTGTGAGGAGCTGTAGTCGAGATAGCTGTGGGTGTCGGTGGGTTTGTAATGGATATTGGTGGACAGTCTATCACCAGAGATTGAGACAGAGAGGTCAAGGAAGGGAAGGGAAGTGTCAGAGATGGACCACGTGAAAATGATGGAGGGGTGGAGATTGGAAGCAAAATTAATAAATTTTTCCAAGTCCTGACGAGAGCATGAAGCAGCACCGAAATAATCATCGATGTACCGGAGAAAGAGTTGTGGAAGGGGGCCGGAGTAGGACTGCAACAAGGAATGTTCCACATACCCCATAAAGAGACAGGCATAGCTGGGGCCCATGCGGGTACCCATAGCCACACCTTTTATTTGGAGGAAGTGAGAGGAGTTGAAGGAGAAATTGTTCAGCGTGAGAACAAGTTCAGCCAGACGGAGGAGAGTAGTGGTGGATGGGGATTGTTCGGGCCTCTGTTCGAGGAAGAAGCTAAGGGCCCTCAGACCATCCTGGTGGGGGATGGAGGTGTAGAGGGATTGGACGTCCATGGTGAAGAGGAAGCGGTAGGGGCCAGGGAACTGGAAATTGTTGATGTGACGTAAGGTGTCAGAGGAATCACGGATGTAGGTGGGAAGGGACTGGACAAGGGGAGAGAGAAGGGAGTCAAGATAACGAGAAATGAGTTCTGTGGGGCAGGAGCAAGCTGAGACGATCGGTCTACCGGGGCAGTTCTGTTTGTGGATTTTGGGTAGGAGATAGAAGCGGGCCGTCCGAGGTTGGGCAACTATCAGGTTGGAAGCTGTGGGAGGGAGATCCCCAGAGGAGATGAGGTCAGTGACAGTCCTGGAAACAATGGCTTGATGTTCAGTGGTGGGGTCATGGTCCAGGGAGAGGTAGGAGGAAGTGTCTGCGAGTTGACGCTCAGCCTCCGCGTGGTAGAGGTCAGTGCGCCAGACAACAACAGCACCACCCTTGTCAGCGGGTTTGATGACAATGTCAGGGTTGGACCTGAGAGAATGGAGTGCAGTAAGTTCAGAGAGAGACAGGTTAGAATGGGTGAGAGGAGCAGAGAAATTGAGACGACTAATGTCGCGCCGACAGTTCTCAATGAAAAGATCGAGAGAAGGTAAGAATCCAGAGGGAGGGGTCCAGGTGGAGGGAGAATATTGAAGATGGGTAAAAGGATCCGTTGAACTGGGAGAGGACTCCTGCCCAAAGAAGTGAGCCCGGAGACGAAGACGGCGGAAGAAGAGTTCAGTATCATGCCGAGCCCGAAATTCATTGAGGTGAGGGCGTAAGGGTATGAAACTAAGTCCTTTGCTGAGCACTGAACGTTCAGCATCGGAGAGGGGAAGGTCAGGGGGTATAGTGAATACACGGCTGGGGTTGGGATTGGAAGATGGGGTGGGGACGGAGGGACGGGCAGGGGTGGAGGGTCCTAGATGGGTGTTGGTGTCGATGAGTTGTTGGAGCTTGCGTTCCTTAGCACTTGAAAGAAAGAGAAAAAGTTTCTTGTTGAGGCGTCGGATGAGCCGAAGGATAAAATGAAACTGGGGGCACGCGCAGCTTTGAAAAAGGGTACGGCGGTGCTGCTGGAGGGAGAGGTCGAGTGTGTTCATATGGCGGCGCATGGCACTGAGAGTGGATTTCAGAATGTGACGGGAACAGCAGTCCGAGAAACGTTTTATGTCCCGGAGATACCTGTAATCCTGGGTGGGTTCGAAACATGAGGGGTGGAATTTCAGTTGAAATCCATGTGGGGTAAGTCGGAGACGGAGACAGTCACTGAGAAAGGAGATATGGCTGTGAAAGCGGGTTTTAGTAAACACCTTGTCAAACACTAGGAGAGAAATGGAAAGCAATGAAGGTGAACAAGGCAACAGAGAAATCCGGAAATCTTGTCGCAGAGAGGAACAGAACTTCTTCAAGGAGGTAGGCATTTCTTGAAGAGCAGTGGCAGTCAATTAAACACAGAGATAAAAACAAAAAAACTGCGGATGCTGGAAATCCAAAACAAAAACAGAATTACCTGGAAAAACTCAGCAGGTCTGGCAGCATCGGCGGAGAAGAAAAGAGTTGACGTTTCGAGTCCTCATGACCCTTCGACAGAACTTGAGTTCGAGTCCAGGAAAGAGCTGAAATATAAGCTGGTTTAAGGTGTGTGTGTGGGGGGCGGAGAGATAGAGAGACAGAGAGGTGGAGGGGGTTGGTGTGGTTGTAGCGACAAACAAGCAGTGATAGAAGCAGATCATCAAAAGATGTCAACAACAATAGTACAATAGAACACATAGGTGTTAAAGTTAAAGTTGGTGATATTATCTAAACGAATGTGCTAATTAAGAATGGATGGTAGGGCACTCAAGGTATAGCTCTAGTGGGTTTTTTTTTATTTTTTATATAATGGAAATAGGTGGGAAAAGGAAAATCTTTATAATTTATTGGGAAAAAAAAAGAAGGGGGAAACAGAAAGGGGGTGGGGATGGGGGAGGGGACTCACGACCTAAAGTTGTTGAATTCAATATTCAGTCCGGAAGGCTGTAAAGTCCCTAGTCGGAAGATGAGGTGTTGTTCCTCCAGTTTGCGTTGGGCTTCACTGGAACAATGCAGCAAGCCAAGGACAGACATGTGGGCAAGAGAGCAGGGTGGAGTGTTAAAATGGCAAGCGACAGGGAGGTTTGGGTCATTCTTGCGGACAGACCGCAGGTGTTCTGCAAAGCGGTCGCCCAGTTTACGTTTGGTCTCTCCAATGTAGAGGAGACCACATTGGGAGCAACGAATGCAGTAGACTAAGTTGGGGGAAATGCAAGTGAAATGCTGCTTCACTTGAAAGGAGTGTTTGGGTCCTTGGACGGTGAGGAGAGAGGAAGTGAAGGGGCAGGTGTTGCATCTTTTGCGTGGGCAAGGGGTTGTGCCATAGGAGGGGGTTGAGGAGTAGGGGGTGATGGAGGAGTGGACCAGGGTGTCCCGGAGGGAGCGATCCCTACGGAATGCCGATAAGGGGGGTGAAGGGAAGATGTGTTTGGTAGTGGCATCATGCTGGAGTTGGCGGAAATGGCGGAGGATGATCCTTTGAATGCGGAGGCTGGTGGGGTGATAAGTGAGGACAAGGGGGACCCTATCATGTTTCTGGGAGGGAGGAGAAGGAGTGAGGGCGGATGCGCGGGAGATGGGCCGGACACGGTTGAGGGCCCTGTCAACGACCGTGGGTGGAAAACCTCGGTTAAGGAAGAAGGAGGACATGTCAGAAGAACTGTTTTTGAATGTAGCATCATCGGAACAGATGCGACGGAGGCGAAGGAACTGAGAGAATGGGATGGAGTCCTTACAGGAAGTGGGGTGTGAGGAGCTGTAGTCGAGATAGCTGTGGGTGTCGGTGGGTTTGTAATGGATATTGGTGGACAGTCTATCACCAGAGATTGAGACAGAGAGGTCAAGGAAGGGAAGGGAAGTGTCAGAGATGGACCACGTGAAAATGATGGAGGGGTGGAGATTGGAAGCAAAATTAATAAATTTTTCCAAGTATAAACAGAAGTTCTCTTAAATCCCACCCCGCCACCCTCAAAATAACCTGGGTATTCAACAGGTAGATACAACTTTCCTGATTGAGTGTATACTGGTATTTCTGATGGACAGCGAGTTGGTTTTCTAGCCAAGGTTATGCTAGCATTTCTGTTCTACGTTAGCTGGTTGCTGGCCAGGTTCTGCACTGTCACCGGTGCTTCTCAGCCGCCATTCTGCTGATTGTGAGTGTGAATTGGTGTTTGTTATCAACGGCCCGGCTTTTTCCCGGCTGTCTATATATACACCGGGGTGTTTGTATTGAACGGTGCCGTTCCCGGCTGAAGGGCAGCTGGCCTGATGGCCTGTTACTGGTGCTGGCGCATCAACAGTGTGTCTTTGTGACATTGAGCGCCGCTGCTGTGCTCCCGGCGCCGACGCAAAAGGGAGACATTTCAACCAAAGACTGATTACTGTAACTAGGAGCATCGGCGTAGCTGTTCATTATTAGACCCCGTACATTGACGGAGAGGACTCTCTTATGGTAACAGAACTTGTGCCGACCTAGAATATTAGAGCAGATCTTCCACATCCACGCAAGCATAGCATTAACACGAAGCAAAAGCAGCAACAGTCAGCTGATACTGGGCGATTCCGAGGGTTTTAACAGGCACTTCTTAGAGCGCAAGAGTATTGACTGGCCTTTTTATTCCTATTATTGTCTATTGGAAGATTTTTGTAATTATATCTGGAAAGAGGGTCACTAAATATTTATCAAAAAGCAAATATATATATTTCTATATGCTGCTGTTGCAGGAGATCTGAAACAAAGGCTGAAGATGCTGTCGGTAAATCTCGCTGCCTTTGCTGAGATGAGGGTTTATTTTTCCCCCCCTCAGAAGTCGGCTATCCAGTCTTTGCCCTCTGCCTTCCTTGAGTTTTGTTCTCTGGTTCCAGTTTGAATGAAGGGGCCACACCGAAACGCCGCCCTTTGTCTTCAGAGCCGCTGACTGCAGCATTTTCTGATTTTATTACTAGTTGATGGTTTTGGCCTGGCCGCCGAGTTAGTTTGTTTATTGGGCCGCGGTCTCTTGTTGAAGTTGACATTTCTTCTACACTCACTGCTCCTTTCTCTCTCTTCCCACCCCCCTTCGCCACCAGCTCGTAAATTAACATTATGACGGGTGAGTTGGCTGCTGTGCAGTCCCGGAGGTTTCTGGAGGCAGGGGACTGTTTGATGTCGGGGGAGCGGCAGGGTGAAGCGGGAGCCGTGCAGCACCGCCTGGCCTCCACCTCAGACTGGGAAGCTTGCGCTGAGATATTTCCATCGCCCCGTCACGGACGGTAAGATATTCCACATCGCCGCACATTTTTTTCTCCCACTGGAAACGCCCTCATCTCTCTCACTTCACCTAACGGGTCTGATGCTGCCCTTGAGAGCCTTCGGCTAGTAGTTGCAGTGTGCAGTCAGCCAGCACAGCTTTCCAATGAAATCAGCTTCCAATGCCTAGGAGATGGCTTTGGAGCTCCTCTCCCACTTCAGAGGAAGATATTTACAGAGTGCGTTTCAAGCCACCGGACATCTCAAAACGCTTTGCAGCCAATGAAATCCTTTCTCAAGTCCAGTACTGTAGAAAAGGGCAGCCAATTTATAGCAAACTGCCACAAACAGCAATGTGATAATGATCAGATATCTGTTTTATTATGTTGATTGAGGGATAAATATTGGTCCGGGCAGAAGAATAACTCTTCTTTGAAATTGTCCTATGGGATCTTTTACATTCACCCGACCAGACAGATGGGGCCTTGGTTTAACATCTTGTCTGAATGACGGCATCTCTAACAGTGCAGCAATTCCTCAGTACAGCAATGGAGTGTGATCAGGCTTATTTTTTGTACTTAAGTAGTCATACTTAACACATTTAGAGAGTGTAGGCAGCAGAGCAGACACCTTCTAAACATAACATTAATTGCAAGTGCACTGGGGATATTTTATACTCACTGTAACACAGCACTGGATTTACCCTCCATGCGATGTCAGATTAACATGATGTAAAATTATTGTGCTGAGAATTCTCTCACCGTTTCTGTGTAGAATTAGGTCACATGTTAATGATCTTTGGACATTTGGGTCAAGATGCTGGTCCTGGTAAAAGCCTTCTTAGGCAGTCCCTTGGGATTAAGGATGACTTGCTTTCATTCTTATTCGATGGGTTCTGAGATGGCTGTTAAATCCAACGAATGATCTGCAGACTCTGTCACATGGTGCTTGAAGGGTCAGGTAAATGATTTGTTGGGAAGTTTGTGTACTGTCTCTGATGCCTTGACTTTTACATAACTGTTCCCAATGAAATCTCTCGATGTGTTTGATGACTTCCCTAACAAATCTTCTCCAATTTGGTCAGTCACAAGCCAAGGAATCCCATGGGTTGGTGGGGATGTTTGACCTCTTCAGGGATGCTTTGAGGATATCCCTAAAGTGTTTCCGCTGTTGTCTCCTGGGAGTCTCTTACCACAACTAAGTTCTGAGTAGAACAGTTCTTCGGGAATCCTGTGTCAAGCATATGAAGGATGTATCCCGCCCAGCAGAGCTGAAAGAAGCACAGTGTTATTAATGCACAAATCAGCCAATGACTTGTGGCTTGGAAGAGATAATCCCATGAATTGCAAATTACCACAGGTTGCTGGTTGATTTCTGATGTTCCCCTGTTAGCTTTAAGAAAACATCACATCACCCTTAACCTCCCAGTGATTTTCATAAAGATGTTGCATCTACAAATCAATTGTGCTTGGCCTAAATAGCCAAGTGGTTATGGTACTGGGCTTGTAACCCCAAGATCAAGAGTTGAAATCTCACAATGGCAAACTATGAAACAATGTAACGTCATCTGAATAAACAGATGGAAACGTGCTTGCACTCGAAAGAGTTACAAGTCTAGATAGCTTGGCCTAAATAGCCAAGTGGTTATGGTACTGGGCTTGTAACCCTAAGATCAAGAGTTCAAATCTCACAATGGCAAACTATGAAACAATGTAACTTCATCTGAAACAGATGGAAACGTGTTTGTACTCGCCCCTCCGTCCTTTTCAGTGGTTGGTGGAGAGGAGGGCTGTGGCCGCAGGGGTGACCAGGATCAGGGACGTGGTGGAGGACTGGGCTGGATGCTCCCGCAGGAGTTGGCGCGACATGCGTCTGAGTGTCCAGGTCGCAGCCGATGCCATCCAAGACCTGAGAACGGTTGTGCTCGGACCCTACATTATTTTGGGTCTTGAGGTGGCCCAGGTGCGCGGTGGTCTTCCGTCTGAACGTTCCCCTGTTCGGACAGAATTCCACATTGGCCCCAAGCCCCGAACCCTCCCTCGGGTGCTGGTGCCCTACAATATGAGCTGCCTTGGGGACATGCCCTCCGTGCCTTTTGGCACGGCAAAGAGGGGCTTTTTGTATGGACTGCTGCTGCACACCTTCCATTTTCTCGCCCATGTCTGTCGACCGGACACGCCCTGGCGTGCCTTGTTGCCGTCCGGCGGCAGAGGCCCCCGATGGGAGGCCCTCTACGGCGGTGTCCTCCCCCTTTCTATCGGGGACCTGGGTTGGAGGGTGTTGCATGCAGCAGTCCCCTATAATAAGAGGATGCATAGGTTCACGGACTCTCAGGACACGTGCCCTTTTTGCGGTCTAGTGGAGTCCGTGGACCATGTATACATAGGGTGTTGTAGGCTGCGCTCCCTTTTTAGTTATTTGAAAAACCTTTTATTGATGTTTTGTTTGCACTT
Organism: Carcharodon carcharias; assembly: GCF_017639515.1. Classification (NCBI taxonomy): domain Eukaryota; kingdom Metazoa; phylum Chordata; class Chondrichthyes; order Lamniformes; family Lamnidae; genus Carcharodon; species Carcharodon carcharias. The sequence continues at coordinate 134,113,621 of NC_054471.1, forward strand.
CAGCCCCACGCTCCTGATCTATGGGCACCCGGTGCGGAAGGGGGTCGGGAAGGAGGAGGACCTCCTCGTGAACCTGCTCCTGGGCCTGGCCAAGTTGGCCATTAACAGGTCCAGGCAGCGGGCGATCGACAGGGGAGTCCCGCCCGATTGTTTGTCCCTCTTCCGCAGCTACGTTCGCTGCCGGATGTCCCTGGAGAGGGAGCACGTGGTGTCTGCTGGCACTCTCGAGGCCTTCCGTGCTCAGTGGGCACCGCGGGGACTGGGGTGTTTTGTTGACCCCTTTAATCACATTTTGATTTAAAGTTTGTAAGGTTCCTTTAAATTTTTGTTCTTAGTTTTACAGCTGACATGAATTAGGGGCTGTGCCTGATTTATCCCAATTTTGTTGATTTGGTTTTCATTTAAAAGATTATCAAGAGTTCAAATCTCACAATGGCAAACTATGAAACAATGTAACTTCATCTGAAACAGATGGAAACGTGTTTGTACTCAAAAGAGTTACAAATCAATTGTCCATTAAATGTACCACATATAGTTTAAAAAGTAATCAACAACATAAACACCCTTCAGGTGACATGATAGTTGTTGACTGCCAATCAACTTCTATTGCCCAGAAAGTCAACAATTAAAAGTGTGATGTCTTATTTCTTCATGTTTTGAATTGTCCTAGGAGATGTTAAAAATGTCAAATTTTATAATTTAATTTGTTTCCTTGTTCTTCCTATCTTTCTCGTTATTTTCTCTTAATCCAGTTTTTTTCCTTTTCTGTACCTGATTTGACATTGAATTTGCCCACTCTAATTTACCTTTTCTCTCATTCCTTGCCCTGTTTATTTCTCAATTCATTATTTTCATTGGTTCAGGAGATACATTGTTTGTCCCATTATTCACCAAGGTCCCAGATGCTCCGTTGCCCTCACCATGCTATTATCAGATCACACTTGCAGCAACTTAGTAATCAAAAAAATTTAAGACCTAGCCTGTTTAACAATCTTGATACGTGACTTACCTAAACTGAGCTTACTGAGTGCAAAAAATAAAAAAAACTTGTGGATAAACAAATAATGTGTACAACCCAACCTGCCCTACATAAAAACCTGCACAAATTTAATAACAGTTGGTATTGATCAGGGATTAATATCAATAGATATAGTCATTCTGTTAGTTTTCAATGTTTTTTTATGATATTGAGCTTAGTATTTCCTCTAAGCCATATTCTTCAGCATGCACTGTTTGAACAATTAAATAATAGAATATCAGATAGAAATAGAAGAATGATAACCTTAAAGAAGACTTAAAACAGGAGTCTGGTATTCAGGTTGGCCCACCATATAAATTTGTGCTTAGGATCCACACAACTATGTTTTCTTTTCTCCCATGCTTTGGCGCTAAGCCTTTATCCCATTCCACCCTTTCAAGTTTAAGTCCGTTGTGTGAGGCGACAGTTTATTCCATCATTTTGCCTTTTAAATGAGACATTAAACTCAGGCCCTGCCTTCCCTCTCAGGTTGAATGCAAAATATCTCATGGTACTATTCGAAGAAGAGCAAGTGGGCTCTCTTGGTGTCCCCTGACCAATATTTATCCCTCAACAAACATCACTATGGCAGATTATCTGGTCATTATCTTGTTGCTGTTTATGAAACCTTACTGTGTGCAAATTGACTACCGTGTTTCCCTGCAATACAACACTACGCTTCAAAACAACTGAATTGGTGGGAAAGCACAACATCCGGAGGTTGTGAAAGACATTGTATAAATGTAAGATCTTTCCTATAAATGGAACTTATTGATATCTGCCCTTCATTCATGTAAAAAAAAATCCAGTAAGTCTTTCACCATTTAGGTCTGGAAGTTGATTACTCCTCTATAATGCAACATCTGTAAAACTATTCGGTTTTTACATAGACTTCTCTCATCCCCTATTCTGTTTTCCAATGTAACTTCCTTGCAAAAATCAGAGCTCAAAAATCTAGTAAATTTGTTTCTTTTATCTATTGCTGACAGATCAAGTCGAACATAATGATTGCTATTCTGCTGCCCCAGATGTCCAAAGAGTACATCTCCTTTGATGTGGTGGTGGAAAATAGGGAGGAAACCATACTTCTTTGGGTACCTTGGTTTCTACCTGCTGCGTTAACAGGCAGGACTAAACTGGCATTATAAATGTACTCTATTTTTCAGGGAAGATTTTCACCCCTTTTTTCCACATAATTAAAATGAATCATAATTATCATTCCCTCCCTTTCCTTCAAGCTTTGTGTGGAATCTCTTCAGGATGAAGCATCAAAATGATGCACCTGGCAATGGGAGCTGGGAACCAAATCAGTTCTCTATGGTGGATCAATAATTAGGTTCCTGAACTTGTCAGACCTGCAGTGTTGCAGGGCACTGTTGACAAATGATCAGACAGGCCAATTCTCTGGAATTGAATCTTGAGTGGTAGGCCTGTCAGTAGGAATATGGATTTTTCTCAGTCACCTCCAGATAACCCTGAGCCTATACTCTAATAGATAGGTAATCCCAGCTAGACAAAAAACAGTAAAGAACTATAGTAAGCTATATAGTTTTAGCTGCTTAAACTGTAATAGCAGTGCACACACTTTGGAGTCCCTACGTCTGGCCTCTGCCACCCTACACTTAAGCTCTTAAGAATTAGTTATGTTGGATGCATTCCTCTGGGAAAAGAGTGTTCATTTCTTATTAGGTCATTTTTCTCCCCAAAACTATTCTTCATTCATAAAATTTGTAGAAGTACATTATATAACAGTTCAAATTTGACATTACATAATGTGCAATGAAGGTCAGTATCTTTCAATACAGTACATTAAGTGCCTCACTATATTTGCCATTACAGTTTATATTTACAATGTAAATTTATATTTCATGTCAAATATTCCCTGGTGCATACAGTTTGAAAGGTTTTGCAGGAGTTCCAGTTCCTCGGTATATTGTAGACGAAGGGCCTTAGTCAGAGGCCTTTCCCCATTGAGCCTTTGTGGCGACCACCCCAAGGCTTAGTGCATCCCTCAGCATATAGTCCTGTACCTTGGAATGTGCCAGTATTCAAAACTTGGGTAGATCACAGAGCATATTTCACTGAGTTGATAGTCCTGCAGCAACAGTTGACGTTTATTTTGGTGTGTCTCCCTGGGAGTCCTGTGTTACAGAACTGCTCAGGATGAACATCGACAAAAACCGCTGCAGAAGGTGACATTCTCTTTCCCACCACAGAGGGCCTCTGAATAAGGCCCTTCCACCACAATATACTGAGGGATTGGAACTCCTGTAAAACCCTTCAAGCTATATGCACCAGAGAATATTTGACATGAAATATAAATTTACATTGTAAATATAAATTGTAATGGCAAATATAGTGAGGCACTTCATATACTGTATTGAAAGATACTGACCTGCATTGCAATTTATGTAATGTCCAATTTGAACTGTTATATAATGTACTTCTACAAATGTTATGAATAAAATATAGTTTTTGGGGAAAAATGATCTAATAAGAAATGAACACTCTTTTCCCAGAGGAATACCTCCAAAGTAACTAATTCTTAAGAGCTTAAGTGTAGGGTGGCAGAGGCCAGACATAGGGACTCCAAAGTACGTGCACTGCTACTACAGTTTAAGCAGCTAAAACCATATAGCTTACTACTGTTCTTTACTGTTTTTTGTCTAGCTGGGACTACCTATCCATTAGCGTATAGGCTCAGAGTTATCTGGAGGTGACTGAGAAAAATCCCATCTCAAGAACAGTGTGCAGAGGCAGCGAGGAAGGATCCGATGGAGATGGGGGGGGGGTGGTGCGGGGGGTGCCCTTCTCATCACCAATCAAGCTATATTTTGCCAATGAGGCATTCCACCAAATGACTTTGACAGACTGCTTAGGGACCCAGCCGCCCATGGGCTAGTTGAATGGCTACCTCTCCTGGTGACACTGCTGGGAATAAGAAATGAACTCCCTTATCCCAGAAGCTGGCCATTTGGTTGATCATTTGATTTGATTGACCAATTAACAGTCATTAATTCCCTGCAGGACAGGTGCACCCCCAACTTTTTCACCAGGTGGACAGAGACTCCAGTACATGGAAAGATCCAGCAAATTTCTACACATATCAGACACACATTGATGAAAACAAAAATTCTTGTTACTCACAGTATTTTTTCCAATGCTTCTATCAATTCCTTTTTCCTTTGGTGCTCCATTATTTTTTTGTTGCCTTTGGTGTTTGAAATATCCACTCAAATTTACTTTTTTCCCCTCATAATTTAGATCTGATTAACAATCTCACCCTATCTTTATCAATTTTCTTCTTCTCTTTTATGCTAGAATGTGGAGTCTTTGGAATCTTTTTCAAAAAGGCATTCCAACAGTAAACTATTTGTAAAACTAAAAACACTATAATATGTAAATATTAAGTCATATGTTTTGTAACCAATTGTCAGTGATGGTGATAGTCTGTAAAATGGATGGAGTAAGAGGAAAACACTTATGACATTTCTCTTTGGTTACCCCTAATGTTTTGTGAAGATTCATTATAAGGTTAACTGTTGAGGCCTTATAAATTGGTGTAAAGCTTTCTGTTTTGTGACAATAGAAATGTATATTAACTCCAATGATTGTATTACACAGGCAACTTAGGAGATGCAATGGGAGTCACTGCCTGACAATTACTAATGTGCCTATTGATGTCTATGTAACCATGGGAAGACCTTCAAACTTACAATGTGGACAGGCTTCCTAAGAGTTCATCCATCAGCACCTGTGATTCAGTTTCAGCAGATGAAATCTTGAAGTTGGTGCCAGACGCTAAGGCTCTTCATTTCTTCGTTGCGTTCTGAAAAGTTGTTTCATAACTGGTGACTCTCATTTGAGGTTGCTAGTCTATTTGTGTCAGTAAAACGTCTGATGACAAATTAACTTCAGATTCCTATTATTTCTGCAATTATTAGATGTTTCAGTGACTTTTTTAAGCTCAGGACACTGATAGACCTACATTTTACACATCTTGGCCCCAAAATTCTGAGAATCCTGCTATGACAACAGAAATATGGGTGGAGGAATGCTGGCCACTTTTGGTCAATGATATAGACCCCCCATCCCAAATTGCAGAGACAAATTCTGGTTTGGTTTAATTTTGATTGAAAAACATTTTTGGACCTTAGTAAGGCCTTTAATTGAACTCTTGTCAGCTGCCAGATTTGTTGCAGGTATTAGAGGTGTAATTGGTAGGTAGCTTGCTAACTCCCTCAGACATGCCCTCTTGATAGGAGGTGTGCAAAAGATTTACCACTCTACTTCAACTAGAATTGTATGTGCTTTGTGCCCAGCTATAAAAGTTAGATCTTTTGTGTACGTCAATACAGACCTGCAAATGTTGAACTCATCTACTTAGAGTCAGAAATTCTATTCCTGACACTATGGTAGTGCTAGCGTTTGTTCACCGACGCACATTGGCTCCCTGTTCAGCAACACCTTGATTTTAAAATTCTCATCCTTGTGTCACTGAAAGAATGTATTTATTTTCTTTCTTCCCATAATTCAGTATGTTTGTATGGAAAGAGGTGTGTCTTTTCTTACCCTTGGGATGGGTAATGTGTAATTCCAATTAAAGACTTCAGCAAGCTTTCATGAGTTTAAAATAAAGGTTATTCATTTTCACACACTTACCCCAAATAAACGCAACATTACACACTTGGTCTTACACTATGATTTACGATTTCCGGTCTGCCTCCTGGCAGGCCTGTGGTTTCTTGGATGGATTTGATGATTTAAGTTGAAGTGAGGGTCTTGTGAAAAGAAGGGTTCCTTCTAAATTGCAAGCTTTCTTGTAGCCAAATGTCTAGGAGGTTGGTTCTCAGGTGAACTTTGATACTGGAACAGGTTAAATATTTGGCTGCTTGATGACTTGCAGCTCGTTTCAAAATCTGGTTCTCAGACAACCTGACAACTGAGGTGGCAGGATTTTTCCATTAGTGTGTGGGGTCGGGCCTGACATGATGATGCATAAAATGACATGCGATGACATCAGGCGTGCGTCCCAACATCATTGTGCGCCATTGCAATATTTTGTTCAGCAAGCACATGCCAGAGTCGGCTGCGCGCCCTCCGAAATGTAAACAGCCTATTAAGGCCATTAAGAAATTAATTGAAGCACTTGAGAACGTTGCCCGTCCAACCTTAAGGCTGGCGGCAGGCAAAAAACCTAAGCGGCCTTTGCGTTTTTCAGGAAATCTCATCCACAAGTGGGATGAGGTTTCCCGAAGCTTTTATAAAATAAATAAATACATTTTCTTAACTTTAAAAACATACCCCAATTCATGTGACACAGTCATATGAGTGGACATGTTTAGATAAATTTTGACATCATTTATCAAACTTTTATTTTCCATTCACTCTCCCCGCGGTAGCTCCGTGCCTCAGGGAGATTGCTGTGCTCTTTCACACGTATGCGCAAAAGAGCACTGGCCCCGACTCTCCCTCCTCCCCCCCGCCTGCTCAGGTCGTGCTGAGTGCTACTGCCCGCGCATTACACTGGGTGGACTTTAATTGGCCTTCCTGCATAAAATGGTGGTGCAGAGCCAATTACAGGCAGCGATTGGCTTTGCGCCCACCCCCACCCACTCTCGCTCAGCCCGCCTGCCATAGGAAAAATGCTGCACATGGGACCTGGGGTAATAAAGGTGGGGTTCCTGAAATCAGCTTCAATCACATGACCATTGGATTAACATTGAGGCCCATCCATTCTAGTTTGGATGGGGAGGCCATTATGATACAGTGGGAAGTTGATAGTGGCTATTGAGTTTTGATCTTCCCTTTTGTCTGGCATGAAACATGGACACAGGCAGTCTAGAAATTCCATCGTCTTTAAGTGTTGGCCCATCCTTAATAAAATGTGTGAATTCCATAAGAAGCTGTATCCTCACCAATGTCCATATTTAATTAGGTATTCACCAGAGACTTGATACTGTCTGTAGTTCAAATGCCAAAAATCACATGATTTGCAGCAGTCATCTTAATACAAAAATAAAAATACCTGGAAAAACTCAGCAGGTCTGTCAGCATCTGCGGAGAGGAACACAGTTAATGTTTCGAGTCCGTATGACTCTTCAACAGAACTAAGGAAAAATAGAAGAGAGGTGAAATATAAGCTAGTTTAAGGAGGGGTGGGTAGGACAAGTAGAGCTGGATAGAGGGCCAGCGATAGAGATTGCCAAAAGATGTCATAGACAAAAGGACAAAGAGGTGTTGACGGTGGTGATATTAGCTAAGAAATGTGCTAATAGGTGACATTAAGGGTAGAAAGTAGTTCGAGCAAGGTCCTCCAGCATCCGCAGTTTTTTGCTTTTATCTCAGCCATCTTAATAGCTTGTTTGTGTCCAATTTTTAAAGAGCTTTGACTGAAAATTCATAATATGACATGCCTGTACCGGGGATGACACATGTTTTCAAATTCCTCCATAGCCTCGCCATCCCTATACCTGTAATCTCCTCCAAACCTACAAGATATCTGTATTCTTCAAATTCTGGCATCTTGAGCATCTTGGCTTTTACTCTCCACCATTGGTGAGTGTGTCTTAAGCTGCTAAGGCCCTAAAATCTGGAATTCTCTTCCTAAATCTCTCAGCCTCTATACTTCTCTTTCCTCCTTTAAGTTGCTTCTTAAAACCTAGCACTTTGACCAAGCTTTTAGTCATCTGCCCCTAATACCTCCTTAGGTGGCTTGGTGTCAAATTTAGTTTATTAAGGCTCCGGTGAAGCGCTTTGGGAAGTTTACCATATGAAAATATAAGTGCAAGTTGTTGTAACGAAATTAATACAATGCAAAGTTCCTGTGGCACAGCCATACTCATCAGAAAATCAGGGACAAGTGTAAGCATGACATACATCAACGATTCCCACTCCCTTTGCACCCAGTGGGCATCCCTGTACCACTGTTGTATGAGAGCTGGCTAGATATCGATGTGTACATCTTAACAGTTACATGCACAAGGTGATGGAGGAAGGGACAGCAATACTCAGCAGATGGGTTGCTTTCGCAACCGTGAGGTAAAACTGATTGACTGTTCTGGAGAACCTTGTTGTTGAATCTTGTGAGAATCATCCTTTAGCTCCCCACCTCAGTACACCTTTTGCAAAGTTATTAGCTTTTTAACATTGGACAGATTAAATAGTTGTCTTCTAAAAAAAAGCTTCCATGCCTTATATTTTATGATTAAAAACCCTGTCAAATTAACATTCAATAGATCTTGAACAAAGAAAGTACAAAATTCTCACACTTTAGCAGAGGAATTGTTATTTTCCATGCAAGAAATACTTGAAATTCTCTTTGAATAACAAAAGCTTGTTGCACAATTTTTATAAAGGAAAGGTTTTCAACAAGAAATTTGCAAATCAAGTTCTGCAATTTATTAGGTCAGTGTTGTAAATAATTACTTGAGACAACATTTCAAAGCATAACAGTAGATGTATGCATGTATATTTACCAAGTGCCCAAAGACAATTTTCAGTAAGCGCAGAGAAAAGCTGGCTGGATATCGATGTGTACATCTTAACAGTTACATGCACAAGGTGATGGAAGAAGGGGCAGTAATACTCAGCAGATGGGCTGCTTTTGCAACATGAGGTAAAGCTGATTGATTGTTCCAGAGAATCTTGTTGTTGTAGTCTGAGATTGTTGTCATCACCAGGGCTTGAAATACATATGTTATTTTTGGGTCTCTATGGCCACTCAGCATCATATTTCCATTGTCTTTATCTGCTTGTGAGCCAGACATCCCATAGCAGTAGGATTAGTCCCTGGCTACTCTCATTCTGACAGTTATTCCCCAGTGAATACTGTATGTTATTGACAGGCTCACTTTAATTACATGGCCATGGAAAGGGCAAAACACACAGACTTAAAGTAAAGACATTTTCATAAGCAAAATTGTGATTTTGTTACAGTGCGCCTACATTTATACCTAGTGTTACTTAAGACAATAGATTAGAATATTAACAGTGCTAATGTTGAGACAGGTTGGTGAGCTGGGACTGTGAAAGCTATTGTTTCTTGGATTTATTCATTTCTTGTTTTAGTTTTTTTTTAAATTGTACTCTAAAAGCACAAAATCATTCAGTAACTAAGGTAACGAATTGCTATGGAATGATCATTTGACCAATGCAATACTTAATCCATACGCATCATTACATTTGGTTATATACTGAATGGATATCATCCATGAGTTTACAATAATATGCAGCACATCCAGAATTGGGCAAACATCTACTGTATTCAAAGTTAAGACATTGTTATTAGTACGCAATTGAAGAGCCAACCAATGGATTTACAGCTGTCTTTTAAAATAAATTCCCCATTTTGAATTGTACAGTACCAGTTGTAAGTATTAATGGTATTTTTATTCAAAGAAAGATATTATTATATTAAGAGAAGCCTGTGACAATTAGGTTTTATATAGAGGACTATATTAAACATTTCATTAAAGCACATGGTCAGGCTGTGCAATCTATCCTATTTATTGAATAAGAAAGTTGCCACTCCTGTCAGTAAAGAAGACACCTGGCATTTCCACAGGGATTCTTCTAATCTCCAGCTGTAACTGCAGCAATGGCTTCTTTGAGATTCTGCTCCAATTTCCCACAAAATGCCCACTTCAGATACATGGGTGATTATGTTCAGTGCACGTGTGCATTTCCAGCATGAATGGGTGCGGTGGAAAAATGACAAAAAAGTGTAAATGGAAATAATAAGGTTAATATCATTTTGGAAATTTGAATATCAAAATTTTACTGAATTCAAATTAAGTTTTTGGAAGGCTGCAATGGACAAATACATTTTAATCTCAAATGCACCACTAGAAAATTATAAAATTGTTACAGTGCCATACTACATCACCACCAGAAGAGGTCCCTGCAGCATTCAACTTCCCATTAACTGGTGGCAGAACTGAAGTGATGAAGGCAGTGGGTAAAATGAGTTTGATCCCCCTCTATTCCTGATATCCAAAATTACATGTAAATATTAACTGTGACAAAATAAGGAAATTTCTGCCTTCTCAATTTATGCAAAGAACACTAATAGGCAGATGTTAACATAGCATTTATGTTCCAAATACCAGTTAATTTATGACTGTGATTTGTGACTAGAACAATTCCTTTGAATCCTAATTTCCAGATCAATCAATCAATTTAGCCTTTTCCTGTAAAAGATGCCATTATTAACATTCAAAGAGCTATCCACTTAATCCACTTTCCATGTGCACTAATTAAATGCAGCTTTGAGGTACAAACTGAATAGTAAAAGGACAAGACAGTAACAGATATTTGCAACTCAAATGCCATGTGAACATCAACTCATTAGTTTTAATTACGATAATTCCTAAAATTATGGATAACTTCTGAGGTCCTTATACTGTTAGGTACTACAAAATTCTGCCATCATTCTGATACAAGATATCAGAATATATTACAGATATAAGCAGATGAACTGAAATTAACATTGTACAAATATAACATCAGATTTGGAGGGTATTCAAATCTTCCTTTCATTCAACAATTTCATCAGTTTTTTAAATTCTGTGGAAAATACCTTCTGAAAAAGTATTTTCCCTTATGGAGTGATTTGAATTTAATTAGACCCAAAAGTCCATTGAGGCCCACAGCTGGAAGTGGGATTATGTGGGACTCCTGCTACTTGGGGCCAAGGAGGCTCTGTTCCAAACCACCAACTCAAATCATTTAGCTAGCCAAGGCAAGTGGTCCTTGCTTGTATGTCATGCAACAGAGGCACCTGCTAGACAGGAAATTGTATGGAGTCAGATGGTGGAGTGTGAGGTCTTGTAGGGTCAATGAGAAGTGGTTCTTATTTTATTTTCTTGAGAGAAATGTGGGCATTAATGTTCATGCAATTGACCCTCTCTGATCAGTAACAGACTTGATTAATCAGAGCCACTATTTGTCTTACAGGTGCACATAATAAAGTGGGATCGTCATAACTGGTATTAATTTAAAACAGTGTGGTTAGCAAAAACAATGTTGCAATCTCAGGTTCAGTATCTAGAACTAACAGTTTGACCTTTTGATGGCCTAGATTTGTATTCTTAGCACTTTCAATCCTGATGAGACAAACCGAAAAAGAAACTTTATTGGTTCTAATTATAATTAACTTGTTGAAAGAAAACATGAAGTAAAAAAGCACATGGACAAACAGAAAAACAATGAGATGAAGGAAGTGACTAAAACAATTAGTGGCTGACAGATTGTTCAATTGAGATAAATTACTGCACCCCCAAGTGTAAAAATGTGATATGCCTTAGCTTTCCTTCAGGCTGTTGGGTATGGATTGCAGAAGCAGTGTTTGCAGCACTAGACTGCTGGGCATGAGTTGATTCTGACTCCTCCACTGACCAGTGCAGCTTTGGTGAAAATGACAGGAGTTTCATTGATGTTGAAGTTTCTCATGCAACCAGTGAATGACTGGCGCATGCTCAATCTTGGGCTGAGTAGTGACTCTAAGAAAACAAAACAGGAAATTATTCTTTAAGCTGCCCTTGCTTTAGTTAATAATTACAAAATGCTTCTCAAACTGACTGAAACACAGTGACCACAATTCCCATTCAAATTTCACTGCCTCCCTTCCAACACCACAAGGACTGCAGTAGCAATGTGGATACAAAATTGGCAGAGTAATAGGAAACAATGAGCAATGGTTAATGGATATTTTTCAGGCTGGAGGAAGGTTTGTAGTGGAGTTCCCCAGGGGTCGGTTTTGGGACCCTCACTTTTCCTTATATATATTAATGATCTAGATCTTGGTTTGCAGGGGATAATTTGAAAGTTTGTGGATGATACAAAACTTGTAGGCATTGTAAACCGTGAGGAGGACAGTGTAGAACTTCAAGAGGACATAGACAAGTTGGTGGAGTGGGCAGACAGGTGGCAGATGAAGTTCTATACTGAGGAATGTGAGGTGATACACTTTGGTAGGAAGAACATGGAGAGACAATATAAAATAAGGGGTATAACTCTAAAGGATGTGCAGGAGCGGAGGGATCTGGGTGTATATATGCATATGTCATTAAAGTTTGCAGGACAGGTATAGAGAGCAGTTAATAAAGCATACAGTACACTGGGCTTTATTAATAGTGGCATAGAGTGCAAGAGCATGGAGGTTATGCTGAACTTGTATAGGATTTTCATTAGACCTCAGCTGGAGTATTGTACAGTTCCGCAGTTCTGCGCAGCATACTTTAGGAAGGCTGTGAACACATTGGAGAGATTGCAGGAAAGATTTACAAGAATGTTTCCAGGGAGAAACTTTGATATGAAGATAGATTAGAGAAGTAGGGATTGTTCTCCTTGGAGAAAAGAAGGCTAAGTGGAGATTTGATAGAAGGGTCGGATAGGGTAGATAGGGAGAAACTGTTCCCACTCATAAAAGGATTGAGAACGAGAGGGTACAGATTTAAAGTGATTTGCAAAAAGAAGCAAATGTGCTGTGAGAAAAATCTTTTTAACACAGCAAGTGGTTTGGGTTTGGAATGCATTACCTGGAAGTGTGGTGGAGGAAGGTTCAACTGAGGCATTCAAGAGGGCATTTGATGATTTTTTGATAGAAGCAATGTGCAGGGTTACGGGAAAAAAGCAAGAGAATGGCACTAAGTCATAATGCTCATTTATGAGCCGGTGCAGACACGAAGGGCTGAATGGCCTCCTTCTCTACTGTAACAATTCTGTGATTCTCTGATTCAGTGGAAAGTTGCCCATCAGTATCTGTTCAGAGAAACTAAGGTTGGACAATAATTGCATTCTTTTCTGACATAGTCTACATCCTGCAAACAAATAAATAAAAATCCTTCTCAAAAATCTTCTCACAACGCTACAAAGTAGATACTGATGAAGATGGCTGTTTGGCTTATCTCAGTTCATTCATGTCGAAAGGATCTGGTCCCCACAACATAATTCGATATGTGCTAGAATTTTACCTCCAATACCCTACTGGGAGTTATTTCATGTGTTGATTACTCTTTGCATAAAAAAATCTTAAACCTCTTAAAATTGTTTTTGCCGGTTCAAACTCATTCTTCGCTCCTATTCTACTACTGCTTTTTAATTTGTAGCAATGCTATATGTTTACCTTTTCCAAACTATTTACTATCTTATATGTCGTATGAGTACATCTCATAATCACCTCCACTCAATTAGAAAAAGCTCAGGCTTTTCACATGTATTCACATGATTTAATACTGCTTTTAATTATTTTGTTAGGTAGGGGTATTAAGGATTACAGAAAGGCAGATGGGGTTAAGATACAGATCAGCATTGATCTTATTGAATAGTGGAAAAGGCTCTAGGGGTTGAATGGCCTGCCTGTGTTCCTAAATTTCTGCTGAATTGCAGCAGAAAGGCTGCATTCTGCAGCGTGTGTGATCATACAGTCACAGGGCAGGCACAGATGCAATTCGATACAGTCTGACTACCTTCCTTCCTTTGTCCTCAATTCAATCTAACTAATTTGAGCTAGCAATTCTGGCTTTTGTCAACATTGAGCAGGATATTGTAAAATTACTGAGCTTGTCCAAAGCAAACTGAAACTTGAAAATTATCAATCCCACATTCAATATTTGAGTTTTTGCACATCGCCCACATTCCCCTTGCACCTATTTGTGATATACTGCTTTGTTAATGCTAGTGAGAGCTCTTCCTCTTCCTCCTAAAATAAAATTTTAATGAATCCCAAGTTGTATTCACATTCATCCTTTAAGGGGATAAACTACCCTTAATCAATTTATGGTTGATTTACCTGCCTCACCTCTGTGCCTAAGCACTGGGCAACAGAACTACATCTGAAGTGATAACTGCAAGCACCTCTAACAAAGATAAGCAATAACAAAAAGAGGAGGAAATTTGAACGCGGCTGCAGACCAGTAGATAACAGCAGCCAGAAGACAGCAGGGCCTACTTGGTGAATCAAAACAAATGTAAACTTAACTTGTTGATTCCTCTTCAGCTTGCTGCTAAGACTGCTGAAATCAGGAGTCTGATGGATATTACCAACATAAAGCCAACAGCAAATATTTGGTCCACACAGCATTGTCCATACTGAATTGCAGCAACATGGCTACAACTCGAAGGAAAAGAGCCTCGAGGCTGGGAATGTACCCTTTTATCTCATAAAACACAGCAATGGGCTTACATCTTTGCAGGTGAAGGACCTGCACTGTCTCCCTAGGGAAGCCCTACAAATCCTAGGATAATGTAAAGAGACATCGTCAGCACCTGCCCTTTGCACCTCCGGAATAAGAGCTCCCTGTGGGAAAAGGTCCGCGTGGAAGGCCCTGTGGAATGGAGGGTTACACTCTCTGTGGGCTTTGGGGGTGACCTTTCCTTCCTGCAGTCCCATCAATGGGGTATGGAGCCTCAGGTTCTGATAACCCCCTGGACTGCTGCAGGGAGGTTGCCTCCATTGAGCTTGTGGGTTCCTGACATTGCAGAGGGCTGCTTCCACTGACAAAATTCTGGTGAACCCAAAAACCACCTGTAATTGCAGCCTTATGTATATAAATTAGCTGCCCACCCACCTTTCCGGAATGGACAGCTGATCCGCATCCCGCCCTGCCCCGGGAAACATCCCCAGTAGCAGGAATGTCCAGGGAACCGTTGCCACACAGCTCATTCTGACCACCACCCCCTCCAACCCACCCACATCTCCAGCTCCACTTTCACAGAGCTGAGAAAATTCTGCCCAATAGAACAGTTTCATTAAAGTAAGTCCAGAACAAAATAATCCCTTTCCAATGTCCCTCCATTTATGCACAGAAAAGATTCAAGCACTGTGTTTACCTGGCACTCCTCCAACAAATACTGGCTCCTTGGTTTTGAAAGAGTGTGAACTTATTGGCCCCACAACATGGTTTACTTCAGAATCCACATCCAATTGCACGACATTTGAATCTCTGATAACTAAATGAGCAGAAAAATAAAGTCTCAGATAAAATATTAGGAATGGACGGCAAAATGTCATTACTTAAATATATAAGATGGATTGGGTGACAAAATGGTTTTAGTATTGACTTTTAAGCTCTGGGACCTGGGTTAGAACTGATTTAAGTCTCTTATTGCCGGCTACAAGGATACTATGTAAAATGAGCTATGGCAGCTTCAACCCGGTTTCCAGAATGCATGGGCCCACAGAACACACTATCCTTAATGTGGCACCAATTGACAATGTCACTCAGAGAAAAATAGGAAATTGAAAAGTGTCGCATTAATGCATTAGGAAAGGAATGCACAAAATATGCATTTTGGGCCACTTGTGGTGCCTCAGCTCTCACCCATCAAGTCCAGAAAATTTAATCCTATCTGTACTTGCATTTCCCACTTGATGATTTGTCCTGTCTGAATTTTGTGAGCTTTGAAGTTTGAAAAGAGCTGTTTTGGTACAATTACCTCCTTCATAAATCATAAATCAGATTATCCACATCTGATATTGTCAGCAAATTGGGATGGATGTAAATTAATGGGAACACTAAATCCCACTATATATTGTCCCTAAGATAAAAGCAAAATATTGCAGATGCTGGAAGTCTGAAATAAAAACAAAAAATACTGGAAAAACTCAGCAGGCCTGGCAGCATCTGTGGAGAGAGAAACAAGAGTTAACATTTCAAGTCTCACTCTGCTCTTCTCTCCACAGATGCTGCCAGACCTGCTGAGTTTTTCCAGCATTTTTTGTGTATATTTGTCCCTATTGGATCAATAGCTTATACCCATTTAGGCCAGCCATGGAAAGAGATCTGTCAGCCTGTTAATCAATCTGCAAATCCTCTCTTCTCCAAGCAAAGAGTCACAAGATATAAAAGCAACAACCTTTGAAGCCAACAAAGACAAAACACTTGGAAATTCCTCCATTAGGGTGTGCTCTGCTGAGGTTTGTGCTCAGGTATGTTATTAGCCAGAGTATATAGAGATCTTCATTTGGCGTTTAACCGTGTTATAATGCTTAATGTCGACACTGGGTGCCTGAGGTAGAAAGTATTCCACTTCCTAGAACTGGAGCGGTGACCTCAGGGCACAGAGTAACAGAAGCCAAAACTGAAAAAGTGACATCACAGGAAAGACGTGACCTGATTGGTTGGTAGGAAATCTGCACCAAATTTGAAAAAAAAACACTGCAAAGCTAATTAATAAATTAATTATCTAAGTCGAAATGGCTGGGCAGGTGATGTGCTGTAGCTGTATGATGTGGGAGCTGGCAGATCCCATTGCGAGCCACAGTGACCACAACTGCAGCAAGTGTTGGTTGCTGGAGGAACTCCGGCTCAGAATTGATGAGCTGGAGTCTGAGCTCCGGACGCTGCGGCACATCCAGGAAGGGGAGAGTTACCTGGATGCTTTGTATCAGGAGGTGGTCACACCCGGTAGATTAAATACCTCAAGTTCGGTCAGTGGTCAGGGTCAGCAGGGTATGACTACAAGTGAGGCAGGTAGAGGGATCCTGTGTTCAGGAACAGAGGAGCCTCAGCTCTTGACCTTATCCAACAGGTATGAGATACTTGCTCCCTGTGTGGATAAGGAACAGGGCTGCAGGGAGGATGAGCCAGCTGACCACAGCACCATGGCACAGGAGGCCATTCAAGAGGGGGGACCAAAAAGACAAGTGGTAGTAGTAGGGGATTCTATAATTAGGGGAATTGATAGCATCCTTTGTAAGCAGTATTGAGAGTCTCGCTTGGTATGTTGCCTGCCCGGTGCCAGGGTGAGGGACATCTCTGACCGGCTTGAAAGGATATTGGAGAGGGAGGGGGAGGATCCAGTTGTTGTGGTCCACCTCGGGACAAATAACATAGGTAAGATTAGGAAAGAGGACCTGTTTGGGGATTATCAGGAACTAGGAACTAAGTTAAAGAACAGGTCCTCAAGGGTTATAATCTCCGGATTACTGCCTGAGCCATGTGCAATTTGGCATAGGGATGTGAGAATAAGGGAAGTAAACTCGTGGCTAAAGGAGTGGTGCGGGAAAGAGGGGTTCCATTTCATGGGACACTGGCATCAGTATTGGAACAGGAGGGATCTGTACCGTTGGGACGGTCTCCAACTGAACCGATCTGGGTCAAATGTTCTAGTGAAAAGGGTAAATTGGATGGTCAACAGGACTTTAAACTAGAAAGTGGGGGAGAGGGAAGGGTAAAACTCCAAGAAGTATGACTAATGGGAAACAAAGCAGCAGGTTAGCATGTTGGGGGGGGGGGGTAAATTCAACTTCATGGGAAATTATGAAAAAACTGAAAAGAAAGGAGAGCCCAGGAGAGGCTATTAAAGTCTCCAGAACACAAAATAGGACAGAGTGTTTGGAAAGGGCTAGGAATCTAACTTCAAGCACATCAGACAAAGGGATGACAATGAGAAAGGGGACGGGAAATACAGGACTGAAGGTGTTGTATCTGAATGCATGCAGCATACGAAATAAGGTAAATGAGCATGTGGCACAGATTGAAATTGGCAGGTATGATGTGGTGGGCATCACAGAGACATGGTGCAAGGGGATCAGGACTGGGAGCTAAATATCCAAGGATATACATCCTATTGAAAAGGTTGGCAGAGGCGGTGGGGTTGCTTTGTTAGTAAGAAATGAAATTAATTCGATAGCAAGAAATGACGTAGGGTCAGATGATATAGAATCTGTGTGGGTAGAGTTGAGGAACCGCAAAGGTAAAAAAACCATAATGGGAGTTATGTACAGGCTTCCGAACGGTAATCAGGATGTGGGCCACAAGGTACACCAGGAGATAAAAAAGGCATATAAGAAAGGCAAGGTTACAGTGATCATGGGGGATTTCAATATGCAGGTAGACTGGGAAAATCAGGTTGGTAGTGGATCCCAAGAAAAGGAATTTGTGGAATGTCTACGAGATGGCTTTTTGGAGCAGCTTGTGGTGGAGCCCACTAGGGAACAGGCAATTCTAGATTTAGTGATGTGTAATGAGGCAGATTTGATAAGGGAGCTTAAGGTGAAGAAACCCTTAGGAGGAAGTGACCATAATATGATAGAACTTACCCTGCAATTTGAGAGGAAAAAGCTGGGATCAGATGTAACTGTATTACAGTTGAATAAAGGCAACAACAGAGGCATGAGGGAGGAGCTAGCCAGAATTGACTGGGAGATGAGCCTAGCAGGAAAGACAGTGGAACAGCAATGGCAGGAGTTTCTGGGAGTAATTTGGGAGACACTGCAAAAATTCATCCCTAGGAAGAAGAAGCATACTAAGGAGAGGATGAGGCAACCATGGCTGACAAGGGAAGTCAGGGACAGCATAAAAGCCAAAGAGAAAGCATACAATGGGACGAAGAGCAGTGGGAAACCAGGGGATTGGGAAGCCTACAAAGACCAACAGAGGACAACTAAAAAAAATAAGGAGGGAGAAGATTAAATATGAGGGTAAACTAGCTAGTAATATAAAAGAAGATTGCAAGAGTTTTTTTCGATATATAAGGGGTAAGAGAGAGGCAAAAGTGGACATTGGGTTGCTGGAAAATGACGCTGGAGAAGTAGTAGTGGGGAACAAAAAAATGGCGGAGGAACTGAATAGGTACTTTGCGTCAGTCTTCACGGTCGAAGACACGAGTAACATCCCCAAAGTTCAAGAGAATCCGGGGGGCAGAAGTGAGTATGGTGGCCATTACCAATGAGAAGGTGCTAGGAAAACTGAAAGGTCTGAAGGTGGATAAATCACCTGGACCAGATGGATTACACCCCAGAGTTCTGAAAGAGATAGCTGAAGAGATAGTGGAGGCGTTAGTGGTGATCTTTCAGGAATCACCCGAGTCAGGGAGGATCCCAGAGGACTGGAAAATCACTAATGTAACCCCCCTGTTTAAGAAGGGAGTCAGGCAAAAGACAGGAAATTATAGGCCGATTAGCCTGACCTCGGCTGTTGGTAAGATTTTAGAGTCCATTATTAAGGATGAGATTTCAGAATATTTGAAAGTGCATGGTCAAATAGGTCAAAGTCAGCATGGCTTCATCAAGGGGAGGTCATGCCTGACAAATCTGTTAGAATTCTTTGAGGAGGTAATGAGTAGGTTAGATAAAGGAGAGCCAATGGATGTTATCTACTTGGACTTCCAGAAGGCCTTTGACAAGATGCCGCACAGGAGGCTGCTCAGTAAGGTAAGAGCCCATGATGTTAAAGGCAAGGTACTAGCATGGATAGAAGATTAGCTGTCTGGCAGGAGGCAGAGAGTGGGGATAAGGGGGTCCTTCTCAGGATGGCGGCTGGTGACTACTGGAGTTCCGCAGGGGTCAGTGTTGGGACCACAACATTTTACTTTATATATTAATGATCTAGGTGAATGAACTGAGGGCATCCTGGCTAAGTTTTCAGATGATACAAAGATAGCTGGAGGGACAGGTAGTATTGAGGAGGCGGGGAGGCTGTAGAAGGATTTGGACAGGTTAGGAGAATGGGCAAAGAAGTGGCAGATGGAATACAATGTGCGGAAGTGTGAGGTCATGTACTTTGGTAGGAAGAAAAGAGGCATAGACTATTTTCTAAATGGGGAGCGAATTCAGAAATCTGGAGTGCAAAGGGACTTGGGAGTCCTAGTCCAGGATTTTCTTAAGGTTAACTTGCAGGTTGAGTCGGTAGTTCGGAAGGCAAATGCAATGTTGGCATTTATTTTGAAAGGACTAGAATGTAAAAGCAGGGATGTGCTGCTGAGGCTTTATAAGGCTCTGGTCAGACCACATTTAGAATATTGTGAGCAATTTTGGGCCCCGTATCTCAGGAAGGATGTTCTGGCCCTGGAGAAGGTCCAGAGGAGGTTCATGAGAATGATCCCAGAAATGAAAGGCTTAACATATGAGGAACGTTTGAGGACTCTGGGTCTATACTCGATGGAGTTTAGAAGGATGAGGGGGGATCTGATTGAAACTTACAGAATACTGAAAGGCCTGGATAGAGTGGACGTGGGGAAGATGTTTCCATTAGTAGGAGAGACTAGGACCCAAGGGCACAGCCTCAGAGTATGGGGAAGACCTTTTAGAACAGAGATGAGGAGAAACTTCTTTAGCCAGAGAGTGGTGAATCTATGGAATTTATTGCCACAGAAGGCTGTGGAGGCCAGGTCATTGAGTGTATTTAAGACCGAGATAGTTAGGTTCTTGGTTGGTAAGGGGATCAAAAGTTATGGGAAGAAAGCGGGAGAATGGGGTTGAGAAACTTATCAGCCATGATTGAATGGCGGAGCAGACTCGATGGGCCGACGGGCCTAATTTCTGCTCCTATGTGTTATGGTCTTAGAATCAATGGCCATTACCTTGATGAGCACACAAAAAAAGTTAACAAGAAGGTGTCAATATCATTGTTGAATAAGGTTGATCTCAGATGACTGGGCATAATAAAAATGGAAACAGAGTGGGTGACTGAATGAATGAACTCAAATGTAGTTATTGCCAACAATAGGAAAAATCATTCTGCCCTAATTCAGATCATTGCAGCTACTGATATTAGCTTCTTAAATGTATTATGTTCTTGAGTTTAAGAGTTTAGTGGAAAATTTGTAAATGAATATTAGTGACATAATTAAAATGACCGTTACCTGCTATTCTGTGCCATCGACCATCACACAGGCTTTGCTTTGGAGTGACTGATGTTTCAAATTGTGCAGTTCCATTACTGACTTTTAATGAAACCTGCAAAGAAATGAAGTTTAGAGTGAAAACTTGCCAGGAACACATAAGCATTTCTAAATTAATGGACTGAAAGTCAGGCTGGCTCCATTACTGCGACACAACCTCCTCTGCTTGACTTTCTTGTCTGCTTTGCACCTAGGTGACCCCATATGCGCAGTGGGAGGAAACTTTGCCTAGATTGCTTTTTACTCCCTTACCTGTCCATATTCCATGAAGAGATTCAGGAATTTCCGATTGTAACTGTGAATATGTAACAGTATTCCTGAATGATTTCTAGCACGAACTTCAAAAACAAGTTCAAATTGTAATCCTAAATTGAATGAATCATCTGAAAATCAAGTACAAATTTCTGATTATTATACAATACCAAGTTATGTATCACTTATGCTGTAATAGCAATTTGGCATTAAGTTTCATTTTTTCTAATCAAGCTTCTAGATGAGCTAAGTCTTGTGTCTGTTCTGGGATGTAACAGTTTTGCCTGGGACTTTTTAAACCTCTTTCCTTTTACTGGTTAAAGACACCCCCTGTGATTAGCATTCATTTTATAATCTCCTAAAGTCTCCACTTTCATTCTACTTTGAAAAAAAACATTATACTTTCTATTTATCCCTATAAAAATGATGAATGGTAGGATTTGTCTGTTTGCTTTACCCAGAATCACATATCCTCCTTCTGCAGAAAAGTATGTTCCAGATTCAGTTCGACCTTCAAAACAAGGTGTAACACCAAACGTCTGGGCAGCTGGTGAAATCCACTGCCCATTTAGCTGGAAGTTCTGAAGACAACCATTAAAACTTTGGACCGATTTGATCTGAGAAAAAAGTATTTTAATTAATTCATTATGCAATTATTTGCATTGTCACCAGACGTTCAAACCAATATATTGCACTTTGTTACACTTGCAGTATAGCCTTCACTGACTATGGTGCAGGGACTGCTTGGTGAAGCTTTTTCCATTATAAACGATCGAAGTTCAGTGAAATTCTTAGGAAAACCTGTAACCCGATCTTACAATGGTTTCCTATGGATGCTTCCCCTCTCAAAGCCAATCTTCATGGCAACATGAATTACATGGGCCTTCTATCCAGGTAGAAATGCTAATTATCTACCTTTTAGACTCCCAACTTCATTCTATCTTGAAACTGAATAGATTATTTAAAGTACAGGTACAGTGTCTCAAAACTGGCAACCTTGGGAGCAAGGTCATGCCAAATTTCAGATCTTGCTGGATTTTGGCTTGGGCGGTATGGGCCATGGGAGGTTGGGTCAGACTGGGTCAGATGGGGTCAAGGGCCACTTAGACCATGGGAGTAGACCATGGCATAACTGGCAAAGGAGATAACTACTCAGGTGCCACATTGTGCCAATTAAAGATACAGTCCCAAAACATAACAATCTTATAAAACCTCACATTTGTAACAAATTACACTCCCTTAACAGGAATACACAGCAGGAAATCCCAGAGGAGGTGGTAGGCTCCAACAACCAGTATTATTCCAGAGGAAAATCATGGCACTTGCTAAATTCATACATATTTGCCAGATCACAAGTATCCATTCCTGTCAATTTCCAGCTAGATAGATGGGCAGTAAGAAGAATCTTGATGGATATCACACAGTAGATGTCTTCACCTAGTCAGCTAAATAACCCTTCAATTCCCAGGCAGTGACAATGCCAGAATTCTCCCCTCATCTTTCCACACTCTCCCTATCCAGAGCATCAGTCAATGATCTGGTAACAACAGTCAATAACAGATTCAACAACAGATAGTGGTCAGGACGTGCTCTAAACTGCAGAGTTTATTAATATTTGGTTGAAAAGAACAATTTTAAAATGTACACAAAATGAACAGGATAGCAGCATAGAATTAGATGTCCCATATAGAGGAAAAATACTTAATGGGCCAAATAGCCTGTTTCTTACAGTGACTCTCCAGGCTCTCTGAAGTCAGTCATTAAACTCCAATTCTTAATGATCCCTCTTTATATGGGACGATGAAGATAATTTGGTAATTTGGACCATGGAGACATCAAAAATAAAAGGAATTAAAAAGGAAATTCAATTATAAAAACCTTGTCCTTTTGAAGAAAAAAAAACTTTCAGAAAATTAGTCTCAACAATATTGGAGAAGTTTTGAAAATTTTGAAAACAATGGAATGAAAAATTTGGGTGAGTGTATAATGGCTAGTCAGATCAAATGAGTGTATAATGGGTGGCTGTTGGTTTTCCGTTCATTGCGAAGTGAAAATTATTTGATAATCTGTTATCTAAAGAAGTTTTGTCTTAAAAGCACACATATGGCTGATATTCTTCCAGATTGAAATGCAGCAAAGACAGAATGTACTTAAGATACATAAATCCAATGCCAGAATCTATTCATTGCCACTCTACTATGGCAGTGTTGCGCAAGAGTAATTTACCTGAATGTTTTTGACAGCTTTTCCCAGTGGCACACCACCTACATAAAATGGTTCATTTACATGCCATGGATAAACAGGACTGCGGAGACTATTCTCCAGAATGTGGAGGCCATCTATTATTAAGCGACCTTTGTTATTTTCGTGTGTAAAGATGACCTGAGCAAAACAAAACACAGAAGATTTTAGCTTAGTTAGATATAGCACATTAAAAATAGTTCTTGAGCTTTGTAGTTTCTCCTGTTTCTTTTTGTTCAATTCTTTTTATATGATATATTGAGGTTGAAAAGTTACATGAAGCGTGCAACCCATTGTAAATGCCCAGATCCTTCTGCCCGTGATCTCTATCATTATCTTTGATAGAAGTCACAATGTTGGGAAGGTTTCTTCATTTGATTGCTGATGGTGAGCATGACAGGTCGCATACGGATTAGAAAGAGGTAGTTGTTAGGAGCTGTTGGATTTTCATGGAAACAATGTCAAAGTACCCCCATTCAGCTCCCTTTGTAAGGGAGCCAAATTTAAAAAATCTTTTCTTCAGGAATCCTGGCTACAATAATAGGCTTGGCCCTTAGTGGGACCCAATTAATCCCTTTGCTAGACATACCATTATACATCAAATCCTTCTGAGAGCAGCAGATGCAACATTTTTTGACATAGTAACAGAGCACTGAACCACCCTCTGTCAATGGCTGTTTTTTCCCGAGGGTCCATTGCCCAAGTGACCATCCAGGAAATATTCAAGAAATGCCGAGACCAGACAAAACCAGATCCAACTTAATTTATGGCCTTTCCAGTGAACTTTCTGAATACTGATGTTAAGATGCAGTGCCATGTAATGGGGATGGACACTAGTTGAGTTGAAGTACACTTCAATCACAAATAAAGCTGCTTCAATCAGGAGGTGCTGAGCATGAGATATGACGTCACCTTGCAGGAATGAAGGGAAAATTGGAGAGGGGAACCTAGGCTAACATTAGTCTGGTTTCTTGTGAAGATTTGGTGGTGATCTCTGAGCGGCAGCCTCTATATGATGAAAATACAAAAAGAAGGACAATTATTTGAATTTCACCAAAATTGAGGCTCATGGAATAGAAAGGTCCGTGTCAAATTTGGTAAAAAAATTGGCTTAAGGACGGAAAACATGACAAATGGTTATTTTTTCAGACTATAGGATAGTAGACAGTGGTGTTCCCCAAAAATCAGCGTGAGGACCCCTGTTTCCTTTTGCTTTATATAATGACTTGGATACTGGAATACAAAGTAAAATTTCAGAATTTGCAACTGATGCCAGACTTCAAGGAGTGACAAAAGGTGAGGATGACACTAATCACCTGCAACAGGACATAAGCTAGCATGGGTAGACTAGTGGCAAATAGAATTTAAAACCCCAGAGAAGTGTGTGGTGATGCATTTGGCTAAAGGGATAGAGAGACGCATTATAAGCTCAATGGCACAGCTCAAAGAGTGAGAAGGAACAGGGGGATCTGGGGGTTCATGTGCATAGATCTTTGATGCTGGCAGAACATGAGAGTGGTAGAAGTGGAGAAGATCAAAGATTTCAAAAGGAAACTAGATGGGCACTTGTAGGAAATAAACTTGCAGGGTTACGGGGATAGAATGGGACTGACTGGATTGCTCTGTGGAGAGCTGACATAGATTCAGTGGGCTGAATGGAGTCCTTCTGTAAACAATTGTATGACAATAATAAAAGCATGAAAAACCTAAGTTTGCTACTAAATTAGGACGCCTCTAAATATATTGCTGCACGTCTCTGCATATATCCTTGAGGCATCATGTATGAAAAACAGCATTACAGGAGAAAAATCTTGGCAAGTGATAATAATTTTACTCTCATTAACCAGTTTTTGAGAGAATAATGCTATGATGCTGTACAATCAATTAAAACAAAGGTTTTCAAACCATTGTCTGTGGACTCTGATGGTCTTTAGTGACCTTCCAGGGAGTCTTTGATGCAGGACTGGCCTTATGGATGGGCAAAGCGGGCATGAACCCAGGGCACTGTGTTCAAAAGTAAGCAAGTGAGCATTGGCTGGGCCCTGCTCTGCTCTCTCTGTGCTGCTGCTCTATTCATGCTCTACTCTCATGCCCCCCACCAGTGCTTTCCCTGTGCTCTGCTTTCTTCAGACTCCTGCTCTGTCTGGGCCGTGTTTCTCCTGTGATCCTGTTCCCCTAGTGCTTCCTCCACGCTGTATTTCCCCTGAGGTCCTGTTCTCTCTGTGTTCCTGCCATTGACTCTGCAATGAGAAGCAAGTACACCCATCCCACTGATATCTGCAAAAAAAGTCTGTTTTCTTAAACACATAATGAAAACTATATTTACATGCAGCATTTTCATTGTGAGTATCATATAAGATGATAATTTAGATGGGGGAGCCCATGACTGCTGATCTATTTGAAAAGGGGCCGTTCAACCAATAAGGTTTGAGAACCATTGAATTAATAACATACAAATAGAATGAAAATTACTACATGAATGGTTTTAAATTACTTTATGGAAATAAAATAGTTAGAAATTCCCATCAGAGCTCAACAAGGTAAATATTAATATCATGACTCTGAGGGACCCAATGATCGGCATGGATGATCTGTATAGCACCAATGCATATGGTATTTTCATTGCCAATCTTTGATTACCCAGTAGCAAGTTATTTTTGCAATTAGGAACAGGGATATGTTTGTCCATATTGGACTAAATGAATATTGGGGTACTTTGCTGTATTTAAAAAGAAAAAAAAGGACTTGCATTTATATAGAGCCTTTCATGAACCAATGATGCACCAAAATGTTTACAACCAACGAAGTACTTTTAAAGTGTAGTCACTGTTGTAATGTAGGAAACGTGGGAGATAATTTGCAAGCAGCAAACTCCCACAAACAGCAATGTGATAATGACCAGATAATCTGCTTTTTAGTGACAATCCCCATTTTTATGGTACTTACCTGATTTTATGGTGTTACGAATGCAGGGGTGATTAAGGCCAGTAAGAAACTGGCTTTACCATTGGACACACACATATTTTGATTTAAAAACTCAGCTAGTTTCTTGATATATTTTGAGACAGGAGCTGAAATGGGGGTGACATGTAGCTTTAGGACTAAATGCATTTTTACAAAAAAGGTAAAATAGGGTTACTGTCTGGGTACAGTGTGCATCCAATCCATCTTTGTGAACTGGGAGAATGCCACTAATGCAAGAGTACAAGTATACACTGAATGCTGATATTCTGATTACAAATACAGTAATACAGTTCATTTTCTCGATAAAAGCTTCTTTTGTTTATACATCACAACAGATTGCACATTACTATGCACGAGTATTATGTATGTCCTTTCAAACAGTAAAGAACTAGAAAGCATTCTTATTAGAAAATTTGTGTCTGACTTACATTGTGCCAGAGACCATCATTATATTTCTCTATACTTTTTATTTTCAATTTTTCACGACCATTGCTGAATGAATAAATAAAGTGACCACGGGCAATGAAAAGTGTCATGAATTGGTCTTCCTCTTTATTCGTCACATAAAATATAAGTCCATGAGAAGATTGGGTTCTCACACTGACAGAGAAATGAGATCTGAAAATACAAATACCATTACAACAATTAATAAAATGAATCCAAATTGATGCGATGACTTTTCCATTACTTTTCTCGAACTATTTTACAACCTATTTTAACACTATCAGAACATCTTAGGGTCAAAAAAATCTAACACGGTTCAGCAATTCTCCTGGCATAGCTCTGGTGGGAGTTCATTAGAAGAGCCACAATTTAAGACTGGGACCTCGATGCACTGGATCCTGGCCTTGCAAGGGAGTTGCTATTTGCCCTACTAAGGAGCATAAGCAGGTATGGGGTGACTGGGAACAGAAGCCCTTATTTTCTGATTTCTTGATTGAGCTTCAGAGGCACCCAGCATATAGGCTTCACCTATGGATGCTGTTCAGGATTGAGGCTTGGATGTCTGAAGATCAGCACTGAAGCAGTTTTTATTAAATTATTTGAATGTACTATCCTTGCAAAGACATAGCTAAAAAGTTGCTGGCTGGGGATTTTGCTCCTCTCCTCCAAAGCTAGCTAAATATGCCACTGATTACCCATCCTTTTGTGGGAGCAGCGTCTTAAATGCATTCCAAGTTAACACATGCCCCCATCATAGGCACGATGATGAAGGGGTCTATCAGAACTGATTTCTTCTATTTTATTTTATTTTTTGCAGGTACAGTCATTGCCAGCTCAATCTCTACAGAACTTTGGTCCACATAAAATACATTCCAGTTCCATTTACTCACTTGCGATTAAAAAATTCAGGGAATCCATAAATCTCCTGTCGGCTGTTGGGAATTCCTCCATATTGATATGCATGTTGGATTGTCCTGGGATTGTTTGGTAGATGGCAACGTGCATCATCTTGCAGGTTATTTCCTTCTATCTTTGGACTATGGACTGCTGGAACTTGTATTAATTCTGCTTTATCACTGTCCACCTTTGCCAAAAGAACATTTGAAAACTAGTCACATAAGAACATAGGAGCAGGTGTAGGCCTATCTCTAAGTATTTTGTAGGTTTCAATGAGCTCACATCTCATTCACTGAAAGTCAAGAGAATACAGGGCCAGTTTCCCCAATCTATCTACATAGGACCATCCTGCCATCCTGGGAACAAGTCTGGTGAACCTTTGTTCCATTTGCTGTGTGGCAGTAATATCCTTCCTAAGGTAAGAGGACCAAAACTGCACACAGTAATCCAGGTGCAGTCTAACCAAGGTTCTATACAATTGAAGCAGGACTTCACTACCCCTGTACTCTCCTCTTGCGATAAAGGCTAACATAGAAACATTGAATATAGGAGCAGGAGTAGGTCATTCAGCCCTTCGAGCCTGCTTTGCCATTCAATATAATCATGGCTGATCCTCTATCTCAATGAAATACTCCCATTCTCTCCCAATACCCCTTAATGCCTTTAGAGTCCAGAAATCTTTCTATTTCCTTCTTAAATCTATTCAGCGACTTGGCCTCTACAACCTTCTTTGCTAGATAATCTACAGGTTCACCGCCCTCTGAGTGAAGAAGCTTCTCCTCATCTCAGTCATAAATGGTCTACCCCATATCTTGAGTCTGTGACTTCTTGTTCTAGAGCCCCTAGCCTGAGGAAATATCCCTGCATCTAGTCTGTCCATCCCCCGTCAGAACTTTATACATTTAAATGAGATCCCCTCTCATTCTTCTAAACTCCAGTGAATACAGGCCTAGTTGGCCCAATCTCTCCTTGTACGACAATTCTGCCATCCCAGGAATCAGCCTGGTGAACCTCTGCTGCACTCCCTCTATGGCAAGTATATCCTTTCTTAGGTAAGGAGACCAAAACTGAACACAATACCCAAGGCGTGGTCTCACCAAGGCCTTGTACAGCTGCAGTAAAACATCCTTGCTTCTGTACTCAAGTCCTCTTGCAATGAAGGCCAACATACCATTTGCCTTCTTAACTGTTCGCTGCACCTGCAAGTTTGCTTTCAGTGATTTGTGTACAAGGACACCCAGGTCCCGTTGTACATCAACTTTTCCCAATCTATCGCCATTTAAATAATACTCTGCCACTCAGTTTTTCCTACCAAAATGGATAACTTTACACTTAACCATGTTATACTGCATCTGCCATGTATTTGCCTACTCACTCAACCTGTCTAAATCACTTTGAAGGCTCTTAACACCCTTCTCATCACTCATATTCACACTGAGCGTCATGTCATCAGCAAACTTGGAAATATTACATTTGGTTCCCTCATCCAAATCATTGATATATATATTGTAAACAGCTGGGGCCCAAATACTGATCCTTGCAGTATCCCACTAGTCACAGCCCGCAAATGCAAGAATTTTGTTCATATTCATTCATGGGATGTGGCATCACTGGCAAGGCCAGCATTTATTGTCCATCCCTAATTGCCCTTGAGAAGGTGGTGGTGAGCTGCCTTCTTAAACTGCTGCAGTCCATGTGGTGTAGGTACACCCACAGTGCTGTTAGGGAGTGAGTTCCAGGATTTTCACCCAGCGACAGTGAAGGAATGGCAATATATTTCCAAGTCAAGATGGTGAGTGACTTGGAGGGGAACTTCCAGATGGTGCTGTTCCCATGCATCCACTGCCCTTGTCCCTCTACATGGTAGAGATCATGGGTTTGGAATTTGCTGTCTAAGGAGCCTTGGTGAGCACACTGCTTCCATCGTGAGTCATCAATGATCCAGTTATTCCTACTCTCTGTTTTCTGTGTGTTAGCTAATCCTTAATCCATGTCAGTATATTACTTCCTATCCCATGTGCTTTAATTTTGCTAACCAACCTCCTGCGGGGGATTTTGTCAAAAGGCTTTTAAAAATCCAAAGACACTACATTCACCAACTTCCTTTTTTCAATTCTGTTAATAACATCCTCAAAAACTCCAACAGGTTCGTCAAATGCGATTTGCCATTCATAAATCCATGTTTCTATGCCCAATCAGATTATTATTATCCAAGTTTCCATTAATCACATCCTTTATAATAGATTCCAGGATTTTCCCTACTACTGATGTAAGGCTAACAGGCCTGTAACTATCCGTTTTCTCTCTCCCTTCTTCTTAAATAGTGGGGCGACATTTGCTACCTTCTAATCTGCAGGAACTATTCCAGAATCTATAGAATTTTGGAAGATGATCACCAATGCATCCACTATCTTCATAGCTAACTCTTTTTGGGGTGTAGAATATCAGGTCCCAGGGATTTATCAACTTTCAGTCCCATTATTTTCTCCACTAGTCCACCTACGCTAGTTCATGGTTGCATCATAACAGAGCAAATTTTACAGTTTCTGTGCCTGGGCTATTGGACAACCTCAGTGCTATACATAGAGGACAATCAGGCATTAAGAAGCACGTGTCTATAAACACATTCCCAGTTCCAATGAAAGCTTATCAACATAAAAAGTTAGCTTTGTTTCTCTTTCCACAATGCTGCCTCATTTGCTGAATGTTTTCAGCAAATTTTGTTTACATTTCATATTTCCAGTATCTGCAGTATTGTGCTTTTGCCTATAAGGGAACATGCGTGATTTAACATCCATTTATTTACGGAAACTCAGGCCACCTCTGTTAGGGGTCTCTATTCCTCACCACCCAATTTTTCTTGCAACCAGACAACCCAATCATCCCTGATGCTGAAGCAAGAAGAAAGACCCCAAGAAATTTTGGAAACAAGAAACAACCATTTGAGTCAAATCTTTTCATGTTACCTCTCAAATCTCTGAAACATATTTAGCTGCCTCTTCAAGCTATTTGTACTGTTCACTTTGATAGTTTTTCCTGGTAACTGATTAAACATTGCTATTTCTATGCAAAAGAAAAATCCATTTGATTTTTTTCCTCTGAGTTTCTGAATTCTTAACTTGTTTCTCTTCATTTTGAAAATTTTTGCCATTATGAACAATTTGACTATATCGGCTTTGTCAATCTTCTTCAGAACATTGGAAATTTCAATTCCACAATTATTTAGATGTCTAATTGCTGCCTCCAATAAAGTATTATTTTGAATATTGCTTCTGAGTGTGGAGATATTCTCAATTTATTAAAAGTGATTTGCAGCTGTAACCTGTGGACATCTGTACAGCAAATCATCAAATTAGTAACAGTGAAAAAATGGAAATCTGGTGACAATTCTTTTAAGTCCATGACAAATTTTGAGTTGTCAGGTATCATTTTTTTCTTCATAAACATGCGTTCTATTATAGGATCATGTCACTGAGGCAAGCAAAAAGCTAATATGGATGCCTAGGAAGTAAATAATTGCTATCAAATTCATGGAAGTTGCTAAAGCTTTGATGGACTGTAATATCAACACAGACAAGAAATGATTACCTTTCTACCACGGCCTCGCTTGGCTTTAGCAATGTTCTTTTGATGTTTATGAATAATTGCCGCTGGGAGAGTTTCAGCTGGGCAGCCATGTAGAGAAGCTTGTACCTTTTCAGTGTATTTCTGGAAATCTTCTACTTCAATATATTTATCAGTTCTGTTATATTTGTAGAATAAAACACATCTGTCCAACATCTCAATAAACCATTTAATCAGGAGAAAATCCAAAATAAATGTTACAAGATATGTTGCTGAAAAGAGAGACATGTTGCCAAAGCTTTTTGTCCGGCACTCATCAGGACAAATGTAAAACTGCCAATTTTCAAATGATTACAATTTATACTACACAAGAAATGGGTGCTGATTGATTGGTAAGTCAACTCTGATTGGATGAGGTGTTGTCATGAAGAAAACAATAGGAAGCTATAGGCTCCCCAAGCTCCCTGGTAATTCGAAAAAGGAGCAAGGCTTGAACATACTCCTTTTGTTTGCAGAGAATGGGTCCCTACATATGAATATATGTTACTTCTAGCGTGAGTGTGCAATTGATTACTTAAATTGGATGTTAGTGCAGCTATGGACATACTTAGGATTGATCAGCAAGTGCTGCCCAATTGCAGAATCACATTTAACAGTAGATGTTTTGGATTTTGTAAACATGGGCCAGTTGAGTGCAGAGTGTAGTCTGCCTATTATGAACAACCAAAGGATTCAATTAAGCAATTACTAGGACATACAGCCTATGTACCAGTTTAAGGTAATCAGTCAAGAACATAACATAGTCCATTTACGCTTGCTAGAAGCGACATACATTCACATGCATTAACATGTTCCCTGTAAACAAATGGAATATGTTCAAGCCTTGCGCCTTTATGGAATTATCAGGTCGCTTGAGGAGTTTATTATTCCACATTGCCTTCTCCATTGCAATGGCTCAGCCAATCAGAGTCATCATGGTAACAAATCAGCACCTTTTTCTCCTGTACTATAAATTGTTGTGATAATTTGAAACTTGGTATTCTTGTGTTTGATGATTGCAAGAAAAAAAGGTTTAGCAACAATATTCAAGTTCTGTACAACCAAGATATTACATATTCAATTCTACATGCAAAGAAGAAACTGCTATCACCTCATGGGAAAAAAATCCTGTCCCTTTAAGAGCTTTCCAAAGATTCTTCATAAATAGCACAATGTTGTGAGCTGTGTCATCAGTGTTTTTTCCCTTTGTTTCTGCCAGTGTCCTTGTGCTATTGTTTTGAGTATTGGGCTGGATTTAATGCAGTGGGCATTATAGTGGGAGACATAGCAGCTGGGCCCACTTAATCATGGGAGAGGCCCTACGTCCATCACCTTGTGGTGGCCAAACCTTTGATAAATTCGGAGGGCGTAAGGGACTGATGTAGGATCTCCAGCTGTTGCTGGTGGCATGTCAAATTAGGCTCATCAATCAGCCGATTGACATCCAGTATCCCTGAGCAGGGCCAGGGTAAGAAATCATGGGCTTCTCTTGTTTCTGGGCCCCTTATTCCAACCCCCTTCCACTCCCACCCCCAAACCCTTCCCCTCAATCATGCATGTTAATTATTTCCCCTTTTAAGATTCACCAATCAATTTACCAAACAATCACAAAAATGTCCCAGTAAAATGATAACACCCATTGATGGCATCTAGTAACAAATACAAATAACAATAGATGTGCAGCATAGGACATTAATATTGAGTGGCAACAATAGAATGTAACATTAGTTTGTGTATGTCCTACAAGTGATCCTACTGCGACTATTAAACAAACCAGAATGTACAAATTTTCTTTTAACAGCATTGTGCAATATTGTTACTTTGACAGGAAAATATCCTATTTATAACACTGTGCAGATGATAAGATTGATTTCGGTGACTGCTTCATTAACATGTTCTGTACACTGCGCCATATGTACACAGTGGCAGCAAATTCATATTTGGAGGAAAAATTCAATATTTGCAACCCAGATTGCAAGACAACTTTTCAAGTCCTGTTTTATGTATTTCGACTACCTGTTCTATATAGAAAAGAAAGACTGTCTCCATGCTGCAGCTTGCATTGTTTCATTGTTGGAGAGTGGTGGAAGGGAAAGAGAGTGGGGGGTGTGGTCGAGGAGAGGAGACAGTCCCATTTACTTGCTGCTACCTAAGCTCCCTCCTCCCTCCCTGGATACACTGACACAGCACTCCCACACCTTGCTCTGGATAGCTCAGTATCACGAGAAGTGAAGTTACATTTCCCTGGGGGT
This sequence comes from Carcharodon carcharias, assembly GCF_017639515.1. NCBI lineage: Eukaryota > Metazoa > Chordata > Chondrichthyes > Lamniformes > Lamnidae > Carcharodon > Carcharodon carcharias. The sequence continues at coordinate 134,146,921 of NC_054471.1, forward strand.
GGCTCATGCTGCTCACATCGATGACAGCTGGGTCTGACCTGGCCTGAAGCTAAGTGACAGTTCCCCTGGCCCTGCTCTGGCCTCGTTACTGGTGGAGGCACCCTCCTGTTGCTTCATTTTCTATTTTCTCTCCTTGGCCTCCTGAAAGATGTCATCACAAATCGTTCAGTGCAGCTGAAAGACTCCTGCATGCTGGCCAGCGAGAATGGCCAGAATAACTGGTCTAATCACAAGATCTCTCTCTCCTGCCCTTGCTGCTCCTCCAATCATTGATTTTGTCTCTGGATGAGTGGCAAGAGCAGGAGGAAGCCAACTGTGATTGGAGGAGCTGGAGCAGTGACTATCTTAAGCACTGAATGCACAGACTTATCTTGTCTCATTGGTTACCCCAGTAGAGTGTATTCAACAGGTCTTAGCAACCTCAAGGGAAGATAACATGAGAGTTTATAAAGAAAGACCTTGGCAGTACACCTGCAGATCTGTTCATACATTATAACTTGTTCATTTCTTTTTAATATATAAATTGAAGTGCATTGCTAGATGGCCTTTACAGACCGATCAGCATGAGGGAGAGAGAGGTCTGTAGCTCTGTCTCCTCAGTTTAGACAATGATGAGAGCTCCATTTATGACAATGAGCCCAGGCCTCCTGGCCCCCAGATCCAGTTTGCACCTTTTCGTCCCCATCACGGGTCCTGTGCCCAAGTGCACCCCAAGTTAGTGGTCTCATGCTACCAGTGGTCTCCCAGGGTTACGGGGTGGGGGAGATCCCTTGCTATCAGGCATTCTGGAGGGGCCGGGCAAGAGAGTGGCCATTGAAAACCAGCCCCTGCCCTTGCTTCCGACACCCCTGGTTTCTCCACCCCACCTTGTGATCCCCATTTTGCCCTCATGCATCTGTGGCCTCGGGTTGCACAATGATCCAGGGCCTCTGTGAGTGCACTGCTGCCAGTAAACACCCCTTTCGCAGGCGCTGCCGACATGAGGAGCTACAGACCTCCTATTAGCTCTTGGCTGGTGGGACTTTCTGTGCTGGTGACCTCAGTTATGGGGAAGACCTGATGGTGGACGCTGGTGCCTGAAAGGAAGTTGATTGTGTTGGCCCTCCCCCATGGTACTCACGGGAGTACCCCACCAGTTCTCTGACCAGTGGGTGAAACCCCTGTCAGCCTGACAGGATCCCTGCCATTCAAACAGTTCATGTTTTCTACATTTTTGCATAGTTTGATTGTTTTGACTCTCCCTAAGCCCATTAAAAAATTGAAAGCAAAACTTGGTTATCTTTAGCAACATTTTGGTTTTGTTTAGACAGTAAAGCATTTAAGTTGATGTGTCCATTTGCCATTATATTGATGGCCTATGAAGACCATACTTTGGGCAGAGTTTCGGAGTTAACTTGCCCTTAACAGTAGTTACCAGATTTCAAAACTTATATTTCAGCCTGGAGACCTTTTGCAGAAACCAGCATCCACGACATTTACTTTTGTTGTCTCCTGATCCCAGCATCTCATATTTTCCAAAACTGTGAAGCTTGTGTAAAGTTTAGTGCATAAATTTACTGCAATATATCATCTATTGGAAGATCATTCTGTTGACAATAATGAATAGGAACAGCTCAGAACAAAGAGAGATCTTGACCTCTGATTGTTCAAAAAGCATTTCTTTAGGCCTAGATCCAAGAAGTTAAAGTACAGACTGCATTCCATATTAGATTACAAGCCTGGGGAGAGTCATGCAGAACTTACACAGCTACAGGAACAACATGTTATAGTTTCAGGCTCTTTCAACTGACATACAACCAGCAGATGTTCCAAGGCAACACCCTAGGATAGTTTTGAGACCACAGCCAAAATTTCATGTGGCAGATCTCCACAAATGCCTTCAGCGTCTTTCGTTAAGCAAGACTCTTTGAGATCATAACTGATATATATATTTATATGCATACATATATATATATATATATATATATATGCAAAAGTTGGCAAACTTGTCAGTGCAGACTCAATGGGCTGAAGGGCCTCTTCTGCATTGTGTGATTCTGTGATTCTGTGAAATGGCTTCTAATTGGTCCAAAGAAACAAGGAGCTCAAAAAGTCACGAGCATATGACCATGATCAAGGTCAGTATTTTACAGCAATCAAATAAGTTAAATTCTGTTTTAACCACATGGGATGGAAAAAAATTACCAGTATTTTTTAGAATCATAGTTCGTAATTCAATCCTTTTTTTGTATGAAAAACTGGAGCTCACAGAAATAAAATAAAATCAATAGGGATGTTAAATGGGCTGTCGATTTACTGTCACCCGTTTCACATTACTGCACAAAGTCAAAATTGCCACACTAAGTTTTACGATTGTTTCCAACACAAAATTTCATCACAGACCTACGCCTTTCTGGAAATAAGCCTAGGACTTGAGATCACGAACTTTATTTCTGCTGATATTTGAAAAAGACAGTAGGCCAGAAACAGCACATCTGTGACCACAACTCTCGTATTTTTTTTAATGATTCATCCTCCTCCTCAGCTGCACACTAATAGCTCAAAACCTCTTTGGGAAGTTATTACTAGAAGTAGCTAAAGTAATGTCCCTTTTTTTCTGGGTAAAAAAACCACCAGAATAACATGATACATGAACTTTCAAATTGTATCTGAAGTAATTGAAATGAGCTGTATCTAGTGGGTTTCCTTTGTATTTAAGAAACGAAGTACAGACTGCAGACTGCATTCCATGTTAGGCTACTAGTTTGAGGAGAATATTTCAGGGTCATCTAGAACTTGCACAGCTACAGTTACAACATATTTTAGTTCCAGGCTACTCACTGGAAATGTAGCAAAGTGACATATTTTGGAATGACTGTGCTTTTAGTCAAGTTGGGAAGGAAGTTCTGCATCTTGAATTTTAATACAGTTACTTATGCAAAGCCTTACATGAAGGGCTGGACTTTCCCATTGCAGGTGGGAATGGAGAGTTGGGATTGCTTCCAATGCAAAACTCCTGCCTCCACCCTGGCAGTGCCAGCAGAAGGGATCTTCATGCGGGACAAGATGGGCCTGTTTCCAGCGGTAAGATGGAGTTGGAAACAGAGGTGGAGGTAGGCTGATCTCAGTGCAGGTACGATACCAGGACTGCCTTAGCCATCATCGTTGTGCGGCAAGTAAACTGTGTACGCTTCTGATTGAAACTGACCAAGGTGCTTTGGAAGTGCTGCCTGAAGTTGGAATTTGAGAATGCTTTTTCATTTTTCATGTCTTTGCTGGCCAAGAGGTTGCTGCTCCTGTTGACACAGCATGAAAGAACTCTCAGTAAACTCCCAACGCATTATAGGCTCCTCTGAGTCCTCACTCTGCTGCCTTAGTCACCCAACACTGATGTACTGCTGGCCCACTGTCTCTGCTCTCCCCTGCAAGTGTCTGCACTCTGTCATACAGCCGCAGATCAAAGGACAGTTCTATAAGTGAGCACAGCAGCTCAGCACAGGGACTGCTCCCCTCCTGTCAGCTGGGCAGTGAAGAAGGGGTACAGGAGGCAAAGGTTGGGGTTCAGTACTTGGAGCAGCAACAGCAGATGTGTAGTCATCTGTTAGTGTTCCGTGAGGCTGTGAGAGTTCATGACCAGCAGGCTGCCATGGAGCAGATGAGCTCAACCATATCTCGGACCTTCAATTGCATGAGTTCCTCCCATCAGAGAGTGACCAACCTTATGGAGAATCACATGCTGGATAATGGTTAATTGTTCAATTGTTTGGTGAGTAATTGTGTGTCTGTTATCTCATCACTATTCTGCGTGCAGTTAGTTCAGCCTGAGTTTGGTAACTGAGAAAGAGAAACTAAACTGAAGCAAGAAGCTGTAAGCATGGGAGAAGTGAACAGCCAACCACTTACAAATGAAGCCCATTGTTGGAAACTGAAAGCAAATACTCTGCTGGAGAATGGAAAGCAGCCTGCATCTACACTTGTGAACATGGGCAGATGCTTCTCTATAGTAGAAAGTTCACTCTCTGCACCCAGCACCAAGTGCTGGCTAAAGAGTTCCTGGCAAGACACTAAATTTGTCACCATCTGACATAATTTTGTTTTAAATTCATTTACGGGATGTGAACTTCGCTGGCTAGTCCAGCATTTATTGTCCATCTTTAATTGGTGATGAGCTGCCTTCTTGAACTGCTGCTGTCCCTGTTGTGTAGGTATATGCATAGTTCTGTTAGGGAGGGAGTTCCAGGATTTTGATCCGGCGACAGTGAAGGAACAGCAATATATTTCCAAGTCAGGATGATGAGTGACTTGGAGGGGAACTTCCAGGTGGTGGTGTTCCCATGTATCCACTGCCCTTGTCCTTCTAGATGGGTAACGGTAGTGGTTTTGGAAGGTACTGCCTAAGGAGCCTAGTTGAGTTTCAGTTGTGCATCTTGTAGATGGTACACACTGCTGCCACAGTTTATTGGTGGTGGAGGGAGTGAATGTTTGTGGATGGGGTGCCAATCAAGCAGCTGCTTTGTCTTGAATGGTGTCAAGCTTCTTGAGTGTTGTGGGAATTGCACTCATCCAGGCAAGTGGGGATATAAGTTCAAGGTGAGGGGCAGGAGATTTAGGGGGGATGTGAGGAAAAACTTTTTTATCCAGAGGGTGGTGACGGTCTGGAATGCACTGCCTGGGAGGGTGGTGGAGGCAGGTTGCCTCACATCCTTTAAAAAGTACCTGGATGAGCACTTGGCACATCATAACATTCAAAGCTATGGGTCAAGTGCTGGTAAATGGGATTAGGTAGGTAGGTCAGGTGTTTCTCACATGTCAGTGCAGACTTGATGGGCTGAAGGGCCTCTTCTGCACTGTGTGATTCTGTGATTCTGAGTATTCCATCACAGTCCTAACTTGTGCCTTGTAGATTGTGGACAGGCTCTGGGGAGTCAGGAGGTGAATCCTAATCTCTGACCTGCTCTTGTAGCCACAGTATTTATGTGGCTAGTCCAGTTCAGTTTCTGGTCAATGGTAACTCCCAGGATGCTGATAGCGGGGGATTCAGTGATGGCAGTGCCTTTGAATGTCAAGGGGCAATGGTTAGATTCTTTCTTGTTGAAGATGTTCATTGTCTGGCATTTGTATGGCACAAATGTTACTTGCCACTTGTCAGCCTGAGCCTTGTTATTGTCCAGGTCTTGCTGCATTTAGACATGGACTGCTTCAGTATCTGAGGAGTCGTGAACAGTGCTGAGCATTGTGCAATCATCAGCAAACATCACCACTTCTGACCTTATGATGGAAGGAAGGTCATTGATGAAGCAGCTGAAGATTGTTGGCCCTACAACTCACGATGAAATGGTGGCATGAAATAATTCAACAGTCATAAAGGACAGTCCGAAAGCTAATATATTGAAATGAAAAATGTTTGAACATTCCATTCATATCCTACTTCACACACATTGATCCACCCTACACTCCCTGAATGAAGATACTGACTGAACTTATGACTGGTTGTAACTGTCACATGCCACTGATCGTTCTTAAGACATCACCACTATCCAGTGTGAATGTCAGAGTAAAAGCAGAATAAATTGCAAAGTGATAAGGTAAAGTAAAAATGTACTTCAACAAACGAACACACATAAGGAAACGGCAATTTCAAATTGGAGATTAGGTTTTAATCAAACACCCAAATTGTGACAACAATCTCATACCACCTTTATCAAGACCAATGCAGATCAAACAGTTACTGTCAGGAAAATATAATAATTTTCATTATGTTTTGGAATCTATTGTAAGGTAGGAGTCATGTGTGGTGTGTGAGAATTCATTGAATTAAAGACAGCTGGTCTGAGGGCTTTGGGGTATCAAGACAAGAAGCTAGGTTTGAAATGTTAAATAGGTAAACATGGCTGAAGTTTTAGAATGTGAGGTGTAAAAGGAAAATTTGCATTTTTAGATAAACCAGAGTAATTTGAATTTCAAAAGAGGTAGTGAAATGTTACACTTAGCCAGAAGAAGCCAGTGTGTTTATTTTTCCCAAAGCTTACTGATAAAATTGGTACTATGAAAGATTTTTATTATTGGAAAAATATAGTTGAAAAGACATATTGGGACAATGGGATTTACATTCAAAATGGAGAAACCTGTATAAAGGAGATTAGGTTATATAAAAGAAAAAGGAGTTCTAAGATCTAACAAGTGTGAGAAGACCCCAGCCCCTAAGCCTCAAGTTGTTGCCTACAGAACTGAAGTGAAGAAAACTCACTTTGAATTAGACTGTTCAGGGTATCGTGTTACTTTGCCTGGGTCTTTTAAAATCTATGGGCAGAATCTTGTTTGGCATGTGGGGCCCGCCCCTGCACGCCAGCGTGTAAAATGATGCATGGTGATGTCGGGCGTGTGCCCCGATGTCACCGTGCGTCATTCTGTTCTTTAGTTTGGTGGGCGTGCACCGGATTTGGCTGTGCGCCTACCAAACTGTCAAAGGCCCTGTTAAGGCCATTAATAAGCTAATTAAAGTAATTGTCAGGGCTGCCTGTCCAACCTTTGCATTTTTCCTGAATCCTCATCCACAGGCGGGATGAGATTTCATGCAGGATTTATTAATGAAATAAAATTTTTTATCAAAATTCATAAACATGTCCCAGCTCATGTGACACTGTCACATGAGGGGACATGTCTGAATAATTTCATTTTCATTTTTCCAATGTTTCATAATGAGATTCATCTCCCAGAGGCAGCTTTGTGCCTCAGAGAGGTTTCTGAGCTCTTTTGCGTGCATTTACGAAAGAGCGCAGGCCCCGACTCTCCCTCCTCCCCCCACCCGCACAGGTAGCACTGAGTGCTTCTGGATGCATGTCATGCTGGTCAGGCCTTAATTGGCCTACTCATGTAAAATGGCAGCACGCAGCCGATCGTGGACGGTGATCGGCTCCGCGCCCAACCCCGTCCGTTCCCGACCGATGGGGATGAAGTATTGTTAAAGAAAGAAAATAAAGAAAATTAAAATGTAATAAAACATGCCCTCTCATGTGACACTGTCACATGAGCAGGCACATGTTACTAATTGAATTGTAAAACTTTTATTATATTTTGATTTGCTTTTGGTAACCTCATTCCACCCGTGGATGAGGTTTCCAAAAAAAATGCAAAGATCAGTTGGCCTTATCGCCTACCTGCCAACCATTAGGTTGGATGGGCAGCCAAAAATTTAATTTAATTGATTTTTTAATGACCTTAACAGGCCTTTTAATTGTTGACAGGTGCGCTGCCAACTCCGGTGTGCAACCTCTGACCGAACTATTGCGCGAGTGCACGTTGACGTTGGCATGTTCGGCTGACTTCAACACGCCTTTTCATGCTCGAACAGGTCAGGCGCATGTCTACCTGCTGAGCGAAAATTTCTGCCCATAGTAAAAATTCTTGCAAAGCATTTAAAAAAAAATGAATATCAGAAACCTCATCCCACCTATGGATGAGGTTTCCTAAAAAGTCCAAAGGCCGCCTGGCCGATTGGCCCGCCCACCAACTGTAATATTGGACAGGTAGCAAAAAATATATGTTAATTAATTGATTAATGGTCTCAATAGGCACCTTAACTGTCGGCGGGGACACTGCCAACCCTCGCGCATGCCCGCTGACTGGAAATTTGCATGAGTGCACCATGACCTCAGGACGCTCGCCTGATGTCATCGTGCGCTATTTCTCGCTCGGGCATGGCGGGCGAGAAGCATGACGCTGTGTGGAAAATCCTTGCCCATGCCGCAAAGACTTTTTCTGTATTTGGACAAAATAGACAGGCTCAACTCTAAGTAATGACTTGATGTACAAATGTTTTTGTTAGGATAGTTTAATTTAAAATAAGATCCTCTAGTTTTACGAGGGGCATGTTGTGGTGTATCGTTTGCTTTGAGTAGTGTCTGGTCTTTCTCTTTGGCAGTGGCTCCTTTGGTGTGCCTCCTGCTATCCAGGCACTCTTCCTTGTGTTACATGCTGCTGCTGCGCTGCTTCAATGGCTTGAAAGTGTGAGGGAGCTGGACCCACTTCTCACTGCACTCTATTGATGGTCTTATTGGCAGAGATGCTCCATTGGTGACAGTTGTGCACACAGCCCTGAGGTGACAAGGACCTCATCCTGCTTCTTTCGCTCCCTTGTGAAACTCCAGCAAGCTCTTGGGCAAAGTTCTGATGATTTTAAGGCACGACAATGATTAATATTCAGATTGTGAAAAAATTTGGTTGCCATCTGACTGGCCTTTCTGTGGTGTTCGTGACTCCACTTTGCTGACATGATGTAGGACTGCTTTCAAATTGCGGCTGCCTCCATGAAAATTCCAGAAGATCAAGAGTGCCCACTTGCACAATGCTGCCATTGGCTTCTAAACCCACACGTGTCAAGTTCACAGCCCGCCGCTTTCCTGTCCCAGTAAAAATTTCCAAAGGCAGAAACAGAGGTGCGTTTTCCACTTGGCGACGAGTAATTCCCCCCGATTCTGTCTGTCACGGGGCCGCAACATCCAGCTCTAAGTACACCATACTTTAGTTGACAAAGTTGGAATAAAGCAAAATTGCTTAATATTTTTCTTCAGTTTTGTCTTTTTCAATTCTGGCTAGGAAAACCTACAGGCCGGAATTTTACGGCCCCATCATGGCGGGGGGCCCTAAAATGGGGTGAGAAATTCTAAACTCCATTGACTTTGGTGGGGCCGTAAAATCCCGCTGGCATAAAATTCCCCTCAAAGGTTAATCAGATGGGACAGACTGCCTGTTTACTATTAGGCAAGTTGTTTTTGAGAGGATTTATAATTTGCATTAATTCTGCCTAAAATAATTATTTTAATACAATTAACTACGGGCAGAATTTTCCCCGTGTTGGCGGGGGGGGGGGGAGTTTAAGAGTGGCACGTGGAGGCGGGCATGCCTCCATTTTACGTGGGTGGGCCAATTAAGGCCCGCCCAGTGTGATGCCTGCAAGGAAGTGCTATGTGCTCCCTGTGCAGGTGGTGGGGGGGGGAATCCCTAAACCTGAGAGTGCACTCCTTTGCACATGCGCACAAAAGAGCGCACTCATCTCCCTGAGGCTAAGTGCAGCCTCAGGGAGATCAGCTCTGCTGTCAAAATATTAAAAACAAAGAAAAAAAATTCCCTAACATATCCCCTCATGTAACGTTGTAACATGAATTGGGACATGTGCATAACTTTTAAAAAAACTTTAATTAATTTTTTTAAAACCTACATGAAACCTCATCCCACCCGTGAATGAGATTTCATGCTTTTTCTGAAGCCCACCTGGGCTCCTGGCCTGCCCACCAACCTTAAGGTTGGATGGCAGGTCCATTAATTGCTTCAATGACTTGGTCAATGGCCTCAATTGGCCATTGACAGGTTGGCGGGTGCACAACTGATTTAGCTGCACCCTCGCCTACCTAAAAATTTAAATGGGGCGCGATGACGTCGGGAGTTCCGCCCGATGTCACCGCGCATCATTTTACGCGTTGGCAAGTGGACCCCACCCCCTGCTCGCCGACGGAAAATTTCTGCCCTACGTATATCACAAAGCAACATTTTGTATTTAAATTACATTGTACAAGCCGATTAAAAGTAAACGTTAAGTTGCAATATCTGTATCTTTTTAAGAAAGTATCTATTTTATTTGCCAATGATGGCTAACTTCAATGAAACCACCATTATGGCTGAATAACCAAGACAGTTGACTGTTCTACCTGATTTTGAGAGAGAGAGAGAGAGAAAGAGTTTATTTGAAAAAATAAATGACAGAAAAGCACTCAGATCAGATGTATTGAAGGCTAAAAGCCAATTTCATCATGAAAAGTTGGATTATTGTCTTTCCATAACTCAGACTCATTGACATTTACAGCACAGAAGGTGGCCATTTGGCCCATTATGTCTGCGCCGGTCAACAAAGATCTGGCCACACTAATCCCATTTTCCAGCGCTTGGCCCATAGCCCTGGAGGCTGTGGCAATGCAAGTGAATATCTAAATACTTCTTAAATGCTACAAGAGTTTCTGACTCACCCTTTCAGGCATTGAGTTCCAGACTCCAACCACCCTCTGGGTGAAAAAGTTTCTCCTCAACCACCCTCTTAGCTTTCTACCTCTTACCTTAAATCTATGCCTGCTGGTTATTGACCCCTCTACTAATGGAAAAAGTGCCTTCGTATCCACTCTATCTATGCCCCTCATAATCTTACACACCTCTATCAGGTTCCCTCAACCTTCGCTGCTCCAAGGAAAACAACATCAGCCTATACATTTTTTTCTCTTAGCTCAGACACTGCAGCCCAGGCAGCGTCCTGGTAAATCTCCTTTGCATCCTCTCCAGTGCAATCACATCCTTCCTGTAATGTGCTCATCAGAAATGCATGTGGTGTTGTGGCCTAACCGGTGTTTTATACAGTTCCAGCATAACCTCCCTGCTCTTGTATTCTATGCCTTGGCCAATAAAGGCAAGTATCCCATATGCCTTCTTAACCACCTAATTTACCTGCCCTGCTGTTTTCAGGGATCTGTGGATATGCACATCAAAGTCCCTCTGATCTTCAGTATTTTCCAGGGTCCTACTATTCAGAGTGTAATACCTTGCCTTGTTAGCCCTCCCCAAGTGCTTTACCTCACACTTTTCTGGGCTGAATTCCACTTGCTCTGCTCACCTGACTAGTCCATTGATATCCTCCTGCAGTTTATGGCTATCCTCCTCACCTATTTACTACCCTATCAATTTTTGTGTCATTCACAAACTTCTCGATCATACCCCCCTACATTTAAGTCCAAATCATTTTTGTACGCCACAAACAGGAAGGGTTCCCGCATCAAGCCCTGTGGAACCCCACTGGAAACAGACTTCCAGTCACAGAAACATCCCTCTACCATCACCCTCTGCTTCCTGCCTCTCAGCCAATTTTGGATCCAACTTGGCACTTTGCCTGGGATCCCATGGGGTCTTACTTTCTTGACCAGTCTGCCATGAGGGACCTTATCAAAAGCCTTGTTAAAGTCCATGCAGACCACATCAAATGCATTACCCTCATCAACACTCCTGGTTACCTCCTAAAAAAATTCAATCAAATTTGTCAAACATGACCTTCTCTCAACAAATCCATGCTGACCATCACTGATTAATCCATGTCTCTCCAAGTGCAGATATATTCTATCCTTCGAATTCTTTCTAGTAACTTCCCCACTAACGAGGTTAGACTGATTGGCCTGTAATTTCCTGACTATCCCTTCCTCATATTTTTAATAACGGGATGATGTTAGCAATCCTCCAGTCCTCTGGCATCTCACCTGTGGCCAGAGAGGATTTGAAAATTACTGATATCTCTTCCCTTGGCTCCCTCAATAGCCTGGGATACCTCTCATCCGGACCTGCGGATTTATCCAATTTTGGGGCCGCTAAACCCATTAGTACCTCTTCTCTCTTTATGTTAATTCCTTCTAATATTTCACAGTCTCCACCCTGATGTCTGTACAGTGTTGTCCTTTTCCATTGTGAAGACCGACACAAAGCATTCATTCAGGACTGTACCCACGTCTTCTGGGTCCACACACAGATTATCTCTATGGTCCCTAAGTAGCCCTATTTTTTCCCTAGTTATTCTCTTGCTCTTTATATATTTTATAAAAACCCTTTGGTTTTCCTTTATTCTACCCAGCAATGCTTTGTCATGCACTTTCTTACCTTTCCTAATTTCGTTTTTGAGTCCCCCCTGCACTTTTTGTATTCCTTTAGTGACTGCCATATTGAGCCCTCTGTATCTGCCATAAGCTTCTCTTTATTTCTTAATCCTAATCTTTATCCTAACCCTTGACATCCATGGTTCTCCAGACTTGGTCCCCCTCTTTGTCTTTATGAGAAAATATTTGCCCTGTACTCTCACTATTTCCTCCTTGAATATCTCCCACTGCTCTGACACAGTTTTATTTGCAAGTAGCTGCTCCCAGTCCACTTGGGCTAAATAATATCTCAGTTTAGTAAAATTAGCCTTTCCCCAGTTTAGAACTTTTATTCCCAGCCCAACCTTATTCTTTTCCATAACTATCCTAAATCTAACTGGATTAAGGTCACTATCTTCAAAATGCTCCCCTACTGATACGCTTTCCACTTGCTGTGGCTCATTTCTGAATATTAGGTCCAGAACTTCCCCATCCCTTGTTGGGCTTTCTACGTACTAGCTAAAAAAGGTCTCCTGAATGTAGCTTAAGAATTTTGCTCCTTCCCTACCTTGCACACTAAACTATCCCAATTAATATTTGGGTAGTTAAAATCCCCTACTATTACTGCCCTAGTATTCTTACACTTCTCTGAAATTTGATTACATATTTGATCCTCTATCTCTCCCTGACTTTTTGGGTGCCTATAGTACACACCCAACTGCATGTTTACCCCTTTTGTTTTTTTTAATTCTACCATATCGCCTAATTTGCTGATTCTTTCAGGATATCATCCCTCCTCACTGCCATAATTGATTCCTTGATCAATATTGCGTATTGCGACCCCCCACGCCCCTCGGCTAATCTTCTATCCCCCTCTCAACTCATCTGAATAACCTATAACTAGGAATGTTCCCATACTCCCACATGCCTATCTGTGCCCTCAGCTCGTCTGTCTTATTCTTGAAGCTCCTTGCATTAAAATATATTCCATTTACCCTTGCTAAACTCACTTCTTTCTTATCTAGCCTATGTTTCCTCTGCCTTCCAGACTCACTTACTAGCGTTTTAACTTCTAATTCCATCTCAGCTTCTCTCCCCTCTGAACTACTTGTCAGGATTGAATCTCATATGCACACATTTTGCACATGTAACTGATATCAGCAAAGGCAGCCTATTTCTTTATTTGAGTGATAAGAATATACTATTTATTTTCCAGGAACCAATATTGAAAAACTTTTCCGTCTCTGAGCAGATTTCTTATAAACTATTCTTCCCAATCCCCAGCACTGCTGGAGGAATTTTAGAGGAGCAATTTCTTCTCTCAGAGGGAAGTGAATCTGTGGAATTCTTTATTGCTGTAGAGGCTGGGTTGTTAAGTATATTCAAGGCTGAGAGAGACAGATTTTTAATCAGTAAGGGAATCAAGGGTTATGGGGAAAAGGCAGGAAAGTGGAGTTGAAGATTATCAGATCAGTTATGATCTCATTGAATGGTGGAGCAGATTTGATGGGTCGAATGGCCTACTTCTGCTCCTACATTCTATGGTCTTGTGTCCTTTACTAACAATGTAACAAGATTACACGTAATGATAGTAGTTCTAACGAAACTATCATAAGGGGCAGGATCTTTAGGTCAGTGAGCGGGGGCGGGGCCCGCTCGCCAATGCATAAAATAATGCGGGATGATGTCGGGCGGAATTCCTGACTTCACCCCGTGTTGTCCCCATTTTCAGGTTGGCGGGGGCGCAACCGACTCAGCTGTGCGCCCGCCGACCTGTCAACAGCCTATTGAGACCATTTAAAAAGTCATTAACCTAATTAATGGAACTGCTCGTCCAACCTTAGGGTTGTCGGGCAGGCTGGGAGCCCTGGTGGGCTTCAGAAAAAGCATGAAACCTCATCGACGGACGGGATGAGGTTTCATGAGGGTCTTAATATTTTTAATAAAGGTTTGAGTTTAAGTGACGGACGTGTCCCAACTCTTGTGACAGTGTCACATGAGCGGACAAGTCAGGCAAATTTTTAAAACATTTATGTTAAAAGTTTTAATTCTGAGCCGATTTCCGTGAGGCAGCACTTAGCCTCAGGGAGGTGAGTGCGCTCTTGTGTGCGCATGTGCAAAAGAACGCACTGCCAGCTGAGGGAATCCTCCCCCCACCGCCTGCACAGGGAGTGATTAGCACCTCCTGGTGGACATCACGCTGGGCGGGCCTTAATTGGCCCACCCACATAAATTGGCGGTGCGCACCCGAGCGGGGTCACTGATTGGAAGTGCGTCCGCTCCTGCACTTCCCCTCCGACGGGGGATAAGTTCTTCCCAAGCTTTCCATCTAGTTACTCACACACATGGGCCTGAATTTCTGGTTTGGTGGGTGGGTGTGTTCGGCGTGCCTGGGATCGGCCAGGAAACGGACTTCTGACCACAATTGGCCCCCGACCGCGATTTCACGCTGGCTGGCCAACTAATGACCTGCCATCATGATGTGCATGCTGAAAAGCTCAGTGTTGCCAGGGTGGAGGCAGGAGGAGGGTGGGCATGGGCATGCACTGAGTGAAAGCTCCTTGAATGCAAAGAGCTGCCTCAGGGACCTGCAGACCCGAAAATGTTCCAATAAAGCTTTAAAAAGCAGAAAAAAAATGTCCGAACATCATCATCAGGCACCTGAAAATATAGATGATAAAAATACTACCCACAAATTTTTATTTTTATATTATTTCATAATGAAAACCTCATCCCGCCCTTCGATGAGGTTTCATGAAAAATATAAAGGCCGCCGGACCAGTTTGCCTTTTCACCAACCGTAAGGTTTGACGGGCCACGTAAAACAGCAGACAATCGCACTGTTAATGGGCTTAATTTAATTGCCCTCTTAATTGTTGGCAGGCACGCTTCCGCCTTTTGCGTGTGCCTGCCGAATGAAATATTGCGCGAGTGCACGATGACGTCAGCGTGTTCGCCCGACATCATTTTGCACAATTTCATGCCCGATCGGGTCGGGTGTGCACCCACCTGATCAATGTAAAAATCAGCCCATGAAGACAAAGTAATCATATCTCAGTATATTAGGTACTTCAAACTAATTTTTATATTTTAAACTGACTATAAATGGCTGCAAAAAGATGGCTGCCCAAGGATCAGCTGACTTCTCTTGTGGATTGAACGCTGCCTTGTCTCAATAGGGAAAAAATAGAAACTTTTCCGACTGATGTTGACTCAATGTCTTTTCCTAAAACTAAGTTTAAAGGGTAACTTCAAATTGAGTGGGTAATTCAGATACAAAGATACTAGCCCTCTCAAACTTTCAGGGTGTGAAATCCACAACATACATGTATAATCAATCTATCCACCCACCTTATTTAGAAAATGGTCCTACACTTGTAATTGGCCATGTGATGAGATAGCCATGTTTTCTGGTTGCTTTAAAAATAACAGCAAGAAGCTGTTTTGAAGGCAGTAACTTCCATGAAAAATCCATCAAATCAACAGCAAGTCATCTAAGCAGCCAAGGTAATAAACAGCAATACCTTGAAAATTGGGAAGGAATTCCCCATCAACCTGTTTCAACCCTGAGTTCAACTGGGAACCAACCTCCTTGGAAATTTGACTACATGAAGCCTCACAGCCTACAGAGAATGCTCTGCTTTACAAGGCCTTCAGTCCAACTAAAGTATCAATTCATCTAAGCAATAACAGGCCTGACACAAAAGAAACTGAGACAGTCAAAATTGGAATTGTATTGTTTTATCATCATTTGTATCTAATCTTTATGGCCATAATATTGCCTTCGGCTTGCAGGGGCGGGCCCTACACACCGACACGCAAAATAACGCGAGAAGACGTTGGGCATATGTCCCGACATCATCATGTATCATTTCAATCTTTCGCTTGGTGGACGCATACCAGAGGCAGCTGCATGCCCGCTGAACTGTCAACAGCCTATTAACGTAATTAAAAAAGTAGTTAACCTTATTAACAATGCTGTCTGTCAACCTTAAGGTTGGTGGGCAGGCGAAGAACCCAAGCGGCCTTCGCGTTTTTCAGGAAATCTCATCCACAGGCGGGATGAAGTTTCCTGAACATTTTATGAAATAATGTAATAAATTTTGCTACACTCACAACACGTCCCAGCTCATGTGACACTGTTACATGAGGGCACATGTTTAATAAATTTTTACAACAAATTTGTTTTCATCAACATATTCTCCCTGAGGCAGCTCCATGCCTCAGGGAGATTGCTGTCCTCCTTCAAGCGCAAGTGCGGAAGACTCCGGGCCCCGAATCTCCCTCCACCACTCACCCGTACAGGTAGCGCTGAGTGCTACCAGCCGCGCGTTATGCTGGGCGGGTCTTAATTGGCCCACCCATGTAAAATGGCAGCGCGCAGCCCATCATGGGCTGCAATTGTTCTCCATGCCCATCCTTGCCCACTCCTGCCCAGTCGGCCCGAAATAGGTAAGATGCAGCCCCATGTGTGCGATAGTGTGTGTGAGAGTCAAGTCAGTGAGATGTTGCACTTTAAACCTCCAGGCAAGTGTGAGATAATAAATAACCTTCTTTACTGTAAACTTACAAAAGCTTACTGCTGGAAATTATGTAAATTAGGGCATCATTCCAATGGTAAGAAAACACACACCCTTACATATAAACCTATTGATTATGGACAATAAAAAGAAACACATAAAATCTGTCCATGACAAAATAAAGAAGCTCTGACCTGCTGAGATAAACATTGCTGATGCAGCCTGTGAAATTAACGTACTGATCGTGGAGTGAGCCTCCAAAGTAGAATTTTCCTTTGGGTTGTACTGTTTCCTCTGCGGGACAATCATCTTTTGTTTTATCTTTGTCATCCACCATTAACATACAACTGAAGAAAAATGAGGGGAAATTTACATGTCACAAAGTTACTTTATATATCAATGAGCATTAAGCATTGGACTAGAATTCAATATCATTTTGTTGATGTCTGCATTGTGAAAATGAATTGCAACTAATATCTTCAAAGCAATGGAACTTAATAAAACAATGGTAGATTAGGGCAAGCACACAAAAAGCTACTTATTCACAGTTTAACGGGGCTTTTTTCTTGACCTATTTGGTCAATTATACATTGAAATGTTGTCACTTGTGCTTTATTTTGAGTAACTAATCCAAGAGGGACACCTGATGGTCAGTGATCATCTGATCATCATAATGCAAGAGCTAAAGCCATATGAGGTCAGATCCTTCAGAACACATTTCCCAAGCTAAAAGATAAGAAGTGTGGTTTTGAATCCCAGTTATTTTAGAGTTTGCACATATTTGGTGATTTAACCTTAAGGGATTATGTTTCTACAATCAAAGCCAAATAAGTTTACACATGTTTATTGTCATCACTAACTCATATAAATCTTAAGACTATTTCCAAAATTCAGTGTAGATATAAATAATTAGAAAAATGAAGCCAAACACTTTAAAAAATGCGCTACATTTATTTTCTGGCCATCTTCTCAGTGAGTCCTTGGAATACTCACCATCCCACCTGTCAAGGAAGATGTACTGTGAGGATTTATCATGACATGCCTCCATCCAAGAAATCCAATGTTCCCAGAAGCTGGGATTCAGATATCAGCTTTTCCCATGAGTCTCTAAATGGCCTCACTTGGGGTGGATCCTCTGTTCACCCAAACAAATTCACTCAGAGTGGTGGGGAAATGATATGCCAAGGTCAGAAATGTCCTTGTTCCCCATCCTGGCAGAAAATAGCAGCTGAGAAGCCCATTAGAAAGGGTCACATCAGTCATTGCAGGGCTGGAAGTGATTCATAGCCTTATTTTGAAGACTGGTAATTTTTGGACACCCTTATAAAAGACAAGCAATCTCCACAAATTTTGTGGTCTCTTCTGTCTGGTGAGTGTCCAAGATGTGATCCCAGGGTAATGGCACCCACCCAGGTTACTTAAAAGAGGGAACATCTTCCACCTTGAAAAGTTGAGTGAGGTCACCATGGAAGGTTCCTGGCTGGATATTCTTGGTTATTGGGCTGTTAACACTCTAGGATGGACCTAGAGTTTCCAGGAATTAAAAAAAAATCTTCTGGGCATTGTTGCCAGTAACCCAGGAGAAAAATTAAAGCAGAATTTTAAAAAAGGGTTATTTTCATTTTCTCTAAATAATTTTTATTTATCAGTTAAAAGAATAATATATGAACATAGCAGGTAACATTTTCCCCCCGTTGTGGGGGAGGTGCGGGAGTGGGCGCGGGTGGGCAGCCTTCTGATCGCTGCCCCTGGTCGGGGGTGGGGGGGGCACCGCCATTTTATGTGGGTGGGCTAATTAAGGCCTACCCAGTGTGATGTCTGCCAGGAAGTGCTGTGCGCACCCTGTGTGGGCAGGGGGCATTCCCTCAGCCGGGAGTGGGATCTTTCGTGCATGTGCGCGAAAGAGCGCACAGATCTCCCTGAGGCAAAGTGCTGCCTCAGGGAGATCAGCTCCGATTGAAATCTTTAAATAAAGGTGATAAAAAATTTTCCCTGCCATGCCCCCTCATGTGACACTGTCACATGAGTTGGGACATGTCCATAACTTTTATTGAAACATTTCATAAAAAATTAAATACCCTCATGAAACCTCATCCCGCCCGTGGATGAGGTTTCATGTTTTTTCCAAAGCCAGCCAGGGCTCCCGGCCTCCCCGTCAACTTTAAGGTTGGTTGGGCTGGTCCATTAATCATTTTACGTGTCGGCGAGCGGGCCCCGCCCCTGCTCGCCAACTGGAAGATGCTGCACATGAACAAGAAGCAGGAGTAGGCCATTCAGTGCCCCCCGAACCTATTCTGCCATTTGATAAGATCATGGCTGATCTAATTGTAAACTCAGATCTGCATCCCGCTTAGTCCTGATAACCTATCATCCCCTTGCTTACCAAGAATTTAGCCTCCTCTGCCTTAAAAATATTCAAAGACTCTGCTTCCACCACCATTTCAGGAAGAGGGTTCCAAAGACTCATGACCCTCTGAGTGAAAATTTCACCTCATCTCTGTTTTAAATGGGTGACCCCTATTTTTAAACAGTGGCTCCTAATTCCAGATTCTCCCACAAGAGGAGACGTCCTCTCTGCATCCACCCTGTCAAGACCCCTCAGGATCTTATATGTTTCAATCAAATCACCTCCTATTCTTCTAAACTCCAGTGGGAAAAAGGCTAGCCTGTCCAACTCTTCCTCATAAGATAACCCACCCATTTCAGGTATTAGCCTGGTAAACATTCTCTGAACTGCTTTCAATGCATTAACATCCTTCCTTAAATAAGGAGACTGATAGATGAGCAAAAACTAGGCAAGGTGGCAGAGGTGGCAGTTCATACAGCAAAATCTCCTGAAATTGTCAAACCAGAGTCAGCAATCCTTTACCAAGATCACAGAATTGTTTCAGCGCAGAAGGAGACCATTCAGCCTATCATGTCTGTACCAGCTCTGTGAATGAGCATTTCACTTAGTACCATTTTCCTTCCTTCTCCCCTTAACCCTGCACATCCTTCCTTTACAAATAACAGTCTAATTTCCTTTTCAATGCCACAATTGAACCCGCCTCCACCACACTCTCAGGCAATATATTCCAGGCGTTAACCACTCACTTGTGTGCAAAACCTCTTTCTCATATAGCTTTTGCTTCTTTTGCCAATTACTTTAATCTGTGCCCTCTTATTCTTAATTCTTTCATGAGTGGGAACAGTTTATCCCTCTGTACTCTGTCCAGACCCTTCATGATTTTGAATACTTCTGTCAGATCTCCTTTCAGCCTTCTCTTCTCTAAGGAAAACTGTCCTAACTTCTCTGATCTATTCTGCAATCATGATCAAAAGCTATGGATTTCCAGTCCTTGGCTCTTTTCTTCTGTTATGTTGCATGCTTGTGCTATTCTAAATGTGGCATTCTTGCTTAATTTATATAAATGCATCGAGTTAATTAATCTGAAATCTGAGACTATCTCAAGTGTGTTGTGTTGACAACGCCATCTTCTGGATTGGGTTGGAGAGAAGAAAGTGTAGTCAATATAAGCAACTATGGATTATGTGTGTCTCAAAATGACAGCAGTTTCGTTAGAGGCAGCAAATCACAGGGCTGGAACTTTTAATTCATTGGAGACACAGGGCTACTTACAAAAAGTGCAACAAAACCATTGTAAGATGGAACAACTCATTAATGTACCTTAATATTACCGCCATAGTGGTTGTATTGAGTTGTGTGGAATATCTGTTCCTTTGCAAGAAGAAAAATGTTAGTTTAATTGAGTCATGGCTTACTCTGTTATACGGACAAGGTACAAATATTGGTCCAGATGTTGCATTGAGAATAACAATGAGACTATCAGAGCTTACCTTCATTATGGAGTAAACTGGCCAACAACTTCAGAATTTAATGATTATTGATTTAAAAATAAAACCTTTATTTTACTCTTTCTTTGTCTTTTTTATCTCTCTTCCCTAATCCCAACTTTCTTCCCCTTTTGTTATTTCATTTTTTATACATGATTGAAATCTAATTTATACTTCCTGGTTTAGAATCTGCCTCTGTGAGGATTCTTCAATCTGAAGAATCAGATTGACTCACAGATTCTCTGTAGAGGGAAGTGCATTGCAGCAGAGGTCTAACGACAGTAATTTGCTACTCAAAAGTCTATGGACAGTTGTCTCCACAGTGAATGGTGTCATGTCAGTGGATCATAGCCCAAATTACTTATGGGCATATTGAACTTTTTGAGGAAGATGTGTTTTTTAAAAAAAAAGACATACAAACAAAAGCTGGCTAAGATTTTAAAATAACTACTTTCTGGAAAATTCCTATGTGGATTATACTTGACCAACTAGTCCAGGCAGACCCTGGAATGTTGCATCCAAAAAGGTGTCAAGGCCCACTTCAGACAGAAATACTTGAAAGGGAGAAATGCAATGCAAAAGACTGAACACTAATTTCCTGTGCCCGTGGAGACAATGGAGACTGATTATAACATCCTAGCAGAAACCATCTCTTGTTGAATAATGTCTCAGAATGTGGACATGATCTGAGTTGAAAAAACCCAGATTCCAGGCAAAAGACATGTTTGTTTTCTCCCTTTCAGGAATACACAAGCATGGGGGTTAAAAAACCAGCTGCAAACCTGATCTGTATGTTCTAGTTCTGGTGTGCTAGTGTGTGCTATGAAGGTCACAGCAGAAGAACAACAACCAGGCATCCCTGCAGCTTGTAGGTTAAAGCCTCTCTTCTCTGGCTGGAGGCAAGTTAGCAAAGACACAGACAAAAAGGAAACAGGACAACTACTTCAGCTAACTTGCAGAACCAAATGTCTCCAAACCAACTGCTCAACTGCCAAAATCAGCTCAAGCTGAATCACCCAACTTAACGGCCGCAACGTTTCACCATCTACTCCCCATGGCCAAACCAAAGACTGATTTGTACACCGCTTTTTAACTTTTATTTTTTGACTCAACTTCTCATTTCTGATCTGTGTATATATGTGTTGCGTTTTTATTATTTTTCATGGGCTTTAGTAACAAATAAACTTATTCTTTCTTTGACTCAAGAATGCCTAGTTAAATCAGCTCCTTCTAAAACATAAATACATTTGAACTGGGAAAAGGTATCCACAAGGGAAGGGATATTTTTTTAAATTAACCAACCTCATCCGGGAGCATAACAATTTGGGGTACCTCGCCCGGGGATTGGTTGTAACAATATTGAGCGCCATATCTTTGCCACTGATTGCAAGATCCATGCCATTACTTTAGTGTTTAATAACAAATACTGGTGTCTTGAAGTGCTATGAAAATGGCATTGGTCTTTACGTGTTTGCAGAACAATGTAATTTATTAACATATTTGGTGACTTACTTTACTCATCAATGTGAATGTCAATGCTGGGGAACAGGACATTTTTCAATTTCTGTTATCTGCCCAACCATCATATTCATCCTCGTTCTAAGAAAATATATATGTTGTTGGTCTCCAGGATTAATTCCTGCTGCAAAGCAAAAGTCTGCCAGTGCAAAAATCGAGATCCTGGTAGTGTTGTTGTGGGAATGCTAATAAATGGAGATTCAAAATCAAGACCCAATAAAGGCCTTGTCAAAGTCTATGGCCTTCAACAGATAAGTGCTTTTGGGTAGAATGAAGGTAGAGAAGGTGGTTATATGGCCCAATCCCTCCATGGGTCAGCTCAGGACAGTTTCCACCACTTTCCAAAGCAAACCACCACTTTTATCTGTGGACCTGGAATTTGGCAGCAACACAGATGACAATAAGATCACTTTTTCAGGATCTAGTTCCTGCCTTTGACACCATTCGCATCTGATAGGCTGGGGGAAGAAACGGGAAATGCCATCCTATTGGGGGGTGTGGGGGATAAGAAATCCCAGTTAGAGTGAAGAACTGATGATAGGTCAATCCATTTTCCCATGATCCTATTTAATTTCGGACAATGTCACAGAAGAAATTCCCTCCATTATCTCATTATAAAGTATGTTTATCAGTTACATCACTGGGGATATCCTTGCTTACACTTTTATTAATTTGAGCATTTTAAGAATAAAACAACCAGAATAAAGTATTCAAAATAAAAACAGGAGATGTTGGAAAAACTCAGCTGGTCTGTCAGCATCTGTGGAGAGAGAAACAGAATAAATGTTTTGAGTCCAATATGACTCTTTTTCAGAATAAAATATTCATTCCTGAGGCTTGAGACTGCTATGTGCACATGATTTTTAACAACCGACAGCCTTAATGTCCTATGGATAGGGTGAGCTGTTAGGAGAATACAAGTTAAAGTTAAAACCCTACAGAGTTCTGAAAATAGGAATGATCAAAATGAAAGATTTTAACTACCTGATTCTTTTCCTTCCTTTTATGAAATCATAGATGTAACTGTTGCAGTCAGTTATAACATTGCTGATTGTGCAGGACAGCACTTCACAACTTTGTCCAGAGCAGCAAAACTCACATACTAGACCTAACTCAGCTTGTTTCACATTTTGAGATGGCTCAAGTTTCTTTGTTAATGACATTGGCCAGAATTTTCCAGCCCCACCTGCACTGGGGCCAGCGAGCTCTCCATTCACATTGGTGGGACCAGAAGATCCCAGCGGCGTGAGGGACTGGAAAATTCTGGCCATTGAGTTGGAACTAATCCATAGTCAGTATCAAAATACATGAAAGCAGAAGATGATTACCCTGATGGGGTGACAGTTGCTCTAATGAAATGATTCCTTCCATCATTATATTGCTTCTTTGTTGATTGTATTGTTGTTTCTTTCATTTTGAAAATGACTGTACCATTGTCCAGTGAGAGGGAGAAGATATCAGGCTGAAAAGAGATTAACAAACATAACCATTGGGAAGCATTGGTGGTACTCCACTAGCTGTGACCCTGACCTCATAAAAGTGTATAACTCACAATAAAGCATCAGTGACTATTTACGTTACATGGTTATGAAAAATACTTAAAAGGTTTCAGTTGGGGAGTTGATGGTGTGATGTAAACCATGCTCTCCTTTCACTTTTTGGGACTGGGGTTAAAACCTTCCCCTTAATTCTTATTGTAATCATCTTAAAGTTGTGCCATCATACTACTGTCTTGCATATTACCAACTTATTAGTATCAAGCATAGCCCAATTAATGCTAAGAAAACATTCAAATATTAATTTTGTCAGTTAATTGAACACATTTTACAATAAATAGAAGTCAGTGATACTAAGTTACTGCAATATTCTTGAACTGCCTTTGCAACATCAGATGTTAATTGTGTTAGTTAGTAAAATCTATTTCATTATTTTACATGTATTTACAGTTTAACATTCACTTGTTACTAATTACATTACCCTAGCCATGATAATAAATGCTAGTTCACAACGTTATGGTGTACATTCCTCTTTAATGGCTTTGGCAAAGAGACGTTACAACATTCATACTTATATGTATCCCGATAGAGGGTTGGCAGTGTAAGTGTTAATGTAATCAAATCGATTGATGGAAGATAATTCAAACAAGCCATATTCAAGCGTCTGGTACCCTAAAGGAGGAAAAAAATTTTCACTAATTCCTTGATGAAGAGTTGAGGTAAAAGATTTAAAGATTCACCTAATATCCTGTGATTAATATCCCTTCCAATGTTTAATTGGGAATGCACAAGGACAATCCTTATTGTGGTATCAACAAAACTGTAGGAATGGACCCTGATTGAAGGTTTTCCATTCAGTTAATAAAATTTGTACTTCTACAAAAAAAAACAAAGAAATTTTCTCTAAAATATGGGAAGTACTTCTACTTTGACTTCCCCTTTAAGACGTCTCTCTGATACTCACGCCTTCATTGTAATAGAAAAGCAGTCCATTGGATTGTAATGTCCTAAAA
The DNA here is from genome assembly GCF_017639515.1 of Carcharodon carcharias. Classification (NCBI taxonomy): domain Eukaryota; kingdom Metazoa; phylum Chordata; class Chondrichthyes; order Lamniformes; family Lamnidae; genus Carcharodon; species Carcharodon carcharias. Next base: position 134,170,938 of record NC_054471.1, read on the forward strand.
TTGAAGCCTCCTTCAAAGTTTGAAAATGGTGTAATCTTTTCGCTGGAAGAGATGAAACCCTCCCCATTGAAATAAGCCATGCGTGACATCTGTGGGCAGGAAGTAGAATATTGAAATATATACTTAGAAGAACCAACTGTGTCCAAAAGCAAAACTTTTGACAAAAGTAACACTTTCAGCTATTCAACTGATCATTGGCTGAATGTTTTTTCTTTAGTCAGATATGGCCTGGGATCATTGTACCCCTAATCCGTGGCCCACAACAGAACTGCTGCAAAATGTATATCAAGGCTTCCACTTATGGTCTAATTGGACTGCTTGTTGTCAGAACTGTTGCTTTCCGATTTCTCTTCATGTGTAGAAGAGAAGGATTAGGAATTGGGGGAATTCTGGCACCCAGTATAAATAGAAAGGCTTTTTCGATCAATTTACAAGGATTAATCAAATACGGTACCACAAACCAAACAAACCATAAAGAATATGCCATTAAATAGTGGGTTACAAGTTTCTTACCAGCCCGCATAAGGAAGTGCGCCCTCTGCAGTTGTGGCAATTCCACACGCAGCCTTGTTTAAACTTGTTTCCTTTCTCTCAAAATGCCGGAGGTGGCTTATTTGAAGTCAAATGCTTACCACGTAGAAATTGTACAGGGTTGCAACAAATGGTAGCACTCAGATGAGTTTCCATTATTAGTTGACACTTATTGTGCAAGGAAAATTACAAGAAAGGCAACTTATTTTTTGAATGTGTTAATTTTCTATCTGGTGGGTCCTTGATGTAAGCTATGATATGTCAGTTACATTCAGAAACCCAATACTGCTCCAAGCCCCATCAGTCATACAGGGATTCACTTACAAGTGATTCCTCCGGACAACCACTGCTGACTCCTAATGTCTCCTCTTCCTCTAGTATATTGAAGTCTCTCCTTTGGAACTGGAAACTCCTGAGACACCCCCGAAATCCAGCATCCACAGCTATGTATGACTTTAGACTATGCAGAAAAACAGAAACTGAAGTTGAGATCATAAATTCATTATTTTTAATGTTTGATTACGATAACAAATATTTTGGGATCTCTGGTTAAAAGAAACAACACTGTAATTTGTTATCAGTGAAATATCTGTAGTAAAATCCTGCAGTATATAATGAATTCTGTCACAGTAATTTATGGGCATCTGTCATGTGTTGGGATTCAAACAAAGGATTTGAAAATGAGTTACCTTTAAGCCATGTGTTTTAAATTAAAATGGGTTACCACAGGGTTAGAATTCTCCTTACAGCCATATGCAGCAGCCTCTGAGACAAAAATGAGATTAGGCACTAATGAGCCAGGCATTGATAATGCGCTTGCATAATGACAGAGAATGGGATGTAGGAGCAGGAGCAGGACATACACTCTCTTGAGGCTGCACAGTTAATTTGCTATATTGCCCCAGGGTCCCTGAAAACATCCAATATCAATAAACATTATCATTGTTATGGCCCATTCACTCGCACCTAACATGGAATGTTTGTCAAAAGCCGATGCCTGTGGGAGGGCATTGATTTTTACTGACAGATCTACTGGTGAATCTTGAATCGTCTATCAGTCAGAAGGACAGTCTTCCAACTTCCTATAGGTGGTAACATAAAAAAGAGAAAAGTCCATTATCAAGGTTAGTTAAACAGTTAAGTCAGAGAACATCCTAGCAAGTGAAAACTTAATCTCATGCTCAGAGCCAGTTAGAATCAGAAGGCTGACAAGAAAAAGTTGTTAGTCACTCACATGCAATTATGTATTAAGATTTATTATTTTCTTGTTGAAGAGGAGGGATTTAAAGCTTATTGAAATTAACGGATTTTGACCCTAGCTATCACTCTTTACATTCGCTAGTTGTCTGTAAATTAATTCATCTTTAACAATTTACATATAGTTCTGTTTTACTAAAGAATTTCAAGTCAACCTATGGAAAGAGTAGAGAAGCAAATAGGAGCACACATGCAAGAAACACAATATCCAGCCTATATCAAAAGGGATATTACTGTTATGAGCCTGGATTATGCTTCAGATGGTTAGACTTTGGGCAACTAAATAATGGAGTGAAGGGTTCACATGAGGAGAGATTTGGAAGGTTAAAGTGAAAGGACAAGGCTATAGTACAGGGTATCAATGCAGACAATGGTAACCAGAGTGTGACAGGAAGGGACAGGGTATACAAACATAGGAGTGCACCAGCAAATAAGGTCAGAGTAGGGAAAAAAAGGTATAAAGACAATTGAAGGCTCTTTATCTGAATGCATGCAGCATTCATAGCAAGATGGATGAATTGATAGCACAAATAGAATTAAACAAGTATGAAGTGATAGTCATTGCAGAGACATGGGGCAGAAGTTTTCGTTGATGGGCAGGCATGCGCCTGACCCACTTGAGCATGAAATGGCACACGTTGACGTTGGCCAAGCTTGCTGACATCAATGCACAGTTGTGCAATAGTTCAGTTGGTGGGCGAGCACTGGAGTCGGCAGCGCGCCTGCCAACAAGTAAAAGGCCTATTAAGCCCATTAAATAATTAATTAAATTAAATGTTTGCCACTCATCCAACCTAACGGTTGGCGGCCAGGCAAAAAGGCCAAGCGGCCTTTGCATTTTTTCCTGGAAACCTCATCCATGGCTGGGATGAGGTTTCCAAAAGCAAATAATAATAAAATAAAAGTGTTAAAATTTTATTAATAACAGAGTCACATGAGCAGGGACAAGTTTTATTACATTTTTATTTTCTTAATTTTCTTTTTTAAGAATGCTTCATCTCCCTGAGGCAGCTCTGTACCTCAGGGAGATTATGCAGTGCTCACTGGTGCGCATGCATGACGTTCGCACTCGGTCCTCTCACCCTCCTCCCCCTGCCCACACAGGCAGTGTTCAGCGCTGCCACTCGAGTTACATGCTGGGCGGGCCTTAATTGGCCCGCCAGCTTGAGATCACAGTCTGGTCCTGATTACAGGTGGTGGTCAGCTTCCTGGCCACCCCTGCTGAGCCTGCCCGCCAAGGTCCAAATTCTGCCCGTGGTTGCAAATCGATCACGGCTGGGACATAAATATGCAATGGTATTTGACATTTTGGAAGGACAGGAAGAACGGAAAAGGAAATGGGGTAGCTCTATTAATAAAGGATGAGATCAGTACAGTAGTGATGGTTCAGAGGATAAAAATGTAGAATCAGTTTTGGTGGGGATAAGAAATAGCAAAGGAAAGAGGTCACTGGTGGGAGTGATTTATAGGCCCTTCCCTATTTTTGTAATCTTCTCCAGCCCCAAAATCCTCCAACATAACTGCACCCCACTAATTTTGGTCTCTTGAGCCCCCCAAAATTTGAATTGCTCCACCTTTTTTGGCTGCACCTGCAGTAGTCTATGTCCAAGCTCTGAAATACCCTTGCTACACCTCTCTGCTTCTCTTGCCCACTTTCCTTTTTTAAGACACTCCATAAAACCTATCTCTTTAACCAAGCTTTTGGTCATCTGACCTAAAATCTTGTTATATGGTTAGGCATCATATATTGTTTGATAACGTTCCTGTGAAGCACCTTGGGACACTTTATTACATTTAAGATGCTATATAAAATAAGTAGTTTTTGTTATTTCTCAACTCAATCCAGATATACTCCATCCGAACACTACCATTGATAAACAGATTCACTCTTACAGCTGCAAGTGTTTTATAACTAGGGATATTTTGCTCCCAGTCCTGCATTAATGAGGTCAAGCTTCTATCAAAGTTACATTTTATCCCAATTCCTTCATTCTGTTTATTCTCTTTAATGCTCCCGAAACTGGACCTATTCATACTCCTCAGTGTCATTTTTCCTGGAATTTTTATCTTATCCTTCCCTGCTCCTGTTTTTTAGCTTTTCTGTTAAGGTATGTCTCACCATACTGATTTTCTTGAACTTGTTATTTTAAAATTGTTTTTCCTGATCATTATAATTATTTATAACACTTCCTAATATACTCCTAATGTCAATAATCTCATTATGCACCACTAAAATTATTAGTTAAAATTCATAAAACTATCAAGTTTGTCTGCCAGGAAATTATCAACAGTTTGGTTCAGATAGAGTTTATTCTTCTGGTATAGCACCTACACATACTCCGAATTCCTAACAAAGGTACTTGGATATGCCTACCCAGGCACCATCCAAAATGTGCCGCTGACCTGTAAAGCTTTCTTCTATGCTACTCTTCCAACCACATGCTCAGCTGCCAAACTATCTTCTGTCTGTCTGGCTTAATTTGTGGCACAGGTCATATTCCAGAGAATACTAGATCTGAGTTTTTGTTGTATTCCAATACCTTCACATTATCTATTTGTCTTTTCCTGTGCTTACTGGTTCTTTAAGTAGTACTAGTCAACTTGTATCAGACATTACAAAAGTGGTCCATATAATACCTACCATCTCTATTTCCTTCAGAAACAGTGTCTGGAGACCGATCTTCCATCAAATTCTTCACATTTCAGCATAGAGAAGTAGTTGGCTACTTTCAGACCCCTGATTGTGGGCCTTCTGACTTTTGTCTCCCTTTCTTCTTCCTTTTGACTTGTTCTAGCCTTCTGGCTTCTCATCTTTCTGCAGGGTCACTCATACTATGGAATATTTAATCTAAACCTTTCTCCTCAGCCTATGTACTGCATGATGGGGGGTGTCTATTTTTTTCAAGTATGGTTAGACCTGCCTGATGATTTGAGCATTGATAATATTTGTAATGCCTATACAGGCAGACTTGATCAGGGACTTAACCGTGTAATTATGAATAAGAAGAGCAAACAAATAGTCATTTGGTAGTACAGAACTTGACTTTTGCTGAAAAAAGAGATTTTTTTGTCAAAGCTTTTTGTCTTGCGCTCATCATGATAATTTTCAAGAAAATACCAATGTCAGGGAAACAATATATTTATACTATGTGAGAGGAGAATGCTGATTGGTTGGCAAGTGGACTCTGATAGGTAGAGGCTTTGCCATGATGAATGCACCTGTTAATGGTGACTGACAGTTAACTGCCAAGCATTGTTTGAAATTTAAACCAGGCAGCTTGACTCTGATTGGTCAAGACATTGCACTGGAGAATGAACCAGTGAGTGGTTATCACTTACTTTGTGTAGCTGAAACAGGCACAATGTGTGTACATGTTTTTCTGTCTGCAAAGAACAGGGCTCTGTGCATTAATATATATAGCTTCCAAAAGACGCAAAAATGCCACAGTGCAAGCCCAACTGACAATCTTAAATTAATGAAAGTAAAATACTGCAGACGCTGGAAATCTGAATTAGTTGTCAATGTAATTCTTAGCACACTGAGGATTATTTAGCAAATGTTGTCCAATCACGTAATTGCATCTAATGTTCGACACTGTTTTTTGAGTTTTGCAAGCATGGGCTGGTAGAGTACAGGCTGTACCTTGCCTGTTGTGAACAGCCGAAGGTACGTGCTGTTTGATACAATCTACCAGTCTTTGGGACGTACGGCATACATATCTAGCATCACATTGGCACTGAAATTCATGTACTACATTATTCATTTGTGTGATAGGAAGAATGTCTTTTTGGCTTGATGGCAGCATCCTATTAGTGACAAATACCACTCGTGTTGCTACGGCATAGTAAGCAGCATGAAACAGCTAGCTTCACCTGTTGCTCAAATTTTTGAGATACCTTGCCCTTCCAGGATAATCTAAGATAGGCTGGACAACATTCAGTGCCAAAAGTGATGGCCTTGAACCCATTCGTGAGTTTGCGTGAAATGATCTGATCAGGGTAGCCATTATCCTGCAGGATGTCTTTGATGCACCCTATTTCAGCATCAAGCTAGCATTATGAGCAAATAGCTCGGGCCTTACTTACGAGTTTGTTGATAAGGCCAATCTTAAAGCGCATGGAACTGCAAAAGTCCCAACGCGTATAAGGACCATGCGTTAGACCATGGTGGTGAACACCCTGGCAGATTTCTCAACTAGTACGTCAAGGAAAGGGAGTTTATTTGACTGCTCTATTTCAAATGTGAATTTTTCAATAAAAGAGTAAACATTAACATAACTGAAATATTTTGCTTAGTTGTGTGGTTATTTAAATATTTTTTAGATAATTCCGTTAGAATACTTTACCAAGGTTCAGGGTAAGGCAAAATCATTATTTTAAATCATCATATCAAATTCTGCAAAGCAGATGAAAAAATAATATTTAAACTATACATTAACTAACCTTGATAAGACCTGAGCAGGAGCTCCACCAACATAGACATCAGTGAAATACATGTCCTTCTTTTCATTTTCAACATTTTTTACATTGATTCTGTCAATCAACAGGATCATCTTCTTATAATTATGGTAAATGAATGCTACCTGAAGGAAAATACAAACCTGGTTTAATAGACCTCCTCAGAAACAGAAGGTTTAAAATGCATACACTGCAACGGCTGCTTTCAGAATAGCCAACATATGTAAAAATAAAATAAAACTTGAAATGAAGTACAAAATACTGAAGGGTAAAAGTTTGTTCACATAGCATCTCATTGATATCATTGAAGAACACTGCATGGACTTTGCAGGTGGTGGCACAAATGCTGCCTACCCCTGGGGAATCAACCAAGTCTGTGTATTGCTGTTTGAAGCAGAACTACATGAACAAGTTCTCCCTTTAACTGCCTTCTTTAGTTTTGGAAAGGAGCTCATGTTTCCTCCTAAATGAGTGGCTTGCAAACTCCTCGATGATACCTAATAATTGAATTCACTGTTTCATCCATACTTGTAATCACCAACAGCAGTAACTTATATTTGCATAGTGTCTTTAACTTATTAAATTAAATTAAGTTGCTTCACAGCTCAGAACATTATAAAACCAAGCCACATAAGGAGATGATAGGTCAGATGATTAAAAGCTTAGTCAAAGGTATGCGTAAACGAGTGTCTGAAAGGAGGAAAGTGAGGAAGAGGGCCAGATAGGGAGGGAATTCCAGACCTTGGAGCCTAGGTAACTGAAGGAATGGTCACCAGTGGTGGAATGATTAAAATTGAAGACATTCAAGAGGCCAGAATTAGCGGAATGCACGTACCTCAGTGGGGGGGTTGTGGGGTGGAGGAGATTACAGAGATAGGGAGACATAGATCATGAAGGGAGTTGAAACCAAGAATGCGAATTCTAAAAGCAAGGCATTGCTTGACTGGGACCAAAGTAGACCAGCGAGCATGGGGGCAATATCAATCAAGATAAAGCAATAATACGTACATTTATATAGACCCTTTCACATCAAAATTATTAAAAGCATTTGAAATAAATTGTATTTTTAAATACAGTAATTGCCATAATAGGGAAAAGCAGCTGCCAATCTGTGTCAGCACAAATAGACATTTACAGCTGATCAGTGGCAATAGATGAAGACAATATTGGTCAGGTGAACAATAGGTTGCAAATCTATGAAGCATTATCTGGTCATGCAAAATTCCTTTGCGTGTTGTTCTAATTAAGTTATTACCTCATTTTATTTTAAAGCATACAGAGAACTAGCCTAGACAAAAGGATTATTTAGTCATTCAGCATTTAATTATTTTGGTACTGAATGCTTTTGTCTATTTCTCAGTCAAGTAATTTGCCAATGGACCCATTCAATCCACTGGCCCAGGCAAGAAGTGACAAAATTCCTAGTGTGCATTGATAATGAAAATTACACAGTTATATTTAATAATGTACATTTGGTAATGTTGTCCTTTCATTATAGGCACAGAAGTGATCAATGATAATATCACAAGTTGAATTATTCAAATATTAATTGCAAGCCATCCTTACTAATGCATTTTAATACAATATTCTATGATTAACAGTTAATCTAAACTTTCATTTTTCATTTATGAAACATTTTAGACCTGAGACATTCCTTGAGTTTCCAAAGAAGTCAAATCCTGCCTTGTAACATTTACCTCATGATATTTTGCATCATTTATACGTTTCCTCTTATCAGTATCCTCTAGGACAACAGGGCCTTTGCTGAATCCAAAATCATAAACCAAGCGTATATAACCATTTTGCATTTCCATACTGAAGAACATATCCTAAGAGAAGTATAGAAAGATATATTTGTATTAAAAACAAGTGAATGAGAATATACTTCAAGCATGCCTTGAAATGTCATTGCAAATAAATTGCATTCAGAAGTACTTAATAAAGAATTCAAATAATTTAATAATAAAAACTCCTTGGTGATTTGGGGGTGGGGCCCGCTCATCGAGGGGAAAATGACCCGATTTGACGTTGGGAGGAATCCCCGATGTCATCCCGGGCCATTTAAATTTTTAGGAAGGTGGGCGGACAGCGAAATCAGCTGTCAATGGCCAATTGAGGGCTCCAGATTATTCATGAAACTTCATCCACTGGCGGGATGAAGTTTCATGTCCGTTTTTTAAAAACGTAATAAACTTTAAATGTTTATTACCAACATGTCCCATCTCGTGTGACATTGTCATGTGAGGGGGACATGTTAATAATTGTAATATTTTTCTATTTTTCGACTTTACTTACCCGTCATGAATCTCCCTGAGACAGGACTTTGACAGATGGGGATTCCCTTCCAAGGAAGCGCAAAGCACTTCCTGTTGGGCAGGCCGCTGGGTGGGGCTTAATCGGCCCGTCCACTCAAAATGGCGGCAGGCCCCGCTTTGGTGGCGGCGGTCAACTGTCTGCCCGCTGCTGAGCCGATGGGGCCTGCACGCCATCTGAGGGCAAAATTCTGCCCTACAAATTCTGGAAATCTAAAATAAGAATAAACAAGTCTTGGCTGAAAAAGACAGCAGGCTGGCCAGTAAAAGGTGAAGGGTGATGGAATCATAACCACATGTTAACTCATGTTTTCTCCATCAAATGCAGACTGCCTTGCTGTCCATTTCAAACATATTATCTGGGAGCAGTGAACATTCTTTAGGTTTCCAAGACTTAAAAACTCATCTGATATTAGCCAAAACAACAAATATAATTATGATCACATTGGGATGTTATGTCACAGCAGTTGGTAAAGGCTGCTCTAATTCTTTCCTCTATCTGGAGCATTTATTAAATAATTTACTTCACTCAATTTCTTTTCAATTCTGTAAGGCCCACTAGATCTTGCATGTAATACATCACCTAGTTCTGGTAACAAAACTAATACTTTCTCTCCAGAAACAGAACTGCGAGCTTTAACTTTCTTATCTGCTTTCACTTTCATCACTTGCTGTGATATCTTTAAAAGTTTCGTAGCCAACTCTGTTCAATCCTTCCCTGAAATTTGATACATAATCCAAGAGAAAAGTTTCTGAATTTTGACCCACCAATTTCTCATGAATTAATTTCAGTGGCCCTCTTACCTCTTGACCATAAACTAGTTCAAAAGGGCTAAACCATTCAATGCATTAGGAACGTCTCTAATAGCAAACAACAAGAATGAAATTCCTTTATTCCAATCCTGTGGATAATTCGGACAATACCCTCTCATCATAATTTTTAAAGTTTGATGCCATCTTTCCAAAACTCCTTGTGACTCTGGATGATAAGCTGTTGACTTAAACTGTCTTATCCCAAACTGTTCATTACTTCCTGAATCAGCTGTGACATGAAGTTTGACCCCTGATCTGACGTATTTCCTTAGATAAACCATATCTTGTTAAAAATGTAATTAACTCCTCCACAATCTTCTTAGTTCAAATATTTTTTAAAGGTATCATCACTACAGGAAACCTGGTAGACACATCCATTATTGTCAGTAAGTACTGATTTCCACTTTTAGTCTTGGGGCGGGGTGGGGGAGGGTTGGGGGGGAATCCTACACAATCAATCAGTCATGACCCTAGTAAAAGGTTCTTCATATGTTGGTATTGGGATTAAAGATGCCAGATTCATTACTGCTTGTGGTTTTCCTGTTACTTGACATGTATGATAGGTTCTACGGAATTTGACTACATCCCTGTGCCATCCTGGCAAAAAACACCTCTGTATCTCTTCCTAATTCTCGTGTTTTCCTAATTCTTAAATGTCCCCCCATTGGGATTTCATAAGCAATCCTCAGAATCTCATTTCTATACCTTAATGGGATAACAAACTGATGCACCTCACTACAACTTTCATTTGCTGAGGCATGATCTGGCCTCCATTTTCTCATTAAAACATTGCCTTTAAGGTAATAACATACTGGAATACATTTTGCTTCTCTTTCTGAATAAGCTTTCTGATATAACTGCTTTAATTGCTATTCATTTTTCTGTAACTCCACTAATCTCCTTAAGTTAAAAACTTCAGATGAATTGTCCTATAGTCTTTCCGCCTGAACAACGTTATCAAACACAGTGCCAACTAATTGGATTTTGACACCTTCTCCTTGCTTTTGAACTGCCTGCCTTCCTTGTTTATCTTGTTCTTCCCGATGAGCTTTTGAACTCGTTACCACACAACCTAGAAACAATCCAGGAGGCTCCTTATGTAACACCTCTGTTGAAAACACTTCTACAGGTTACTCAACTGCCCTCGGCATCAGCCACATTTGTGATTTAGCTATATCATTATCCAGAATAAATTGAACCCCTGCAATGGGCAATTTTTGCACTATTCCAACAATAGCTTCAACTATCCTCCATTTGCTCTTTAAATTTACCTTCCACAATGGAATAGATTTAGCATTGCCATGAAACCCAGTTATTATCACCTGCTTCTGCAATACTCCCTCAGAACAACAAAAATCACTATACCACAACATTAAAGATTGACTCGCCCCGTGTCTCTTAACATTTTAACATCTTTACCTACTCCACCTTGTACACATGAAAGACTTTCCCTTCACATACAAGGGCCAGAATCTTCAGGTTGGTGAGCGGAGGAGGGCCCCACTCGCTGATGTCACTGCACGTCATTCTGATTTTCAGTTCAGCGGGCACGCGCTGGACTCAGCTGTGCGCCCGTCAATCTGTCAAAGACCTATTAAGGCCAATTAAATATCAATTGATATATTTAACGGAGCTGCCACCCAACCTTAAGGTTGGTGACAGGTGAAGAGCCCAGGCAGCCTTTGCATTTATCACAAAATCTCATCCACAGGCAGGATGAGGTTTCAAGAAGTGTTTATAAATTGAATGAAAGTTTTTGTTAAAGCTCGTTGACAGGCCCCAGCTCATGTGACACTGTCACACGAGGGGACATGTCCTAAATTTTTTTTCATCTTTATTAAAATTTTTAATAAGCAAACTAATCTCCCTGAGGCAGCTCTGTGCCTCAGGGAGATTCCTGCGCTCTTTTGCGCACACGCGCAGAAGAGCACAGGCCCCGACTCAGCCTAATCCCTCCGCCCACACAGAGAGCGCTCAGCACTTCCTGGTGTGAATCAAGCTGGGCAGACCTTAATTGGCCCACCCACATAAAATGGCAGCATGTAGCCGATCGGCTGCGCGCCCGCCCGTGCCTGCTCTGCCCAACACCCACAACGAAAAATCCTCCCCAAAGTCTTTCAACATTTCTGCAACCTGCTCCTCAGAATTCTCTTGGGTAAACTGTGAACACATTCCCACTTCTTTATCTATCACTGATTCTCCCCGTTTTACCTGTACACAAACCATTGGTTTTCCCTGTGCCTGAACCACAGAACCCACTTCCAGAACTTTTCTGTATCCCAATAATTCCAACAGATTTTTCCTGCAATTTCCAACATCCTGACTTTGTGTGCCCCACTTTATTACAATGAAAACACCTCAATTTTCGAATGTCATTCCTACCCTCAGCACCTTTTTTATTCTGAGAACAAAACTTACAGGGGATTCCCAGCCATTCCTTCTCTTCCCTGACTACCTATCTTCCTTTCACCTTCCCACTTTCTATCCTTTTCCTATTTGAAAGGGTGAGGAACAAAAGGTTTAGCTATGTTTACTAACTCATAATCATCAGCTATCTCTGCTGCTTGTCGTACAGTTTGAACCCTTTGTTCCTCTACGTAATTTCTCACTACCAAATGGATTGAGTCTTTAAATCCTTCCAAAAGAATTACTTCTCTAACAGCTACATATGTTGTCTCTATTTTTTAATGCCCGTATCCACCGGCCAAAGTTACTTTGCTTTACCCTCTCAAACTCAATGGGCTGAATTTTGCCTTCAGGGAGCAGGGGGGTGGAGCCTGCTCGCCGACGTACAAAATGACATGGGATGATGTTGGGGGCAACCTCTGACATCATCCCACTCCATTTAAATCTTCCGGAAGGCGGGGGCACAGCAAAATCAGCTGTGCGTCCGCCGACCTGTCAATGGTGATTTGAGGCCATTGACAATGGGCAGGCCAGGAGCTCTGGCGGGCTTCTGAGCTGGCGGGATGAGGTTTCATGTCGGGTTTAAAAAACTTTAATAAAGTTTTAGTGAAATTTATTAACACGTCCCATCTTGTGTGACATTGTCACATGAGGGGGACATGTTAAGGATTTTTAAATTTTTCTATTTTTAACGTTTATACAACTGTCAGTGATCTCCCTGAGGCAGCGCTTAGACTTAGGGAGATGTGCACTTTTTCATGAGCATGTGTGAAAGAGTGCACTCTCGCATTTGGGGAATCCCCCCACCCGCATAGGAAGCACATAGCACTTCCTGCTGTGTGTCACACTGGGCAGGCCTTAATTGGCCCACCCACTTAAAATGGCGGCAGGGCCCGCTTCTCTGGTGGGGTTCAGCTCACTGCCCGCCGGAGATTGGGTCGGGCCTGCTCAACCGGTAGGCAGAAAATTCTGACCAATATAAGTTTTCCCAGGCTGTTTTCTCATATTCCTAAATTTCTGCCTGTATGCTTCATGAGCCAACTCGTATGCACTCAAAATAGCCTTTTTCACCACATCATAATTAACCAATAACTCTTCAGACAACGAAGCATACACCTCATGTGCTCTATCCAGCAACTTCGGCTGTCATAATAACATCCAGTGCTTCTGTGGCCATTTCATCTATTTAGCTATCATCTCAAATGAAATAAATAAAGCTTCAACATCTTTTCCCTCAAACTTTGGAAGAGCTTGTAAAAATCTAAACATCTTCCCCACTGGGTTTTAGGTTAAAGGTTTTTCCATCATAAGAACTCTTCTCAGAAACCAAGATCTCTTTTTTAACTTCCAGCCTTCTAAGCAGGTATTCTCTTTCTTTCTCTTTTTCTCTTTCCTAAAATTCTAGTTCCAGCTTCCTTTCTTTCTCCTTACACTTTCTCCCTTTTAAATGTTGTTTCTCTTTCCTTTGCTTCTAATTCAAGGTTTTCTCTGTTCTTTGCTTGTTGAAATTCAAGCTTCTTAATTTCAAACTGAAGTCTCACTGCTTCCAGTTGTAACCCACTCGTGCCAGATATCACTACCAACTGTAGATGCTGTGCTATACTTTTAATTATATCTGATTTCCACTACAGGTAACCCCAATTTTAACTTATCTGCCAACTCTGTTAACTTACTCTTGGTTATTTTTTACCAACCAATCTTCTACTCCCAGACAAGTCTTAGCAATTGTCAAAACCATCTTGCAGTCTCTCTGTTTCTAAAAAAAACCTCACCAACTCCTGAATTCAAAGTGCTTCTCATACTTGTAATCTTAAGGTGCACCAATTTCAAACCAATCAAGAATTATAAATATTATCCTGGACGAGCTCCCAGTTGTTATGACACTGCAGTTGGTAAAGGCTGAGTTATTTAAAATCCCAGTGGGAAACTTTAAACAAGTGTCATAGCCTATATTTTCCATTGGTATGTTTGAGATGCAACTCTGAATTCAGAAATGAAACCACCAAGCCTGTAGAGGCTGTTTATATAAATTAAATTAAACGCCCATTAATTTTACAAGGTATTAAACACATATACATCTACAAATTTTTACCATAATAACTATTAAACAAATCCCCAAATTAGTCACTCCTAAAGTCTTCCCCAAGGCAACAATAACCCATTGACTTTAAACAAACACCAGGCAAAGCACCTTTTATCTTACAAATTCAAAATGAGGTTCCTTTCAATTTGTTTCCTTTGCAGACAGTTGTAGGCTTACAGGCACTTGGATATCACATGCCTCCCACACACAAAACTCTTCTGTATATACCTAGCCTTCCCTTTGAATGCAAATTCTCATTGTATCACCAGGCCCTTTGATCTCCACCTCTTCTAACAATAAAACCCCTTTCATTGTACCAATTTTATTAGTAATATAAACATGTTGCTTGATGTCTCCTAGATAGGTGCAAGATTTTACCCCAGTCTTTGAATGGTTTATTCAACAAATTTCAAATGCACTCTTTACCTTACTGTTTCACACCTCAAAACTACTATTCATCAAAGCACCCAGACTAGCTGGCTTTAATCCAATTAACACACACAACCTCACAGACATAGATCCTACTACAAGTCCAATTTAAAATAATTTCCAATAACATTATATACATTAATAACTCTTCATGACATGGGAGTAAAATTCTCATTTGAATTTAATGGAAACTTTTATGATGGAAATTTATCCAATTTTGATGGCTTACTCATATTGTTAATGTTTTTGCTTCTACAAAGCCCTTTTATATGGTTGTGATAATATTACTACTACTGTTCCAAATAAATCATTAGTTTTTCACTAGCAGTTATTAAAAGGGTTATAAAGGTTCCGTCTAAGATTGGTCAAAGCTCCTTGTTATCTTGCAAAATTTTATGAGGATAGTAGAATATGTTTGCTGTCACAATTTAATCTGTTTCCTTCACCAAGCTTCTGATTACTCTTCGTCATTTTTCCCTCTTTGGCTGAGCATCCAATTTTGTGAAGCATTTTGGTGCATTTTGGAATGTTAAAGTTGTTTAATAAATGCATGTTTTTGTTCTTGTTCTGCATTGATAATGAGAGTTACACAGCTATATTTAATAACAGTACAAGTGGTATTGTTGTCTCATCTTTATGGGCACAAAAATGATCAATGGTAAAATCACAAACAGAATTTTGTGATTTCCATATTCATTCTGCTGACAGGCCAACATTAATCCGGTTGCTAAACACAAATTAATGACAGATGGTGGGGTGGATTAGTATACTAAATGTTCACATTATTCAAAGCACAATGAATTTAAATGAATCACAAGATATTTAAGTATGTGAGGAGGATTTTATGAATTTTAATTTCAGGCTCTGAGAACACAAATTGGGAATTCAGCCACAGGATTTTCCATCTATTAATTTTAATTTCTATTATTCAATATTGGATGGAAAATTCCATGCAACACTAACCTTTATGCTCAAATTCCCATAACACACTCTCGATGTATGAAGTTCTGTGCCTAGAGCATCATTTGATAAAGTTTCCGTTATTTTTGTTTCTGGTTAATTGTATTTTACTTTCTACAGGATCAAAATAAATGCCATTATTAAATTATTCCTGCGTGGTGCTGGTTGTCCTTACCCCTTTCACCATCAGTAACAGGAGGGCACTGTCAGCTGGTGTGCGAATGTCCAGATTGAACCGAGTCGCTATGTTGAATTTCCCTCTCCTTTGTATGTTACGCACAAAAGCATAGCCTGAGCCATCAAAGAAGAAATTTGCTGTCCTACTCTGGGCAAAAGAGAGTCTGTACCTACAAATAATTCAAGAGGAGAAAGGAATGAAACACATGTGGATTGAAATGATCTGTGCAACAGTAGTAACAGATGATAACACATTTCTATTACTTTTGCAAATATGCAACCCTATAATGAATAGTATGTTTTATTCTTGTTAATCTTCACCATCCCTAAATTTATCTCCTCCTCCAGTTCCCCCATCAGAGATGGATAACATTCTCAGGCTAAATAGGATTTCAGGTGACATATTTTAAGTCCCTGCCAATTGTGCACTTGATCTGATCACTAGTGATCAGAATCTTGGAATCATTTTTCATCTTCCTTGGGGGAAGCCGACACTCAATTATTTCCCTTACAAGCAAGGTGGAAAAACGCTCATGGGCAGGATTTTCCCGTCAGCAAGCAGGGGACGGAGCCCGCTTGCCGACACATAAAATGGCATGTGGTGATGTTGGGCGGAACTCCCGAAGTCACTGCGCCCCATTTAAATTTTCTGGTAGGCAAAATCAGCTGCGCACCCGCCGACCTGTCAGTAGCTAATTGGGGCCATTGACAGAGCAATTGAACTTAGTAGTGGACCTGGCTGTCCAACATTAAGGTTGGTGGGCAGGCCAGGAGCCCCGGTGGAAATTAGAAAAAGCATGAAACCTCATCCACGGGCAGGATGAGGATTCATGTAGGTTTTAAAAAATTTTAATAAAGTTTTTGTAAAAATTATGGGCATATCCTAACTCATGTCACAGTGTTAAGGAAATTTAATTTTTCAATTTTTGGCTTTTTTCCATTTAGAGCCGATCTCCCTGAGGCTGCACCCAGCCTCAGGGAGATGAATGCACTCTTTCGTGCGCATGTGCGAAAGAGCGCACTCTCGATTTTGGGATTTCCCCCACGGCCTGCAGAAGGAGTGCATAGCACTTCTGTGTGGACGTCACACTGGGTGGGCCTTAATTGGCCCGCCCATGTAAAATGGCACCGTCGGGAAGCGCCTGTGTGCGCCCGTCCTTCAACTTCGCCCCTGACGGGGGGGGGGGGGAGGGGAATCCTGCCCATAATGAATCGCAGGTGCAAATGTATTCATGTTACTTCATTGCACAACATGGCATATTGCTTTGAACATGCAATATGCTGTTTCTGTATCACCTCATTATTCAAATTACTTCATTCACAATATCATGAGACAGAAAGTATTAGCAGTCACAGAAATAAATAAGAGAACCTTTATAATGTGATTAACATTTTTGGATGCTTTGAATTTAATTGATTTAATTCAGCGCACCATGGTTCAATAGCTCTCTAACTCTTCTACCTAGTATTCTCCTCACTGTTTTCATTTTATAGGGACCTTTAGATACTTGTCTTCCCTGGTAATTCAGCTGGCCATTGCCTCCTGGGAGATTCCCTTTAGAAACCTGCTTTTTCTTAATGCTGTTAATTTTGTAATTACACAGAATATCAAAAAGAGGCAGCCTTTTAGTGACAGAGATCCTAGGTTTAGGGTAGCACACGGCATTCAAGGTGCAAGTGCTCAGCCTGATGGGTCAGAAAGCTGCAGTGATAGTTGGCAATGGCAAGGTTTGTGGGCCTGTGCCCTCTGCAGGTGAGTAGATGCAAAGTAGTACCTGCATTTGCTTTAGTATTTTAAAGAACTAAACCGCCATTGAACTGCCTCTCCCTCATTCTCATCCTTGACTGCAGGACTTAAACACAAATTATTCTGTCAGAATTTAATTGTCTGGCTGACATTGTACCAGCTGAGCAATTGAACAGAAGACAGCAGGTTGGAAAAGGTGCTGGATGAGGCCTCAGCTTTTCTGCAGTTGCCTCTAGTAGCAGATTCAGATCTCATGGTTTGATAGACATCAACCTATGTGCAGGCAGTGGGGTTGCCTTCCCAGCACCAGTAGCAGATGACAGGAGTGCTGGCAGAGCTCATTAACCTCACGTGTGACAACATTAGTGAAGTTTCTGCATTACTTGAATCTGTGGCAGCTCTGAGTTGTAATTGCTTCCACCTCACCCACACAAGCCCCCAGCTACCTTTATGATGACATTGCCCCACGACAGGCTGCTAACCCTTCCTCACTGGAATTCGGAAATAGTGGGCCAGCAACTATCTCCTGTGCTGCCTGAAAAAACAGTGATACACCCGAGCTGACTTTTAGGATGCAGGCGTGCCATATCTTCTGTTCATCAGACACTTAAGGGACTGCAGGGGGCCTTCCTCCCAACTGAGGACCCTGGGATACGACATCCTGCCCACCGAGAGCTGCTGGCTAATTAGAGGATGGTAGCTCTTGTACTCAGCAGTGCTATGGAGGAGGACGTGGCTATTGTTGGAACAACATCCTCACCCGTCCCCCTCCTGCATCCCCCGATTCCCAGAGTCCTCGGATCATAGAGCAACCCAGGAAAAAGGTAAGTGCTGATGGGTAGGTGGTTCTTGTGGGATGGGGGTTCTATGGGGGTTGATAGCAAGGGCAGGGGTGTGCCTCACAGGCCAGCCCTTCTACCCCATGTCCGTGGCCTTGGTCATGAAGATTGAGAGATTCTCCAGTTTAACTTGTTGTGCAGGCCACACGTTGGCAGATTTTCCTGGAGCTGTGAAAATTGTAGAGGAAGAGGGAAGGGGCCCTTAAATGGGTGTTAATTGGCCACAGGGGTCTCAAGTGGAGGTGAGGCAGGAAGGTCGAGCAAGTACCATCCCGCCCAAAACTTATTACCTGTGAGGCGAGAAGGTGTCAGGTTTCAGTCCCAATGTCAACCCATCTAACTTTCAGGCTCCTTCCTCGCCTTCAGAAGATTCCATCCATTGGGTGCAATTTTAACCCCAACATGATGGAAGGAAAAGGGTTGGGAGGGGATGGGGGCGGGTGTTGATGGGTGGGTGATTTTAAATTGACATGTAAAATCTGTAGTGAATGCTCCTACTGCCAGCTTAAGCATGGTGGGCTTGTGGGTGTGCGATCTGAAGAGGCGGGGTTGTGATTAGTATTATATGTGAATGAGGCTCCGCTCCTTAGACTTGGGTCACCATTTAAATTTAACAATGGATGGCTGGGCTTTCCAAGGCTTGGGAAATGTAGCAACCAAAGGGAAGTGTGAGTGTTTTTTAAAGTACTGCCTGTGTGCCAGGAGGACAAGAGCACTTTGTCCAGCCCAACAAGCAAACCTGCAGCCAAGAACTTCAGACTGATACCTCCCTGCCTGCAATCTTTTGACACCCTCTCTGCCTTCCGCCCCTCCACCTTCTGACAACTCACCGCAATGCACTGATCTTTTCTTTCTTGTCTCCAAGCTGTTGTGCTCCATGTGCTCACCACACCCTGCACCCCTACCCTGACCATGCCCCAGTCATTTCAGATTGCTGGATGTGGCTGGTTTTCCCATCTGACAGTTGGCTCTCAATCAGCTGGCTGCCAGGTGGGCAACAGAATAAATAAAATACTCAAGGGGCCAAGCTGTTAAATTTGGCAGGACCTCCAATTCCTGGCATTTCCATCTTTGCCCCCCAAAACATGTGTCCCTGCTTCTCCCCTGCCTCGTGATAAATAATGGGGCCATTGTGCCCAACTTATATCTTTTTAAATTGTGCCAGGGCTCATATTTTATCATATGTACGATACAAATGTTTAAATTCTTTAAATCATTTTTAGACTTGTCATTTTTATTCCAATTTTTGCTCCACCTTGATTGCCATGTAGCATGTACTGACTGAGACGGCAGGTATGCACTCTCCTACTTGGGCTGAGCCAATCTCACTCTTGAGTCAAAAGCCTGGAGGTGAAATTCAACCTAGAGTGATTGATCCTTCAATTTATTTATCTCTTCCTGTGGGAAAGCATCTTCCTCGAAGTCTTCGTCATATTGGGTATCAGTTATATGGAAACTGTAGGATTGATTCCATGCTCTATGTTCCATTGCTCAAAACGCTGTAACACTAGAACATTACATCATCACCCAATTTTCTATTCAAATTCATTGATAATTAATGTTGTATTGTCCATTATAATGTGTGCTTTTAATCATATCCGTAACAAGAAAGCATATTGCACCAGCTGTTTTTCTGTAATACCAACATAGTCTGGATAATTCCTTTCCTGCAAGAGATTTTAGCCAGATGATGCAACATCTTGAAAGTGCACAGAAACAGCAGCTTGACAAATTGTAATTGCATGGAATTGATTTGAAACTGACAAGACAGAATGGCTGAAAAGGGCATTCTGCTGCTTTAGTGGAGTCATGTATACCAATTAAATGCAATGTTGAGGCTCTGATTAAATAATTAGTTCCTTAAGCATATTACTAACAACAGTTCCTTCAAAAATAATTTTTATCGATTAATTCTCTACTTGACAACATGGGAATAATTTTCCAAGAACTAAACTACTCAGTAATTGGGTCAGTACAGTGGGTACATATATACACACATTTATCTTGCTGTTTGCTGGCCAATCTCCTCTCCTGAAGGCTACCTGATGGCTTACATAAAAACATAAGAAACAGGACCAGGAGTCAGCCATTTGGCCCCTCAAGCCTGCTCTGCTAGTCCCTAAGATCATGGCTACTCTGATGTGACCTCAACTCCACTTTCCTGTCTGCCCCTCCATAACACTTGACACCCTTGTTGATTAAAAACCTGTCTAATCCAGCCTTGAATATATGCAATGACCCAGTCTCCACTGCTCGCTGAGGGAGAGAATTCCAAACACTAGTGACCCTCTGAGAGAAGAAACTCCTCCTCATCTCTGTCTTAAATGGGAGATGCTTTATTTTCCCCTAGTTCTAGATTCTCCCATATCCTCTCAACATCTACCCTGTTATGCACATTCAGAATTGTATCTTACAATTATGATACAGAATTGTATCTTAACAAAGCAGGTACCACCTCTACATCACTGATTGCACTTCCATGTAGAAATGATGAAAGTGTCAGCAACCTATCCTGACTGCAGGATGTTTGTTAGTGCGGTCGGGGAGGGTTTAAACTAGAATGGCAGTGGTGTGGGAACCTGAGCAGGGGGATGGAGGAGGGGGAAACAAGGACAGAAATGAAAGATAGAAAGGTAAGAAGCAAAAGTGGAAGGCAGAAAAAATGAGGGCAAAAAACAAATGGGGTCATAGTACAAAGTAAAGCTAAGATGACTGACAAGGTTAAAAAAACAAGTCTAACAGCATTGTATATTAATGTGCAGAGCATTCGCAATAAGGCAGATAAATCAACAGTGTAAATAGATATAAACTGTTATGTTATAGTTGTAATTATGGAGACATGGCTGCAGGGTGACCAAGGATGAGAACTGAATATCCAGGGGTATTCAATATTTAGGAAGGACAGGCAAATAGGGAAGGAAGATAGGGTAGCATTTTTGGTAAAGGAGGAAATCAATGCAATAATGAGGAAAGATATTGGCTCGGAAAATCATGATGTGGAATCTGTTTGGGTGGAGATAAGAAACACCAAGGGGCAGAAAACGTAGGTGGGGATTGTCTATAGGCCCCCAAACAGTAATGGAGATGTAAAAGAAAGCATTCAACAGGAAACTACTGACACATGCAATAAGGGTATAACTGTAATCATGGGTGACTTTGATCTACATATAGATTGGACAAACCAAACTAGTAATAGTACTGTGGAGGAGGGTTTCCTGGAGTGTGTATGTAATAGTTTTTTAGACCAATATGTTGAGAAACCAGCTAGAGAGCAGGCTATCCTAGACTGGGTATTGTGCAATGAGAAAGGATTAATTAACAATCTTGGGGAAGATTGACCATAAAATGTTAGAATTGTTCATTAAGATGGAGAGTGAAGAAGTTGAATCTGAAACTATGGTCCTGAACCTAAATAAAGGGAGCTGCGAGGGTATGGGATGCAAGCTGACAATGATGGACTGGGAAACCTTACTAAAAGGGTTGACGGTGGATAGGCAATGGCTAATATTTAAGAAACGTATGCATGAATTACAACAGTTATTCATTCCTGCCTAGCGCAAAAATGAAATAGGAAAGGTAGCTCAACCATGGCTTACAAAAGAAATTAGGGATAGTATTAGATCCAAAGAGGGGACATATAAAATTGCCAGAAAAAGCAGCAAACCTGAGGATTGGGAGCAGTTTAGAATTTAGCAAAAGTGAACAAAAAGATTGATCAAGAAGGGGAAAATGGAGTGTGAGAATAAACTTGCAAGGAACATAACAACTACTGCAAAAGCTTCTATAAATATGTAAAGAGAAAAAGATTAGTGAAGACAAATGAAGGTCCCTTACAGTCAGAAATGGGGGAAATTATAATGGGGAACAAAGAAATGGCAGAAGAATTGAACACATATTTTGGTTCTGTCTTCACAAAAGATGACACAAGTAATTTCCCAGAAACGTTAGGGAACCAAGGGTCTTGTGAGAGGGAGGAATTGAAGAAAATTAGTATTAATAAAAAAATTGGTGCTAGAAAAATTAATGGGATTAAAGGCTGAAAATCCTCAGGGCCTGATAATCTACATCCCAGAGTACTAAAGGAAGTGTCCATGGAAATATTGGATGCATTGGTGGTCATCTTCCAAAATTCTATAGACACTGGAGCAGTTCCTACAGATTGGAGGGTGGCAAATGTAACCCCACTATTTAAAAAAGGAGGGAGAGAAAAAACAGAGAATTACAGACCAGTTAGCCTAACATCGGTAGTGGGGAAAATGCTACAGTCTATTATAAAAAATGTGGTAACAGGACATTTGGAAAGCATTAATGGGAAAAAAAAACAAAGTCAGTGTGGGCTTATGAAAGGGAAATCATGCTTAACTAATCTACTGGAGTTTTTCTGGGATGTAACTAGTAGAATAGTTAAGGGAGAACCAGTGGACGTGGTGCATTTGGATTTCAAGAAGTTTTTTTATAAGGTCCCACATAAGAGGCTAGTGAGTAAAATTAAAGCACATGGGATTGGGGGTAATATACTGACATGGATTGAGAACTGGTTGACAGACTGGAAACAGAGAGTGGGAACAAATGGATCTTTTTCCAGGTGGCAGGCGGTGACTAGTAGGGTAGTGCAGGGATCAGTGCTTGGGCCCCAGCTACTCATGATATATATAAATGACTTGGGTGAAGGAACTAAATGTAATATTTCTAAGTTTGCTGATGACACAAAACTGTGCGGGGTTTTGAGTTGTGAGGAGGATGCAAGGAGGCTTCAGGGCAATTTAGACAAGTTGTGTGTGTGGGCAAACACATGGCAGATGCAGTATAATGTGGATAAATGTGAAGTTATACACTTCAGTGCGAAAAACAGAAAGGCAGAGTATTATCTAAATGGTGATATGATGGGAAATGTGGATGTACAAAGGGATCTGGGTGTCCTTGTACATCAGTCAATGAAAGAAAACAGGCAGATACAGCAAGCAATTAGGAAGGCAAATGGTATGTTGACCTTCATTGCCTAGCATTTCCTATACAGCATGACTCAGAGCAAAACACCTGGCAGCTCCGCTCGCTCCTCTCTATCCAGCCATCTCCTCACATCCCAGCCAACACTCACATTCACCATCATCCCCTTGCTCTCTTGCAGTTTCACTGCCACCCTCCACAGATGATGTTCTCCCTCCTCACCACACAAGCCACTTCTAACTCATAACTTTGAACTCTTTGCTTTCAATCCTTGCAGGAGAAGAAAGCACATGACCTTAGGGAGAGACAGAGACCCGGTGCAGGATGGGGAGGTGGGGGCTGTGTCGTGATAGCATGGGTCGGGGTGGTGAGGGCAGCCCTTGGGTGACAAACAACTTAATGCTGAAGGAGGTGCACTGAAACCAAATGCCAGAACTTAATGCCAACTGAGCCAATATCAACTAATTGGGAACTGAAGCTGGGCCTGTCTAGTCTGTGCAGCTAAGCTTCTCACAAATTTAATATTCTTGACTATCAGAGGTGCAAGCTATATCTTATTATAAGATTAAGATTAAAGATTAAAATGGATTCTGGCCTCACATCCCAACCTCAATTTTTAATGTGTCAGCCAATTAATGGCAGGGAGCAGGCTCACTGTCCTCAAGGTAGGCTCCCAAGGCTGAAAGGCTCTTGGGAAACCCTCCAGCACTGCCACATTGGCAGCCCCACCAGCAGAGGTGGCAGCTGCCCATTTGAGATGGAGAGAGAGAGGGCATCTCAACACAGAGTCCTCCTCCTTTGAAGAGGCCAGTTTTTCTTTTAAATTCTAAATGGCCACTGCTGCTTGGCCATGATTGTGGAGGAGCAATATTTCCACAGGACAGCCAGTGGCTGCAGCTGTGCCCATGATGGGTGCAGGTGGGGATTCCCTTGTAGGATTAATTGTGACCCTTGCTTTCCTACTGTGAGGTTGCCTTGACACATTGGCACTCTTTCAGCCCAATGTGCAAAGCCAGCATGCCAACTGGAAATCTCAGTCTGCAGTAGCCTAAGTTGGCTACCTGCCCACAAGTGGCAAGTAGCCACTCTGACCTTGACCTGGCCTCTTTAAAAACGGATTGCGACACAAACTGGCATGACGGTCGGTGATACAAGATCATGGGTCTGCGCTCCCTTCTCCTGATCCCCACCCCACATCCAACCAAAGATGCTGTCCCTGGTGTTACGAAAGTGAAAACGCCATGCCTTGCCAGAGTGTGACAAATACAGTGATATGTTTACCTTGTACAAGGTCGGTCGGTTGTTGTGTTCAGTTTGTATATCTGCTTGAAGTTGTAGAGGCTGATTATGTCATCATTAAGTGTGGCCAGTTCAATACAGCCAACAAAGCCAGGAATGTTTAAGCTGGCAGGAAGCTGTGACAAAAAAGACAGAAAAAGCTCCATTAACGTGCAAAAAACAGCCCTAACCTTATGGAAGGCAAGGCATAGAAACAGTGACATGCATTTAATGTTATTCTGTCAACCTGTCATCTTGCTGTCACCCTTATTAGGGTATTATTCTGTCTCCTGCTTATGAATATTCTGACAGTTTAACAAGAAAGACAATGCATAAGTAGTACAAAGAAGTTACATAATCTGGTTGAACAACATTACGATTCACTGCTTCACAAAATGATTTAAAGTTCACTTCTTTCTATAATCTAATTGACTAATTACTCCTCTTATTAGAGACTAGCAAGATATTTCGATTTCACTCACTCCCAGGGAAAATCCTAAATCTTCCAAAACTTAGAAGTTACTTCAATAATGATCTCATTATGGCAGCAGTACATGAGCTATATAACTGTTGAGAGTCAATAGAAAATTCATAAAAAGGAAACCTAGTTAATATGCCTGGAGGAAGTGGAAGTCTATTGAAATAACTCCTAACGCCACCAAAACTTATCCAGGATAAGCATTATAATCAAAAGGAAAAAAATACAAGCACAGCATAAAATGAGGTAGACACATGGGAAAGTATACAATAAAAGCAAAATGCTGCAATGCTGGAGATCTGAAATAAAAACAGGAAGTGCTGGAAAAACTCAGTAGGTCTGGCAGCACCTGTGGAGAGAGAAACAGGGTTAATGGGCAGAATTCTCTCAAAATGAAACTAAGTGCGATGGTGGGTGGTTTCGGCAGTGTCCAGAACAGTGGCAACTCACGCCCGATTCTGTGCTTGGAGCCTCACTACTCAGAGGTGCATTTCACTCCGAATCACCTGGCAGGTCGAGAGCTGATTCATCCACCCGCCGTCAGCTGGTGGGTTCGAAGATCTGGGTGCCATATTTAAACGCCTGTCCAACACAATCTCAATCTCTCCAGCCCACCAGAGATGTCTGCAACTCATAAGAGAAATGCCAAGAGCCTCAGGACAAAGCTTGCACCCAATTTCACCCACAAGGCCATATGGGCTTTGTCAGATGAGTGCAGGAACAACAGCAAATGTTCTACCACATGGCTGGCTGCAGGGAGCACAGCAGCCTCACCTCTCGGGCCTGGAACACTGTATCAGAGCAGGTCAGCATGGCTGACACCTGCATCCAAAATGCTACCCAGTGCAGGAAGAGGATGAATGATCTCATCCGCTTCGTCAGGGTAAGTCATCCTTCAACACCCTCTAATATCAAACTCACATCACGGCATCATGCACTCAAATGGCTACTCTTTTCAGGGGTTTCATGCAACAATTAGCAGGGGACACATATCAACATTTGTTCATATCACCACCATCCAATCTATCATGTTGCTCACAATCCTCTGGCACTTCTGGGGAGGGCTCACCACACACGGGGGATATGCATCTCACTCAACCTCTGCTCCATCCTGTCTCTTAACATGACTTTCTTTCTTCATTCAGGCCAAGCTGGTGCACAATGGGTGCGAGAGAGTGCAGACCGGGGTAGGGACAGCCGATATCCTCACCCTCAGTGAATTTGAGAAGGTTGCAGCCAAGCTGGCTTGGGAGGACAGGGTTCGCTCCTGTGGGGAGGGGGAGATCATCCTCTCCCATGCAACCTAGTGTGGATCACAGTTCCGTCACTTCATCAAATCCTAACGTTCACAGTGAGTCACATGCAGTCTTTTATAGGTCATGCTCATTAAGCGAAACTCTCTTTTCTATTTTCTAGGCACAAGCACATCTAGGCCCCTAAGCCAGTCCAGCACCACCAGTGCGAGTCCCTGGACCGCATCTGAGGACAAAGCTCCAGAAGAACCATCACAGCACTCACACACACCCTCCGCCAGCTCAGAGACACACACGCTGGTGAGGCACAGCTGTAGATTAGGCTCAGGCTCACTTTCTGGGGAACGCCTCACTGACACGTCCCTGCAACAGTCGGAGGCAGGGATAGCCCAGGTCTCCTGCACTCGGAGGGCTGCTGGAGACCAGCCACCCACTCAGTCCAAGTCAGTTGATGAGCCTCTGGAAGCGGCTGCCAAATCAACGCTGGGGATGCAACGAGAGGTGGCAGAACAACAGGCAGAGATTCAACAGTCACTCAGCAGGTCAGAGCAAATGATGGAGGAGTCCGTCCACTTTCTGTCTGATGTGGCTGCAACATGCAAGCACGTTGAGGTCACCATGGGAAGGCTGATGAGAACCATGGAGACCTTGGTCCAGCAAAGTCTTGCCAAATTTGTGCTTGCACCTGCTGTCCATGGCCACACACCCTGGTGGGCACCATCAGGATGTAGATGACATGGCAACGAGGCACCTTGACCTCCCTCTGAGTGCATCACCTCCTGCAGGATTCAGGGCAGGGTCCCCGGGCACCCACAGGGATGATGAGCGTCAGCCAGATACCCTGAGAGCCTCCTCTCAAGACACTCCAAGAGTGTACAGCCGGTCACAGCCCCCTCTGCCTGTGACCCCAGCCATTCCAGCTTCTTAGGCTGAGGGCACTTCTGCCCCTGAGCAAGTGACCCTTAGCAGGCTGAGGCCCTCCAGGCCACGGGCCACCAGAGGATGTCCGCCAAAGTCATCACAGACATCAATACATAGCAGTCAGCAGGCTGCCTCCACCTCTGCTGCAGATGTCAGAGCTGCTCCCAGTAGTAGCGCTAGAGTTAGAAAAGCTAAGAAAAATTGATGTCACTTTTGGGTCATGGGTGTGTTAGACATGTAACTAAATTGCACTTTTGTTAATACATTTGATGGTTATGTGAATGCTCCTGTCAACTGAAGGTGTTGTGATTTTGTACGAGGTTAAGCCTTCCTCCCATTCAGTGAGTGTCCCACTGTGAGATTCACAGTCCTGTGATGTCAATCTCAATTGAACTAATATCCACACCCCTTGTGATATGTCAGGGAGATGTGTTTTAATTTTTATTGGAGGTGTGTGATGTAAGTGTTTCTAACTCTTCTTCCTTAAAGAGCACCATTGAGTGAGGGCAGTTCATCAGCATTGATAATCTAGCAGCATTTGTGCCTCCTCAGTAGTAATGGCCGAAGAAAAGACATGCATGGGAGGAGGAGATCTCCAGGCATGTCCACATTTCAGTAGCAGGAGTGTTTGTATCATTAGGTGGCGGCGAAGGCTTCAAGTTTTCTCTCGCATCGCTCTTGTTCCTAAGTGGGATCTCAGTTCTCAGAGTGAGCTCACTCAAAGGGCCCCATAGGCCAAAACAGAGGTCATGGCCTGGTGATTCATGAGGCCAGAAGTGTGAATGCAGGACTCATTCTTGCTGCAAGTGGGTGGACATCCCATGAGTTGAAAGAAGATGGCATTGAGGGCTAGAAGAGATGTGGCCATATTCTTCACTTGACTTTACCCTTCCTGGAACCTGTCAGCGATTAACGTAGCACAGGCACATCTCCCAGGTCTTCCTTCCTCCATGGCATGATCATGCTCATACTGACCATCAGCAGCGTCCTGAGGTCCCTGGGCCCCCGGAACTTCATCCTCCTCAAGCTCATCCTTTGGCAGGGGGTCACCTCTTTGCATAGCCAGATTGTGAAGAGTGCAACACACTGCAATGATATGAGAAATCCTGTTGGGAATGCATTGGAGTAAGCCACCTGAACAGTCCAAGCATCTGAAATACATTTTCAGAAGCCCCATGGTCCGCTCTGTAAGAGAGCGTGTGGAGCTGTGAGCAGCTTTGTATCTCTCCTCAGAACGACTCCAAGGGTGACACACCATTGTCATCATCCAGCATTTAAGTGGGTACTCCTTACCCCCAAGCAGCCATCCCTGCAGACATAATGGCCCCTTGAAAATCTCATGCACCTGGGAGTGACTCAGGTTGTAGGAGTCATGGCAACTCCCAGGGTACCGTGCATAAATGTGCAGTATGTGCTTCTGGTGATCACACACCAGTTGTACACTGATGGAATGGTAGCCTTTGTGGTTTATAAACATTAGTGCCTGTTGACATGGAACCTCTATAGCCACATGGGTGCAGTCTATTGCCCCTTACACTCTTGGTTAGCCTGAGATAGTGATGAAGCCAGTGAATCTTGCAGCTGGCTATCTTTGTCCAGAGCAAACCTGAGATAATGGGCCTTCCTGTCAAGGGCGTCTGTGACCTCCTTTATGCATTGGTGTGTTGTGGGCTGAGTGATGCTGCACAGATTGCCTGTTGCTCCTTGGAAAGCAGCAGAGGCCAAGAAATTGAGTCCAGCTGTCACCTTCAAAGCCACTGGCAGGGATCCCCTCCAACTCCATGTGACATCAGGTCTTCACAAAGAATGTAGCATATATGATGTACCAGATCTCAGGACAAGCACAGGGGTGCATGGCATTGCCTCTCACTCATCTGTAAATAGGAGACACTTGGATGATAAACCCTAAGTCTGGTGAGTCGACCCTGTCACCTGGGTCTCTCCTCCTGTTCATGTTGTCACTCTGCTTGACCAAGTCCTTCCTGCTGGAGCTGTCCATGGAGTTGCCTCTCCCTCCTTTGCCTCCTGCATTGCATTAGGACCCTGACAAAGGCAACATTGAGCCCTGGATCCTTTTCTGCTTTTGCCTTCTCCCTGAAGGGAAATATTGAAGACATTAATGATTTAAGGGACACAAAAGCAAAGCTCAGAGGATGACATATTTGGAGACTGTAAGGGTCCTTAGTTTTTCCTGCCCTACTTTCATGCCATCTTGTCCCTGAGACACTAGCACACAGATCAAGGTGACCAAGATGGCACCGGAGATATGTAATATCTGTGTAGGATGCTAAAGTTTAAGTGAGATGAGTGATCCAACCTAGATCTGTGCTACAATCTCTGATGTGGCATATTAATGACCAATCAGTGTTCAGGGTCAATGAGTGGATGCCCTTTGGCCCATTAGGAGTGTGAAATCTGGTAAACACGTGACAGGCTTTTATTGATGGAATGCCATATCTGATACAGCTGTGCCTCCCTCACTATTGCCTGCATTCTCAAATTCTACATTCCCATGTGACTGTGATGTGAAGCCACTAAGTTCTGAGTAGCCCTTTAACAGTGCTCATGAAGCCATTGGCTTTTGGTGGCTTTTGTCGCAAGGAGGTCTTCCTTCTTTCTTTCTAAGCAGACTCCTGCTCACTCTGGCAACAATAAGAGGTTAGAGGGTGACTCCAGATAGTCCCCCCTCATATTCACCCTTCTCCCTGACTACCATTCCACAGCTTTCCCTCCCTTGTTGACACCCTCATGTTTTTCAGCCCGACCCCTTGCCTAACAGCCCACTCCCGATTGAATTGCTAGCCTCTGAAAGTGGAGGCCTGCATGAGTACCACAGCATAGTGGTGTTCCTTGGGACAATGAAAGCAAAGAGAAGGAGCAGTCCAACCGTACAGCCCCAGCTGAGTGGCATTCACTGCAACAAGTGCAGCGCTATGGCAGGTATGTTCCAATCACCTCGAAGTTACCAGTGAACTGAGGTCCGCCTTGTGCATGCCATCCCTTTCCAAATGGGTTTGATACCAATGTAATTTCCCACTGATGTTATGGAAGATTTGAAGGTATGGTAAGATTCCAGCGAACAGCTGTCTTAATGAGCATTCATGATATGCTAATGCATGCAAATGGCGTTTGTACCACTAGGTGGCGAGATAGCTGACCCACCATGAAAACGCCTTTGGGAAAATTGCAACCTGTTTTTGATTTCTTTGCCTCTTGCTGGATTCTCCGCTACCACTTGCTACAAAACCTGGGTGGGATGGGAGAATTCCGCCCAATGTTTTAAGTCCAATATGATTCCTTTTCTGAACTGAAGAAAGACAGAAATGTTTTATGCTGTTGAAAAAGAGGGGAGGGGCAGGTGGAGAAAAGAGGGAAGCTCACGGATAGGTTAAAGGGCAGGGGAGATTATTTACAAAAATGTCATGGAACAAAAGGCAAAGAGAGTGGGGATGGTGGTATTAGAAGAACAAAACATTGGTCCAGAGTAGAAGTTAATAGCAGAATAAAGGTCAGCACTGTCTGAAAGGAAAACATGAGAACAAGATTCTTATAGAGTTGATCTTCCAGCCAACTTTTCTTAGTGGACACATTTAACTTTATTTACAAGACTATACATGTGCATCAAACTTCATAACTAAAGAAGAACTCTCTCCTAGAGGTTCCCTGTGCTGCTAACTCACTTTTCTCAGATGCAATCTCAACTTGTCTTAGTTCAGTAGTTGAGCTACTCATGACTTCATTACCTACTCACATCTTGGAAAACTCTGACTTGTGCTTTTAAAACCTCTTTAGCTTCATTTTGCTGTTTCTTCAGTTCTTTTGTCTCCTTTTTGTACCTGTTGGCTTCCTCCTGAAACCTTGAAAATTGCTGCATCTTCTTTGCCAATTGGTTCTTCAGTTTGTTTAGAGAGATGTTAAATTCTTCCTGTTTCTTTTCCAGAGGCACAAACTTTGACTGTACGGACCCTTGTGAAGATCTTTCAACAGGTTTTCCTTTTCTTTGCGAAGCTCACTCACTTCATCTTGAAATTTGTAATTCAGCAGAGTCTCCTTGGGTTTCATCTGCTGTTCTTCCATGTCATTGTTTAAGACAGTCTTCATTTCTTCAGGTTGGCGAATGTTCACATATTCCTTTTTAATCCTGTTGCAGCCTTTGGACTCTCCAGGCTCTTTCTGAAGTATCATGCCACGCTCCTTTTTCAAGACAGGAACTCAAACAACTTCCTTTTGAAATCTCACTGGCCAGTCATGGTTAATTTCCCTCAACCAATTTTGATCTAGAAAGCTTGGTCTCTAACTTCTAATACCATTGCTGGCAGTTATGCCAAATGGTGTCTATAATGAACAGTTACTCTGGTGATACCTTTCGTCTGGATTTCTTCACCTGTGTATATTTTCAATTTGGCAGATGTTTGTTCCAAATTTAATTGTTGATCATCTTCATTTAAATATCTCAAAATGCGTCCTCCTATTTCAGTGGTAGAAGTACCTGTGTCTATTTCCAGGTTTAAGGGTTTACCATTCACTTGCACTGTGACAATAATTGGCTCTGTCTTTCCAACTTTCATGTTGGATAATGAATAAATGTCAGAATTGGTTATTTCTGGCTCTTCTACACCTCATATGCTTCATTGGACCTCAATTGTTGTTTGGAAGCCTGTTTAAATCTCACTTTGTATTATTTCATTATGTGTCCACTTCTGTGACAAAAATAACACTAATTTTTAAAATTGCCAATTACTAGGAGAATGATTGTTTCCATGATGATAAAAATTAGTTTCAATTTTGTTGCTAAGCTGTTTTCTCTCGTTTTTCGGTTAGTGGGGCTATTTCCCACTTCCTGGCGGAGTCCCGGCTTTTCGCATCATTTTCAGCTCATTGTTCCCACCCAACTCAGAGAATGGTGCCATTCTGCACCCCTTGAATTGCTTGTGAATCGCTTACAGCATTTCCATTGCAAGTGCTATTTCTAATGCTTTCTTAAAGTTAAGATTCACTTCAGCCATCAATCTTCTCCGAATAGCATCTTCCTGCATGCAACATACTAAACAATCCCTGAGCATGTCGTTCAGGGTTTCACCAAAATCACAATATTCCATTAGTTGTTTTAATTTCACTATGTAGGTAGCAATGGTCTCCCCTGGGGCTCTATTCCATGAATTGAGCCTGAACCTCTGCATTGTGACTTGAGGGCTTGGGTTGAAAATGTCCCTTAATGAAGTCTACTAATTCACTGAAAGTCTTTGAACCTGGGGCACTGGGAGCTATCAAGCTATGGATTAAACTATAGGTTTTGCTCCCACAAATACTCAGGAGAATCACTCTCCTCTTTTCCTCCCCCATGATTTTGTTGGCTTGAAAGTAGAACACAAAGTGTTCTATATATTTAGATCGGTCATCTGTGGCTGGCTCAAAGGGATCTATTCTGCAAAACTGTGGCATTTCAGACGAATATATCTTATTTTCTTTTTAATGAACTTAGATACTAACAATTGCTGGGCGAGGTACAGTACATATCTGATTTACCTTCATCGCCGGTTTGTTATAGATTTTATCTTCCAGACAACTTTTCTCAGTGGACACATTTAACTTTATTTACAAGACAGCAGCAGCAACTACACGTGTGCCTCAAACTCCACAACTAAAGAACTCTCTCCTAGAGGTTCCCCGCATTGCTAACTAATTGGTTTACATAGATCATGTGATCTTACAACACAGGATTATTCTTAAAGTTACAGTCCTATGTTTATCCAAACTATAATTAATACAAAGGTACAGTCTGGCGTTTGGGAAAAAAAAATATAAAATGAAGGGCAGGGTTCATGGTCTGAAGTTGTTGAACTCAATGTTGAGTCTAGTATGCTATAGAGTGCCTAATCATAAGATGAGGTGCTGTTCTGCCAGCTTGCATTGGGCTTCAATGGAATATTGCAGCAGATCAAGGATAGAAATGTAAGCATATTAGAGCAAGGTGGTGAATTGAAATGCCAAATGGCCAGAAGGTCTGGGTCATACTTGTGGACTGAACTGAGGTATTCTGCAAAGCAGTCACTCAGTCTGTATTTGGTCTCCCCAGTATAGAGGAGTTCTGCTTCTGATTGACGTCTATTAGCTTCAAATCAGGCCATTTGAGCAGCAAATGTATCTATTGCAGTGATTGCATTTCATCAGTTTTCAGTCAGTCAAGGAATACCATGTTCGCAATAAGACAATCCATCTCAGAAATTAAAAGAAGAATTGCCCAGGAAGAAGCTTGGAAATAAAAGTGAAATAGTACATGGGTTAGGGGAAAAATAGGAAGACTATAATAATTATTTTTGAATTCTATCTCGTTGCAATTTGACTGAGATAACAAAAGGTGCCAAAGCAATTAAATGTTAGTGCTGATTTGGACACACTTTGTGGTAGTTCACATGTAGGTGAAGCTTGTGAAAATTGTAAAATGTGAACAACTTTAAAAGGAAGAAACGTTACAAGTTTAGAATGCATCACAAGAATTGACTCAGCCCAGCATACCTGGAAATCTGGAGGTACTCCCCCCACGTAGAAAACCATGTCATCAGCTTCCAGATCTAGCAGAGAATCATTGCCTTCAGCGGCTCCTTTCTGGATGAATTTTTGCTCTGCTGTGCTTCCTGGGCTAGGTACGGTTAATTGTATTTTTCCATGTCTTCCAACTCTATCAGAAAGGAAAAGAGCACATATAAATATTACTCTTCTTTGGTTTGATCAATTCAGAAAGCTGAAAGTCTTGTCAATGAGGAGTGAACTATTAAGAGTTTCTGTTAAGACTATAAGACCGTAAGATATAGGAGCAGAAGTAGGCCATTCGGCCCGTTGAGTCTGCTCCGTCTTTCAATGAGATCATGGCTGATCTGATAATCCTCAACTCCACTTTCCTGCCTTTTACCCATAACCCTTGATTCCCTTACTGATTAAAAATCTGTCTAACTCAGCCTTGAATATACTTCCTAGAACTTTTCTTCCTCACTGGGATATATTTCTGTCATGAGTCATGGGGCAACATTTTCCCCCCCCGTTGGGTAGCAGGCGCAGATGGGCGAATTCCCGATCAGCGACCCCGGTCGGGGGTGCACCGCCATTTTATGTGGACGGGCCAATTAAGGCCTGCCCAGCGTGATGTCCGCCAGGAAGCGCTATGTGCTCCCTGTGCGGGTGTGGGGGATTCCCTTAGCTGGGAGTACGTTCTTTTGCACATGCATGTGAAAGAGCGCACTGATCTGCCTGAGGCAAAGCGCTGCCTCAGGGAGATCGGCTCAGCTGTTAAATTTCAAATAAAGCTGAGAAAAAAATTTTGCTGCCATGTCCCCTCATGCGACACTGACACATGAGTTGGGACATGTCCATATCTTTTATTCTGAAATATTCTTACATTTTTAAATCCCTCATGAAACCTCATCCCACCTGTGGATGAAGTTTCAACCTTTTCTAAAGGCCGTCTGGCCTCCTCGCCTGCCCGCCAACCTTAAGGTTGGATGGGCAGGTCCATTAATTATCTTAATTACTTTTTTAATGGCCTTAATAGGCTGCTGACAGTTTGGTGGGTGCGCAGCCGAGTCAGCTGCATGCCCACTGAACTGACAATCTAAATGACGCAAGGTGATGTCGGGACGCCTGCCCAACATCACCACGCATCATTTTACGCATCAGTGAGTGGGCCCTGTCCCCGCTCACCAACCGGAAGACACTGCCCATGAATTATTAAATGTCTGCCATTGTCCATTAACCGTCTTTTCTGCTAAACTCCTTTCCCAGTCCACTCCAGCCAGCTCTGCTACCTTATTCATTTGTAATTACCCTTATTTAAGTTTAGCGTGCTTGTTTCTGACCCAAGTTTCTCACTCTGAAACTGAATGCTAAATTCTACCATGTTATGGTCACTGTTTCCTAGGGGATCTTTTACTCTGAGATCATTTATTAAACCTGCCCATTACACATGACCAGATCCAAAAAAGCCTGTTCCACAATACAATGTGCTAGGAAACTATCCTGAATACACTCGATGAATCCTTGCTCATGGCTACCTCCGCCAATTTGATTTTTTCAATCTACATGAAGATTAAAGTCAGCCACGATTAATGTAATGCCTTTTTTACATGCCCTTGTTATCTCCTGATTTATTCTCTTTCCTACAGTATAACTATTTGTTAGGGGGCCTATAGACTACTCCCATCACTGTCTTTTTCCTCTTGTTATTTCCTACCTCCACCCATATAGATTCTACATCTTCCGATCCAAGATCATTTCTTGCTTTCGTACTTATTCCATCTCATATTAACAAAGCCACCCTGCCACCCTTTCCTCACTGCCTATCTTTTTAAAAAGTCACATACCCTTGATTATTTAGTTCCCAGCTCTGAACTTCTGGTAACCATGCCTCTGTAATGGCTATAAAATTATACCCGTTAACTTCTATTTGTGTTGTTAATTCATTTAATTTGTTCTGAATACTATGTGCATTTAAGTAAAGAGCCATTCATTTTGCCTTTTTACCATTTTTCCCTCCTCTTGACCCTATTTGCTGCTGTTTTTATGTTTGCACACTCTGTCCCTTCCTGTCACACTCTGGGTAGCATTACCTAAATAACTGCCCTGCAATACAGCCATATCCTTTCACTTGTAAGCCTACGCATCCCCTCTCCAGAACCCTCCCCCTCTCTATTTAGTTTGAAGCCTTCTCTACAGCCTTAGTTATTCAATTCTCCAGGGCACGGGTCCCAGCATGGTTCAAGTGAAGCCTATCCCACGGGAACAGCTTCCTTCTACCCCTGTACTTGTGCCAGTGCCCCATGAACTGTAACCCATTCCTCCCACATCAATCTTTGAGCCATGCATTTAACTCCTTGACTTTATTTACCCTTTGCCAGTTTGCCCGTGGCTCAGATAGTAATCATGAGATTATTACCTTGGAGGTTCTGCTTTTTAATTTCGCCCCTAACTGTTCAAATTCTTTCAGCAGATCCTCCTTTCTAGTCCTATCAATGTCGCTGGGACTAATGTGGATGACGACAACTGGATCCTTCCCCTCCCACTCCAAGTTCCTCTCCAGCTCTGAGGAGATGTCCTTAACCCTGGCACCAGGGAAGGAACACAGCCTTCAGGACTTGTGCTTAGAGCTGCAGAGAACAGTATCTATCCCCCTAATTATACTGTCCCCTACCACTACTATGTTCCTATTTTCTCCCCCAACTTGAATGGCTCCCTGTACCATGGTGCCGTGGTCAGTTCACTCATCCTGCCTGCAAACCCCATTCTCACCCACACAGCTTTCAAGAACCTCATAACTGTTGGATAGTTGCAGGGGCCGAGGCTCCTCGAACATTACCTCTGGATCCCCATACCCACCTCACCTGCAGTCACGCCCTGTCCATCACAAAATGTTAACCCCTACACCATAAGCTTTTATTTTCTGCAATAACCTTTGATTTGGCACTTCATCAAATGTCTTCTGGGAATCTAAGCACAGTACATTCACCAGTTCCCCTTTATCCACAGCACATGTGACTCCTTCAAAGAACTCCAATAAATTGGTTAAATATGATTTCCCTTTTACAAAACCATGTTGACTCTGCTTGACTGCCTTGAATTTTTCTAAGTGCCCTGCTATAACATCCTTAATAATAGCTTTGAACATTTTCCCTATGACAGATGTTAGGCACAAAGGTTCCCATGCAGCTCCTGACATTGTCCTTCTAGTTGCTGGAGGTCACGCATTTAGGATATGCTACTACAGAAGCCTTGACAAGTTACTGCAGTGCAACTTGTAGACAATACTGCAACCATGATCAGAAGTAGATATTTAAGTTAGTGAGTGACAAATTTTCATTTTTATTGTTTAGGTAGTAATCTGGCCGTGTGAGTCAGCTGTCCATTATAGAACTTAACCAATTTTTATAATATTGAATATCAACTTTCCACTGTTTTGGAGTGAAATGAAGCCAAATCTTTAATGGGTTTTGATCTGCCCTGGCAGATCTTCCCTACTCAGGCAGCGAAGATTAAAAATTTAATAGTAGGGTCAGATTTTCATAGTGGAGTTAGGAACCGGGAGATGGGTTCGTTCCCAGGTCACGGATCTGCCCCCAGTGGGAAGTAGAAACTTTCCAGTAATTTGGTGGAGGCAAGCTTTCAGTTGGGTCAGGGATGGGTCTGCCAGCCAGTTTCTGCAGGGACACGGGCTGGGGGGTG
Source organism: Carcharodon carcharias (assembly GCF_017639515.1). NCBI lineage: Eukaryota > Metazoa > Chordata > Chondrichthyes > Lamniformes > Lamnidae > Carcharodon > Carcharodon carcharias. The sequence goes on from NC_054471.1 coordinate 134,208,036, forward strand.
TGGTCAGGAGGAGAGAAGGGTCACTAAAAATGCAGGCCATGTTCTGACTCATTTTGGTAGCCATTGCTGTGGCCGCCATTTTTAAAGTAGGAAAAATGGAAAGTGCAGACTTCTTCACATTTCAGAGGGCAGATGGTAGCATGAAGCCCAGGACAGGGTAGGAACATGAGAATTTGTAATCATTTTTTGACTTTTCCTGTGATGGGGTGGGCCCCTCTGCTCCACTAGGCCTCTTCACAGCAACTTATAAGTTGATCTTCTCTACTCAAAATGCAGCTGATCCTTTTCCCGCCGCCCTTGAGCTGATCTGCATTACACAGTTCCTGAAGGCTGCCCGCAAAGATTCAAAGGCAAGCTCCTAATGAGCCCCTTACGTGTCTTAACTGGCCTGATTGCTGCTGTAGGCGAGTTCATTAACCCACCTCCCATTGCTCTCCTCCTGCCCTCAGATCAGCAAAGAGTGTTGTGCCATGTTTTGGATTTCCCGCCTCTGTTATGATCTGATTCAGCCCACAAAACGTCTGCTCATATATATTTAAATCCTAATCTTATCAAGTATTTCACTACCCAATCCCACAAGATTAAGTTTGTGCATTGGACATAAACTGAAAATAAAGATCTAATTTACCATTGCCCATATTAATTTAAGGGGTGGCGGTGGCATAGTGGTATTATCACTGGACTAGTATTCCAGAAACCCAGGTAACGCTCTGGGGACCAGGATATGAATCCCAACAAGGCACAAGTTGAAATTTGAATCCAATAAGAATCTGGAATTAAAGATTGTCATAAAAGCCTATCTGGTTCACTAATGGGTTGGAGGTTGGCCACTCAATCTGCCGTCATTACCTGGTCGGTCTTCCATGTGACTCCAGACCTACAGCAATGTGGTTGACTCTTAAATGCTCTCTGAATAAGGTCATTTAGGGATGGGCAATAAATGCTGGCCTCGCCAGTGATGCCCACATCCCATGAACAAAGAATTTTTAAAAATTGTCAGATAATATTGAAAACATATACTTCGAAATGCTTTCACCAAAAAATTACTTTGTCCATAAGAGATAGCAATTACCTTTCTATTTTGATTAAATTGAAGTAGTTTGGCCAGGTGCTCACAGGTTTTGAGTTCAACGGAATCTCAACATCTCCATTTCCAAGATTGTAAACATAAACTAAATTGTCATTTTTGATACTCAGTCCAATATATTCTTGTCTTCCCTAGAAAATAGCAGAAAACATTTGCAAACATAAAATTTAATTAAGCCTATTCAGCAAAATTCTGCTTGCATACATATTCCTTATGTATAACACATTTTTGGACTGTTATAGTAAAATTGACATGATCTTACATTCTTGTTTCCAAGGTACATGATGAATCTATCTTGGTTGGCAGTTTGACCTGAAGGAACTTGCATGTACAAACTCATTGAAGTAAAAGACTTGAGCTCCTCCAAATTTGATTTTGAATTGACTTCTACAGCAGACTGACCATCAAATTTCATGGAGACTTGAACCTGAAGTGAAACAAGGAAAGCAATTGTTTCTTGAACTGATATTGTCAGTAAACCTGTACATCTGTAATCTGTAACTGAGCAACTGTTAGACATTGATTACACAAAGGAGATGCAATCTTTAGTGTTACATTTTAATTAAAGAGGGAGTGGGATTCATGAAGCCAAGTCTTAACCTGAAGTGTATTATTATTAGGCAAGTGAGGGATGACACAACCTGCTAAAACAAGCCCGCTTTATGTAAGTCAGTCACAGAGTAAGTCTGGTCCCTATCCAAAGCGTTCCATTCAATCATATTAAGGAGAAAGTTGAAAAAAATTAAGCGGAAATTGTGTGAAGACTGAACAGCATACTTTAATATACATAATTATACTCAGTTGTCCTTGTTGAAATCTTTACAAACACTGAATGAAATATCTAAAGCCTGAATTTTTCGGATGACGGGGTTTCCCTTCCCACCATCCAAAGAGTCGGTGGTGAACACATCCCCGCCAACTCCGAGTGCCTTGCAGCCATTTCACGCTCGAATGAGAATCAATTTGCTGCAGGCAGGACTTCCATTCCTCAGGAAGATGCCTAAGCCTAATCCCTGTGACTGGAGGGCAAGGTAAAGTTAAGGGGTCCCAGGGTGGGGAGAGTAGGGAAGGCCTGGGGGAATGCAAAGGGGGTGGTCAGGCTGTCAGGGGCGAGGTTGCGGGGGCAGGGAGGTCCAGCGGCCAGCAGACCTTAACGAGGGGTGCCCGAAGTCAAAGGGAGCTTCTGATGGAGGCACCCCACCCCCAACCACCAGTCCCCCTCCAAACAAGCTTCCCGCCCAAGATCTAAGTCTATTCATTTACCAAGCCAGGTAAATCCTCCTGCCAGCATAAAAGTTGAGGCTGGGTGGGAAATGGTCCTAAGTGACCAACAGTTGGCTATATGAGGGCTTCAATTGGTGCAAGGATGGGCATCCTCCCTTGAGGCCTTCCCCGTCCCACTGTAGAATCGCTGTGGTCAGGGTAGGTGGAAACCCGGAGGGAATCTCGTTCCATCAATTTAATGCTTTCACCCTCCACCCCACCCGTTCCCCCCTCCACCCCCACCTAAAATCTGCCAGTAGGGAAGCTTAAAATTCAGGCCAGTACGAACTTTTAGTCCAAATTTTAGTTCAGCTTGCTCAGGCATGTGAGGTGTTTGGTGGGAGGGAGAGTCCATGTGGAAAGTTCACCATGAGGCCTGGGTCACATACCCTCAGCTGGGACTGAGCCATTCAGTAAACCTATAAGCAATGAACTACAAAATGGGAAATTAATTTGTAAAAATGGCTGCATCCCTGAAGAAATCAAGGTGTCCTGCCTAAGATTTTCTATTCATAAGTAATCCATTATTGTGGGAAATTCTCTATCATTTCTCAGCACGTAGGCCATTGGCTGAGGCATTGAAAACTTGAAAAATTTTCTCCTGAATGTATTTAGCAACAAAGGGCGCTTTGAAAGAATTATGAAGAATAAGCATATTGATCTGATTCAATATACACTCTATGTGGTCTAAGTTAGCTTAAAGTAAGACGAACACCATGTCTGAGTACCAAAGAATTAACAGGATATTCTACTCATCAAAATAGCGAGCAGGCCTACTCACCTTGCTGGCCACATTCCGTGTCTGTGCAATGAGTTCGCGGATTCGCAGAATACTGGCAGAAATATTGCTTGCTGGCTTTTTCTGTTCCACAATTCGAAGTTTGTCCAAGAGCTGTGGTACTATTTCTGTCAGATTTTCCACTGGAACATGACAGAAATGGAACAGTTAAAAGCTACGTAGTTTCAAAGGATTGGAAACTACCAAGAGAAACCTATAGGAAGCAGTTGATGAGGATTCCGAGTTTATTATAACATGTAAGGCAGAAGGTTGTTCATTTTTCATTTTACCATTATTGTTATGGCTAATGGAATAGAGCAGTGGAAAACCCTAAGTATTAGCTCTCTATTCATTGCAAAATTTTACCTAGCAAACACGGTGCAAATAACAGAAAACATCTAATATTTAAATAGGCATAATGACTATGGAAAGCTTAGCATGATACCTAATGTAAATAAACGTAAGAGCCTGATTAGCAAAAATGACTAATTTCAGCTGGAAATTGGAATACTGATATGCAACAATATAATATTTGCACTACAGATTGTTTTAATCCATTAGTCTGCTTGGATCCATAATTTTAAAGTCATAAGTGCATTGCTGATGTCCAAGAAATACAATTAGCAGCCCATTAAAGCAATGTGCATGGATTATGGAAAGCCCTTAGAATGTTTCTTCAACATGAAATCTAAATGTAAGTAGAAGAGTAATCAAAAAATCTTCATCCCCCCTGTCAGAAGCTTAATTCAGCATGGGACTCTAATTGGGCCCACTCCTGCAGTGGGCAGAACGTCAGAAAATACACTGAGGCATGCTTGCAGAATCAGGAGCAAGATCATGTAACCATTTTTTTGTTGCATATGAATGAGATTTCAGTACTAAAAAAATAAGGCAACCCTGCCAACATATGTGAACTGACTGAAATATTTAGCTTCAGTGATGAAGCACTCAACACAAAATTTTATGGGCAGAATTTTATGGCTTAGTCGTGGCGGGGGCGGGGCCATAAAATGTAATGAGTCCTTCAAAAGTCCATTGACTTTGGCAGCATTGTAAAATCCCGCCGGTGTAAAATTCCACCCATATGTCTTTTTCTGACATTCTGCCCACTGCAGGAGTCTCATTCATAAAAACAAATGGGCCCAATTAGAGCCCTAGAACCTAGCATACTGAATTAAGCATCTGACAGGGGGAATTAAGATTTTTGATTACTATTCTTGTTTTTTTTTAATGTTTTCATGTTCTATTTGCTATTTTTTGTCATGTTTTGACTGGTTTTGCTGGATAGACCGCCACAAGACAGGCTGCTAGAGCATTGCATTAACTGCTGTACAATGACCTGCACTTAAAAATTACTCTTTTCATAGAAGTAATAGTTACTACCATAGGAAATTTTCATGCTGCCCGATACTTGCAAGCCAAATCTAGTGGCATCTGCCATATTGGGAAACCTACATTTATACACATACATCAAACAAGTGGTAATTGTTTTTTGTTAGAGGATACTATTTCCAGGTGACAGGGTGCCCTAGAGTGAAAAATGTTGCTTATGTTGCTCATCCGGGCATCAGGACTCTTCATAAAAGTGGTATAGCTTTATGCACAGAAAGATTTGAGCTCTTTTATTGTTCAGATGGTATCTGGCCACAGAAATAGCATTCTATGAAATATGTGAAAATGTGAGCAGCACACTAACTTTCACCTTGCTCCTTATATCAGCATTCAGTTGCCTTATTTGCAAACATTGACTCAGTCAGTGATCTCTATCCAAGCAGCATACTGTGATTTTATGAAATGTGGCCTTCATCCTCAATAGAGCTTTCATACCTTGCTCATGTCTCCAGTGCACTATTGTTAAGAACTCTGTCTACTTTTCTGCCATCACAACCTCAGCTTATAAGGCAAGCTGAAGCTATTTAAAAACTTCTGCCAAGCTGAATTTTGCATTTATAGCCAAGTGAGCTACAAGTCAAGCTGTTTTGGCAAGCTTTGCTTGTGCTGGTAAGCAATCCCATTGGAGGGAGTGACTCCCACTGAAAAAAATGAGCATGCAGCCCCAATGTTACTGATGCAATATTAAAACTATAGCTTTAATTCTATAATTGGTGCATGAATTGAAAGTTTATTTACTACCTCTCTTTCATTTTAAGTACAGGATCAAATCACCTCAACAAGAATTATTTATGCCATTTCAGTCAGGAACCCAATTAAGTGGCTTGGCTTGGCTACCTGTATTTTTCCATGCATTATGAATCAAAGAAGTTCCTAACTTCCAAGCTATCATTCCCATATTTCTTTGACTAATGCCAAAAACTACAAATATCATAATAGCTGTCCATTGTTTTTTATTCATTCACAACGAGCATCACTGTTAAGGCCAGCATTTATTGCCCATCCCTAATTGCCCTTGGGAAGGTGGTGGTGAGTCACCAGCCATCTACTTAAAAAGAATTGAATGGCTGGCTAGACCATTTCAGTAGGTAGTTAAGAATTAATCACAAACAGAAAATACTGGAAAAATCACATTGCTGTGGCTCTGGAGTCACAAAAAAGCCAGACTGGGTATGGACAGTAGATTTCTTTCCCTAAAGGGCATTTGTGAAACAGATGGGTTTTTATAATAATCCAGTTGTTTCGTGATTACCATCATTAATACTTCTTTAAAACATTCCAGATTTATTTAACTAATTGGATTTGAATTCTTCAGCCGCTGTGGTATGACTAAATGCATGTCTCCAGATCATTAGTCCAATAATGTAACCATTATGCCACTTTACTTTAATAAAGTTTAATTTTAAAACTGCAACTTCTGAGAAAACTTGACTACATTTTAGTACAGATTCTTTAAAGTCATTTTTTGGTGGTTAATTTAGGACAGAAGCATTCAGCTTGAATTCATATTATTTGAGAGACCAATGCAGGCACATGTCATTCATTTAGATTGCCATTACAAGTGGTAAATCCGTAATCAGGCACTTTTGTAAAGTTTAAAAAAATTTCTAAGCATGGAAGTTAACTACATAGGAGCTGAAGATAACCATCCTGTACCTGTGTCACCAGCTGAGTTCACTGTCCTCTTGAAAGCAGTTCCATCATCAGCAGAGATGCTAAGATTCTGTGGCCAACCTTTCACCAATTCCCCCATAGCACTGACAGTCTGTAAAACCATCTCAGCGGTATCCTTTGCTTCTTCTGCAATTAGCTTTGATTGCTTCACCTGGTTCCTACTACCTGAAATGTTTATATATGTCAAGAAATGCATTAATATCTTGAGTCAGATTTTCCGTTATTACGGAATTGGATCTTTGGCATAGGTGGAGCAAAGAGATGTCCCAGAGCCTGGCCTGTCTGCTCAAAGAGGCTTAATCCATTCATTAATGTCAACTGCAGAAAAGTGAGCTAATTGAATTCTGTTTCTTGATCTATTTAAATTGTGCTTCAAGATTATTGGTACCTATTTAATTCTTAAAGATACTCCATCAACCTAAGATATTGCTAAGTATTTGTTCAACAATTTTCACATCTTCTTCCTCACATCTAAGAAGGATGCATCTAAATGCCTTTCATGAAAAAAAGTGATATTAATAGATGGTAAGAAAAGGGAAAATGGAGGTTTACGTAAGAATGTAAGAAATAGGAGCAGGATTAGGTCAATTGACCCCTCACATCTGCTCTGCCATTCCATAAGATCATGGCTGATCTGACTGCAGCTGTAATTCCACTTTCCTGCCTGTCCTCCACAACCCTAGACTCCCTTGTTGCTCACCAATCTGTCTAACTCAGCCTTGAATATTCACAAAGACCCAGCCTTCACTGTTCTCTGGGGTAGAGAATTAAATGGCTCTCTGACAAAAAAAATAATCTCCTCATCTCAGTCTTAAATGGGAGGCTCCTTATTTTCAAACTGGGCTCCCTAGTTAGGGGAAACATCCTCTCAGCATCTACCCTGCAAGCCTACTCAGGATCTTACATGTTTCAATAAGATTATCTCTCATTCTTCTAAACTCCAATGAATTTTGGCCCAACCTGCTCAACCTTTCTTCATAAACCTTTCATCCCAGGAATCAGCCCAGGGAACCTTCTCTGAATTGCATCCAATACAAGTATATCCTTCCTTATATAAGGAGACCAAAACTGCACACGATACTCTAGGTGTGGTCTTACCAGTTCCCTGCACAGGTACAACAAGACTTCCCTACTTTTGTACTCCATCTCCCTTGCAATAAAGGTCAACAACAGTCGGAGTGAGGCTAATTGTATGTTCAGAAATGGTGGGATTGAGAAGTTTTTTTTAAAACAGGGAGGAAGCTGATAAGGCAGAGGGAACTGGGGAAGACTGAGAGAACAGGACCAAAGTGGCTGAAAAATGGTCATTAATAATGAAGCAGACGGAACAAGGGGCACAGAGTTTTTTGGTGTTACAAGAGGGGAAGGGTGTAAAATGTTCATAATGCTGTATGTGAATGATATTAAAGGATGTGGCGGGTTGAGGTGATAGAGAGATTAAAATGATGTTCTTAACGCATGTAAATTTATTTAGAAACATTGTAAAGCCTATTGAAAGAATTGTGTAAAATGCGAAAAATATGTACAAAACACATTCTGACTTATACTGCCTTGTTCTGTACTTTAATTACATTCTTTAATTACATCTTATGGTCTTATGGTCTTTAGGCACTAATGCAATGCCAAAAATGTGTTAATAAAGTGGGTGAATAGACACTGGTGGACTGGAGGTGAGACCACCTGAAAGAGATGGTTTTGCACCAATGAAGATGGATATCAGCTGAAGTTTAAAAGTAGCCACTGCAAAGCTCTACCGAAAAATGTAAAGTGACACCAACTTCTGCTGACACATCCCATACCCAACAATGTGAACAGCAGTGAGACCCAGCTCCTTGCCTGCAAACTGTGGAAATGTGAACTAATACTGTGTTTCCAACTACAAATAATGTTAGACTGCTATGATTGAAATTGGTGTTGACACATCAAAATACATATGTAATTCCTCATTAGTTATATACTAGAAATGGTATTCTATAACTAAATACCTTGACATCTTTTTACAAATTGGCATTATTGTGGAGATTCCCACTTCCATCAAAAAAATAATAGCATTGAATGCAAATTTCAAAAGTTTGGGCCAGGACTTTCCATTTTTTTATGCCAACTGGGGCAAGTGGCACCAGAAAATGGGTTGGGATCTCTTATTCCGGGCCTCTGCCCACTTTTACAGCCCTCCAAATTTGTACCAAGAGTGATGGGTGATGTACAATAGGTTTTCCCAAGCATTATCCAAGACACTTCCCTTCTTTTCTACCATAGATTTGCTGAATGCAAAGCGTGTGCATTCATCCTGTGGGCAGAGGGGAAATATTTACATTTTAAAGATTGGAAAATCTGTGCATTTGATTGCAGGGTCATTGATTTCTCATGCTTAGCTATCAATTTTGAATTTGAAATCTATAAATATCAGCACAGAGGCTTCTGACCTTGCCATACTATATGAGACCAGCTACAGTCAATCTCCCCCTCCCCTGCTTGTTTTGCAATATTAAAGCTGCTACATAAATGAAAATTTTTGTACCTCAAGGAAAAATATATTTGGAGAAGTACTTACTTGGTTCAATCAATGCCAGCTGGTTTACAGCATTTAGTAAACGGCTCAGTGTATTGTTTTTCTTGCTGATAACTGCATTCACATGGCTTCTGGTATCATGAAAAGCTGTCTCATCATCTGTAGGAAGTTAACAAAATAAAATTAATAGTGAAAACTTTAAATTAACATAGTGGCATTGAAACAAAAAATGCATACGCAATGTATGAATATATAAAAAGGTGAGCAAAGACCATCAAGCCCGATACACCCTCTCCCAAATGCTGTGCAACCTCATCACATCCTTCCGTAATGTTAACTCCTAGAGGAGAGGGCATCAAATAGAAAAGAAATTTTACAATTTTTGGAAAAGCATTCAGGAAAATTCCTTCCCGACTCCTAACTCATGAGATATTCTTAAACAAAGCCCCTCACTTTCCCTTCCCCACGTCGCAATTTTCTTTGTAACATAAGGGCAATGCAGGATAAAAAACAATCATGTTCATTGATTAGGTAATCCCAAATATTGCTGCCATTTTCCAAAAATGTTTAATCAACAACTTAAAATTAAAATTTCCAACTTTCACTGCCTTCTACATAGTTCGACATATTGACTATTGAGCAGGAAAATGCCAGATATTGCAAATCTTATACTGAAAAGTCATGGGAACTGCAAAATATTTACCACTCAGTGAAAGTTTCTCTTAGAGATTTGGGGATAGATATTCAACTTTCTGCCTGCCCCAAGATTGAGATCCCATTACAGAACCGGCCCTGATTTTCATTTCTGTTCAATGGGAAAGAAACATTTTGTGTGGTTTCTACAATGTGCAGCCAATCTGCAAGGCCAATTTTATTTCAGGTACCAAGCTGAAAAACTACTCCTTCAGTTCTTCTATTGCCTAAAATGTAGGGCGGGATAATACGGGGATGCAAACGGAACGCAACCCCCCCCCACCCCCGTGTCCCCGCGATTTCGGCAACTGCCTGCCCCCCCGTATTATGGAGGTGAGCTCGGGGATGGGTGGGAAGGTGGTGGGATGGGCGTCTGCCCCCCCCACTCCTTGCAGGAATCACACCCACTGGGGACATATAAAATTCAGCTCATAGTTTTCACTGGGCGCAATTTCTTGTAAAAATTTGCAAAATAAGATTCCACATTGTTTTATTTATAATACAGGCATGCAGATATTATATGTATCTCTAATTCAACTATCTCCTGCCTTAAGTATCGAAGTTCTAACACCATCATCATAGGTGGGTCTTCTCCACACGGACTGCAGTAAATCAAGGAAAAGGCCCACTAACTTCACAAGGCAACGAGGAATGATTAAAATAAATGCTGCCCTGTCAGCATCACCAACGTACTAATTGAAAAAAAAGCATGCAGACATTACAAATACAACACAATGTGGTTCACTTTAGATGGATGACTCGCAACAGCTTTGGACATGTTTTTCTCCAGTACCTGACTGAGGTGCAGAGAGGACAATCAATTTGAATTGTAGCTCAGCACTTTTAAGTTCTCTGAGCTCACTGAAGTTGAACAAGACATGCCAGATGCACACTGATTCAAATGAAATCTTTGGGAAGTCAGTATTCACATCTCAGTCAAATGAATACATAGACATACAAATTGATTGTGTCACGGAACTGCATCTAACTATCCAGGGTGTTTAATGGGCAAACCAAAATTGAATTAATGTTGAGTAGAACAAGAGGCAATTTGTTAGATTTTAGTTCCAGCGATAATCATTGTTCATTGGGCAGGGAAGTTATTAATAACAGATGTTGATGCTGGCCCTGAGAGAGAAGATTATGGGGAGGATGGCACAGGAGGCTTGAAAAAGCACTCCTACTATGACTGAATATACTTACTGTCCTCCATGGCTTCAGCTAATTCCTTCACTTTGTTCAGAATTCCCTCACTGCTGTTTCTGAGCCATGTGCTCTGCGTTTGAATTCCTTCCACAGCCTGTAAACAATAACATGTCCAACTGAGAAGCATTCTTTATCTGGGCAAGGAACATTCCAATCAGTCTCAACTGCCAGAGAAAGTTCACATCATGAATGACCTGCTATCTTACTAGGTACCAAAACATTAGGCTGGATTTTCCTTTAGGCAATACTGTTCTGGCAAATTGGAATTTCTGTAAACTCTCTGACACTTCTGCAACACCGACTCATTTGCTTGAGTTGGGATTTATCACTCATCAATGGTAGGCTTTTGACAGACTTCCAAGAGTGAGCAGTTCAGGGTATCTGAGGAAAATCTGGCAGTGCTACAGTTGGAACATCACTATATGGGATGGAAAGAAGCACTGGCAAAAAAAAGTCCAAAGTTGAAGCCTCTGGAATGGAGTCTGAAAATTTGACCTTCTGCCTTGGGAAAGCCAAGGGCGAGACCATCTTTTATATCTTTAAGATTAGGTGAGGAAGGGTCGAATGGCTTCTCTTTTATCTATCTCCTTGTTTGACCGCAACAAGTTTTTTCTTTGGAAAGGGATAAACTTGCCAATTTAGTGAGTCCTTAAGAGGTTAGCTTTATTGTATTTAAACTGATCTAAGTGAAATAATGAACAATGCTCCGACTTTCATGCACTCACACACTTACTCTCTTTCTCACACACACACACTCCAAGTTGTCTTGGACACAAGGACAGGTTACAGTGTGGGGACGGGTAGGTTGGCCAAATTAAAGCCCATAAAAAGTAAAAAGAAGATTCAGTCTGTAACTTGGTGACTTGGCTGGCTTCAGGCTAAATTCAGTGATCTTGTTGTTTCCAAGTTGGTTGCTCTTCTGGAAACAGTAGTGCTGGATTGAATTTTTAAAGAAACTTGTCTGCAGTGGGGCATCCCTAGATGGTCACACTTAGCAAACAGGGCTTAAAGCCTGCCAGGTGGGTTGAAGAGAGTGGGGTCAGGGGTGTGGGGCATCCACTTGAGTCAGCCCTTTAAACTGCTTGGCCTCAGTTCTGCTGTGAAAACATGTGCTTACAATAGACAAAAGGTTGACTAGTTATTTGACCTTCCTTTTCCAACTGCCAGGGTTTCCATCTGTGTATTCTAAGGATAACTTGATTAGCTCATGTCTGGAAATTCATCTTAGCCAAGGTTCCACTGTCCAAGCGATTAACCTTAATAATCATCTCCAACAGTTGAATACCTCAGGTGATTGCCTTAATGCCTCATTGAAAGGAGATGGGAGGCCTTCATACTCCACTGAAGTCATTGGCCAGAATTTTCTGTCCCCGTTGGCGTTGGGTGTCATGGCGGGTGTGAGCAGACAATATGGCGGGAAGGCCAAAAATCGGTTTCATGACACCATGAAACCAGTTTGCAACTGCCCACTCCACTCATTAATGTCAGGAATGTCATTTTAATACATCTGCATATAATTATAATCCCTGCCTACTACAATTATTTCCCCCATGCTGGATCTTTTGGGTATGCTGGCGTGTTACGTAACTGTACATATGCAATGTGCACCTGGTTGGGGCTTCAAGGTTTGTTTGTCTACCTTGTTTGAGGCAGCACTCATGGTCATCAGCGCCAGGCTTTGCAGGCAGCACAACATCACTTTTAGAGGGGCTCACAGGCAGGGCTCTAACTATCAGACCAGCCATAAGGCGGGGGTGACTTTTCAGCGGCTGCAGGGCTAGGGCTTGTTTGGGGAAGGGGGAGAAGTGGCCTCAGCCAAGGGAAGAGGCTGCAGGGTGAGGGCTGTACTGGGAATGGGGATATCCTAGGTTGCATGGGGGGGGCACATGTTGATCTGTGTAAGTGGCTTCAAGATAGTGTGGGCTAAGGAGGCAGTCTCCAGACTAGATGAGGCCAGATGAAGATGTGAGGGTTTGTGTGTCAGAGAGTGGAAAACTGCGATACTTCAAAGTGGAAGGAATGTCTTTTTGGTTGGGTGGAGTTCAAGGTCTGCACAATTGGCCAACTAAAGGGACACTCTAATATTCATGAGGCAGCTGAGGCAGCCTTCACCTGCATGTTAGCTCAAAATGACAAATCACCAAAGAAGGCAATTAATGATTGGATGCGCCCACCACAGCTTTCTCCAGATATGTAGGGCAGCCTCAGGTTTCAGGAACTGGGCTCAACATTTGTTGGCTGGTCACAGAACAAAAACAAAAACAGAATTACCTGGAAAAACTCAGCAGGTCTGGCAGCATCGGCGGAGAAGAAAAGAGTTGACGTTTCGAGTCCTCATAAGCCTTCGACAGAACTTGAGTTCGAGTCCAAGAAAAAGTTGAAATATAAGCTGGTTTAAGGTGTGTGTGTGGGGGCGGAGAGAGAGAGAGAGAGAGAGAGAGAGAGGTGGAGCGGGGGTGTGGTTGTAGGGACAAACAAGCAGTGATAGAAGCAAATCATCAAAAGATGTCAACAACAATAATACAAAAGAACACATAGGTGTTAAAGTTAAAGTTGGTGATATTATCTAAACGAATGTGCTAATTAAGAATGGATGGTAGGGCACTCAAGGTATAGCTCTAGTGGGGGTGGGGAGAGCATAAAAGATGTAAAAAAAAATAAATAAATAGTTTTTTTTTTCCTTTTTCTCTTTTTATAATGGAAATAGGTGGGAAAAGGAAAATCTATATAATTTATTGGAAAAAAAAGAGAAAAGGAAGGGGGAAACAGAAAAGGGGTGGGGATGGGGGAGGGAGCTCACGACCTAAAGTTGTTGAATTCAATATTCAGTCCGGATGGCTGTAAAGTGCCTAGTTGGAAGATGAGGTGTTGTTCCTCCAGTTTGCGTTGGGCTTCACTGGAACAATGCAGCAAGCCAAGGACAGACATGTGGGCAAGAGAGCAGGGTGGAGTGTTGAAATGGCAAACGACAGGGAGGTTTGGGTCATTCTTGCGGACAGACCGCAGGTGTTCTGCAAAGCGGTCGCCCAGTTTACGTTTGGTCTCTCCAGTGTAGAGGAGACCACATTGGGAGCAACGAATGCAGTTGGGGGAAATGCAAGTGAAATGCTGCTTCACTTGAAAGGAGTGTTTGGGTCTTTGGACGGTGAGGAGAAAGGAAGTGAAGGGGCAGGTATTGCATCTTTTGCGTGGGCATGGGGTGGTGCCATAGGAGGGGGTTGAGGAGTAGGGGGTGATGGAGGAGTGGACCAGGGTGTCCCGGAGGGAGCGATCCCTACGGAATGCCGATAGGCGGGGAAGGGAAGATGTGTTTGGTGGTGGCATCATGCTGGAGTTGGCGGAAATGGCGGAGGATGATCCTTTGAATACGGAGGCTGGTGGGGTGATAAGTGAGGACAAGGGGGACCCTATCATGTTTCTGGGAGGGAGGAGAAGGCATGAGGGCGGAAAATGATGGAGGGGTGGAGATTGGAAGCAAAATTAATAAATTAAATTTATTAATAAATTAATAAATCCCTCAACAAGAAACTTTTTCTCTTTCTCTCAAGTGCTAAGGAACGCAAGCTCCAACAACTCATCGACACCAACACCCAGCTAGGACCCTCCACCCCGGCCTGTCCCTCCGTCCCCACCCCATCTTCCAATCCCAACTCCAGCCGTGTATTCACTATACCCCCTGACCTTCCCCTCTCCGATGCTGAACGTTCAGTGCTCAGCAAAGGACTTAGTTTCATACCCTTACGCCCTCACCTCAATGAATTTCAGGCTCGGCATGATGCTGAACTCTTCTTCCGCCATCTTCGTCTCCGGGCTCACTTCTTTGGGCAGGAGTCCTCTCCCAGTTCAACGGATCCTTTTACCCATCTCCAATATTCTCCCTCCACCTGGACCCCTACCTCTGGATTCTTACCTTCTCTTGATCTTTTCATTGAGAACTGTCGGCGCGACATTAGTCGTCTCAATTTCTCTGCTCCTCTCACCCATTCTAACCTGTCTCTCTCTGAACTTACGGCACTCCATTCTCTCAGGTCCAACCCTGACATTGTCATCAAACCCGCTGACAAGGGTGGTGCTGTTGTTGTCTGGCGCACTGACCTCTACCTCGCGGAGGCTGAGCGTCAACTCGCAGACACTTCCTCCTACTTCTCCCTGGACCATGACCCCACCACTGAACATCAAGCCATTGTTTCCAGGACTGTCACTGACCTCATCTCCTCTGGGGATCTCCCTCCCACAGCTTCCAACCTGATAGTCGCCCAACCTCGGACGGCCCGCTTCTATCTCCTACCCAAAATCCACAAACAGAACTGCCCCGGTAGACCGATCGTCTCAGCTTGCTCCTGCCCCACGGAACTCATTTCTCGTTATCTTGACTCCCTTCTCTCTCCCCTTGTCCAGTCCCTTCCCACCTACATCCGTGATTCCTCTGACACCTTACGTCACATCAACAATTTCCAGTTCCCTGGCCCCAACCGCTTCCTCTTCACCATGGACGTCCAATCCCTCTACACCTCCATCCCCCACCAGGATGGTCTGAGGGCCCTTAGCTTCTTCCTCGAACAGAGGCCCGAACAATCCCCATCCACCACTTCTCTCCTCCGTCTGGCTGAACTTGTTCTCATGCTGAACAATTTCTCCTTCAACTCCTCTCAATTCCTCCAAATAAAAGGTATGGCTATGGGTACCAGCATGGGCCCCAGCTATGCCTGTCTCTTTATGGGGTATGTGGAACATTCCTTGTTCCAGTCCTACTCCGGCCCCCTTCCACAACTCTTTCTCCGGTACATCGATGATTACTTCGGTGCCGCTTCATGCTCTCGTCGGGACTTAGAAAAATTTATTAATTTTGCTTCCAATCTCCACCCCTCCATCATTTTCCGCCCTCATGCCTTCTCCTCCCTCCCAGAAACATGATAGGGTCCCCCTTGTCCTCACTTATCACCCCACCAGCCTCCGCATTCAAAGGATCATCCTCCGCCATTTCCGCCAACTCCAGCATGATGCCACCACCAAACACATCTTCCCTTCACCCCCTCTATCGGCATTCCGTAGGGATCGCTCCCTCCGGGACACCCTGGTCCACTCCTCCATCACCCCCTACTCCTCAACCCCCTCCTATGGCACTACCCCATGCCCACGCAAAAGATGCATTACCTGCCCCTTCACTTCCTCTCTCCTCACCGTCCAAGGACCCAAACACTCCTTTCAAGTGAAGCAGCATTTCACTTGCATTTCCCCCAACTTAGTCTACTGCATTCGTGGCTCCCAATATGATCTCCTCTACATTGGAGAGACCAAACGTAAACTGGGCGACCGCTTTGCAGAACACCTGCGGTCTGTCCGCAAGAATGACCCAAACCTCCCTGTCGCTTGCCATTTCAACACTCCACCCTGCTCTCTTGCCCACATGTCTGTCCTTGGCGTGCTGCATCGTTCCAGTGAAGCCCAACGCAAACTGGAGGAACAACACCTCATCTTCCGACTAGGCACATTACAGCCATCTGGACTGAGTATTGAATTCAACAACTTTAGGTCGTGAGCTCCCTCCCCCATCCCCACCCCCTTTCTGTTTCCCCCTTCCTTTTCTCTTTTTTTTCCAATAAATTATATAGATTTTCCTTTTCCCACCTATTTCCATTATAAAAAGAGAAAAAGAAAAAATATATATTTATTTATTTTATTTATTTATTTTTTTTTTTACATCTTTTATGCTCTTCCCACCCCCACTAGAGCTATACCTTGAGTGCCCTACCATCCATTCTTAATTAGCACATTCGTTTAGATAATATCACCAACTTTAACTTTAACACCTATGTGTTCTTTTGTATTATTGTTGTTGACATCTTTTGATGATCTGCTTCTTTCACTGCTTGTTTGTCCCTACAACCACACCCCCACTCCACCTCTCTCTCTCTCTCTCTCTCCGCCCCCCCTCACACACACCTTAAACCAGCTTATATTTCAACTCTTTCTTGGACTTGAACTCAAGTTCTGTCGAAGGGTCATGAGGACTCAAAACATCAACTCTTTTCTTCTCCGCCGATGCTGCCAGACCTGTTGAGTTTTTCCAGGTAATTCTGTTTTTGTTTTTGTTTTGGATTTCCAGCATCCGCAGTTTTTTTGTTTTTATCTATGTGTTGGCTGGTGCCTGTCCTGCATACACTACCACTTTCTCCTTCTCACCTTTGCAGTGTGATGCACCATGTGCTACATTCTCAAACATGCTATTCAGATTCTATACAATGAGTAGCTGTATCTGTGCTTGGCCGTGGTAGTGATAATAATACTGTGAAGCATTGGTTTTCTCAGTGATAGCAGCTGTGGCAGCAACTTTCCATTTCTAAAAAGACACTGCCCACCCATTTTAGCAATTGGTTTAATTTTCATTCTGATTTTCATCCCTTCAAAAAATTACTGTCCATGTCATAAAGATAAAAATTTACTCTTAAATGTCATTATACTGCCTCAAGTAAGCACATTCATTGAGCAATACTCTTTGTGGCTTACTTACTGTGGCTGTGCCTGTCTCAGAATGGATCAACAATACATGAAATAAATATTATGGCACAACCAATAAACTTGGACGATGTCTCCAGCCTCACCAACTCCAATCTCTTGAAGCTTTGCTGATCTATGATTTCTGAAGTGACTCTTTAGAAGGTGCCAGTTTCCTGAAATGTTTTAGATCTTCTTAGTGTGGGGCTCCTATATGAAATATAGTATATTAGGGGCAAAAGTATAATCAGAGAAAGAGTGGGGCCCATTAGGGACCGAAGTGACAATCTATGTGAGGGTCTGGAAGATGTGAGTGAGGTTTTAAATGACTACTTTGCATCTGTATTCACTATAGAGAAGAACAGTGTAAGTATAGAAATCTGGGAGGGGGACTGTGATATACTTAAACAAATTAGCATTGAGAGGGAGGAGGTATTAATGGTTTTAGTGGGCTTAACAGTGGATAAATACCGAGGCCTAGATGAGATGTATCCTTGGTTGCTGAGGGAGGCAAGGGATTGCAAGGCCCCTGACGTTAATTTTCAAATCCTCTCTGGCCACAGGAGAGGCGCCAGAGGACTGGAGGACAGCTGATGTGGTACCATTATTCAAGAAGGGTGGTGAGGATAAACCAGGGAACTATAGGCCAGTGAGTCTAACTTCAGTGGTAGGGAAACTTTTGGAAAAAATTCTGAGGTATAGAAATAATCTCCACTTGGAGAGGCAAGGATTAATCAAGGATTGTCAGCATGGCTTTGTCAGGGGGAGATCTTTCGAAGGGCTAACTAGATGTTTAGATTTGGGTAGTGCAGTTGATGTAGTCTACATGGACTACAGTAAGGCATTTGTCGTGGTCTCGCATGGGAGACTGGTCAAGAAGATAAGAGTCCATGGGATCCAGGGCAATTTGGCAAATGGGATTCAAAATTTGCTTCGTGGCAGGAGGAAGAAGGTCATGGTCAAAGGTTGCTTTTGTGACTGAAAGCCTGTGTCCAGTGGCGTACCACAGGGTTTGATGCTGGGTCCCTTGCTGTTTGTAGTGTACATTGATGATCTGAACATGACTGTAGGAGGTGTGATCAGTAAGTTCACAGATAACACAAAAATTGATGGTGTGGTAAGTAGTGAGGAGGAAAGCCTTAGACTGTAGGATGATACAGACAGGCTGGCCAGGTGGGCAAGTATTAAATGGAATTTAATCCTGAAAAGTGTGAGGTGATGCATTTTGGGAGGTCTAACAAGGCAAGGGAGTACACAATGAATTGTAGGACCCTAGGAAGTACAGAGGATCAGAGAGAGCTTGGTGTGCATGTCCACATATCCTTGAAGGCAGCGGGAAAGTAGATAAGGTGGTTTAGAAGGCATACGGGATGTTTATCTTTATTAGTTGAGGTATCAAATACAAGAGCAGGAAGGTTATGATGGAGCTGTATAAAGCATTAGTAAGGCCACATCTGGAGTACTGTGTGCAGTTCTGGTTGTTACACTATCGGAAGGAGGTGATTGCACTGGAGAGGGTACAGAGGAGATTCACTAGGCTGTTGCCTGGGCTGGAGTGTTTAAGCTATGAAGAGAGACTGGATAGGCTGGGGTCATTTTCCTTAGAGGAGAGAAGGCTGAGGGGGGACCTGATAGAGGTGTACAAAACTATGAGGGCCATAAATATGGTAGATAGGAAGAAACTTTTCCCCTTAGTGGAGGGGTCAATGACCAGGGGGCATAGATTTAAGGTAAGGAGCAGGAGGTTTAGATGGGGTTTGAGGAAAGATTTTTTCACCCAGAGGGTGGTTGGAGTCTGGAACTCACTGCCTAAAAGGGTGATAGAGCCGGAAACACTCACAACATTTAAGAAGTATTTAGATGAACACTTGAAACGCCAGAGCATACAAGGCTAAGAGCTAAGTGCTGGAAAATGGGATTAGAGTAGACAGGGGTTTGATGACCAATGTGGATATGATGATCTGAAAGGCTTCTTTTCATGCTGTAAAACTCTATGGGTCTATGACAAATCTTGCCTTGCAAGCAGAAAAGCAGCATAAATATGAAAGTACATAGATCAATGATAATGTCAAATGATTGCTCAATTCCAGATACATTCTGAATACCTGAGCATAAAAATACATATTCATTGTGTTTAATCTCTGCTGAGAATCGTTGTTGTGCACTCAGTTTGCTGAAATGACTTCAAAATTGTAAGCAGATCATATATTAGAGTTTATCCATTCATAAAGCTCATTCCTTGGGATGTTCGAAACTCAGTAGCCACCTGCTGCAGCTTAGTATGTTACATCAGGAAAGAATGAAAAGGTTATTTAATAGGCCACTTAAGGCCCTTGAGGGGCCAATTGACGGAGATTTTTCAGGGCCTGTGCGATCTTCAGGTCGTCGTATGGGCGGAACAGGAGGCGGGTAGGATGCATTTGTATAAACCTCAACCACGGGCAGGATAAGAGGGCTCACTGGGATCGCGAATGTGCTCAGTCAGATATTTAATTTGGAAAGTTACTGATACTTGCCTATGAGAGCAGAAATACTTCAAAACTGATACCAGCTGCTTGGTCTGGATTCACAACCTTCAGGTCAACAGTCTACACCGAATGTCCTTTTGGGGCCTGCAGGTTTCAGGAAGCCTTTCCTTAGACTAGGAATGGGAGTTGTGCTCTCCACAGGAGGCACCTCCTCTGAGGAGGAGGGGAGGGCTAGAAGGGGGAGGAGGCCAGGAGTGCACATTCAGCCTCCAGGGGAGCCACATTTCGGAGAAGAGGCACAGGCACAAGGGGTGCAGGGCCAAGAGGTAGTCCAAGGCCGAAGGGGCCACAGAAGACGCCACTATCCTGCTACCAGAGTATACAGACAGTGAAGCAGCTACCTCAATATGTCTGAGATGCAGTGCCAAAGGATGCTCCATCTCTCAAGGGAGACGGTCAACTATATCTGTCAGGTGATAGGCCCTGAGATCTCCACTAACTGTGTGGGTGGACGCCCCATGCCAGTGGCTCTAAAGGTCACAGCTGCCCTCAAATTCTATGCTTCTGGCTCTTTCCAGGGCTCAGTGGGTGATCTTTGCGGTGTCTCCCATTCAGCTGTCCACACCTGTGTCAAACAGGTGACAGACACTCTGTTCAGGCTTGCATTGACATTCATCCACTATCGCTGGGACCAGGCCAGCCAGACAGGGCGAGCCAGAGGCTTTGTGGCCATTGCTGGCTTCCCTCGCATCCAGGGTGCAATAGACTGTACACATGTGGCCATCAAGGCACCAATAGGTGAGCCCGATGCCTTCGTTAACAGGAAGGGCTTCCACTCCATGAACGTTCAGATAGTGTGTGATCACAGGATGCAGACTCTGCAAGTCTGTGCAAGGTGCCCAGGCAGCTCCCACGACGCCTACATCCTCAGACACTCCCAGGTGCCGGGGCTCTTCAATGCTCCAGCCCGGCTGGACGGGTGGCTGCTGGGTGACAAAGGCTATCCCGTCAGAAGGTGGCTCATGACACCTCTCTGCCATTCAAGAACAGAAGCTGAGCAGCGGTACAATAGGAGCCACGCCTCCACAAGGGCTATGATGGACAGAACCATTTCAAGATGCGCTTCCGATGCCTGGACCTTTAAGGAGGCGCACTCCAGTACCCCCTAGATTGTCTGTCACTGATAGTGGTTGCATGCTGCATTCTCCACAATCTTGTGCTAGAAAGGGGGACGCTGTAGATGACTAAGATGTAGTTGCTGCAGGTGCACACGATGAGTCTAGTAGTGAGCCTGAGGATGAGCACACACAGGGAAACACTGAGGGGGTAGACACTGACCTGGGCATACTCCAGGGAGGCAGGGACACCTGGGATGCTTTAATCCAATGATCCTTCAGCTACAACACCACAGATGGACCTCCAACAAAAGTTTGTGCTGCAGGCTCCATATCCGATACCTGAGTGCTAAATCTGTCTCGATAGGAACATGAACTAAGGGCCTTGACAATAAAGCTCAATGTGACACAACTCACTCATAACATCATGGGTAACCCATGCAGAGGAAATGAGGCACCCTCAGCCATGGACACATGTCTAAATTTAATGATATAACAAAATGAACTTAGGGAAACAAAATGACTAAGGTGTTAAACATCACACCAACTAATCATGACGTCATTGCGAGCCAACACAAAATCACCAGTGAGAAACCCATGGTGTGCCTAAGGTGCCTTAAATTTACACTTTTAGGTGCTACATCCTGGTGCTGTCCCCTCGCTGGGAATGGCATCTGAGACAGTGCTCACTGTGCTGTCCTGTTGGCCTCAATGAACTTGGCAGCCGTCCTCTGGCCCGTGGAGCCTATGATGGCCCCACCTGGGAGGGAGTTGCCAGTTCCACAACTGTCACTGGCAGAGGGACAGAGGAGCTGCTCCTCATCAGGAGCGCCAAGAGAAGAGCCTGCAGAGACGATAGGCAGCTGCTGCGCTGACGTGAGGTCATTTTGGACCTCCCTGCTTACCGTAGATGGATGGGCATTAAGCTGGGAAACTTGGTGCCCAGACAATCTCCCACACTGGCACTGACCAGCTGAGGTCAATGCCGATGTGAGGGCTTAGTGGTCCGAGCGCATCTCCAGAAAGGCCTGATTGGTCTCCTGGAGGAGCCTCTCCATGACTGTCACCACTCTCTCCATGGAGGAAGCATAGTGCTCGGCCATGAGGCTCACTGCTTCGGCGATGGTCCACATAGACTCCTCCAGCACGGACACCAAGCCAAGCATAGCTTCATGTATCTCCGCCAGATCCTCCCGCACACCCTGCTAGACTTCCAGCATTTTCTGCCTCACGGATGACTCCAGAGGCACATCATCAACCACCAACTGAACATGTGTCTGGTCCCCTGCAGTCCTCCGACTGCTGGTGCCATGGGCACTCTCTGTCACCGCCAGCTCCTCCAGCGAGTGTGAAGTGCCCTCACTGCTGTGCCCCGGGTCACTAGCCGATGACCTAATTCCCACTGAGGTGCTAGTATCAGCACTGGTGCCTGCCTGGCAGAGATGGTGTGATGCTGGTGGGTCAGAGTCTTCAGGGCCCTCAGGTGTGAGAGGGGGCCCTTGTGCCTCCTCTTCCCGGCCCTGCTCTGGCGATGCTGAAAGGAAGAACAAGGACATTGGATCAGTTAATATGGAGACAATGTCAATGTGCATTCCTGTCTCCCAGATAATTATGCACTCATCCTTCCATAAACAATGGTCAAGCCATGTTGCAAACTTCAATCACTGAACATTCAGCACTGCCATGGCTACCGGACACTAATGGTGACTTCAGTGTTGGGCAGATATAACTGCCCGTGGCACCCCAGCCTCACCGACACTAGTGGACCTGGGGGCATGGCGCCGCTCCAGATTGAGGGCCTGCTGCTTGAACTTGGTAATGATGAACAACTGCGCCAGCCCTCCACCAGTCCTCACCCGCTCAGCGGCATTATGTGAATTCTTCTCCTGAAAAGGAGAGAAGAGCATTGATTAGTGCAACTTGTACCTGGACTCTCTTTGCTGCCATCCCACCCCAACCAGAGTGGGACATTGCAGGGTTCCAGTGCCTCCTCACCCCGCTGCTGTCACACACTCACATAAAGATGCTAGGCCTGTCCCGCCCCACTTGGCCAAATGCTGCCTACATCACATTTGGCACCACATGGTCCAACCTTGCAAAGTAAGGAGGTGCAAGCACGTAGAACGCAAAGGCCAGCAGATGGATCAATGCCCCGCCACATGGAAGCTTCCATCCCAGCATGTTAGCACCCTGACTTTGACATGTTTTGCAGTTCCAGCCCTGGGCCTAGGTGCAGATCCTCCAGGTTGCCCCCAAAGCAGTAATGTGGGTGTCACTGTACCACATGCTGTGGATGCAGAACCCATGTCATCACCACCCTCTCAGAATGACCTCGCTATGGGCAATATCTGCTGGTCCATCCAGCGAAGGACCCATGCTGTCAATGATTTAACGCAGTAACTGCACTCAGAGGTTGGGGGGGGGGGCGGTGCTGCTGCAGCCAGGGGGAAAGCCTACCTGCTGGGTTTAGTGACCAACACCAACATGGTACTCACCCTTCCAGAGCACAAAAGGCCATCAAAACGCTTGAGGCACTGGATCCAGGTACATTGCACCACATCGTGGGAGCTCACAATCTCCACCACCTCCTCCCAGGCACGATTGGCCTCCTACTGCTTCTGTCCCTGGGTACGAGGACCTCCTGCTGACAAAGCAATCATCTGAGAAACGAGGGGCACAGTGCCCCCTTGCCTGGCCTGCTCACCAGCAGCGCTCTGGCCATGTTTGACAGCCTTTGCAATGCTGCAGGAGCTCTGTTAAACAGGCTGCCTGGTCGCTTTTGGACTCGGCAGTTCCACCACCGCCTGCCTACTCCTGCTGTCCTCGGGAGCTGCGTTTCACGCTTAGTGGGCCTTAATTGGCCCGCCTGGATAAAATGGTGGTGCGGACCCAATCGCGCATGGTGATCGGATCTGCGCCCACCTGAGCCCACTCCCGCATGGCCTGCCCGACAAGCAGAAAATTCTGCCCTATGTGTCCTACTTAACAAAAGTATAACTGGGAGTCAGATTAAGTAGGGGATTTAGAAGTTATGGCAGTAATTTGTAGATCTATGTATGTGCTTAAAATCATTTCTTCTATTAACAAATGTTTAATCTTGTTTTGTAAAGCCTATAAGACTTGGTGGTCTTATTACCACTGAATTCAAGGCATGCATCTCGAAATTTATACAAATTGCAGAACAGGCTGTGGCAGCTGTTTCAAGTTTCCCTTTGGGATTTGAACAACTCAGCATTTACCATCGGCTGTGCCAAAACAAATGATTGGTTAACCCTTGATAGCAAACCAATAACAATTTTTAAATTATTGAGTAGTCTCAATGCAATTCAAACCAGTTATCATTATACATCAACGCTCATTGCATTCTGAAGCAATATGGCAATTCCAATGCACACAGCTTGACTCCACTGTCAAACACCTTTTTGGGGTAGTCCAAGGTGAGACAATGCAACTAAATTGAGATGTGATTCAGCTGTTGTATATTTTTGCAGCCTGATTTTCCTTCCATTTAATGCTGACACAAAATCTATCCCCAAGTCATCTTGCTGCTAAGATAAAGACAACACTGCAAGAAAACTGTTGCTGATTAAAACTGTTAATACATTTGTATCTATTATAATAAAAGCAGTTTAAACGTTTGCAATAAGTTCAGCAATTCTGCCAACAAATCAGCACATCTTGGCAACTTCATTCAGAGATGACACGAATGGCTAATGTGTGAGATAGGAATATTCCACTGACATAAAAGTGGTTGGAGTTACACCAAATGTAGTGATTTACATTACATACAACATCTGAGTTACTTGAAACTACCAAAGTGAATTCTATGCCTGAGTATTCATTGCTATCATTAGAAAAAAATTCACTCTCATTTTAATAAGAAAAATAGACAGTTAAACAATATGTAATTGTACCTGTAAACACATTTAAATGTCAATGGTGTTATTGAAGTATGTGGAATTAATTTTTACAGTATATTGTACAAAATAAAATTAAAACACTTACATCCTCAGCTCTCTGTGCAGCATTGAGCAGAGTAGTTGCATTCTTCTCAGCCTCTGCTACATATTGGACAATATTATCATAGACATTTGAAGCATTTATAGCCTTCTGGACAATACCATTTGCATCAGTACTCTTCAAAATACTGTTAAAAGAACAAAATCATTTTATAACTAATTTTATACATGGTAACACATAAGAGCTAACTTTAATCACCATTCACTGGGTGGGAACATTGCGGGCAGGAGATTCAGAGAGCGTAATGGGTCTGCAGCACATTCCTGATGCATTCCTGATCCAGAAATTGTACTTGTCTGAATTCAGGCATGGGTTAGTTGCCTGTTCCAGAGAAGCAGGGACCTAATAAAAATGATAATGCTTTAGAGATGCAAGTGTTGGTTTAACTGTGGACTAATTAAGGCCAGCATTGTCAATTGTTGACTGTGCAGGATCTGAGCTGCAGTCGACCCGGCCAAGTTTTTAAAAATGTTTTTATAGTTTTGTTGCATGGGAGAATGCATAGAATTACAAACTCTGGAATATAGTTTCAAACATTTTCAGCTCAGAGTCCAATGACATTAGTAAACCCTTCACCTTCATGATTTGCAATACCACCATAATCATTTGACACAAAAATACATTAAAACACATTGTTGTAGGTTGTCATATAAATAAGTGTATTGTCACATAAATAAGTGTAAAACTTAATAAGAGCAGATCGCTTGGCTTCAACGTCAGGTTCCGTTACAGCAATGTTAGCCTTGAACCAGTTGGTGTTTTTCCGCTCTTGCTCCTCATATTCTCAGACTGCGATATTGTGATAGTGTCTCTTAGTACATTCCATTTCACTCTGCATACTGTGTGGAATGATGTCGTGCTCCTGTTCAATTGATTCAAGTCACTGTTGGTTCTTATCTGGAGAGGCAGTATGGCTGACATTAAAATGATTTGAATGGAAAAGCTTCAATAATTGCATCATAACCCTGGTGCTAATCATGGAGTGAACTGTATCACAGTCAGTGATGTCATAGCTACCTTTTTTGGGAATGCTGTTGAGTCATGTCTGGTGATGATCAAATCCAGCTGGTGCCAAGGCCCTGATTTTGGGTGTCTCCAGGACTCTTGGTAGCATGGTTTATTCTGAAAGAAAGCCTTAGTTACACAAAGCTGATGGTAGCAGCAAAGCACAAGTAGCCTCTGTCCGTTCTCATTTATCTTTCCCAAGCTGTAAAGTCTGAAGCAAGAGGGCCATGTCTCATGGTCTGTGCCCACTCTTGTGTTGAAATCTTTCAGTCTGTAAAGATGCTCTGTCTTAAGGATTCTGCTGATAGCAGTGTCAAGCTGCTCATAGAACTAGATATTCCTCTCCCTAATAGAGCAATAATGGCATCTACCCAGCTATGTGGGAAATTGCCCAGGTATGTGCTGTACACAAAAAGCAGGACAAATTCAACCCAGCCAATTACCGCTACATCACTCTATTCTCGATCGTCAGTAAAGTAATGGAAGGGGTCATCAACAGTGCTATAAAGTGGCACTTGCTCAGCAATAACCTGCTCACTGTCGCCCAGTTTGGGTTCCACCAGGACCGCTCAGCTCCTGACCTCATTACAGCCTTGGTTCAAACATGGATTGAAGAGCTGGAATCCCGAGGTGAGGTGAGGTGAGAGTGACTGGCCTTGACATAAAGGCTGTCTTTAACCGAGTGTGACATCAAGGAGCCCTAGCAAAACTGGAGCAAATGGGAATCAGGGGGATAACTCTCCGCTGGTTGGAGTCATACCTAGCACAAAGGAAGGTGGTTGTGGTTTTGGAGGTCAGTCATCTCAGTTGCAGGACATCACTGCAGGAGTTCCTCAGGGTAGTATCCTTCCCCCCGTCGAGCCCTTCCCCGCCCCGAACTCCTTCCCACACCTTCCACCCCCTTACACCTACCTCCCCCAACCTCGCCCCCCAACACCCCACCACCCCTCCCCCCCCCAGCCACTCCCCCATGACACGTCTTCTTCTCCCAGTTGATCCTAGACCTTCATCTCCCAACCCCTGGCACATCTTCCTCTCCTAACCACAGCTGGTCCTTCCTCTCCATCCCTTCGACCATCATCCATTGTGAGTAGAACCTCAATGGTGGCTTTCCATCTTCTGTGAGCTGCTTCTCAGCAGAACCATGTCCATGAGAATCCATCCAGCATGTGATGGATGTTCCTCCAGTGTGCCATTGCTGTTGCGCACCAGAATCTTCTGCTCCTTGGATGTCCACTATGCGAGCAAGGGCCTGATGGTAAGTCCTGACTTCTGCACATCACACTTATCAAGCCATGTTCTGCACCAGTGTATTTTCCTGCTGATATGGGCGAACGATCCAACCTGGGGGATGATTCCGGCGGACTGGCCTTATAATGATATGCAACGTATTAGAATTAAATTCCTGATGTCCGATGGCAGAAAACGTGGCCAGTCATCGATGGGCTGAGTGGACGATCTCAAACTGGTTTCATTACATTGTGAAACTGATTTCTGGCCTTCTTCCCTTATTGTCCGCTGATGCTGTGGAACATGACTGATGCCAGTGGGCACGGAAAATTCCACCCATTGGCATCCGATCTGAGTAATACACTTGTTTCAAAAGGGGGAGAGAGCCCAGCTTTCTGTCTGCTTCCTCTGTTGAAAACTTTCTTGCAATAATCTCTCCACAGTGGCTGTAGCCTGGCCTGAAATACTTCACCCACTGTGTATTTCCAAATAGTTTTGGTTGGATCTGTCTGTGGCAGCCATTGTTTCAATATCCAGGGCTTTGCATTTTAATGTCTCATCCTTAGATAGTGATGAGTTTCGATGGGTCTCTGAATTATAGGAGATGTCTCTCTCATTGCCCTCCCCTGAGAGTGATTTGTTTGTTTAATCACCTTAACCTTGGAAGATGCCCTTATATTTTTAAGTAGTTTATCTGTCTCATTTCTAATAGAAAAATTTACAATCATATAAAGTCGAAAAATCATATCTTCAAAAATTAAAGGGCATTGTGACAACTTGAAACCAGCACTCCTGCAGCATCTGCATGAACTCTGTCTCTGCTGGAGGGAGGGGACAGTGCCGCAGGATATGCATGATGCAAAGATTGTGACCCTGTACAAGAACAAGGATGACTACAGTGATTGCAACCAGTATCGAGGCATCTCCCTCCTGAGCAGCTTGGGAAAAGTATTTGCCCATGTTGCCCATGTCAGACTGTGGATCTTGGCCGAACAAATCTATCCCAAATCCCAATGTGGTTTCAGAACTGGAAAACCCACAATTGTCATGATCTTCTCAGCTGGACAGAAATGCTATGAACAAAGGAGATTACCATAACTGGCCTTCATCAATCTCACCAAGGTATTCAAACATATGAGCAGAGGTGATCTAGTTAAACTGCTGAAGAAAACTGACTACCCTCCGAAGTTGCTCTAATCTCCTCTTCGCATGACAACATGATGGGAAAGGTTAGTTGTGATGAGAACACTTTGAGATATGCAGTGAGGTCAAATAGGTTTTGTTCCGATTTTGCAGATTCTTCTCTTTGCTGCTGTCATATGCCTTCAGGTCACCTAGGAAGGGTGTTTATCTACATACCAGAACTGATGGAAAGCAGTTCAGCCTTGCTCCTCTAAGGTCCAGGATAACTGTATGTCAAATCTTCATCACAGAGTTGCCCTACGCTGCTGATGCTGCACTAACATTGCATACTGAGGAACACCTGCAGTGGCAAATAGACAGACTCTCTCACACCTGAAAAAAAGAGTTTGGTTTGACCATCAGCATCAGGAAGACAAATGTTATGGTCCAGGATGTTGCCATACTGCCAAATGTCAACATTGACAATGTGATACTGGAGGTTGTTCATAGCTTCACATAGCTAGTCTCCACAATCACCTGCTATCTGCCCCTTTGATACTAAAATCAACACAAGTATTGAAAAAGCTTCAGCTGTTATGCCCAAGCTGAGTAAGAGAGTGTGGAGCAACAGTCACCTGACTGAGAACATCAAATTGCACTTCATCCTCAGTGCACTCCTCTTCTGTGTTGAAACCTGGACAATCTGTGCTAGGCAGGAGAAAAGACTGAACAGGCGTCGCTGACTCAGAAATATCCTCAGCATCTCTTGGCAGGACAAGGTCACCAACTCAGAGGTCCTGGAATGTGTTAATTCCATCAGCATACACTCATTGCTAAGCCAACAATGCCTGTACAGGCTCAGCCACATTCATCAAATGAATAATGGCTAAACCCAAGGATCTTTTGTACGGTGAATTAGCCAATGGGTCACAGCCTGCTGGACATCCATACCTTGCTTTAAGGACACGTGCAAGTGAGATATGAAGGCGGACATCAACACAGGCCATTGGGAAACAGTCGCCAATGGCCCTGACCACTGGAGGCTGGCTGTTTGGAGGAGCATTGGAAGAAGCAAGGAGAAAGGGAAAGCTCAGCTGGCTGAGAAGGGGGCCAAGAGAAAAAATAGACCAGTGAATCCTGCACCTTCTCAGCCCATTGTTTTCACCTGTAACAAATGCAGCAGAGACTGTCATGCCAGAGTGGGGCTTCTGAGCCACACCAAGTGAAGTTTAACACAGCGTTGACCACCTAGGTGCAAACTATCATCTCATGATAGAAAACTGCTAAGATAAGTGTAAAACTTAAGCCTGAATCCTTCCCTAGGGACTACAAACAAAATAATAATCAAGACACATTTCAACATCATACAACAGTGTCTTGTAGAGCTGTGGTCTAGTTAAAAATGTGTGACTCCATAACAGATGCAGAACTGGATATATCTTGCATCTTCTTTTAGGAGTGGATAGCCATTAGGAAGAATCAAAGATGTGTTTATGAGAGTGTCATGAACTCCCATCTTTTCTTTCCATTGTTTGTTTTATTGCTGCTCCCAGCAATGTTGTTACTATCCTAGCAATTTTGTTACGTACAGGCACTGGAGAGTACAACTTACTTGGTCAATTCTAAGGCAAGCCTGTGAAGCTCTTTGGCGAAGTCTATAGCACGGAGAGCCAGGGATTTGTCATATGTAGAGAGATTAGTCAGTTTCTCATTCAGTAGCTTATGCGCACCATCTATTGAGGCATGAAATGTAGACAGGTTCTGAAACAAATACCATTAAAAAAAAACAAGATAATTAGATTTTTTAAAATTCCACTTGACAAGAAGTAAAACTTTGCAAGTACTTTTTGATATTTGCTATAATGGTTTGAAGTTATTAAAAAGCTAAATATTTTCAGACAGAGGGGATACAGGGGTAAGCAAGCTTTGAAAAGATCTTGAATTCTGAACACTTCCACTTCATTGAAAATTTACAGAGCTGCCTAACATCCACTGCTCAGATGTGAACATCCTTATCAGACTGAAAAGATAGCACAAGTACTGTAGTCCTCAAAATCTTAAAACTGAGGTATTATGTGCTAATGGATTGTGTTTAAAGCAGATGAGAAGTGGCAATTCACCCTTAAGCAGGCAATGCCAGTGACTCCAATAAAGTCATTTTCAATCCCATCTAAATCTCTGAGGCCAAAAACAAATTGCTTTAATTAAACCCAAATTTTCCTCATCATTTCTATGTTGTAACGTCTATCTATCCTGCATCAAAACATAGTGAGCACGTTGCCTGTGATTTTACAGTATGCGATGGTGATGGGGATAATGGATGAGGTTTTTCATCCCTACATTCCTTCCCATTCATTCTTCAAATTGTAATTTAAATAAGTCTTAAATTTTCAAGTCCACTTGCCGACCTAGCAGACCCAAGTATTGATCATTCTTGCCTGAACGAGTGCTTCCTGAAATCTGTCCTACATTGATTGTCTACCACTCTTAAGCAATATTGCCTTGTTCTTGTCTTTTCTTATCTTGGGATTTAACTCGGGAATCATCTTTTCTACATCACCTTCTGAATAGAGTTATCTATCTTTAAAAATATTCTTTGATATGTTTAAGAGTGGTAACTTAGTGGTGTTTATTATTACGGCTGAAAATGGGTTTCTCACAAAAAAAAGCTATCTAGTCCACTAATAACTTTAAATGAATAAAAATGGCTTTAAAAACTATGAAGTACCATTTGCTAGTTATATTGGCGAACAGTTGTCAGTTTCTTTGCAAATTTCAAAAAAAAATTCAGAAGTTTTTAAAAGGTGCCTATTGGTGCCTTGTGCATAAAAATACAACATAATTTTAAGAGCCTCTTCAAAGGCCTGCCAACAAAAGTAATTGGCAGAGCCTCCAAATGGCGATTCGTTTGATCAGGTGGGTGCGGCTGGTTTTGCAGGCAGGGCCGGCTTCCAGCACAATATTTTTTTAAACTCACACAATGATCAGTGGAAAGTCGATTTACCTGGACGCAACTTGAACTTGAAATTTTGTTGTAATTGAAATTGTGTGGGCTCGGTCAATTTTGAGCAAATTGCCATTGAAATAATTCACTTGCATTTATTTTTGTCGCCCATGGTGATGTCATTGTGGCTAGACAGACATCGAGCTGCTGTTAAAAAGAATGCTGGTAATGTTCGGGTCAAGATGCATTTGTAGAGAGCAGCATTGTCAGTTTTCCATGTTTCCCAATTCTACCCGACTTAACCCCACCTCTTAAACTTTTCACACATTCTCTGTGTCTCATAAATGTAGTCATTTGGTAGTGCAGAACTTGAGTATTGCTGAAAAAAGAGACACGTCAAAGCTGTTTGTCTTGCACTCAAGAAAGTGCACTCTCTTCTCATACAGTATAACTTGGTGTCTTCCCCTTATATTAGTATTCTTGTGAAGTGTCCTGATGAGTGAAAGACAAAAAGTTTTGGCATGTCTCTTTTCTCATAAATGTCTTTTGTTTCTCTTACGTTGCTTCTGATTGTCTTGTATTAATATCATTTCTGCCATTTAACATTTTTCTGTTTCCCACCCATGCTCTCTCCAGGTTATTCTATTCTTCCCTCACGTATCTGTCTATGAACCCATGTGTTTTCCCTTCTCCCCTTTATTCCATTCCATTTTGAATGCTGTTAATCTCCAATCCCATTCTGTTCTAATAAAGCCTGGATTTTCACTGAGTCAGGTCGACCTGGGAGCCCTCTAAAAATGGTGTTGGGGAGGGGGCATTCCCAATTTCAGGATTCCCAACACTGTTCCTGGGCTGTGCGATTTTTGGGAGTGCCTTTTAAGGGTGTGGGCTACTTCCTGTCAGAAGCCCGCATCCAGCACTCCCGACCAGGCCGGCTCGATAAGGAGATAGCAATTCCCTACTCCTCTGCAATTTTCATGGAGTCGGTGTAGGTCTTTAAAGACACGTGGTTCATGGCCCCTTGGAGGAGTCATGAACTCTGATGTGCATGAGGGGATCTTTTAAAAGATAAGATCAAACAGTCCCCCTCATGCCCCTATGGAAAGTTACACCCCTCATCTACCCCCTCAGGCCCTTCATGCCCTTTATACCAGGCTGTGCCCTTCCATCCATCCACCCATGGCCCCTTACGCCAAGCCCTGGCACTTCAATGCCCATTGACCCACTGTACACTTTCTAGAACCAATGAACATCACAGCGTAAAGTGGAATGTGTAAATCAAGCCTTGAAAAATTGTACTCCATTGATAAATTTATCCTATGAATAAAATATCTGGACTGAAAGCTAATAAAAGTATCAAACATCCAGACCCTTTGTTCCAAAGAAATTCCGAAGCAGTGTCATATTCGACCCAAAATTTTATCTCTGTTTCTCTCTCCACAGATGCTGCCAGACCTATTGAGTTTTTCCTGTGCTTTCTGTTCTTATTATAGGACATTTTTAAAATTCTATCATGGGATGTGGGCGTTGCTGGCAAGGCCAACATTTGTTTCCATTGAGCTGAGTTGCTTGCTGTGGGTCTGGAGTCACGTGTAGGCCAGACCAGGTAAGGAGGCAACTTTCCTTCTCTGAAGGACATTATTGAACCAGGTGTGTTTTTACAACAATCAACAATGGTTTCATGGTCACCATTACTGAGACTAGCTTTATAATTCTCAGATTTATTCATTGAATTCAAATTCCATCAGCTGCCATGTTGAGAGCATGAGCCTGGGTCTCTGGATTACCAGTCCAATGATTACGTCACTATGTCCCCAAACGTTAAACTGAGACTTTGGGTAGAATGTTTCCCACTGCAGTGTTTCCCACTCACCACCATTGAAGTTGGCAGGAAATGCATCCCCAGCTGTCTCATAGACATTTAACGACTGGAGGCGGGACTTCTGCCCCTCACTCAGGCGGAAGTACTGACTCAAGGAGCTGCTGGCCAATCTGATTGGCTGAGAGCTCTGTAATCACAGCAGTAGCACCTTGAGCAGTGTCCACTACTGGGATTAAAAGCAGTCCCAGAGTCAAAAAACTGGAGCCAGGATGCAGGTAAACGCCAGCGGATGTCTCTTGGTGGGGCAGGAGGGATGGCCCAAGAAATGGCTGAGAGGAGAGTGGGGTCATGATTTGAAGAGCAGATGGAGAGAAAACACCCAGAGATGCAGATCTTGGTGATGGGTGGTGGGTGTTGGAGGGTGTGGGTGATTGGTGGGCGTGCTGGGTAACCTGTCCCTCACCGCCTCAACACTGAGGCTGGGCGGGAAGCAACCCTTAGGTGTCCGTTATTGGCCACCTAAGGGCCTCAATTGTGGCATGGAAGCACAGGCTCTTGCATACTACCACCCACCCCCACCCACTGTAAAATTGTGGGCAGGTGAGGGGTGGGCAGGAGGGTAGTAGGATGGTCACCCAGGGAATTTTATGGGCCACCCACCTGCAAACACATCAGCGGGGGCCCATAAAACTTTGGTCCACGTTTACCTGTTTAGGTGGAGGGAAAAGATCCCATGACATGATGTGAAAAAAGTAGGGAATCCTCTTGGTGTCCTAGCCATTATTTCTTCTTCAACCAGCACCACCACTTAATAATCTCATTTATGTTGTGGGACCTTGATTGCTGCAATTGACTATATAACAGTGAATGCATTTCAAAAGTAATTCATTGAATTACATTAGAAAATTTTGAGGATGTGATGAGAAATTATAGTTGACCATTCCATACTGGTGTAGTCAGAAGCAGGATATCTATATACTGCCTCTGCTGTCGCTAGTATAAGGATCCCTATAGGCAGGAAACATAATAGAATGATGACTTGCAAGGGAACTTTAAAGGCAGCCAGGAGGAAGATTTCATGAACTCTATTTATAACAGAAACATACACCGGTTAGTGACTTTTTAATATCAGTATTGAACAGCAGAAACCTTTCTTGTGAGTTTCTAATAAAATGTAAGCATATTTTGGCCCAGTCATTGTTTTTCATACCTACTGAGCATTAGCCAGTTATTAAAGTTTGTCTTGTCTTACCACAATCTTGTTTTCTAGTTCTGATATAGCAATCTCCGTGTCTATCAAGCCATCATTAGCCATTTGAAGGGTCATGTTAACAGCATCAAAATGTTTTTTTAATACTTTTCGTAGTCTCTGTGGAAGAAGAAAAAGTATTTAGAAAATTTACATTAGTGGATAATTTATAATTGTAGGAATGTTCCAGGGAGTTTTATAAATGTACTTATACAGCTTCCCTTATGAATTGCCTGGTAATGCAATACCAAGTGTTGTGTCAATATGGCATGAAAAGAAATCTAAAACTGTATGTATAAAAACTTTATTCTTTTTGTTATTTTTAAAATGGATTTTCTGCTCATCAAAGAAGATGGCTGCTACAAATTACATGACAAACAGGAGTCACGAGAACAAAAGAATCCTCCTCTGATCATCGAAGAATCTCACATCCAATTTTAAGGACATTATAATCACAAAACCAGGGGACTTGCAGATTGAAATTGATTATATCTACAGAGCTGTTAACAGACTCAGCCCACACCTGGTACTGTCCAGGTTCATTTCACTAAGGGACCATTAAGGTGCCAATGGACAGCACTTGCATCTTGATAAGCTTACCCCGTTAGTACAGACAGAGGGTCTGCCTAAACAATGGACAGAATTTAGCTCTTGTCGGGTGGGTTTGGCGGGGATGGTCGGGAAGCTGATTGCCGCCCACAATCAAGGCTGGAAGATGATTTCGTGCTGGTGGGCCAATTAAGGCCCGCCCAGTGTGAAGTGCTGTGTGGGCAGCTGGGGGTGGGGAGGGTGGGGGGCGGGGAGTGTGAGCGGGGTGAGCGTGAACTTTGCGCATGTATGCAAGTGTGCACTTGAGAATCTCCCTGAGGCACAGATCTGCCTGAGGGAGATGAAGAGTTAAAAAAAAATAAAGATTAGAAAAATGTTTTAAAACATGTCCCCTCATATGAGTCTGTCACATGAGTAGGGACATGTTATAAGTGAAATCTGAAAAAAATTATTTCCTTTTTATTTCATGTTGGAAATCTCATCCTGCCCTTGGATGAGGTTTCCAAAAAGGCTGATTGGTCTTTTCACCTGCTCACCAACCGCAAGGGCAGTGAAAAATCCTATTAAATTGATCCTATAATGGCCTTAATTGTCGCCGGGCATGTTGCCGACTCTGGCGCATGCCCACTGACCAATGTATCGCACGATTGCATGTTGATGTTGGGACGCTTACTGACATCAACACGTGTCATTTTACGCTCAAGCAGGTCGGGCAGGCGCCCGCCAAGGTAAAAATTTTGCCCAATGGTTTCCTGACACAAGAACCTCAATATAGGTGGCAACTCTTTCAAAAGCTCATAGCCAGGACATTTTTAGTCCTGAAATCAAAGCAAGTTCCAGGCACTGGATAAACATCCCTTTTGAAATCATTGTAGAGAAAAAACTGATCACATGACTCGTGATCATTTTGAAATCTCAGATAAAAGCAAAATACTGTAGATGCTGGAAATCTGAAATAAAACCAGAAAATTCTGGAAAAACTCAGCAGGTCTGGCAGCACCTGTGGAAAGAGAAGCAGAGTTAACATTTCAGAAGAGTCAGAAGAATCACACAGACTCGAAATATTAATTCTGTTTCTCTCTCTACAGAAGCTGCCAGACCTGCTGAGTTTTTCCAGCATTTTCTGTTTTATTTTGAAATCTCTATAATCCATTGAGAACTGAGAAATCCTTGGTCTGCTGTTTAACATCCAAACAACGAACCGTCAAGAAGCAGAACTCTGGGCTTAACAAGAGCTTGCTCCTTGAAGCCTGTCTCTGCTGGAAGATTTTCTAATATTGCCTGCAGAACTGACCCAATCTCTGTGTACCAACTTCATTTTATGGCATCAGCACCAACTGTAGAACTCCATAACCCTGGTCTTCAGCCAACGGAACTCGAGCTCCTATGTGAAAGAACTCTTCATTGGACTGTGACTCTGGACTTTGATAATCACGTGAACTAATATTTATTTCTGTGGTTCTTGCACTGTTACTATGCCTAGTTGTAAAACATCCTTTTTTCTATCCCACCTTACTGTGTGTGAAGTGGAATGGGACATTGCAAACACTTCTTCCCCCCCGGGCTTTGAATATAAATAAACTAACTGTAGAGATGTCCTACCAAGAGACTTCTTTAGTTGAACAATGAACTTTATTTACAGAGCTGTTGGATTAGCTATCTACTTCTAGAAGGGCTACAGTACACTCCTTTATGAGATTCCTCATGCTTGGTGTTGATAGGCTGTTCTGACCACGTGACCCTTACTCAGTAAAGCTGGCCTTAAAGCAATGATTACGACATTCCTCCCCCTTTACTTCTTTGTTTTACATTACTTACACAAATTACTTTATACAGGTGAATAGAAAACAATATCAAAAATCTTAGAAATAATCACACTTTCACTTTGTCATGAATTCAGATTATACACTTATATACATAGGCCCAGCAATTACAAATCAAGTCATTGAGGGGTTTCTCTGTTCTGGGTAGAGCAGTGTAATTCTATAGCCTGAGGGTCTCCTACAGGGTAGGCACTAACAGGAACTGTGATAACGGGGACCTCTTTTGGCACAGGCAGTATTTGATTAAACTGAAACATCAGTTATGTTTATAACAGGTTGATCAGGTACGTCGGTGCTTACGGGTTTGATAACATTCCTTGGTGGAAACACTGACTATGGAAGCGTCTCCCTGCTCCTCAGGTGATCCATGTGTTTACGAATGATCTGGCCTTCTATGTCTACTTGGTATGAAAGGGGCCTGGTCTCACAGATAATAATCCATGGGATCCAACTTGGACCGCTGCAGATGTTTCTTACATATATGACTTCAACTACCATAAATTTTTGGGCTTTACTATGCAAATTGTGGCTTGTTTTCTGATTACCTTAGTTCTTCTCTACCATTCCTGGCAAATTTGGAAATACAGTCTTGTTTTGAGATGACGCTTCATAAGCAGTTCTGTTAGTGGAACTCCCGTGGTTGCATGCGGAGTGGTAGCTAAGTAGGAAGCATGAGTTCTTGGTTTCCAAGGTTCCTCCTGACAATTTTTTTAGTCCTGACTTGAAAGTTTGGATAACCTTCTCTGGTCATCTATTTGATGCTGGGTAAGGCACAGTTCGGATGTGTTTAACGCCATTTAGGCTGGTGAAGTTCTGAAATTCAATACTTGTAAATACGGCTGCATTGTCCTAATACAATAACTCTGGGCAATCTGTGAGTCGAAAAGCTTTGGTGTAATCTTTTGATGGTAGCATGCGACGTAGGTGATTTCCCCTCAATAATCTCCATCCATTTTCAGCGTACTTCAATTATAAGTAAAAACATTGTGTCGAGGAATGGACCCATGTAGTCAAGATGGATCCATGCCCATGGCCGGCTAGGCCATTCCCAAGGGTGTAGGGGGACTGCGGCTGACAACTTTTTCTGCAGTTGGCACTGTTAACAGTGCTTGACTATCTTCTCGATATCCGCATCTATATCAGGCCACCACGCGTAACTCCTGGTGAGATTTTTTGGCTTAGAAATGCTCTGGATAGGAGCAGTTCTCTAACTGGTGCAGGAACAACTGCTTTTGCTCCCCAGAGTATGATGCCATCCTGACAACTCAATTCGTATTTGCGGGTAAAAAATGGTTTCATTTCCTCAGAGACTGGCTCATTTAACCATCCTGTAAGTTATCTGATCTCTCACTTTGGACAGAAGTGGATTTCGATTGGTCCAGCTACTGATCAGCTTCTCACAGATGGGCGACATGTCTAAGAAATTCAATGCAAGGACGATTTCATTGGGGTACAGGAGCATACATGATGCTTTCTTGCAAGGGTAGGCGGCTAAGAGCTTTGCTATGTGTATTCCAGTCAGTGCTTGAAAGTGTATTCGTAGGCAGACAGAATTAATGCCCATCGCCTGAATCCTTGCCGCGGCTATCGGCGGGATAGCCTTGTCTTCTTTGAAAAGGCCCAAAAGCAGGTTTACGATTGGAGACTGATAGTAAAGCGTCTGCCAAATAAGTAATGGTGGAATTTTCTAAATTTGAAGACTGTTGACAGTCCTTCCTTCTCGATCTGTGAATAACTTTTTTTGGCCACTGAGAGGGTTCTTGATATGTAACATATTGGCCTTTCAGAGCCGTCAAACATCTAATGGAACAACACTGCCCCAATGCCATACGGAGAGATGTCGCAGGTCAATATCAATTCTTTAGATGGGTCGAAATGCACTATCAATGTTGAGGAGTGCAGCAGATGTTTTACTCTGTTGAAGGCTGCCTCCTGTGGAGCCTTCGAGGATCAACAATAGTGTTTCTTCGGCAATACGTGAAAGTGGGCTAGTACAGTCAATAAGTTGGGTAAAAATTGCCTGTAATAGTTTACCATCCCTAAAAATGATTTGAGTTTGGTGATATTTGTGGGGGAAGGCACCTCCTTCATTGCCTTAACCTTATCTTCCACAGGGTGTAATCCTTGTGTCTACACGGTACCCCAGATAGGTAACCTTGGTGGCTTGGAAAGTACATTTCTCCTTTTTTAGGCAAACTCCCGCTTCCAGAAATCTTTTTAATATCTCCTCTAAATTTGTTAAATGCTCGGCCTCTGTTGATCGAGTTATGAGAACATCACCAAAGTATACTACAGCCCGTGGTAGTCCCTGTAGCAGATTCTCCATCGTCCTTTGAAATATTGCACACGCCGAAGACACACCAAAAGGGAGGCACATATACTGGAATAGGTATTGTGACATACCCTCAGGATGTGTTATTTAACTCGAGTTGCTAGTACGGTGGCTCATATCCAACTTAGTGTAGGATTGACCTGCTGCCAGCTTTGTATATAAGTCTTCAATTCTTGGAATTAAATATTTATCCAACTTAGCGGCCTGATTAATTGTTAGCTTATAATCGCTGCAAATGTGGATGGTCTTATCTGGTATCCGGTTTCAGTATGGGAACGATAGGTGCTGTCCATTCCAAAAACTGAACCGGCTGTTTGATGCCTAGTTCCTCCAACATGTGTAACTCAGCATCCACTTTTTCTCTTAAGGCATATGGTGCCAGTCCTGCCTTAAAAAAAATCGGGGAGATGCCTTTGGATCAACATAAATCTTGACTTGCAAACCTTTGATTTTTGATAATTCCTTGTGAAAAACACAGTTGTACTTTTTCAACAAATCTAGCAGTCCTCCTGCCCACACTTGAAAAAAAAAGACACATTTAACTTGATTTCTTTTAGCCAATCACAGCCCAGAAAGTTTAGTCCTTCCCCAGTCACTGTTTTTACTGGGAGCTGGGCTGACTGCTGCCCATAACTCACAGGTACCATGGTAGTGCCTTTTACTTTTATGTCTTCTCCCATGTAAGATTTCAACTGGGCAGAAGTTTCTCCAGGCTCAAGGGTTAGGTACTTTCTCTCAGGTAGTGAAATGTGCGCTCACCCATCACTATGGCTGATGCCCCTGCATTCACCTCCATAACAAGAGGCTTCTTGTTCTTGTGGATTGTGACAGTAATGGGGTCTGCCTTGATTGCTTTAAGATTA
This sequence comes from Carcharodon carcharias, assembly GCF_017639515.1. Lineage (NCBI taxonomy): Eukaryota > Metazoa > Chordata > Chondrichthyes > Lamniformes > Lamnidae > Carcharodon > Carcharodon carcharias. The sequence continues at coordinate 134,247,678 of NC_054471.1, forward strand.
AAAAGAGTGTGAATGTCAGAATCAGTTACCTCAGGCTCTTTCAGGTTATGTACTTCTAACATCTTTGCTGGCTAGTTACTTGGCAGTCTGGACTTTTCTCTGCACTGCTTTATCAAATGTTCCCTTTTGCAACAGTAATAGCACTCAGCCTCCTTAAATCTATATGTTTCAGGAGTGTAGTCACCCCCACATCAGTAACATTTCAACTTCAGGATCATTGCCTGATTGCTCTGGCATTTTTTTCTGATTTCTGGGTGATTGGGAATGATTCCCACTTTGCGGCTGCTTCAGCAGTTTTGGCACCACGTCTGGCTACAGGTTCCCCCCTAACTGGTAAACGGTGCCATTTTGCAAGCTCTGTAGCTCCTGCAAATCTTTTTCAGAGTCTTCCATGACCTGTGCTATCTTCATTGCTTGTTTAAAAGCTATATCGATTTCTGCAAGCAATCGATACTGAATTGCGATGTTGTGCATGCCACAAACTAATCGATCCCGTAGCATGTCGTTCAAGGTCTCTCCGAAATCACAATGCTGTGACAATTGCTTCAACTTAGCAATATAAGTTGCAAGCAATTCGCCTGGGGCCCTCACTCTCGTATTAAACTTGAATCTTTGCATAATGACTGATGGATTGGGCTGAAAATAGCCCTTCACTAAATCCACGAGCTCACCAAACGATTTGGAGTTGGGCACAGTTGGGGCTATGAGACTGCGAGTAAGATTGTAGCTTTGACTCCCACAGTGCTCAAGAGAATTGCATTGTACTTTGCCTCATCCCTTATTTTGTTGGCTGGAAATAATACCTGAGGCACTCAATGTATTGACTCAATTCCGCCGCGGAGGAGTCAAATGTGTCAATCCTCCCGAAGAGAGGCATCCTGGTGGGTATACCTTTTTCTTTCTTTTAATCTTTAAAATGAGACACTCACAGTTGTAGGGCAAGAGACAGTGCCAGGATTGTTATCAGATGTAGAGATGTATTACCGAGAGGCTTCTTTAGTTGATCACTGAACTTTATTTTCAGAGCTGTTGGACTAGCTACCTGCTTCTAGCAAGGCTACAATACACTCCACCATGAGATTACCTGCACTTGGTGCTGATTGGCTGTTCTGACCATCTGTCCCTTACTCAGTAAGGCTGGCCTTAAAGCAACAATCACCACGTTAGCCTTGTGAGTGAATCATAATGTGAGTTCCTGAGAATTATTAGTAAATTGGATCAAATAAACTGAGGGTTTAGGAAAACACGCCACAGCATATATTAAAAATAATTCAAAACACCTTCTGCTTAAGGACAGTTGGAGAGAGGAAAGAAGTATAGTTTGCCTGTCTCTTCTTTCCGTAACACAAATTTTCCTCAAAGTCATTTGCGATGCTAATAAAGCTGACTCTCGAATTATAGGTAGGATTAGAACTCCAAAGGACAGGTGAGTATTTTGCTTGTACCAATCTACATCTGTGTCAAATTAATGCTCATTGGAAACATGGGTTTTTGTTTCAATTTTTTTATATCCCTCCTGGTGCCTTAGATGAATTGAAGTAGTCATCAGTACTCAGGGTGCATCAATGAATGAGTCATTTAAGCTGTAAATTAATCCAACTTCCTTATACAGGTGTTTTCAATAACTTCTCTCTGAGATTAATCATATTGCTAAAATACAACAATTTTCTGACAAAAAATGGAAGTGGATGGAAAATAATATATTAAATTAAAACAATCCAAATGATGTTAAAGGAGGAAAACTTCACCTGATACTCATACATTACTGAGGATTGGTCAATTTATCCCAATTTCTTTAAAGTCATCAATTAGAATAGATGTAAATATGATTTTAAAAAGGCTCATTGTGTCATCAGGCCCATATCTTCTATGCACTACCACCCTCATCATAGGCATAGAAAGTTGCTCAAATACGATGTGGTAAATATCCATACTCTGATCAATGAATCCTTGATATTTATTTAGTTTTCATCTTAAGGCCACTCGGTAAGCACAGAAATAAATATTATGTCAACAGTAAATGCAGGCAGATCACGTTTGCATTTTACAATATGTAACAAATTGAGCTATTATTCAATATTTGAACTGGAGTATTACTATATTAAGTTCACCTCTTTCCTTTGATATCCATTGATGTTCTCTCTGTTCTTCTCCTCTGTTTGTTGAACAATCTTGATAGCACCTTCAAGTGCTTCCTTCAGGTCTGAGACATTGGTATTGTAATCAGTAATACTGTCCTGTATCCTATGAATTGAGTCATTATTTTCCATCATAACACCCTGGAGCCCATAAACACGATCTAGCACTGAAAAGTAATTAAAAATTGAACATCTTTTCAGACTGGTGTTTTGAAATGCCCAAACATGCATTAATTGGGAATTTAGGAGGGACTGGAGCAGGGTGTAGGGAGTGGAGCAGGAAGTAAAACATGTGTTACGGATTAGCTAAAAATAGCTACATATAATACAGCCCTCTGAAAACTAAACTTGCATGAACCAAATGAAGAACAAAGAGGATTCTCTGGACTGAAGGTACAATTACAAAAGGTGATTGTCTACTCATCTGAAGGATGGGAGCTTTTATCTATTTCACACAACGTAGTGTTCAGTTATTACCATACCTTTGAATGTATGTTTCTTTCTCAGTGTTAAAGAGATAACATTAATGTGAATCAATAAAACATACAAATCTGGGCTTTTGTTCTTTCTTCTTCAACAAGTGGTTTCTGGTCAGAAAAGTTCCGATTTCTCATTTCATCCAACATCTTGTTCACCTCACGGAAGAGTTTGTTGGTTTCTTCAGCTGAAAATTCTTCTTCTGTTCCATACTTATTTAGGCCTTCAATAATATCTGCAAAATAAAATGAGATAATATAAAAGCAAATTACTGCAGATGCTGGAAATCTGAAATAGAAACAGAAAATGCTGGAAAATCTCATCAGGGTTGGCAGCATCTGTGGGGAGAGAAACAGAGTTAACGCTTTGAGTCCATATGACTTCTTCAGAGCTAAAGAGAAATAGAAATGTGATGGATGTTATACTGTTTAACAGGGGGTGGTGCAGGTGGAATGAGATAAAAGGTCAGGGAAAGGTAACACTAAGGAGAGATTGACAAAGATGTCATGGGCACAAGACAAAGGCAGTGTTAATGGTAGTGGTAAAGAGTAAAGAAGGTGCTGATAGTGGCATAAAGAAAAGATAGCAGAAGGTGCTAATAGCAGAACAAAGGTCAGCATTCTGTGAAAGCAAAACACAAAAAGGATAAAAAAACAAACATTTCTGCCCTCACCTCTTCCCCTCCCTTCCAGAACCATGATAGGTTCCCCCTTGTCCTCACATTTCACCCCACTGGCCTCTGCATTCAAAGGATCATCCTCTGCCATTTCACCCGACTCCAGCATGATACCACCACCAAAAACATCTTCCCCTCACCCCCCCCGTTAGCATTCTGTAGGGACCATTCCCTCCATAACACCCTGGTCCACTTCTCCATGAACCCCAACTCTCATCCACTTCCAACAGCACCTTCCCACACAATTGCAGAAGGTGCAACACATGCCCCTTTATCTCCTCCTTCCTCACTGTCCAAGGCCCCAAACATTCCGTTCATGTGAAGCAGCAGCTCACTTGCACATCCTTCAATTTGATCTACTGTATTCGCTGCTCCTAATGTGGTCTCCTCTACATTGGGGAGACTAAACGCAGACTGGGTGACCGCTTAGCGGAACCTCTTCACTCAGTCCGCAAACATGACCCAGACCTTCCTGTTGCTTGCTATTTCAACACTGCATCTTGCTCTCATGCCCACGTAACCACCCTTGGCTTGCTACAATGTTCCAGTGAAGCCCAATGGAAACTGGAACAAAAGCACCTCACCTTTCGATTAGGCACTTTACAGCCTTCCAGTCTTAACATCAAGTTCAACAGCTTTAGACCATGAACTCTCTCCTCCCTCTTGACTGTTTTTTTAATCCAATTTATTTATTTATTGATTTATTTTGTCATAAAAGTATAATAATTTTCATAAATTTTTTTGTGAAGTAGGTTTATGGGGGTAAATATAGTTGGGACTGTTTGTGTGTGATTTAATTACATTTGGAGTCATGTAGACTGCAAGTTTAAATCAAAAGAAGCTAGGTGCTTGACATTCTAATGAGGAAACATGGATGCTGGCTTAGTGTGTAAAGTATAAAGGAAATTTGCATTTTTAGTTAAATGAAGGGATATTTGGATGTCAAAGGGATTTTAGCCTGTTTACAACTAGCCAGTTAAGTAAGGCTAAGGAATGTGTTTATTTTTTTCCAAAGGTTACTGACAATATATAGTGACCACATGAAAGCTTTTATATTATGAAGAAGATACAGTTTCAAAGACACATGGAACAATATAATTTACATATTAAAAAGAGAGAAACATATATAAAGAGAGATGAAAGGCTGTGTGTTAGGAGAAGGCCATGTTAGATCTACTTGGAGTGTGTGAACAGCCCTTACGAAGCCTCAAGCATTTGTGCATAAGTCTGCAGTCTAACGGAACTGAAGCTGGAGAAAAGCCAATTGGAAATCTACAGTCCAGGGTATTGTGTAAACTTGCTGAGTTTGTTTTAAATCTAAAATCTATTTTGGACAGTTGCTTACAAGGGAATGTAAGTGGGAGTAAGGTTAATTATGAATAGGAGTTATAGTAGTAATTCTAGTCTTATGTATGTGCTTGAAATCTTCTATAATTTGCTAATAAATGTTTTCATTTAATTTCTAAAACCTCTAAAGGCTTGGTGGACTTATTACTTCTGAATACAGTGCACACATCTCGTAATAAATACAAATTGCAAAACCATTGTGATAGCGCGACTAAGTTTCCCTCATGGATTTGGTCCACCTAGGGGCTGTTTGTGGGATATTTGAATTTGAATTCTTTGATTGGTTTGAAGTTGGTGAATCTTAAGGTTATGAGTACGCGAAGCACATTGAATTTTGGAGTTGGTGTGTAGGATTTTAAAGCGGTGAGACTGCAAAAATGGCTGTATCCATGGCTAAAATTTTTTTTTTGGAAGTAGAAGATATAGCTCTGATTGGGTTACAAACAGTATCTAAGGGGAAGTTAACTGAGTTGGTGGATAAGTTGCAGTTGCGATTACCTGTAGGGGGCAAAGAAAGCAGACATAGTTGAAATGATAGCACAGCATTTGAAGTTGGAAGTGAGATCGGACTCTAGTGAGTCACAGCTGGAGGTAGTGAGACTTCAGTTACAAATGAAGAAGCTTGAATGTGAACAAGCAATGGAAATGAAAAAGAAACTTGAACTAGAGGCAGCAGAAAAAGAAAGAGCAGAGAAAGAGAGAGAGGTCAAAGTATTTCAAAGAGAAATCAAAGTATAACAATTTGACCTCCAGAGGGAAAGGTTAGCAATGGAGATGAGGGCGAAGGAAAGAGAAAGAGAATAGCAGCTTAAAAAGCTGGACTTTAAAAAAGAGACCTCACATGATGAAGAAGGTTCTGATGATGGAAAAACCTTCAATCTAAAATCCAGTGGGGAGATATTTAAATTTGTGCAAGCTTTTCCAAAGTTTGAAGAAAGGGATGTAGAGGCATTCTTTATTTCGTTTGAGAAGATAGCTAAACAGATTAAATGGCCGCAAGAAAACTGGACATTTTTTTTACAGTCTAGGTTAGTGGGTAGAGCTCATGAGGTTTATGTTTCACTGTCAGAAGAAATGTCAGTGAATTATGATGCAGTAAAAAAGACTATTTTTGAGTGCATATGAGTTGGTTCCTGAGGCATAAATTTAGGAATATAAGGAAACAGCCTAGGCAAACTTATATTAAGTTTGGGAGAGTAGAACAAAGTAATTTTGACTGGTGGATATGGACATTAAAGGCAGAGACAACATCTGCATTTCTTAGAAATGTAATTCTTTTGGAATAATTTAAAGATTCAATTCCTTCAGTAACAAGAACTCGTACGGAGGAACAGAGGGTTATAACAGTAAGATAAGCAGCAGGGATAGCTGATGATTATGAGTTAGTTCATAGATCAAAGCCTTTTATTTGCCTGCCTTTTAAATCAGAGAAGATAGAAAGTGGGAAGGTGAAAGGAAGATAGATAGTCAGAGGAGGGAAGGAATAGTTGGAAATTCCCAGGAAATGTTTTTCTCAGACTAAAAAGGGAGATACTGAGGCTAGGAGCGACATTCAAACACTGAGGTGTTTTCATTGTAATGAAATTGGTCGCATGAAGTCAATGTATTGGAAGTTATTGGGAATATAAGCTACAATAATTGAAATGCAGAAAAGTTCTGGAAGTAAGAGTACTGTGGGTTCTGAGGTTCAGGCACAGAAAAAACAGTGGTTTGTGTACAGGTAAAACAGGGAGAATCAGTAATAGGTAAAGAAGCGGGAATGTGTTCACAATTTACTCAAGACAGTTCTGAGGAATAGATTGCAGAAATGTTTAAAGTTTTTGTACATGAAGGGAAAGTCTTTCCATGTGTACAGGGTGGAGCAGGTAAAGATATTATAATTTTAAGAGACACGGACTAGTCAATCCTTAATGTTATGGGATAGTGATATTTATTGTTCAGAGAGTGTATTGCAGGAACAGATGATAATAAATGGGGTTCATGGAGATGCTAAACCTATCCCATTGTGGAAGGTAAATTTAAAGGATAAGTGGAAAATAGGTGAGGCGATTGTTGGAGTAGTGGAAAAATTGGCCATTGTAGTGGTTCAATTTATTTTAGGTAATGATATGGCTGGGTCACAGATATGGGTGATACCTACAGTAATTGAACAGCCTGTAGAAGTGCTTTCAAGTGTTTCAGAAAGAGCATCCTGGATTGTTTCCAGATTGTGCAGTAATGTGATCCAAGTTTACAGGTTGAAACAGAAAGAAGAGGAAGTTAAAAGACAGGGAAAAGGTGTTTAATTTCAATTAGTTGATATTGTCTTTGATAGGATTATGCAGGAAGACAGAATAGAAGAGAATGCAGCTGAAGTGTTTAGCTCAGGGCAGCTGGTAGAACTACAACAAAAATATCCATGAATAAACAATTGTATCAGACAGCTTGCTCAGAAACAGAGCCAGAATGTATTCCAGAATGTTATTACTTTAAGGGTAATGTGTTAATGAAGAAGTGGTGACCGCACCAAGTTTCATCAGGTGAAAATTGGATGGAAGTGCATCAGGTTGTTATACCATCTGGATATAGAAATGAAGTACAGAGAATACCTCATAAAATTCCAGTGGGGGACAGTTAGGAAGTAGAAAGACACAGGCGAAAATACAAAAACATTTTTATTCGCCTGGACTGCATAGAAATGTAGTCAAATTCTGTAGATCATGTCACACATGGCAGGTGATAGGGAAACCACAAGCTGTGATTAAGCCGGCACCTTTGATTCAAATTCAAGCATTTGAGCAACCTTTTACTAAGGATATAATTGATTGTGTAGGACCACCCCCCCCCCGCACCCTGCAAGACTGAAAGTGGAAATAAGTACTTGCTGACAATAATGAATGTGACTACAAGGTTTACAGAAGTGATGAATTACAAGGGGACATAAGTTCAAGGTGAGGGGCAGGAAGTTTATGGCGGATGTGTGGAAAAACGTTTTTACCTAGAGGCTGGTGATGGTTTGGAATGCGCTGCCTGGGAGGGTGGTGGAGGCGGGTTGCCTCACATCCTTTAAAAAGTATCTGGATGAGCACTTGGCACATCATAACATTCAAGGCTATGGGCCAAGTGCTGGTAAATGGGATTAGGTAGGTAGGTCAAATGTTTCTCACATGTTGATGGGTCAACGGGCCTCTTCTGCACTGTGTGATTCTGTGATTCTGTGATTCTTTGATACCTTCAAGAAATATTGCAGCAAAAGAATAGTGGAAGAGTTTTTAAAAATTAATTCACGGGTTGTGGGCTTTGCTGGCTGGGCCAGCGTGTATTGCCCAACCTGAGTTGCCCTTGAGAAGGTGGTGCTGAGCTGCCTTCTTGAACTGCTGAAGTCTATGTGGTGTAGATACACCCACAGTGCTGTTAGGAAGGGAGTCCCATGAGTTTGACCCAGGTACAGTGAAAGAACAGTGATATATTTCCAAGTCAGGTTAGTGAGTGACTTGGAGGGGAACTTCCAGGTGGTGTTCCCAGCTATCTGCTGCCCTTCTAGATGGTAGTGGTCATGGGTTTGGAAGGTGCTGTCTAAGGAGTCTTGGTGAATTCCCGCAGTGCATCTTGTACATGGTATACACTGCTGCTACTCTGCGTCAGTGGTGGAGGGAGTGAATACTTGTGAACGTGATGCTAATTAAGTGGGCTGCTTTGTCCTGGATGGTGTCAAGCTTCTTGAGTGTTGTGGGAGCTGTACTCATCCAAACAAGTGGAGAGCATTCCATCACACTTCTAACTTGTGCCTTGTAGATGGTGGACAGCTTTGGAGAGTCAGGAGGTGAGTTACTTGTCAAAGGATTCCTAGCTTCTGACCCGCTCTTGTAGCCACAATATATAGATATGGCTAGTCCAGTTCAGTTTCTGGTCAACGGTAACTCCTAGGATGATAGTGAGGGATTCAGCGATGGTAATGCCATTGAATGTCAAGGGGTACGGTTGGATTCTCTCTTGTTGGAGATGGTCATTGCCTGGCACTTGTGTGTGCAAATTACTTGCCAGTTGTCAGTCCAAGCCTGGGTATTGTCCAGGTCTTGCTGCATTTAGACATGGACTGCTTCATCATCTGAGGAGTCACGAATGGTGCTGAACATTGTGCAATCATCAGCGAACATCCCCACTTCTGACCTTATGATGGAAGGAAATTCATTGATGAAGCAGCTGAAGATGATTGGGCCCAGGACATTACCCTGAGGAACTCCTGCAGTGATGTCCTGGAGCTGAGATGACTGACCTCCAAAAGCCACAACCATCTTCCTTTGTGCTAGGTATGACTCTAACCAGTAGGGATTTTTCCCTCGATTCCCATTGACTCCAGTTTTGCTAGGGCTCCTTGATACCATACTCAGTTAAATGCTGAGCTGATGTCAAGGGCAATCACTCTCACCTCACTAAGTTGACTACATTTTTACAAGCAATGCCGAAAGAAATAAAATCAGATCAGGGTTCAAATTTCATGACACAGCTGTTTAAGGCAGTAATGAACAGTTTCGGGATAAAACAGTTTAAGTCAATAGCTTACCATCCTGAATCACAAGGGGCTTTGGAAAGATGTCATCAACCTTTAAAAACCATGATGCGGGTTTATAGTCTGGACTATCTACAGGGTTGGGATAGGGGAATTCTAATCTTGTTATTTGCTATTGGGATGCTCCTAATGCATGGACTGGATTTAGTCCTTTCGAATTAGTGTATTGTCATGAGGTAAGGGGACCGCTAAAGTTGATTCATAAAAAATTGATGGGTCAAATTTCTGAAACTACTCTCCTAGATTATATATCAAACTTCAGAGAAAGATTGAACAGAGCATGTGAGTTAGCTATTTAAAGATATCACAGCAAGCGATGAAAGGGAAGGAGAATAGGAAAGCCACAGCTCATTTTGTTGTTGGGGAAGTGGTGTTAGTTTTATTACCAGTACTGGGTGAATTGTTAAATGCAAGGTTTCGTGGGCCTTACAGGATTGAAGAGAAATTGAGTGAAACAAATTATTTAATAAATATTCCAGGCAGAAGAAAGAAGCATAGGGTGAGTAGGCCCAATAATTTCAAATGGTTGCAACATTCAATGCTGTATGGTATTGCAAAGGAAGGAGTAGAATGAAATTTTCATAATAAGTTTCCAAACAAATCATTAACACTGCACATGTTAATTCTGAATGGTAAAGACCAAGTGATAGATGAGGTTTTATTGTGTCAGGTTTGAACTTCAGAGGCTATAAAGTTTGGGTATTTGTCTTGTATCTGAGTGTTGGAAAGTTGACTAACACACATTTCTACACTACCAAGGAGCATAAACATACTTCTGTAACATGCCTTTAAGCAATACACAGTGTGTTAAATAATAAACCGGAAGGGACCAGATACTGATAGCTTCAGAGGACAAATACATATTTCAGAATGGAACTAACAGTCCATTACTCTTCCAGAGAAGAAAATGGATGGATCATTCCATCCCTCCGCTAACCGACATAGAATTGTGCCAACTATGAACATGGACAAATGTTCACACAGTTGTCACTGGAGTTTGGACATTGGCACATTACCACCAAACTGTCAGGATTTGGATGTTGCCAAATAGTTCCCCATGAAAGTCTTACCTACCATTGCAAGAATTGAAAATATTCCACTGTGAATACCAAGACAGAAAATACAAACACACATGCACCAACTGACAAAATGGAACTATTTAGTTCATAGCTATAGAACTTGAGTTTTGCTGAAAAAAGACATGTTGGCGAAGCTTTTCATCTTGCACTCAACAGTACAATTCGCAAGAAAACCAAATGTTTATGCAAGTTGCCCTGATGAGTGCAAGATGAAAATGTGTCTTTTTTCAGCACTACTCAAGTTCTGTAGTACCAGATGACTATTAATGACTACAATTAGAGCAGGAGTCAGGCATTTTGCATTAAATATAAATCAGCCCAGAATGCAAACTTCTTTCATGTTGTGCTCTCTGTCTTCTTCCTTTTTTATACCCACACATTACATGATGAAAATGCTCGACCGTTTTACTTCAGGTGAGTGTCAAAGAAAATAAATTACGCTTTTACCTTGGATCAAATTGACAATAGTAATACTTTGTCCATTGATCTGGTTGGCACGGTCACTGATTTTGGCTGTTTCCTTGTCAAATAGCTGTGCATTAAAGACAGTTATGTTTTCCTAAAATAATAAAATTAGATTGATAGTAGTAAAGACTTATTGTGGTAGAATAGGTTCCAGTTAGTTTCATTAAATAGAAGACATAGATTTTACATTATTATAGGAATTTGTACTAGGGTTAGGCACTGAGAATTATGAAATGAAAATAATTTCTATTGCTGTATCCATCAAGAATTTATTTCTTATAACATGAGGGCCTGAGTATAAAGAAATAGACAAACCCTAAATGAAATATAAAATGCTAATTTTAAATGGGATGACTTACTTCTGTTGATATTGATTACATATAAACAGTCATTTGTCTGGAAAACACTGGTTTATTTGATTCCTTGGCCAATTAATGTGACCTATGCCATCTCGAGTAACAGTCAACTATAGCCTGTGCTGTTGACTGGCTGAATGCTCAACAAGGAGCATGGTTAGCATGTGCTGCAGCTAGCCTGTACCTCTTAAAGACAGCCTGTTTCCCTGAAAGGGAACTCTAATCATTACACAGAAGATATTGCTGAGTGCCTGTAGTGCAGGTGGCTGTAAGGAGAAGGACACCAAATGAAGCAACAGCCAATGAAGAGTACAGGAGTACATGTCAGGAGCAGTACCAGGTATACCTAAAACTGAAGTGTCAACCTGGTGAAGCTACTTGATGGCATTACTTGTATGCCAAAGAGCAAAAGCAGCATGTGGTGGACAGAGCTAAGCGATCCCACAACCAATGGATTGGGTTTAAGCTCTTCAGTCCTGTGAACGGTGGTGGACAATTAGACAACTAAAAGGAGGAGGAGGCTCCACAAATATCCCCATCCTGGATGGCAAGCCCAACACATCAGTGCAAAAGACAAAGCTGAAGCAATTGCAACAATCTTCAGCTAGAAGAGCTGAATTGATGATCCAAGTCAGCCTCCTCCTGACTGCCCCAGCATCCCAAACGCCAGTCTTCAGACAATTCAATTCACTCCACATGATATCAAAAAATGGCAAATACACTGGATACTGCAAAGACCATGAGCCCTTATAACAATCCAGCAATAGTACTGAAGACTTGTGCTCCAGAACTCGCTGCATCCTTAGGCAAGCCTTTCCAGTACAGCTACAACACTTGCATCTATCAAACAATGTGGGAAATTGTCCAGGTATGTCCTGCACACAAAAAGCAGGACAAATCCAATGGGGCCAACTACCGCCCCATCAGTCTACTCTTGATCAACAGTAAAGTGATGGAAAGTGTAGTCAAGTGGTATCAAGTGGCAGCTACTCAGAAATAACCTGCTCACTAATACTCAGTTTTGGTTCCACCAGAGCCACTCAGCAGCTGACCTCATTACTGCCTTGGTTCAAACATGGACAAAAGAGGTGAACTCCTAAGGTGATGGGAGAGTGACTCTCCTTGACATCAAGGTAGCATTTGACTGAGTGTGGCATCGAGGAGCCCGAGCAAAGCTGGAATCATTGGGAATTAGGGGGAAAACTCTCCGCTGATTGGAGCCATCCTAGCACAAAGAAAGATGTTTGTGGTTGTTGGAAGTCAATTATCTCAGCTCCAGGACATCACTGCAGGAGTTCCTCAGGGTAGTGCCCTCAGCCCAACCACCTTCAGCTGTTTCATCTATGACCTTCCTTCCGTCATAACGTCAAAAGTAGGGATGTTCGCTGATGATTGAACAATGTTCAGCACCATTCGCAACTCCTCAGATACTGAAGCAGTCCATGTCCAAATGCAACAAGAACAGGACAAAACTAAGGCTTGGGCTGACATGTGGCAAGTAACATTCATGCCACACGAGTGTCAAGCAATGACCATCTCTAACAAGAGCAAACCCAACCACTGAACCTTGACATTCAATGGAATTACCATCATAAATCCCCCACCATCAACATCCTGGAGGTTACCAGTGACCAGAAACTGAACAGGACTAGCCATATAAATATTGTGGCTACAAGAACAGGTCAGAGGCTGGAAATGCTGTGGCAAGTAACTTACCTCCTGACTCCCCAAAGTCAGTCCACCATCTACAAGGCACAAATTAGGATTGTGGTGGAATACACTTCCTTTTCTTGGATGAGTGTATCTCCAACATCACTAAAGAAACCGATACCATCCAGGACAAAGCTGCTTGCTTGATTGACACCCTATCCACCACTTTCAATATCCACTCACTCCACCACCGGCACACAGTGCCAGCAGTGTGTACCATGTACAAGATGCACTGCAGCAGCTCATCAAGGCTCCTTCGACAGCATCTTCCAAACCTGTGACCGCTACCATCTAGATGGACAAGGGCAGCACATACATAGGAACACCACCAACTGGAAGTTCCCCTCCAAGTCACTCAACATCTTGACTTGGATATATATTGCCATTTCCTCACTGTCACTGGGTCAAAATCTTAGAACACCCTCCCTAACAATACTGTGGGCGTACCTACACCATAGAGGCTGCAGTGGTTAAAGAAAGTGGCTCACCAATACCTTCTCAAGGGCAATTATGGGTGGGCAATAGAAATGTTGGCCTAGCCAGTGACACCCATGTTCCATGAAGGAATCAAAAAAAGCCAAGAGAGGGGGCTCCAAGTTCTCCGATATAGTACTGAGACCTTAGGCCAGGACGTTGACAGAAGGAAAGGGCTATATTTTCATCTGAGGCTGAGAGGCTTTCAAGGCACTGCTGAAAATGGAATGGTAGCCAGGAAGGTCAATTTTCCGACCCTGGCCCTGAGGACCTGGCAGCTGTGCCAGAAGAAGGTTGATTGACCTGATAGAGGTAGTAAAGGTCAGGGAATGCATCTTCTCTGGATATTTCCTACCAATCACACCACCAACAACTCATGCTACTCAATGCACCACACCTTCATCACTCACTCATCAGTAGTTCCTAGGAGTAAGGTCTCAGGCTGAAAATTCAGATGCCCCATCTCATCCTCACACAACACAATAATGTCAGCCCCACACCCACTTCTTACAGGCTCCACATACCTCCAGCTATGACAGGCACATCACCCAAATACAGTGCAACACATAACTAACATTCTTCCCTCCTTTTGTGGACAAGGTGGCCCATAACTACAGGGACCAGACTTAAACGCAGAGGTGAGAGGTACCTAAGTCCACAGGGGGAGACTGTAATCAACATCGGGGGGTGGCTGTGACGAAGGATATTGTATCCTGTGATGCTGGAAACATTCAGGAATTGGTTATGTTCCCGTGTTATGGCACTACTTAAATATCACCTCATCCTCATTCTGATTTGGCATGAAGTACTAGCTGCAGATCATGTGACCATGGATGTCTTGCTTTCCAACTCACCCTGCTTTCCTCAGCCCAACTCTCCTCTTTGGATTTTCTGCTTTTAGATACCCAAGAACTGGACAGCCACTGTAGTCTCATGAGAAAAGGCAAGAACCTTTGAGGAAGAAGCATTATCACTTAATCTGGCACTCACAGCGCTTACCTTAGGAGCTAGTATTGGGTCAGCATGTGATAAGCCACTGGGTACAAGTGGGCTATAGCCAAGCTGGGGGCAAAGGGCAGATAATTTTCCAGCAAAGGAAGGCAAGGTTGCAGGTGAGTTCTGCTATAGGGGTTTCTCAGATGAGAACTTGACAGGGCAGCCTACAGGAGAATGCAGATGAACATGCACATTGAGAAGCTTGACGTATTGGCAGGCTTGCAAGAAAGTAATTTACATTGTCAAGGAGCTATGGCACTGGTCTTCACCCAGAACTGAGCGTCTCTTCTTTGCAGTGTGGAAGCCCCATGACAGCACTTGCAGACCCAGCCATGATGCAGCATTGGGTGGCTGATGACTCAGCTTCCACTGCAGCAGTGCAAGTCAACCAATTTCTTGGTGTTGCAATAGAAGGTAAGACTGAAGTCATGAGGTTGCTGCTTGCTGCCATGCAGGTTCAGTTCAGATTGCTGCCTTCATGGCTATGTATCTCAGTGCTCAAAGTGGCTTTCAGGCTTTCATGGCAGTCTAGCAATCTGTCCTCCAATAGATAGCTAGGATTGCTGAGGTGTCATCCAGGGGAGTGCCAGTGGCTTTATGGAGCCCAGGCCTGCATTAGTGACAGCATTTGTGGTCCCATCACTATGACTCTGCCAGTGCCATTGCTGGTGCCATTCAGCCAGCCAGCCCAGACTGTTACCACATATACCAAGGCACTACAGTCCAAAGCTGAGCCCCAAATACCCAGATATGTTTTAGATCATCAAGTAATGCCATTTGTAATCTTCCCCACTGAAAATCAGCAGCCTTCTACCAGACATCAAGACAGTCAGTAAAGGTTATAAAAGAGTGAATAGTCCTGTTTTGTGTCTATTTTTAAATGTCTTGTTGACTAAAGTTGCTATGAAAAGGTGTTTTGCTGGTGGCTTTTATTGCAGGATTTTGGCCAAAAGGACGCTGTGATGGTCCATAGCAGATGGATTGAAAGTTGGGGAATTGATGTCCTAAGGGAACCTGAGCCTAAGTGGATGCAGACAGGCAGCCTGTCCATGAGGAAGTGGTCTCACATGCCTCCTCCCTGCCTCCCTCTCCTGAGGTAGCCTCTGTATGCCTGGTAATAAGGGCTGCACCCTCATAATAGTGAGCATATAAAGGCTACAACAGACCGCCACATATTTGGAGAGATGCTCCTGTAAGTATTATAGGGCTCCCCAAAGCTGTCTTGGCAGATAAAGTCAATGGTTTGCTTCTTCTCATTCTTGGTGGTGGCATGGCTCGCATTGTAGGCACATTGTCCTCATATGGTAGGGTATTGGAAGAGAGAGACAAAACATTTGTATTGGGGGCATCCCTTGTTTTTGTGCAGTCCAAAGATGATGGGAATGACAGACTGCTTAAGAATGAAGGCATTGTGGCTGCTGCCAGGAAAGCACACATTCACTGACATGGTGGTCTCAGCATAGTTGCACACAGTCTGCACTTTAATGGAGCGGAACCCTTTTCAGAACACATGCTAAGCTTCTCAGCTGTGAGTGGCTAGCACAGGGTACTCACTGGACCTGCATCATCCAGGTCTACAGAACGTTACTGGTGAGCAAGTATGAAGTTCTTATAGAACATTAATTTTCAATAAGGTTATAAAAATTAGAGGAATATAAACTGTGACTATTTTGCAAAATTATTGAACATGACTGAGTGAAAATTTTAAAAGATTAGTATTTTATGAATCATAACAATGAATTATTTGAAATTAACTTCATTAGTAAGATCTATAAACATAACAAAATATGTAATCTTTACAACAAAATAAATTGTCTTTAAGTCAAATTAAAGATACGCACCTTTTCAGATAGCATGTTGAGATCGGCGATGAGGTTTATGATTTCTGTTTCAATATCTTCTATCTTAAGTTTCTGTGATTCTGAGTGTAACCTCATCTCTGCAATCTGGGTCTACATTGTAAGAAATAATGTATGATAAATAGGTTGGGAGTAAGCCAGAAACATTGGGCGAAATTGTTCCAGATTTGCATTGTGTGATAATGTTTTACCCGCCGGCCACAATGGCAGCTTTTCACAGCGTATTGTCCCAAAACTGCGGCATTAACTATGCATTCCAGGGCAACATGTCATTTCCATAGCGGGCGGGCTCTCATTTGCCCACCACGCCATCACATCACTGCTTCAATACGCCGGCTACAATATTTGAAGAGCAGCTGTGCGCACACCTCTCAGCGCTTCCAGCCCATGACTGCTGCAAAGAAGACATGGCCCTGAAAAGCAAGAGGACTGCAGCTCCCAGGTTCAATGATGCGTCACTTGAGTGCCTTTTGGATGCAGTGGAGGGTCTCTGTGATGCCCTTTACTCCCGCTTTGGCTGCAGGATGGCTAGTAGCCTCACTGATCCAACTTGGAAGGCGGTGGCAGCGGTGGTCAGTGCCAACACCCTGCAAAAGAGGGCAGCCACCCAGTGCCACAAGAGCATGAATAATCTCTTCTGTTCCACCAGGGTAAGTTACTCATCTCATCGCTCTCAACTCACACACTCACAAATCCATCACACATCCACATGACCCTCACTCACTGCCAGTTGAAAGGACATCAATATTCACTCTCTCACAATCACCTTCATTATCCTCATCCCATCTGTGGGATCAGTCAACACCCACACATGCCAGGCATACCTATCATGTGGCCTGGCAGGTATCCTGCTTACACTCTCTCCATCCCTATTCTTCAGGACAAGCAGGCACACGATAAGAGGGAGAGGTCGCTTTGCGGTGGAGGAATGCCTGAAATCAAGGTCCTCATGGACTTTGAAAACTGAGCCACCCAGCTGGCCGGTGAGGATCTGGACCGGTTCTGTGCTGACAGTGAGGTTGGCGCTGCTCTACCAAGTGAAGACCCAGCAGTGCAATATCCATCAGACAACAGCTAAAAGCAAAATGCTGCAGATGCTGGAAATCTGAAACAAAAACAGAAAATGCTGGAAAACCTCAGCGGGTCTGGCAGCATCCTTATGACCCTTCTTCTGACAGATGCTGTCAGACCTGCTGAGTTTTTCCAGCATTTTCTGTTGATCCATCAGAAAACCATGCTGTGAGTGATGTGTCCTCTTTTACAGGCTACTGCCATGCGCTAATTATCTCCCCTTGCTTTCGCAGGCACATCTCCAAACAGCGAACAGAGTCCAAGACCCAGGGCCTCCAACCAAGCCCCGAAGAAACCTCTGAAGAGGAATCTGAAGGCACCCTCCTTGAAGTTCCATCACAGTGCTTACCCACACCCTCCACCAGTGGAGAGAACACATACCTTGGTGGCATTAAGTTTTAGAATAGCCTCGGGGTCACAATCTAATGAGCACGTTGCACCATCTGATTCATAGCATGCGGTGGCAGGGACTTCCCAGGTCTCCTGCACTCTGAGGACTGCTGAAGGCCAGATATTTGCTGAGTCTGAGTCAGATGATGAGCCTCTGGACTCGGTCATGTTACAGTTGCTGGCGCTGCAAAGGCAAGCTTGGGAACATCAGGAAGGGATGTCCACTGCACTCCTCAGATTACAAGGCACGATGGAGGAGTCCACCCATCTTCAGGCTGAGGTGATAGTGCTGGCATGCCAATGCACTGAGGTCAGCACTGATAGAATGGTGGCCACCATGGAAGCCTTGGTCCAGGACTGCTGGGCAGGCTGAACTCCATCGCTGATGCCATAGTTGCCCTCCAAAAGTGTGCATGTGAGAGGGGTGTGGGGCAGGTCTATCTCGCTCCAGCTATCCTTTCTCTTCAAGGAGTCAGCCAGGGGCCCTCAGAGGAGGATCAGCAGGTGCACACCCCGGGGCCATCCACCTAGGTGACTCTGGGTGTGTCCAAGCGAATCTCCTCTTCTTGTGACTCCAGAAGCTTCAGCTCCACAGGCTGAGGAGGGTGCCACTGTCACACAGCAGGTCACCAAAAGCAGGCCTAGGCCCTCCAGTGGACATCTGTCAATGTCATCACAGACAGGGTGGATATGGATGTCCGGGGAGCACCAAGGTGTAGCAACAGGGTCAGGAAGGTTAAGAAGATGCAGTTGCACAGCCTGGGCAGGAGTGTTAATTGCTTGTACATAATGTTCACTATTGTTAATAAAATCCCAAGAATGTCTCCCTGTCTATGGCTCCTTGTTCTGATGAGCAGTGTTCATGTCACTCAGATGTGAAACCTTTCTGCACAAGATAAAAGCAGGTGTCCAGGGCCTCTTACCTATTCTTTGTGCAGCCTTCAGACAAAAGTGATGGTCTGGCCTCACACTCCATGGACAAATTAGTGATGCCTGCACCTCAATGGTGCTTGTCATTGCTGCCAGAATGTTGTGGGCAGGTGTCACAGAGTTCCGTAATTCTCTCTGTGTGCTCTCAGCGCCTTTAAGGTGGGGTTGGTCCCCATCTCTTCAGCATCTTTGACCAGTGACGCTGTGCTCCTGAAGGGCGCAGGTTCTTAAGGCGGACAAAGGACCAGATGCTTTTAAAGTTTCATGACTGCTTCTCTATGAAATGACCCTGATCACAGAGCACAAGTGAGTTACCCTCAGCCAGACAGGAGTCACACATTCTCAGAGGCTATGTGAAGATCTATGGAGCGTTCTCACTGCATCATCCTCCTGAGATAGAGCGACTATTAGGGCCTCCACTGCATCTCCATGACAGGATCATTTTCATAGAGTGTACTGCCATAAGCCAGACTGGAGTCAAATGTTCATAGATGTAATGTGAAGATCTTTTGGAGTCTCCTTTTTGCATGGCATCATCATCTTCCACAAATCTAGCAGCTATGAGGGAGTCCTGAGTGCACCTGCCTCGTCTGGTCAATGCGACGGACTCATCGCCGTCATCATCGCCTTTGAGGATCTCCTGACCCTCATCATGTCCTCCTCATCGGAGGAGACATACGAACATACAAACAAGGAGCAGGAGTAGGCCATTCAGCCCCTCGAGCCTGCTCCACTATTTAATAAGATCATGGCTGATCTGATAGTAACCTCAAATCTGCATCCCGACTACCCCCGATAACCTATCATCTCCTTGCTTACTAAGGATCTATGCACCTCTGCCATAAAGATATTCAAACACTCTGCTTCCACCACCTTTACAGGAAGAGAGTTCCAAAGACTCACAATCCTCTGACTGAAAAGATTTTGCCTCATTTCTGTTTTTAATGGGCGACCTCTTATTTTTAAACAGTGACCCCTAGTTCTAGATTCTTCCACAAGAGAAAACATCCTCTCCACATCCCTCAGGATCTTATATGTTTCAATCAAGTTGCCTCTTACTCTTCTAAACTCCAGTGGATACAAGCCTAGTCTGTCCAAAGTTCCCTCATAAGACAACACACCCATTCCAGGTATTAGTCCGGTAAACTTACTTTGAACTGCTTCCAACGCGTTTTCCTTCCTCCTTAAGTAAGGTGACTAATACTGTACACAGTACTCCAAATGTGGTCTCACTAGTACCCTGTACAACTGAAGCATAACCTCCCTTCCTTTGTATTCAATTCCCCTTGCAATAAATGATAACATTCTATTAGCTTTCCTAACTGCTTGTTGTACTTGCATACTAGCCTTTTGTGATTCATGCACTAGGACACCCAGTTCCCTCTGCACCTCAGAGCTCTGCAATCTCTCACCATTTAGATAATATGCTTCTTTTTCATTCTTCATGCCAAAATGGACAATTTCACATTTTCCCACATTATACTCCATCTGCCAGATCCTTGCCCACTCACTTAAGCTACCTATGTCTATTTGTAGCCTCCTTATGTCCTTTTCACAACTTACTTTCCTACATATCTTTGTGTCAACAGCAAATTTGGGAACAACCCCTTCAATCCCTTCATCCAACTCATTTACACAAATTGCAAACAGTTGAGGTCCCAGCACTGATCTCTGTGCCATGCCACTTGTTACAGCTTGCCAACTGAAAAAGACTCATTTATGCCTACTCTCTGCTTCCTGTTAGCCTGCCAATCTTCTATCTATGCCAATATATTACCCACTATACCATGAGCTTTTATTTTCCTCAATAACCTTTGATGTGGCACCTTATCAAACGCCTTCTGGAAACCTAGGTACAGTACATCCATCAGTTCCGTTTTATCCACAACACGTTACTTCCTCAAAGAACTCCAGTAAGTTGGTTAAACATTATTTCCCTTTCACAAAACCACGTTGACTCTGTCTGATGACCTCAAGCTTATCCAAATGCCCTGCTATAACTTCTTTAATAATACCTTCTAACATTTTCCCTACGACAGATGTTAAGCTAACTGGCCTGTACCAGTACCACTTCTCTGCTGACTGTAATTTTCCAGACTTCCTTCCCCACTTCCATTTCCTGGTTTATAGCTGCTTCTGGGGTGTTACTTGTACCCTCTATCATCTGCCATCTCCTGTTTTCCATTATCAATTCTCCAGACTCAACTTTCTACAGGACCAATGCTCACTTTGTTAACCCTATTCTTTTTCTAATATTTATAAAAACTCTTACTGTTTCTATATTTCTGGCTAGCTTAATGATGATGCCCTCCAGCTCCTGCATCTCCTCCTCAGCCAGGTCCTCTCACCGTTGCAGCACCAAGTTGTAAAGTCATTGCAACAGGCAGTGAAGATGTGTGACACCCTCTATGGACTATATTTCAGGGCTCCACCAGACTGTTCCAGGCAGCAGAACCTCATTTTCAGCATCCCGATGATCTGCTCCACCAGGTTGCAAGTTACAGCATGAGCCTTGTTATATTGTTGCTCTGTTGCAGTCTGAGGCTACTGAACAGGTGTCATCAGCCACAGCCTCTGTGGGTAGGCCTTGTCCCCGAGGAGCCATCCCTGTAGCTTCGGTGGACCCTGGAAGCCGTCAGGGATCTCTGACTGACTGAGAATGTAGGAGTTGTGGACATTCCCTTGTAACCTGCAGGATGCATTTGTAGTGGTCGCACACCAACTGCACATTCGGTGAATGGATCCCTTGAGGTTGACATAGTCGACCACATGTTGGACAGAGATCTGAGCACCACGTGAGGGCTGTCGATGGCACCCTGCATCTGTGAGACCCAAGATCTGGGCAAATCTAATCACTCTTGCTTCCTGGATTTCCTGGTCCCAGATGAAATGCACAAAGTTGTATGTCCTCGCGAAGATGGCATTCATAACCTCATGGAGCTATGAAAGGAGCTACTAGTGTAGAAGTTGAGCACCACAACCACTTTCATGGCCACCGGCAGTGGATACCCTGCATGTCCCCATGGCACCAAAGCTGGCAGATGTGTCCAACCAGTTCCCGGGACATGCACAGTCTTTGGCGACACTGGTTCTTGGTTATCTACAGGAATGAACGGTGGCGTCTATAGACCCTCTGTCTAGCTAGGGGCCAACCAGTGACACCTCACTGTGGCTCTTTGCTATTGTGTGAGGGGGCCCCAGCTGCCCCTTCTTCCAGCTTTACAAAATTATATGTATAAAATTCAAAGTCCACTTTATATCCCACTGGTTCATCAGCAGTAAAATATGTAACTAAGACAAAAAAATACAAAAATTATGAATGAATTTCATTGAGAGTCCCAGCTCTATTTGACTATTATTGTTAGCACTTACATTGAAGTGGATTGCTGTGAAATTGAATTGTTGCAAGCGGTTATTAATGGCATCTCCAGTAATAACATTTAGAACACTGGACTTAGCTTCTTCCAGCGATGATCCTGATAGCTTTAGGTCTTCAACTAAGTCCCAGATACACTTGTCACATCCTGGTTAGATAATAGAACAGATACTGAGTTAGAGGCAAGTATTGTAAAGTGTTATCAGAAACAGCACAGGGCCCTTACAGCTTGTCTTTCAAAGGTGATAGAATTATAGGGTCGAAGGGAAATGTAAGCCATATTGTCAGGGCTACATTGTTGTCTATCCCCAACCTATCCTATTTTTTTAATATGGCTCTTAATAGACATATGGATATCCACCATGTATATATGTTCCAGGAATATTTATTACACAGTTATACAGACCAGGATTTTCTAGATTCAATCTCATCTCTAGGGTAAGTTAGTTCACGTATTCTAAGCTGGC
This sequence comes from Carcharodon carcharias, assembly GCF_017639515.1. Taxonomy (NCBI): domain Eukaryota; kingdom Metazoa; phylum Chordata; class Chondrichthyes; order Lamniformes; family Lamnidae; genus Carcharodon; species Carcharodon carcharias. Next base: position 134,270,038 of record NC_054471.1, read on the forward strand.
AAGTAGGCTGAGAGGTTACCGAACAGAGGTCTTTTAAACTATAGAAAGAGAATGATTCCTTTTGTGGGGGAGCGCATAATTGGAAGCCATCAAAATAGAAATCTAATAGGGCATTCAGAAGAAACTTCTTCACGCAAAGTATGGTAAAAATGTGGAACTTGCCACCACAAGGAGCCAATAGTATAGATGCATTTAAGGGGGAACTAAACAAGCATTGGAGGAAGAAGGAAATAGTGGGCTACGATGGTAGATTTAGATTTGAAAAGGTGGGAGGAGGTTCGAGTCAAGCATAAACACTGTCATGGACTAGTTGGGCTAATGGCCCGTTTCCGTGCTGTACAGCCTATGCAATCCAATTTGGTTCTGCAACCCTGATTCTTTCTATCTTAAGGTACTGTCGTGTTCAATCCTGTTTTGTTGTGAGTGGTGGCCAAGCTGGTGTTATTGATAGAGTTGACCCGCAGACACTTCTTAGGTGGAGACTTTAAGTTTACTTACAAGGCACTCAGCAGCAACTACACGTGTTTTCAACTCAAACTCTATCTCTACATTACTAACTACTAACTGCAGAGGTAGCCCATGCTACTCTCCTATTGGGTACTAAGGATCATGTGATCTTCCTTAACAAGCTTTATTCTTCAAGGTATATTAGACACTAAATAAACCATAATTACCATAGGTACCATGCCCGGAAAGGATGTTGACAATCATGGATCTTTGTGTTGGTTCATGATCATGCTTGGCAAGATACTGCTGTGGTCTGCTGTTGCCTTTTGCAGATGGCTGACCTGGAAAAACTCCTGCTCTTACTGCCTACATAGATGTATTGGAAGGATTTACAGGTTGATAATCAACATGTTTGGCCATGTCATGAATACACTTTCTATGTCCATCAAGTCCTCGGGTTGGACTTGAACCTGGAACTTCTGGCTCAGAGATAAGGAGACTCCGCACAGCGCCACAAGATTTCTCTGCCTATCCTAATTGGGCAGGGGAAAATCAGCCAGGATTCCCAGTCTTCATTGTTATTAATTGAGTCTTAGTATATATGAATATAGGCTGACATCAAGTGAGATCAAGTTTGGGGTTTCCTCTAAGGCCACTATAATGGAGTAGCCTGGCCACACTGATTCAAAACACGTTTGGATAATGGACAAAGTAGTGGAAGATGTCTACAACAAGGAGTCAAGAACTTTCAGGAAAAGGACAAGGAAGAAATGAAATCTAACAAATGATTTAAAATCCCATCCATTTTATAATGTTTGAAAATTGGCTTAGCCTGAGTTTAGCAGCTGATCCTATGATTTGTACCTGCAATGAATCTTTTAAAATATCTTTTACTTGCCACTGAAGAAAAATATCCATAGGGATCAGATGTCATCCTAAATCTTTTCATGATTCATATGTATCATTAATACTGAATATAAATTATATGATTATTTATAGTTGATGAGTCTGAATAATATGCTAAATCATAAAAATCCAACTAAAATAGTTACTAAACATTGCAAGTACATGATAAGGTTAAATCTTATGCATCAGTTCAATGCATTGCTCACATGAGAGAATATCAGGGGCAGAATTTTACAGTCCTGCCAGGGGAGCCAGCAAAAGGTGCCTGAGTTTCAGGTGTAGCTAAGTGTTAGGATAATCATATTGCTTGTTTAAGTACACTGCAAACCTTGTGATTGGTAGATCAGTTCGATAGGTGCCAGGCCAATATAATTCACTGGAAAAGGGAGGCACACAGTTGTATTTTGGGCTGTCACTGTCTGCAGAAGCAAGGATGTCATGTATTATCCTATTTTAACTTAACATAGTTGTAGGAAATCCCAATCTGTGGGACCATCTGGAATTATAGGTGTAGGGCTTAGCTGCATGAAGGTACTTACTGACAACAGAGCAATCTGTTGGAGGCTCGGTGGGCACTGACAAACATTCTCCTGTCTCGCTGTCACAGTGCCCCTCACACTCGCACCCTGCAGGCAAGAGAAACAAGTTCTGAAATTATAACTCATGATTATGGGCCTTATGAGTTTGGACTAAGAAATACATGCAACATCTTTATTAAATAGTGCTGTGAATAATACTAAGATCTTTTTCTGTATGAGTTAGCAATAATGCTTGCAATGCTTGCAATCACACACTGCCATTAGATCAAGATGTCTCAATGTGCTTCACACGATGGATTAGTTTTGAACTGCCAGTAAGAGTGCTCACTTTAAATTCTTCCCTTTCTCCTTTTCTGACTTCCTTCATTCTCTAGTTTTCTTGTTGATTGCTATTGTCATTAAAACCTTTGTCTTTCTCTCTTTCTAATAAATATACTGGATTAAAAACTTACTCTGGCACCCATTTAGTCCGTAGTTCCAGAACCCATACAGACAGTGGTCACAGAGCTTTCCTGTGACTCCGGGTAGGCATCTGCACTGCCCACTCAAAGGATCACAATATTCATCCTTGGAAGCCAGAGCACATTCACATCTCAAACATCCAGAACAACTGCTGTATCCATAGTAGCCAATCTATAAAGAAGGAATACAATATAAAACAATTGAAAATAATAATACGCTTAACCATAGATTTGAATTTATTAAGCTGAGCTAGATTCCAAAAGAATATTAATAGTAATTTTGTGCAGGATATTTCCTGATACATTCATTTCATAACTTATAACTCAAAAAACACTTATTAGATAAGGCCTGGAAATTGCTGCATGGATCGTGATGCACAATTAACCCGTGTCTGTTTGTTTTGATATGGGCAACATGCGAACTTTGTACTGCCCACTTATTTACATGAATGAAGCATGCAGCCAGCCAGCTAGGCATACAGGTGTGCGGTTGCAAACCTGAGTAAGGGGTGCAAGTTCCTATGAGAATAGCAAGCCTGCACCTCTTAAAGGAGTGGTGGTGGGGTAGGGGGTGCTGGGCTGGGGAAATTTTGGCTGCAGCAGGTGCTGAAATTCATTGCAGATGTAACTTTGACCTGAGGAAGACATTGGAATGGCACAAGAAGGCAGAGGATGGGCTCCAAGGCTCTCCAACGCAACACTGGAGGCCTTGGTCCTAGAGATTGACAGGAAGCTACAGGTCTTCTACCCAAACTCTGAGAAATAAATGGGAGCAGATAGTTGTAGGGGTCAATACCTGTGAGCCTGGATGCAATGCTCAAAGAAGTTCAATGACACCACATGAGCAGTTAAAGTTAGTGAATTCATCTTCAAACATTCCATCAACTGCTAAACCACACCTGAGGATAAACTCAGATGAGAGATCCAATGGGGCAGCAAATGGGAAAAGGCTGATGGGTAGACACAGTGAAATGTGTGGTGCATTGACCAGCCTGCCTGAGATATTCCAGTTACTGTTGAGGAGCATGGAGCAGCCCTGCACAGGGCTTAGCACAGAACTTGGAGATCATCCTCTCCAGCATGGATGTGGTGGCTAATCCGTGAGAATATTGGTGGATTCAACTATGATCCAGCACCTTATGGCCAATATCTCAGCTTCCATTGCAGCATAAACAGAAACCACCCGACATCTGTGTCCTACAGTAGAATCTCGGGCTGGAGCCATGCAATTGCCATGCAGTCTCAGACTGCTGCCATCATGGCTGTGGATACCAGGAGTCAAAGAGACTTTCAGGATTTCACAGTAGTCCAACGATCTGTCCTCTAACTGATTAGTGGATTGCTGAGGCACCATCCTGGGGGAGTCACGATGGCTTGGTGGAAGATGAGAAAACGGATGCTAGGGAGCATCATTTTGCAGTTAATAACCATTATCTATTAAATTTTTGTACCTTTACTTTAGGTTTGGAACTCACTTTCTTTCTCTCCATTTGAACAGTAGCCATTATGATTTAAGATACAAAAGTCCAATAATGCTACCTTTTTTCTAGACCTATGGAGAAACTAGAAGATCTCACTGCTGTTAAGATACAATGCTATTAAGCAGAGGGTTCCAGGGTTTTGGCTGAGTGACAGTGAAGGAACAGTGATATAGTTCCACGCCAGGACAGAGTCTGACTTCTAGGGGAACTTGCAGGTGATGCTCTTCCCATGTACTTCCCACCTTTGTTCTTCCAGGTGGCAGACATCTCAGGTGTGGAAGGTGCTGTTGAAGGAGTCTTGGAAGTTGCTGCAGTGCATCGTGTAGATATTACACGCTGCTGCCACTATATGCTGGTAGACGAAGGAGTGAATGTGTAAGATGGTGGTTGGGGATTGGAAAACAAGTTGCTTTCTTTGTCCTGGATGGTGTTCAGCTTCTTGGGTGCTGTTGGAGCGACATCCAGGCATTCCCTCACACTCCTGACTTATGCCCTGTAGATCAATGACAGGCTTTGGGGAGTCAGGAGGTGAGTTAATTAAGTTTCTGATCAATGGTAACCCCCAGGATATTGATGGTGGGGGTTCAGCGATGATAATGTTGCTGAATGTCAAGGGGAATTGATTAGATTCTCTCCTGTTGGAGATGGTCATTACCTGGAATTTTGTGGGGTGTGAATATTTGCCACTTATCAGTCCAAACGTGAATGTTGTCCAGCTCTTGCTGCATGCAGGCACAGACTGTTTCAGTTGAGGAGTTGTGAATGGTATTCTGCACTGTGCACTCAGCAAACATTCCCACTTTTAACCTTATGTTGGAGGGAAGGTCATTGATGAAGCAACTCAAGATGGCTGGACCCAGACCATTACCCTAAGGAACTCCTACAGCGATGATTGGACTCTAACAACTGCAATTATCTTCTTTTGTGCTAGGTATGATTTCTTCCCTCATTCCCCCTGATTCCATTGACTTCGGTTTTACTAAAAGTCCTTGTCAAATGATGTCAAAAGCAGTCACTTTCACCTCATCTCTGAAATTCGGCACTTTTGTTCATGTTTGACCCAAGGCTGTAATGAGGTCAGGAGACGAATGGCACTGGCGAAGCCCAAACTGAGCGTCAGTGAGCAGGTTATTGCTGTGCAAGTGTCACTTGATAGCATTGTCATTGACACTTTCCATCACTTTGCTGGTGATTGAGAGTAGACTGATGGGGTGGTAATTGGCCAGGTTTGATTTGTCCTACTTTTTATGTATGGGACCTACGCAATATTCCATTTTGCTGGGTGGATGCCAGTGTTGTAGCTGTACTGGAACAGCATGCCTAGGGGTGTAGCTAATTCTGTAGCACAAATCTTCAATACTACAGCTGGAATATTGTCATGGCCCATTGCCTTTGCTGTATCCAATGCTTCTAGCCATTTCACGTGGAGCAAATTGAATTAGCTGAAGATTGGCATCTGTCATACTGGAGACCTCAGCAAGAGCTTCCATGTGCTAATAGAGGTCTTTAAGAGGCTTGAATTTAAATGCTTTCATCAGTAAATGATGTTTTCCCAAACTGGGCATCCTTTTAATTTGTCAATACATGATATATTAAAGTGGTGAGGCTGCAACATTCTGTCAGTGCAATATCTGTAGGGGCTGAATTCTCCAGTCGGCTGCACGCCCGCTGATCTGTCAAAGGCCTATTAAGAGCAGTTAAAAACTAATTTAAGCAATTAAATGAGCTGCCCGTTCAACCTTAAGGTTGGCAGGCAGGTGAAGAACCCAGGTGGCCTTCTCATTTTTCATGATCAAACTGATCTCCCTGAGGCCCCGATTGGGGGCGTCAATCGGGTTTGCACCCGCCCCTGCAAAACCCCCCTGACAGGGGTAAGATTTTTCCCTAGGTGATTCTGTGAGAGTAACATTATATAACCCATGGGGAAAAATTTCTCCCCCTGTTGGGGGGTTTATGCGGGGGTGGGCGTGCCCCCTGACCGACGCCCCCGATTGGGGCCGCCATTTTACGTGAGCGGGCCAATTAAGGTCCGCCCAGCATGACACTCGCTCAGAAGCGCTGAGTGCTCCCTGTGTGGGCGAGGGGGTATTCCCTGAGTCTGGAGGGCGCTCTTTCGTGCATGCACGGGAAAGAGCACAGAAATCTCCCTAAAACTAAAATAAAGCAATTAAAAACTTCTAAAACATGTACTCTCATGTGACACTGTCACATGAGCTGGGACATGTCAAAGAATTATTTTAAAATTTTTATTGAATTTTAAAACACTTCATGAAACCTCATCCCGCCTGTGGATGAGGCTTCATGAAAAATGCGAAGGCTGCCTGGGCTCTCCGCCTCATTTAGTTGCTTAAATTGGTTTTTAACAGGCCTTAATAGGCCTTTCACAACTCGGCTGTTCGCCTGCTGAGCTGGAAATCTAAATGACGTGCAGAGGTTGGGACGCCCATCTGACGTCACCACGTGTCGTTTTATACGCCAGAGAGTGGGCCCCGCCTCTGCTCGTCGACTTGAGAATTCAGCCCATGATGTACAATGGCACAGCCTCACTGTGTATCTTACTGCAAACCTCCCTGCTCCATCCCACCTCTGCACCACTCTCCAAACAGCTGGAGATAACTTGAATTCTTAAGCTTTACAATTACCCCTTCATTTGATGAGCACTCTTCACTTTAATTATAAAGAAAGTACTAAAAAAGGAAACCCTCAGTGCCACAAGCCAACTTGTTAGGAGGAATGGAAATCAGCTGCATGAGTAACTTTTATGAGCACATGCACATTTAAGTGACTCCAACATATAAACCACTGTTTAGTGGTAGTGAAATGATGTGTAGAAAGTATTTCTCATGAAACATGCTAGCTGCCCTTCCCCTACATTTTGATGAAAATATTGTGTCTGGTTCAGTGTGAGAACTCATATCTCATCACCCTTAGATAGTTTCTAGGCTTTGCTCCACTGCTTCTTGCTCCTGTCCCTTCCTTTCATTCTCACTATTCACTTCCAACATCCTCTCTCACGTCCCCTCTTCCTCACCCTTCCCTGTCTTTCACCTTCTATTCACCTTCCCACATTCTCTTCCTCTTTTCCTCTTCCCTTGGTCCCTCCGCTTTCCATTTCCACATGTCTCCTCCTCATCAACCTTACCTCTACTCCTCTCCTCATCCTACTCCCTCAATCCTCCTTCCCCTACCTGGCTCAAATTATCTTCCTGCCCTTCAGTCCTGCTTGTATGTGGCTTTGACTGTGTGCAATGCCATGGGAAATTGATTAGTTATCCCATACTATCATTCCAATGATCTAAATATTAATTGATACACTCACCTCACAGAGGTCACAGAAGGCTCCTGATACTCCTGGTTTACAACGACACTGCCCGGTAACATGATCACATTCATTCGTGCCACATTTCTGACAGGGACAGTCTTTTAGAAAGCAAAGATTTTTTAAAATTCCAAGGTAATTTACAATCTACATTGGCTAATGGAAAGTTGACAAATTTTGAGTAATTGAGGCACTTGAATGCTGCATATTCATGAAAAACAAACTTCTGCAGTAGTAGACATTGGCCCAAAATTTCCTGGGTCGTACTTATATAGAAATTATGTACAAATTTACACTGGTTAAGCATTTCACCAGAAATCTATGTCATAATTTCCTACAGGAATCATTTTCCTGATACTGGCATGTAAAAACCACCATAATGCATGCAAATATTGTGTCACAAATAGAAGTATTGAATGAGCTGCTATCTTGCATTATGATGCCTTGTTCTCAGAGTGTCTCTTGCCTTTCCTGCTCCCCCTTCCTCTTCTATTATTGTGCAGAATTGGGGCGAGCCATTTAAGAAGGCATTCTAACTGTTTGATCCTTCTAAGTGTGTCAGGGTGGAAAACAAGCGTCTGAACAATTAAAAACAATTTTTTGGTGAAAAGGCTTGTACCTGAATTTTGGTATATATATCCTAAATATAAGAAACTCAGGTGTCTTTTCCACAGAAAGTAGACCTATATAAATAAGCAGAAAAGGATTGGGCAGACACACCTTGGAAGCTGCATAAACAATTGAGGCTATTTGTTTATACCAGTGTTTCAACATAAAACCAGTATAAATCAGTTCTGCACATATTTCTTTTCACCAAAAATACAAGAATACTGTTGCGTCATAGTTGGGCCAAAACTTTCCATGAAATTCCAGAGTGTTGTATCTGCCGCAATGCAATCTTACGTGTCATTTTAGGTTAATTGGAAATACTTACATTTATACAGCACTTTTCACATCTCTTAGGATGCCCTGAAGCAATTCATAATTAATTAATTTTGAAGTGTAATTATAATTGCTATGTAGGTGGAGGCAACAGTTATATTTCACACAAGATCCCAAAGACAAAAATGGTGGTGATGGTGCAAGAAAAAACACCAGAAAAATTATTTTTCAAATAGCACTGTGGGATCTTTAATGTCCACCTGAATCAGCAGACAGATATCCATTTCATCCAAGTGACAGAAGCACCTGCAGTGGAGCATTCCCTCAGTAGTGCACTGAAGTATCAGCCTAAATTGTGTGCTCATTTCCTGGAATAGGACTTTAACCCACATACTTCTGACATGAAGGAGGATACGCTACCAACTGAGCCTAACTGATTTAAAAAATATGTTCTGTGTCCAGTGGCGTACCACAGAGATCTGTGCTCAGTCCTCTATTATTTGTCATTTATATAAATGACATAGATGACTATGTGGGGGATAGGATTAGTAAATTTGCAGATGACACAAAGATTGGCCGGGTGGTTAACAGTGAGGTTGAGTGTCTTGGGCTACAGGAAGATATAGACGGGATGGTCAAATGGGCAGATAAGTGGCAGATGGAATTTAACCCTGACAAATGGGAGGTGATACACTTTGGAAGGAGTAATTTGACAAGGAAGTATTCAATGAATGGCATGACACTAAGGAGTTCTGAAGAACAAGGGGACCTTGGTGGTGTGTCCCTAGATCTCTGAAGGCAGAGGGGCATGTTAGTGGGGTGGTGAAAAAGGCATATGGGACACTTATCTTTATCAATCGAGGCATAGATTACAAAAATAGGGAGGTCATGTTGGATAAAAACAAAAACAAAAAACTGCGGATGCTGGAAATCCAAAACAAAAACAGAATTACCTGGAAAAACTCAGCAGGTCTAGCAGCATCGGCGGAGAAAAAAAGAGTTGACGTTTCGAGTCCTCATGACCCTTCAACAGAACTGATTGAATATTAGAAGAGGGGTGAAATATAAGCTGCTTTAAGATGGGGGGTGGTGGGGGGAGAGAAGTGGGGGAGTGGGGGGGGGGTGCTTGATGTGGTTGTAGGGACAAGCCAGCAGTGATAGGAACAGTTAATCAAAAGATGTCACAGACAAAGGAACAAAGAAGTGTTGAAGGTGGTGATATTATCTAAACGAATGTGCTAATTAAGAATGGATGGTAGGGAACTCAAGGTACAGCTCTAATGGGGGTGGGGTGAAAAGACTAGCAGGGCATACAAGATTTAAAAATAATGGAAATAGGTGGGAAAAGAATAATCTATATAAGTTATTGGAAAAAATAAAAGGAAGGGGAAAGAAACGGAAAGGGGGTGGGGATGGAGGAGGGAGTACAAGATCTAAAGTTGTTGAATTCAATATTCAGTTCGGAAGGCTGTAAAGTGCCTAATCAGAAGATGAGGTGCTGTTCCTCCAGTTTGCGTTGGGCTTCACTGGAACAATGCAGCAAGCCAAGGACAGACATGTGGGCAAGAGAGCAGGGTGGAGAGTTAAAATGGCAAGCGACAGGGAGGTTTGGGTCTTTCTTGAGGACCTGCGGTCTGTCTGCAAGAATGACCCAAACCTCCCTGTCGCTTGCCATTTTAACTCTCCACCCTGCTCTCTTGCCCACATGTCTGTCCTTGGCTTGCTGCATTGTTACAGTGAAGCCCAACGCAAACTGGAGGAACAACACCTCATCTTCCGACTAGGCACTTTACAGCCTTCCGGACTGAATATTGAATTCAACAACTTTAGATCTTGAACTCTCTCCTCCATCCCCACCCCCTTTCCGTTTCTTCCCCCTTCCTTTTGTTTTTTCCAATAATTTATATAGATTATTCTTTTCCCACCTATTTCCATTATTTTTAAATCTTGTATGCCCTGCTAGTCTTTTCACCCCACCCCCACTAGAGCTGTACCTTGAGTGCCCTGCCATCCATTCTTAAGTAGCACATTTATTTAGATAATATCACCACTTTCAACACTTCTTTGTTCCTTTGTCTGTGACATCTTTTGATTATCTGCTCCTATCACTGCTTGCTTGTCCCTACAACCACACCAACCCCCCCCCAACTTCTCTCCCCCCACCACCACACGCCCCTCCCCCCACCACCTTAAACCAGCTGATATTTCACCCCTCTTCTAATATTCAATCAGTTCTGTTGAAGGGTTATGAGGACTCGAAACGTCAACTCTTTTCTTCTCCGCCGATGCTGCCAGACCTGCTGAATTTTTCCAGGTAATTCTGTTTGAGGTCATGTTGGTGTTGTATAGAACCTTGGTGAGGCCACAGCTGGAGTACTATGTGCAGCTCTGGTCGCCACATTATAGGAAGGATGTGATTGCACTGGAGGGGGTGCAGAGGAGATTCACCAGGATGTTGCCTGGGATGAAACATTTAAGTTATGAAGAGAGGTTGGATAGGCTTGGGTTGTTTTTGTTGGAGCAGAGAAGACTGAGGGGCAACCTGATTGAGGTGTACAAGATTATGAGGGGCATGGACAGGGTGGATAGGGAGCAGCTGCTCCCCTTAGTTGAAGGGTCAGTCACAAAGGTGCAGAGGGTTTAGGGGGATGTGAGGAAAAACTGTTTTATCCAGAGGGTGGTGACGGTCTAGAATGCACTGTCTGGGAGGGTGGTGGAGGCGAGTTGCCTCACATCCTTTAAAATGTACCTGGATGAGCACTTGACACATCATAACATTCAAGGCTATGGCCAAGTGCTGGTAAATGGGATTAGGTAGGTAGGTCAGGTGTTTTTCACGTGTCAGTGCAGACTCGATGGGCTGAAGGGCCACTTCTGCACTGTGATTCTGTGATTCTATGGGATCTGAGCACTGCTGGCAAGGCCAGTGTTTGTTGCCCATCACAAATTGCCCTTGAGAAGATGGTGGTGAACAGCCTGCTTGAACTGCAGGTAGTAGTGTTCCCATGCATTTGCCCTCGTCCTTCTAGGTGGTAGAGGTTGCAGTGTTGAATAGGGTTGGCGAACTGTAGCAGTGCATGTTGTAGATGGTATAGACTGTTGCTACTATGCACCAGTGGTGGATAAGACGTTGATCAAGTAGGCTGCTTTGTCTTGGATAGTGTCGAATTTCAGAGTGTTGTTGAAGCTTAAGCATGGGTTTCCTGAAGATACACTCTCAGGCCAGGGTCTTGTCAGGGTGGCGGTGACCCTGATGACTGGCTGGAAAACCATAGGAGGACTCTGACTTGGCCCTTTGGGTGAGCCCCAACTGGATTTTCTGTCCATCAGACAGCTAATTATGAACTCCAGCCAATCAGAGGGTTTGCAACTCTTCAGTCCCAGCAATGAGACTGTGGTTGGTGAGAGCAGCGGGGTGGGTGTTGCTGCAGGGTTGACCATTGCCACTTTGGGGGCCCCTCTGAAGGTTATCCAATTAGGAGGCTCTCCACAACCCCAGAGCCCACCTTGAGGCCTCCAGAGTTCACCAGGCCATCTCCCCACCTAGTGAAGGGCCCAACTGCCAATGGCAAAGGGAAGGGGCCCTTAATTGGCAACATATATTACTCAATTATCCTCTGGGTGGATGAGCCATCTACCTCTTCCCTGCTGGCCTCCCCACATTCACCCTCCCCCCAACCCCCCTTCACATGCTGCATCCTATCCTGCCCCTGCAGACCCCTAAATTCCCCACTGAAGTGTGGAGAATTGCAGGTTAGGAGCACATATTAAGAAATTGATGGTCCATTCCTCCGATGATTCTCCATCTATTAAAATGGAAGCACTTGAACATTCTTGTTTCTCTTCCTCACGAATTTTTAGAAATGTTTTCTGAATGCTAGATATTTAGATAAATGTCCACCTGTTTTTAATTCCCACTGTAACTGTTGTTTGAAATTGTGTAATTGAATCATTCACTAATGTAATGGAGCATATGAAAATAGAATGGGATTCCAATCTTGATTAGAATACATATGGCAGCATTTTTAGAATTGAGTTCATTATGGCAGTGATCAAATATAGTTTACAACAAAAGAAACTGGATTAAATCAAACAGAATGATGAGGAGGCTTTGTGAGCATGCATTAAAGGAACTATATGATTTTCAGGAGAGGCTGCTACTCTAAAAATTCCACAGCTGAACTTACCATTAACTCTGTTGTAATTCATATAACCACATTTTTGAACAGTTTCAGTTGCAGTCCAGAACAAAAAGGACTACATTATTTTGCTAATAAATGTCAAATATTAAGTTTAGGACAATGGCTTGAATTTTTCATATGGCGAGGTCTTGCTTCTACAACTTGATTGTCTGGCAGCGCTCCAGTCCCTGCAGCGACAGCTCTGCCGTGGACAGAGAAGGAAGCTCAGGAGGGCATCGGAGTCTAAGTACGGGGAGCGGAAGCCCAGGTATGTTCAAGGGATCCGGGGCATGGAGTGTAGGGAAGGCCGTGAGGGTGGGGGCACGATGGGCACAACTAGGGTCTTAGGGGAGAGGCCAGGGTGGGGAGGGATGCCCAGAAGCCAGTAGACCTTAAAGCGGGGTGGGGGGAGGGTGTGCCCAACTTCTGAACAGGGCTTCTGATGGAGGGTTTCCTGCCTCCCCCAACACCACCACTTCCCACCTGAGATGTAACCCTGTGGATTTTTGAAGTTCCCCCACGCAAGTTCAATCCTCTCGTCAGCCTGAAAACTGAGGCTGGGAGGGAAAGTGGCCAATAATTTGCCACTTAAGGGCCTCATTTGGGGCAAGGGCAGGCTTTCTGTTGTGGGCCTTAGCCATCCCAATATAAAATCGCTGTCTGATCAAGTTGGACTGGAACCTGGGGGGTGTATTCCGTACCTTCACTCCCCTCTGCCTAAAAACCCACTGGAGCATAACTGGCCAGTTATAATGTATGTTACCTGCTCTTCCACAGAAAGGATTTGGAAAGCGTTGCATTTTAAAGCAAAGTGTATCTCGACAAGCTTCAGAGCAGTGACATAAAAGGTGTTTATTTTATTGAAGTAGGTTTTAACTTGATTCCCCATAGACTGTAAAAAGTAAACAATTTGTTAGTCTATCTATAATTGATGTATATCCTGCACGCATTATGCTGGAAGGTTCCGCGCCCCAGGCACTTAACAGGGGTTATCACTTCTGATGATAGGTCACAGATCTGTTTTTCTCTTCACAGATGCTTCCTGACTTGCTTAGTATTTCCAGCATTTTCTATTTTTGTTATCTGGCTTGAATCATCCCCTCAGGTTATGCGCACAGGGAGATACAGATAGGGACTCAAAATGAATTGGGTTTTCAAACAGACAGCAGCATCAACAAGCTTGTGTGAGACTCAGAGGTTAATTATGAAGGAGAGCAGTTAGGGGCTGTTCTGCTTAGGTCAATCAGGATGACCCATTGATATGGGGAAGCATACATTTTGTAATATTTTATGTTGTTGAGCAAAGAGAAATTATTGATTGAACTAAGTGAACCAAATCATGGCTGGGATTTTCCAGCCCTGTTGTGGAGGGACCCACCGCAGGAGATTAGGCAGCCCAGCCAAATATTGATTGACTTTCATTGGGACCAGGCAACCTCGGTGGTGGGCAGGGCCAGAAAATCCTGCCCCATCTGTTGCATGTTATGTTGATTTACTATGAAATAAAATGGTGTTATTTAAGTGTTCATTTGTGGATAATTAGCTGTTCACTCGGGCTATATGATATAAATTAATGGTGTAAATATTTTTCCTTGATAATACTTTATCATTCAAGTTGGTAAGTAGTATGAGCAGGCTATCCAGTTGCTTCAGAGAAGACAAGCGAGCCATGTAAAAATGGTTTTTAAAATGTTTAGTCTAGCATGGAGTAAATTTGTACTTGAGCATGGAGGTGAAAATCTAGTGAGCTAATCACAATGGAATCCAAGTCACCTTTATAGTTTTGGATATAAGTTGACACTTTGGTCCCTGGCTATTCACAAAGCATATGACTTGCTCGCATATGGTGTTCTCACCATGTTCCCACAAGGAAAATTTCCTTGCTCACATTACCACCACTTAAAGTTCATAATTAGAACCTTGCTTCCACCAGGAATTTGTTTTACCACCCTCAAAGAAAATTATTGGAAAAAGGCTTTCAATGGGTTTAAAAAAGCCTTATTTTCTTAAAAGGATAGGAAAAGTAGACAATGCATGAAAAAATTAAATCTAAACATACTTGTGGAATTTTATATTCCGAGTCCTAAAGTGCATTTGTACTTCTCGTTCAAAACTCAGACTCTAATTTCTAAAATCATTGGTTTCACATTTTGCCAGTGTATACACGTCACTTTTGGTAATTAAGTACACATTAGCAAAGTGTTACTAAATGAATTAATAATGTTTATTGGTCAATCTGTTTTACTCTGAAGGTCTCCAGCTGCATTTATAAGTTACTATGATTACTGAATAGCTATTTAAATAGATGTACACACCTGTGCAGTTTTTAGCATTGACGGCATCTCCATAGTAACCTGGAGCACAGCGTTCGCAGTGGATGCCCGTTGTATTTCGCACACAATTGCGGCAATACCCTGTTTCCTCATTGCAGTCATCAAATATGAGATTGGGATCAGAGTTACCATTACAGTTACATTTTCTGCAACTGCTTCCATAGAGCAAAGGTGTTCCATAGTAACCAGGAGCACATCTGGAATAAACAAGCATTTTTTAAACCACAAACAATACATTTGCTCTTTGTTGTGATGCAACTGGGGGGTCTTTATATTTGGATGGTAATTGCTTTGTTAAAATGCTTTACATTTTTTGAAGAAGGCCTTATTAAAATGAAGGCTGTCATTGAAGGTCATTGAAACATTTTCTACTTTTGTACTGAACAGCCTCATAAAGTACTCCCAGCTAATGCTCCTTCTAACCTGCATGACTGCACAGCAATCCAGGATGCACCGCACTAGGAATAAATAGACCATGCACTAGCAAAGTTTCCTTTAAGGTGCATGCATGCGCCTCCTTATGGTGATCGGAAAGGATTACATAATGCAACAAGTCGCCCGCGCAGAGCAAAGAGAAATTTGAGAGACCATTGCTCCTAATTATAATATGCTTTCAACGTAGAATAAAGCTTCCGCTACATACCAAGACAATGCTTGGTAGTGTAGAGGATGTTTCTCTTTCTGAATTTACCCATTCTAGCTTACACTTTCTCAGACCTTGTATAGTAAATTTAACAACCCTTAAATCCAATTGGTTAAGGAGATACATAGTTGCTTGTCCTGCTCACTCAGATCCCATATGTCACATCTTTTCCATCCCCTAATTCCATCAATGTGCAGGACAAAATATCACAGCAGAAAATGGGCAAGGCTAAGCCTAATTAATAGTGAGCTCCATTTGCAGGCATGCCACAACAGTTTTTGGGGCAATACATTTTTCAGTAGAAACTAGGTAATAAGGTCACCACAGTTTAAGCTAATGACAGTTTATGTCTGTTATTGATAAACCTAGATACTCCATTAAAAGACTGTGATCATCAGTAATGTTTCCCACAGGGAATTCCACTATGTAGACCATAGTGTGGAGTTGACTGGAAGGATCTGGCATAGAGACCTATTGCAATACACTTTTAAGTCTTTGCTTTATTTATAGTCACTGCCATGCAGCGGGGCCCAGCACAAATATGTCCACTACTCATGACTAATTCTGTGTAGAACAAAGAGAAATGGATGATTACAGTACCCCACCATTGAAAGCTCAGAACTACATAACAACAGCACTATGGTTAGGAGATGTAATGGCTATATCCAATAAAACCATTAACCCTCAGGAGGTATGTTCACTGTCTATTTATCTGATTGAATCTTTAGGTCTAAGCTCTCCAATCTTTAAGGCAATTGTCATCTTCACTGCTAAAACAGCAAATGTACATAGTGATTACCCACCCGTCCATCATATAACCTATCTGATTTACATTTTGAATTGGAAATGAAAAGTAAGCAAATTCTTCGAATGAGCATATGATCCATTTTTTCAGGTTACCTTCAATGCAGTGAAGATGACAAATTCCCCAAAATATCAGAACCAAAAATATCGAGCCAATTGATTAGACACTCCAAATCCAAGATAGACATGATAATTCCATGTGAGAGAAAGAATTGAAGGATATTTTGATAGGGTGGGATGACGTAAGGTGAAAGGGAGCTTGTGTTGAGCATAAATGCTGGCACAGACCTGTTGGGCTGAATGGTCTGTTTCTGTGCTGTAAGTGTTACTTTGTAATGTGAGAAAGGCAGCACCACTGGTATTCCAACCTCTAGATAATCCAGCAACCCTTGCGGGGCTCCCAGATTTTAAATTACTTTTCCCTACCACAGACAATTTAGTGCAAACAATCAAATAAAAAATACTGACCTTTCACATCTGGATCCAGCATAATTTTCCTGACAAAAACATCGCAATTTGTCAGCTTTAATCATACAGGAAACAGCAAAACTGAAAAATGGAAAGAAAATACAAAAAATTAATTCCCTTTTCACAGCAGCTTCAAAGCTTTTGCTTCCACTCTTGCCATATTCTATGGTCAAAGTTTTCCCGTTGGCGTGCAGGGCTGGGCCCCACGCATACATGCATAAAATGATGCGCGGTGACGTCGGTCAAGTGTTCTGACGTCACCACGCGTCATTGGCATATTTCATTGGGCGGGCGCGCGATGGTATCCGCTGCGTGCCCGCCATTAAATAACGGGCCACTTAAGGCCCTTAACACACCAATTGACTGCAATTTTTCGGTGCCCGTGCAATCTTCAGGTCGGCGCATGGGCGCAATGGGCAGATAGTAGGACACATTTGTGTAAACCTCATCCACGGGTGGGATAAGAGGGGTCGCGAGTGTGTTCTCTCAAGTATTGATCTTTCAAAGTTATTGAAACTTGCCTGTGTGATCTGCAATACTTCAAAACTCATACCAGCTGCTTGGTCTGGACTCACAATCACTCTGCAGTGAGGAACCTTTTTTGGACCTGCAGGTTGCAGGAAGCTTCCCTTAGCCTGGGAATGGGAGCTGAACTCTACACTGGAGGCACCTCCTCTGAGGGGGAAGGGAGGGCTAGAAGTAGGAGGAGGCCAGGAGTGCACATTCAGCCTCCAGGTGAGCCACTTTCGGGGGGACAGGCGCAGGCACAGGGGGTGCAGGGCCAAGAGGTAGACCAAGGCGGAAGGGGCCACAGAAGATGCCACTATCTTGCTGCCAGGGTATACAGGCGGTGAAGCAGCTACCTCACTGAGGTGCAGTGCCGAAGGAGGTTCCGTCTCTCAAGGGAGACAGTCAACTATATCTGTGAGATGATTGGGCCTGAGATCTCCGCTGACTGTGTGGGTGGACACCCCATGCCAGCGGCTCTAAAGGTCACAGTTGCCCTCCACTTCTATGCCTCTGGCTCCTTCCAGGGCTCGGTGGGTGATTTTTGCTGTGTCTCCCAATCAGCTGTCCACAGTTGTGTCAAGCAGGTTACAGACGCTCTGTTCAGACAGGCATTGACCTTCATCCACTTCCACTGTGACCAGGCAAGCCAGACACAGCGAGCCAAAGGCTTCACGGCCATTGATGGCTTCCCCCGCGTCCAGGTGTGCAATAGACTGCACACATGTGGCCATTAAGGCACCAGCAGGTGAGCCCGGTGCCTTTGTCAACAGGAAGGGCTTCCATTCTATAAACGTGCAGATAGTGTGTGATCACAGGATGCTGATTCTACAAGTCTGTACAAGGTACCCAGGCAGCTCCCATGACGCCTACACCCTTAGACATTCCCAGGTGCCGGGGCTCTTCAGTGCTCCAGCTCAGCTGGATGGATGGCTGCTGGGTGACAAGGGCTATCCCCTCAGAAGGTGGCTCATGACGCCTCTCCATCATCCATGAACAGAAGCTGAGCAGTGTTACAATAGGAGCCACACCTCCATAAAACCTGTGGTGAACAGAGCCTTCGGTCTTCTCAAGATGCGCTTCTGATGCCTGGACCGCTCAGGGAGCACACTCCAGTGTTGGTGATAGTGGTTGCATGCTGCGCTCTCCACAATCTTGCGCTGGAAAGGGGGGGTTGCGGTGGATGATGAAGACGTCGATGCTAGGGCTGCACACGATGAGTCCAGCAATGAGTCCGAGGATGAGCACTCACAGGGAAATGCTGAGGGGGTAGACGCTGACCCAGGCATACTGCAGGGAGGCAAGGACACCTAGGAGGCTTTAATCAAACGACCCTTCAACTAGCCCACCACATACGGACCTCCAGGACAAGCTTGGGCTGCAGGCTCCATACACGATACCTAAGTGCAAAATCTTCCAGGTTAGGAACAGTAACTAAGGGCCTTGTTAATAAAGTTGAATGTCCCACAAAGCAGTCCTAACATTTTTGGAAACCATACACATGCAGAAGAAAAGAGGCACCCTCAGCCATGGTCACCCTCAGTCATGTCTGAATTTAATATCACAGGCAAAGAAACTTAATGAAACAAAATGACAAGGGTGTTCCAATTCAAAGCAAATCATAAAGACCTCATCTTAGGCCAATGCAAAAGCGCCAGTGATAGACCTGTGGTGTGCCTAAGGTGCCTCATGTTTACATTTCCGGGTGCTACGTCTTGGTGCTGCTCCATCACTGGGAGTGGCATCTGAGACAGCCTGCTAACTCTGCTGTCCTGTTGGCCTCAATGACCTTGGTGGTCATCCTCTGGCCTGTGGAGCCTGTGCTAGCCCCACCTGGGAGGGATCTGCCAGTTCCACAGCTGGCATCTCCCCAGTCATTGCAGCCTCACCAGATGCTACGGTCACTGGGAGAGGGGCGGAGGAACTACCGCCCTCATCCAGAGCGCCCTGAGAGATGTCCGCAGAGACGACAGGCAGCTGCTGCACCGACGTAAGGTTACTTTGGACCTCCTTGCTCACCGTGGATGGATGGGCACAGAGCTGGGAAACTGTGTACCCACACCATCTCCCACACTGGCACAGACCAGCTGAGGTCAATGCCGATGTGAGGGCTTGCTGGTCAGAGCCCTGACTCTCCATGAGAGTCGCCACTCTCTCCGTGGAGGACGCTTGGCACTGGGAGATATGGCTCATTGTTTTGGCAATTGTCCGCGTAGACTCCTCCACAAAGGAGACCAAGCTAAGCATAGCCTCATGTATCTCCCCCAGATGTTCCCACACACCAGGCCATATTTCCTGCCCCTGCTGCATTGTGGGTGATTCCAGAGGCACATCATTAGGCACCGACTGAACATGTGCCTTGTCCCCTGCAGACCTCTGACTGCAGGCGCCATGGGCACTCTCTGTCTCTGCCAGCTCCTCGAACGACTGTGAAGTGCCCTCACTGCTGTGCCCTGGGACACTAGCTGATGTCCTAACTCCCACCGAAGTGCTACTGTCTGCGCTGGTGCCTGCCTGGCAGAGATGGTGTGACGTGGTGAGACTTCAGGACCCTCAGGTGTGAGAGCGGACCTCTGCTGCTCCTTCTCCCGGCCCTGCTCCGCTGATGCTGAAATGAAGAACAAGAACATTTGATTAGTTAAAGTGGAGACAATGTCAATGTGCATCCCTGTCCCCCGGATCACTATTTGCTCATCCTTCCATAAGCAATGGTCAAGCCACGTTGCCAAGTTAAATCACTTAACATTCAGCACTGCTAGGTCCGTTGGAGGAACAAAGCTGACCTCACTGCTGGCCATACATACCTGGCCATGGCACCACAGCCTCACCAACACCAGTGGACCTGGGCGCATGGCGCCTCTCCAAATCCAGTGCTCAAACCGGCTGAGAATGGCTAACTGTGCCTGGCTGCTGCCAGTCTGTGCAGTCTTCTCCTGAAAGTGAGAGAAGAGCATTGATTTATGCAAATTGTACATGGATTCTCTTCGCGGATGGCCCACCCCAACCAGAGTGGGACATATCAGGTCTCTAGTGCCTCCTCACCCTGCTGCTGCTGAACACTCACACAAAGGTACTAGGCCTGTTCCCCAACACCTCCCCCCCCACCCCACCACCCCCACCCCCCCACCCAACCCCGTCCCAGGTCACCTGTTGCCTACATCACATTAGTCACCACACAGTATATCCTTCCATAGCAAGGAGGTGCAAGCACATGGAGCGCAGAGGGCAGCAGATGGTTCGTTGCCATGCTACCTTTAAGTTCCCCTCCCAGCATGTCATCACCCTGACTTAAACATGTCCTGCAGTTCAAGCACTGCACCTAGGTGCAGCTCCTCCAGGTTGCCTCCCAGAACGGTCATGTGGGTCTCAGTGTACCACATGCTGCTGATGCAGAACCCATCTCTTCACCACCCTCTCAGGCTGACCTCAGCATGGGCAATATCTGCTGGCCCATCCAGCAAAGGACACATGTTGTTAATGATTCAATGCAGTCACTGCACCTAGACTTGGTGGGGTGGCAGCAGGAGAGAAAGCTGACCTGCTGGGTTAAGTGACCAATGCCAACATTGTCCTCGCCCTTCCAGAGTGCAACAAGTTGTTGAAGCACTTGTGACACTGGATCCAGGTGCGTTTCACCACATTGCAGGAGCTCACCACCTCTGCCACCTCTTCCCAGGCACGTTTCATCATGTGGGGGGGTTTCCTCCTCCCATCCTGGGGAACCAGCACCTCCCTCCTCCAAAAAGGTAGCAAGGCAGTCATCCAAAAAATGAGGGGCACACTGACCCCTGCCCTACCTTCCAGACTGGCCTGCCCTGATGGCCTACCCTCCGGACTTGCATAACCTCCACTGCCTCTGTGCAGAGCCTTTCACCCAGCCATTGCGAGCGGCCTTTCCATGGCTGCCAGACCTTCCCTTATTCAGGCCACCGGGTTGCCATTGGACCTGGCGGGCTGAGCGCGCCTGCCCACTACTCGAGAAGTACGCTGGGTGGGCCTTAATTGGCCTACCCGCGTAAAATGGCAGCATGGACCCAATTGCGTGCAGCGATCAGGTCCGCACCTGCTCCCGCTCCGCCCCCCCCCCCCCCCCCCCCCCCCCCACCATCCAGGAAATTCTGCCCTATGTTACAGCTTAACATTATTATATTCAATGGCTGCACTTATTGATATGGCTAATCAGAGGGATTCTACTTAAGTGAATTAATACTTTATAAGAATGAGAGGTGATAATTCTTCAGTATAAACTAGCTAATTGTAATTGATGTTAACATTAAAAATTTGAATATTTTCCTTCATATCTCAAATGTTATTATTTTGAAGTTTTCAATTGGCACATTTGCTTTACATGGAAACACTTCAAAATATAAATTTTGCTATTTGATCTGAGCCTACTTCAAGGACCAAAGAGTGAAACTTGACTGTACAGAATACAAGGTCACACAAATGAGACAAGGCCACTCTGGCACACTGAAGTCCACTGTCAAGCAGGTAATGTTTCAGTTTTCAATATTGCCCTTTTTCAAAATCAATATATATCTATTATCGCTTGAATTCAGCATCTCTAAAGTTGTATTCTTAACTCCAGGTGATGGTCAGTTCTATAGGACCTCCAAATGATGACAATCATATATGCTTCACATGTTAAGATAAGCTAATCTTTTTGTTCTGATTCTTTCATTACATACATCAGATCCATGTTACTTAGCTTGCTTATACAGCCTACACCACTTTATAAAGCATACAGCAATTGCAGGAATGCAGTAAATAGATCTTTGTTTTTTCTTCACTTACTTATTTGAAGGTATACTTAGAGGACAAGGACAAGGCTGGCAAGATTTATGATGACCCTGGACAACATCACCAATATAACCATCAAGACATTTTTCACAGTGGTCTCCAGTTGTGTTATTCTGACAGTTCTGAAATATAAAGTGATAAATAATTCATATTTCATCATTTACTGAGTAATAGATTGCAATCGTGTACCAAAAGCAGCTAAAGTAACTTATCCCTTTGCAATATTTATTTTAATTTTTAAACCAATATGAATAGGTTATTTATGTAGTATCAGCCGAATGTCTGATGCATGTGCTGTACCGGTTTCTAGTTTTTTTAGTTTTACAGGCTTATGCTTCTGTTAAATACATTTGCTTTACTTCGACACAGTGTTGGGAAAAAAAATAATTGATAGACTTCTTTAGCTTGTGGAGGAAAAAAATTCAGCAAAATATTATCATATGCAAGTTATGCAATGACCTGTTGGTCCAATTTGCTTAATTAGTTACTTGTTTGGAAACAGAACAAAGCAAATTCCACTTTTTGCTGTTCTATTCTTCAGGTGATGAGTAACCTGTCTTAACAATGCGCCCTGAATTCTGCCCTGATCTGCTCTTCATTGCAGTATGATGGCTGTTATAATGTGCTTGCCTGATGTGGCTGGAATTTACAGATTATGGCGGGCTCACGACAATAGGAGTGGAAGCACACAGTACCCCCAATCTCACCCTGCTCCATGTTCCTGCCCGCCATTATGTGCCGGTCAGCCAATTAGTGACCAACCAGCAGGACCGCTGACAAATTGGTGGTCCAGGCAGGCTTGGGCCATGAACTGGAAGGAGGTTACAGCACTACATTTTGAGGGCTGCTGCCAGCGCTGAAGACACCCTGATGGTTAGCATCTGGCATTTGGCTGCCCATCAGCTTGGAGGAAAGGCAGCGCTCTGTGGAAAGAAGTGAGGTGGAGCCTGAAAACCTTGGGTATCTGTGCATCAGCCGAAAGGGTAGCACAATTTGGTTTGAGCACCATACAGGCATTAGACCAGCAATCAAGCCCAGCATTTATTGGCTGTTCAATGCAAGGTCCTTGAAGATCTCATGGAGCTTCCAGTGGGTATGCATGCCCTGTCAAGGACAGAGGAGGAGTCCATCCACCCTCTTATCTGCGCGAGTGTCTCCCTCCATCGAGAGATTGGCAACATTCATGGCAAGCCAGATCCAGCAGCACATTCAGGGGGTGCTGGGTATACATGCAGACCTGCAAGGCATAGTAGTGTAATTAAGCTCAGTCAGGCAGTGTCAATTCCAAAGGTGGATGAGACACCTGGAGTCTCCACAAGGCCCTCATCCCTCTCAGATAAGCAGGGAGATAGAAATGGACCTTACGACAGAGGATGAACAGCAGCCTACTGCATCTGGGAGCTCCCCTTAAGCTGCTTCTGATGGGGACAGTGGCTCATCCGCCCCTCTGGCAATGACAGCAATGTCTCAGGGTGCCGCAGAGATAGCTGAGCCTTTTCTCCCTGTGCAGAAATCTCTCAAAATGCCAGGACTCTCACAGCCTCAGGTGACCAGCAGGTGCCTACCAAGGTCATCCCAGGCAAAGGGTCATCAAGGTCATCAGCCTGCTTCCAGAGCAACGGGCAGCTAAGGAGGGGAACCACGATGCAGCACATGTAGAAGAATTAAGAAAACACATAGACACACATAGATCATCATGAGTATTTCTTTACTTTGGATTTCTGTGTGACAGATTGTCTTGAGGAGCTTTATTAAATACTTGTGACCAAGAACATGCATGTCATTGTCATGGCCGTACAATTAGATGGTAGTGTAAAAGGCAGCAGCTCATGGGCTCTAGCCCATTATTGGTGATGTCCGTGGCAGCACCGGTCCTCAGAGGTTCCTTCACCAATGCAGTATGCATTGCTGGCCTTAGTGTTGTTGGCTTGGAATGGTCATATGGGGTCACAGAGCAAACGGTTGTGGGGCACTGCTGTTGGTGTTGAAAGACCTCCACATCCTCAGGAGAAGTGTCTCAGTATTAGAACACAAGAACACAAGAAATAGGAGCAGGAGTAGACCATACAGCCCATTGAGCCTGTTCCACCATTCAATACAATCAGGCTGATCTTGGGCTTCAACTCCATTTTCCTGCCTACTCCCCAAATCCCTTAATTCCCTGAGAGATCAAAAATCTGTCTACCCCAACCTTAAATGTATTCACAATCCTCTGGGGCAGATAATTCCAAAGATTCACAACCCTATGAGTGAAGTAATTTCTCCTAATCTGAATCCTAAGTGGTTGGCCCCTTATTTAGAGACTGTGCCCCATGTGTTTTAGAGTGCCCAACGAGTAGAAACAACCTCTCAGCGCCCATCCTATCAAGCCCCTTCAGGATTTTGTAGGTTTCAATGAGATCACCTCTCATTCTTCTAAACTCCAGAAAATATAAACTGCATTTATGCAGCCTTTCATTGTAGGACAACCCCTCATCCCAGGGATCAATTTAGTGAACATTCGCTGTACCAGCTTCAATGCAAGTATATCCTTTCTGAAATGAAGTTGGGCATACTCTACACAAATTAGTTCCCCAAACTCTGGAAAAAATCATGGGGGTAGAGTTTCTACTGCACACAATATTCCAGATGTGGTCTCACCAAAACCCTATACAATTGCAGCAACACTTCTTTATTCTTGTGCTCCAACCCCCTTACAATAAAGGCCAACAGGCCATTTGCTTGCTGCACCTGCATGCTAACTTTCTGCATTATTTGTATAAGCACATCCTAGTCTCTTTGAGTTTGAGACTGCTAAGTCTCCCGGCACCCCATCCCTGTTGGAATTTTAAAAATTAAATAAAAGTATAGGGGACAATAGTTGCCTGGTGTATTCTCCATGGCAACGCCTCGACCAATCAGAGTTGACTTAACAACCAATCATCACCCTTTTCTCATGCAGTATAAAATGTTACTTCTTTTGAAATTTGGGGCAGCATTTTCCCCCCGTCAGGGGTGGTTGTGCAAGAATGGGTGGGTTCCTGATCATCGCCACTACTTGGGGTGCACCGCCATTTTATATGGGCACGCCAATTAAGGGCTGTGCATTCCCTGTGCGGGCGGGTGGGTGGAGGGCATTCCCTGAGCCGTGAAAGAGCACACAGATCTCCCTGAGGCAAAGTGCCGGCTCAAGATTCAAAAGTTCATCAAAGGCAGAAAAAAATATTTCTGGCATGTTCCCTCATGTGACACTGTCACATGAGCTGGGACATGTCAATTTCTTTTATTTAAAAAATTTATACAAATTTTAAAACCCTCATGAAACCTCATCCCACCCATGGATGAGGTTTCATGCTTTTTCTGAAGGCTGCCTGGGCTCTGCGCCTGCCTGCCAACCTTAAGGTTGGATGGGCAGCTCAGTTGGTCGTTTTAATTGCTCATTAACTGGCCTTAATAGGCCTTTGACAGATCAGTGGCGCGGGCAGCCGATTCGGCTGCATATCTGGCAAACTGAAAATGTAAATGACATGGGGTGACGTCAGGGCGCCCATCAGGACATTTTATGTGTTGGCGAGTGGGCCCCGACCCCGACTGGAAAATGTAGCCCTTGGTCTTCTTGTGCCTGTCCTGATGGGTGCAAGATGAAAAGCTGCAGAACAAGTAATATTTTCTTAACAACCACACGGTCAACAGGAAAATGATGTGAAAACTTGCAACAGGCATTTCCATGACTACAACAAACCGAAGATTTTCTTTTACTGTTCTAGGAATATATCGCATCCTCTCCAATTTCACAACATTACTGTGTTGTTTCACCTTACTTTGGGATGAGTTCTTCACTCTTTTATTCCTATTTTTCAAACAATTCTGTTCTCCATGTTTGGATTGACTACATATTTATATCAACGGTATACATAGAAAATGTACCCTGTATTGAGTAAGGTTTAGCTTCATTATCCATATGTTCTAACTTTCTTAATTCTTTCATGGGATGTGGGCATTGCTGGCAAGGCCAACATTTGTTTCCCCATCCCTGACAGCAGTTAAGAGTCAACCACATTGCTGTGGATCTGTAGGCCAGACTACATAAGAGTAACAGATTTCCCTACATAAAGACAATGAACCAGTTGGTATTTTATAACAATTGATGATAGTTTTATGGTCACCAAGCTTTCAATTCCTGATTTATAAAAATTGAATTTAAATTCCACCAGCCGCCATGGAGGGATTTGAACCCATATTCCCTGAGCATGACTTTGGGTCTCTGGATTACTAATCCAGTGACATTACCTCTTTGGCACTGTGTCTCCTTTAATGCATTCACGAGTTTGGTTTCCTGCATAAATAAATTTAACAAGTTCTTCTATATCTTTTGAAAAAAAATTAACCTATGGATGTAATGCCCAGCCCTAGTTGCCCTGAAAAGGTGGCGCTCAGCCTTCTTTTTTAACCGCTGCAGTCCACGTAGTACAAGTACTCACACAATTCCCGTATTTGACCCAGTGACAATGAATGAACAGTGATATATATCCAAGTCAGGATGGTGTGCAACTTGGTGGTGACGGTGTCTTATGCAACTACAATTGCTGCCTTTGCCCTTCCAGGTGGTGGCTGAAGCAACCTTGGTGAGTTGCTGCAGTACATCATGGAGAGTGTACACCGTGCACCTACAAGACTCCAGTGTGGAGATTTAGGCTAATTTATAAGATGCTGATCAAGTGCTTTATCCTGAAAATTGTTGAATACTCCATTAAACTTCTAACATGAGCCTTGACAGAATGCATATTAGGAGTCAGGAGGTGATTTACTTAGCATAGAACGCCTTCCCTCTTACCTGTTCTGCATTTATATAACTATCCATGTTGAAGTTCTGGTCAATGTTGATGACCAGGAGGTTTATAGTGGAGAATTTGGCAATGGCTGTGCCATTAAATGTCAAGTGGAAGTGGTTAGGCTCTCTCTTGTTGGAGGGGATCATTGCCTGTTGTCTTGCACAAATGTTACTATGATTTCGCAGCTCAAGCCGGGATATTATTCAGATTGTCTTCTTCATGTGATCATGAACTACCTTAGTATCTGAGGCACTAAAAAATAGAGCTGAACACTGGCCAATCATCAGCAAGTAGCCTCTCATCTGACCGTGTCGTAGAAAGAAGATCATTGATGAAGTAGCTGAAGATAGTTGGGCTGAGGACATTGTCCTGATGAACTTCTTTAGGAGGAGATGAGGTGAGATCATGGCACTTTAATATTTTGTCTGGGTTTCTTCTTGCACTATGACCATCTGAAACCACAATGGAGAATGAACTCTGGAGCACCATATTAATTGCACAGTGTTAATAGTTTGAGCTCAAAGGGTGACGTCTGAGGAGTGCAGATTTTAAGCCTCAGATTTCATTATAGTGTAAATGGTGTGGTAGGAGCCCACACAAGATAGTGCTCCGATTTCAGGTAAAAGATTGAGTTAGATCATGGGAATCTGGAGGAAGAATTGGTGGACAGCGTCTGTGTTTGAGATTCATTGAGGCATTGGGTAGGAAGAGCACAAGCCTTCAGAATACCATTAGGGGGTCAGGAATGGTGTTGGGGGCAGGTGGGTTGGGGGATGGGTAAGGCTAGAAGGTTGCTGCTGAGGAAAGGTTGGAGGGGTATCTGGAAGGGGTGTCTGGAAGGGGTGTCTGGAAGTTATGGTTAAGAAGGTTTTCAGAGATCTGGGGATTGGGATCATGATTATGCTGAGCACTTATTTTTTTTTCACTTGCCTATTAAGAGTTGGTTTTTCTGGCAGCAAATCAAAGGTGCAGCAGGAACCAGAAACTAACACTGAGCCCCTTATTTTAATATGCAAATAGACTAATGCCTGCTTCAAGTATGAGCAAAGGAGGCCTCCTGGTTATCATTTACAACAGAAACTTAGGAGCTTAGGAAAAGGAGTAGGCCACTCAACCCCACCGGCCTGTTCTGCCAAACAAGTATCCAGGTTGCCACTCCAGTGCAGTACTAAGAGAGTGCAGCACTGCTGGAGGGCTGTTTTTCAGATGAGACACTAAACTGAGGCCCCATCTGCCTGCCCTGGAGGGTATAAATTATCCCATGGCATTATTTCAAGGAAGAGCAAGAAGAGCAGTTATCCCCAGTGTCCTGGCCAATATATTGCTGTGCTTAAAATTGGCTGCCATGTTTCCAACATTACAACAGTGATCACACTTCATGAGCAGAATTTTATGGCCCTGTTTCGGCGGGGACAGGGCCGTAAAAGGCAGTGAGACATTCTAAACCTGATTGGCTTGGGCGGGAACGTAAAATCCCGCTGCCATAAAATTTCGCCCCATAAGTTTTCCATTGGTTGAAAAGTGCATTGATTCATCCAGTGGTTGGGAAAAATGCTACATAAATATGTATTTTTTTGAATTCAATGAGATCATGGCTGATCCGTGACCTCACTCTATATACCTACCTTTGTCTCATATCCCTTAATACCTTTGGTTAACAAAAATCTATCAATCTCAGATTTGTAACTTATAATTGAGCCAGCATTAATTTGCTAAAGGGTGTTCCATGCTTCTACCAGTCTTTGTGTGTGGAAGTGTTTCCTAATTTCACTCCTGAAATGTCTGGTTCTTACTGATATGCCTCTGAGACCTAGACTCCCCAACTAGTAGAATTATTTCTTTCTATCTCATTTCTCTATTCCCCTACCAAGGTAGTATCCTGCACACTTTCCATTGCAGGTTGTGGGGACATCTTGGACTCTATTTGTGATTATTATATTATGCCTAGTGCCTAAAAACTGGAAGCTGCACAGTGCAATGTATCCCCAGTTGATTGCTATAAATCATTCCAACTAGTACGGGATAAATCTGCAACTTGATGCTATGCAAGTGTCAACAAATGCATTAAAAGACATAAAAACCTTTTTTTAGTTATTGAAAGTAATCGAATTTTGCAGCACAGAAGTGACAATCCAGGCCCACATATGTATAATAGTTCTCTACAAGAACTATCAATTTAGTGGTGTTCCCAGCCCTTTCTCTGTAACCTTTTTCCCAAATATTTATCCATTTCCCTCTTAAAAGCTATAATGGATTCAATTATCACCAAGTATATTGTATGGCATTCCCCTCCTAAACCCTGCCTTTGATTATCTGGCAATGAGCTTAAATTTCTTCCCTCTGGTTTCTCATCGATTGTTTTTCCTGATGTACATTTGTTAAAAACTTTCATAATTTTGAACATCTATATCACTCTCCTCTTACTCTTTTCTAGTTCTAATAAAAAGGGGCTCAGTTTCTTTAATGTCTCCTTATATTCAAAATGTCTCATCCCACATCAAGTGATAGAGGCAAGACCCTTAACAGAATCATTCACATAGTTTAAGGTGATAAGATGAATCCAGGAAAACTAATCCCTTAAGAGGGTCCTGCATAGTGTGAAGAGAGACTAACCCAGAATTTGCTTGGTAAAAATGGCAAAGCAAATGAGGTACCCATTATTTGTGTGTGAAGAACCTAGCAATTTGTGGTGATACGCTGTTAAATTGGGAATTGTTACAAGCTTCTGGACAATCTGTGCTGCTCGAATGTTAGCTTTGCAAAAACCAGAACTCATTTTCAACCTCCCAGTGAGTGCTAAGAAATTGGTGCATTTGCTCTGCTAAAACAAACTAAACTCACCGTTAAAAGCTAGAACTGAGATTTAATAACATAGGGACCCTTTGATGACAAGATTTAAGTTCAGTTTACAGCCACTTATTTTTTGTGATTTCAACAGGGAGTTGTGGGAAATATGGACATGGGTTTGGAAGACAATAGCATAATTTTTGGATAAAAGCAAAATACCACGGATGCTGGAAATTTGAAACAAAAAGAGAAAATGCTAGAAAAACTCATCAGATCTGACAGCATCTTTGGAGAGAGAGAAACAAAGTTAACATTTCGAGTCCATATGACCCTTCTTCAGAGCTGAAGGGAAGTGGAAATGTGATTAAATTTATACTGTTTAAGGCAGGGGGCTCCACCTGCCCCACCCCCCCTTAAACAATATAAATTTGTTCACATTTCCACATATTTTTTGACTTTGGAGAGGAAAGACAATTTGGAGAAAGTCAATGGTTTCGAGAGGATCTGGCAATGGTAATGATTTTGTAATGCCTGAGGAAAATAAACCATTTGCAATGTCAACCAGCATGGGGGCTAGGAAAGGAAGTTATATGATCAACAATTTAATTGGAATTAGTTTGAGAAAGTAGGAGGTGGGACTCACAAATGTGATCCCATGATGGAAGACAGTGGAGGAAAAACAGTTCAGACCAGTACACTGGTATACCATTTTAAGGTATAAAAGACCAGTTTGGACCAGTATTCTTATTTCCCAGTTTTCACTGTTTTTTCATCTTAGGAAGAAGTTTCAGGGCTAAAGTGGAGTTTCTCGAGGGAGGTTTGTGAAGAATAGTGAAGAAAGCAGAGAGGGCAGTTGAATAGGTGGTTTCTGTCTTACTAGCAAAAAAAAAATAATTTGATCACACATGTTAGAAAAAAGGGTGGAGATAGCTGCGGATTGGTTTAAAGAAGGTGGTTAAGTAGTAGAGATAAGTTATCCTTGCTCTTCAGCATATTCCTAGATTAATGGGTGTTATTGGTAGAGGAGAGTAGGAGTGGGTAAAACAGTATGATCCAACCATATCTGCCACTGCCTTGTTGTTGGGCTGATTTGCTCATCTATGCCCCTGGACTTCACTAAATGAAGCCTTTAATTTATTTTGCAAGGGAAAGCTTTGAATGGAGTCTGAGGTATATCTTTGCCCAAGCCAGTGTTTATTAGAGATAAATTGACCTTTAATGACCCTGTTTCTGCATGAATTAATTGCATTTCAAATGCAGTTATAATGGGAAAAGTCACTATCTGCAGATGCACTCAGCATACAGTTAAAAAACAAGGCACTTAGGATAATTCTGATGTTTTCCTTAAGCATAAAATGAAATCAGAGTTCAGTCTGGCACATCTTGAATGCTGGAGCAATCTCAGTAATGTAGCTGTTTGGCCTAAAATTCGATCTGCCCTGTTTTTTGGACGCAGAGGTCATGATTCGCAACTTGCTGCTGCTTTCGTTGGAGATGGCTAACATGCAAACTTGAGGCTTCCACCACATTACCATGATTGTAGAATGTCCTCTTCAGGCTGCCGACTGTATTGATGCTCGGCAGGGGGCCGATCAGCATTGCGTTGCTAGCATGTGGGGCAGTCAATCTACCCCTCTTAAATGAAGTTACATTGAATAATTTTGTTGGAATTTAAAATGTGGAAAATGAAAACCAGGGAAGAGAAAGGGTTCCAGGTGACAGATGTAGCATTGGATGCATTAGAGATGGAGTTGGGCATGACTCTGCGGGAGGCTAGGAGGCCTTCAAGGACTATCCTCAGATGAGAGTGGGAGCAGAAAATAGACCTAAGAGCCTGACATCAGCAGCAGAAGAAGTTCAATGACATCACGTGGGTGGTAAAAGCCAGTAAATGCATCTTTGCAGGACTCCTCCTACCCACCTGTAATAACTGTGGATATAGCCTCTCCTGCTGTCTATCAGGGGCCACGTGATGTTCTGGGAGGCTCCGACTAATGAACCCTAAGTGCGGGAGGGGTGGTAGGGCTTCCTGATGAGAGTCCTGATCGAGCATGTAGCACCTGAAAAGCTCTTTTTAATAAAGTTTATCTGTTCTTTGTTGAAACCTGTCCGCTCCATCAAGTCATTACATTTGTCGTTGAGGGTAAAATAGCTCTGATGCTGCATCTCGCCTTATTACTGTGAGTACATCGAATCTTAAGAAAGAGAAAAGATTACTCACCAGTCATGACACTCTTTGGCAAAATCGATCCTTATGAGGCGATTATGGAAGACTGGAGCCAGTATTTAAAGCGCTCTGGGTTTTATTTCATAGCGAACAAAATTAATGTGGAGGAAAAATAGAAAACCATCCTTCTGAGTGAATGTGGCCATAAGACATACAATCATGTTTGCAGCCTGAGGGCCCCGAGGACCCCCAATTCCAAGTCCTATAATGAATTCGTGGACCTCATGAAAACACACTTCCAGCCCAAGCCACCCATAATAACGCAGTGTTTAAAATTTAATTCCAGAGTTAGGGCCCCGGGAGAGTCCATCACAACCTATGTAGCAAACCTAAAGCAATTAACAGAACACTGTGGTTTCGGGGACATAATGAATGATATGCTCTGGGACCGATTAGTTTGTGGAGTTCAGGATAACTCCATACAGTGTTGTTTACTCGCTGAGGTCGACATTGACTTTAAGCTTGTCCTAGAAATCAGCCTTGCCATGGAAAGTGCAGGGGGAGACTTGCAGGCTTTGCAACACATACAACATGGTGCTGTTCATGGGCTGGGAACCTACCGCCGAGCGTGGTGAAAACCAGACCCAGAGCATCGAAGTGATATGCAATGTTCGCTATAGAAGCCTGAAAAGGCCGAGGAGAAACATTTCAACAGCGACTCCAAGATTAAGTTGTTATAGATGTGGAGGTGACCATGGAACGAACAGCTGCAGATTCAAGGAGGCAGAATGCCATTACTGCCATAAGAAAGGTCACGTAGTAAGGCAATGCAGGGCAAAGTCAAAACAGCCCATAAAGCAGCAAACCAACATGACTGAATTAAAAAATACAGCAGAACCTGAAGCTGCCAACACCGACATCTATTCCCTGAATAACGTAACAGCTGTAAAAACCGAACCTATCAGTGTCACAATCCAAGTTAATGAGAAGCCACTAATAATGGAGGTAGATACAGGTGCTTCAACTACAGTGGTGTGGGAGTACAGTTTGAAATACCATAACGGAGGTAGATAGCCAGTAAACCTGGAGCTAAATTAAAGACATACACTAGAGAATCTATTCGGGTAAAGGATGCTGCCACACTACTAGTGTCTTATAGGCAACAGACAGCCCAACTGCCTGTGGTATTAGTGAAAGGAGAAGGACTCAGTTTTTTAGGCTGAGACTGGTTACAGAAAATCAAGCGCGACTGGTCTGAGATACTTCACCTGAAAACAAGAGGAGTTCCTGAACTGCTAACGAAATACAACATGGCATTTTGGGATGAATTAGGGAAGTTAAAAGGCATGCAGGACAAAATTTATGTGGATTCTCAGGTGACACTATGTTTCTTTAAGACCAGAACTGTGCTTTATCAGTTGAAGGAGAAGGTGGAGGCAGAACTCTGCCGGTTAGAAAAACTGGGCATCATCCAACCTGTACAATTCTCAGAATGTGCAGCACCCATAGCTCCAGTGGTTAAGCCTGACCAAAACAAATGCATTTGTGGGGACTATAAATTGACCGTGAATAAGACAACAAAGCTAGACAAGTGCCCCATTCCAAGGATAGAAGCCTTATATGCAAAGCTGTCTGGAGGTAAATCCTATACAAAGTTGGACATGAGTCATGCCTACTAACAATTAGAACTGGATAGCACATCAAGAGAATACATGACTATTAACATTCACAAGGGTCTTTATCAGTGTACTTGGAGTATCGCCTGCATGCGCTATTTTCCAGAGAACAATGGAGAGTCTTTGCAAGGACATCCCTGAATGGTAGTATACCTAGGTGATGTTCTGGTCAGAGGGTCAACTGAGATCG
Source organism: Carcharodon carcharias (assembly GCF_017639515.1). Taxonomy (NCBI): domain Eukaryota; kingdom Metazoa; phylum Chordata; class Chondrichthyes; order Lamniformes; family Lamnidae; genus Carcharodon; species Carcharodon carcharias. The sequence continues at coordinate 134,303,440 of NC_054471.1, forward strand.
AACACTTAGCCAACCTAGAGGAGGTTCTAAGAAGGCTGATGGAAGCCAGCGTGCGGCTAAAGAAAGAAAAATGAACATTTCAAATGCTAGAAGTTACTTACTTGGGTCACAGGGCAGATGTCATGGGTTTGCATCTGGTCCAAGAGAAAGCTCAGGCAATTAAAGATGCACCCTCACCACCCAATGTAACCAAACATAAGTCCTTCCTGGGTATGATCAACTACTATGGCTGCTTCATGCCTAACTTATCAACTGTGTTGGCACTATTACATTTGTTGTTAAAAATGAATCACCGTTGATGGCGGAATTCACAACAGGATGTAACTTTTGTGAAAGTAAAGAAACTTGCATTCATCGTGCTTACTGGTACACTACAACCCATCAATAGAGTTGGCATGAATGTGATGCCTCTCCTTATTATGCTGTAGGAGCTGTGGTATCACGTTAAATGGAAAATGTATCATAAAGACCCATTGGCCCTGTCTCTAGAACCTTCTCCACAGCCAAGAAAGGTTATTCCCAGCTAGAAAAGGAAGGTTTGTCAGTGGTATTCGGAGTGAAGAAATTCCACCAGTACCTATATGGGTGGCATTTCACCATTGTGTTGGACCATAAACTATTAATGGGATTATTCAGTGAGGATAAGGCCATTCCTCCAATAGCATCAGCAAGAATATAACATTGAGCTCTGATATTACCTGCGTATATTTTTATGTACTGTCTTGGCTTACACATTGCAAATGCAGATGCACTCAGTCATCTCCCATTACCAGATAGTATTGTAATGCCCCTGTTCCACAAGGAGTTGTGCTATTACTGGATTTCCTGGATTCTACGCGTGTGTGTGTGAAGCAAATTAGAAATTGGCTGAATAGAGATCCAATATTGTCAAAAGTCAGAGGCTTTGTTTTGCAAGGATGGTCAGATTTGCCTGTACCTGAATATTTGAGACCATCCCCAGCTCATAAAACAGAGTTAAACTGTCAAGATGGAATTTTATTTTTTGGAGATCAAGAGTTTCCGTCCCATCACAAGGAAGAGAACCACTCTTGACAGAGCTTCACAGTCTGCATCCAGGCATTTCATAGCTGAAGATGCATGCGCGAAGCTATGCCTGGTGGTCAGGCATAGACAGTGACAATGAAAGCATGATCAAGCACTGTCTTTGGTGTCAGCAACAACAGAAATTGCCCGTTTCAGCTCTGTGAGAGTGGCCTGGTTGACCCTGGGCTAGGCTACATATCGATTATGTAGGACCATTCTTAGGTATCACATTTTTGCTGATTGTAGATGCACATTCTAAATGGATGGATGTATACAAAGTCAAATTGCCAACATCAAGCGCAACTATCAAGAAGCTGCGTCACTGTTTTAGCTTAAATGGCCTACCTGAAATCGTCGTTTCTGATAACAGTACAGCCTTTACCAGCACAGAGTTTCAGAAATTCATGAGTCTGAATGGGTCAGACATCCTAAAACAGCCCCATACCATCCCTTATCAAATGGTTCAGCTGAGAGAGCTGTACAAGCTTTCAAGTCTGGTATGAAAAGGTTATCAGAAGGTGCCCTAGAATCTCGACTTTCCCGCTTTCTTCTCAGTTATCATACAACGCCATATTCGACTACGGGTTCAACACGGTCTGAATTATTGATGAAACGCCACCTACATACCAGATTAAACTTGGGCCAGAATTTTCTGCTTGTTGGGAGGACACGAGCCCGACCCAAACAAGCGTAAAATGATGCGCGATGACGTCGAGCGAATGTCCTGATGTCATCCCGCACTCGTGCGATATTTCATGGGTAGGTCCACGCGGGAGTTGGCAGAGAACCTGCTAACAATTAATAGGCCTATTAAGGCCATTGAAAATCTAATTTAATTAAATTTTTCGCTGCCCGTCCAACCTAATGGTCGGGGGCAAGTGAAAAGGCTAAGCGGCCTTTGCATTTTTTGCGTAACCTCACCCGCGGATGGGATGAGATTTCGATCTGTCATTAAAAAAAATTCACACTAATTTCTAACATGTTCCTGGTCACGTGATGAGGGGATTTATTTTTTAACATTTTAAAATTGTTTATTTTTAATTTTATATGTCTTCATCTCCACCCCCACCCCCCCACCCCGTGCCTCATGGATCTTTATCTGCATGCACACATGAAATTCCCCACTTGCCCTCCTCTGCTCTCACCCCCACACGGGCAGCACTGAGCGCTGCAGCACGCGTTTTATGCTCAGTGGGCCTTAATTCGCTGCCAATGTTAAATGGCAGTTGCGGCCCAATCGCAGGCGGTGGGCAGCTTCCCAACTGTTACCTCTCGCCCCTGCTGAGCCTGCCCGATGAGGGCAAAATCCTGCCCCTGGTGTTTCCAAATCTAGAGGGGAATTTAGAGCAGAATAGAGTAATCAAAAATTGAACCATGATATACACAATAGAGCTCAAACATTCAGTCTAGGTGACACGAGTTTCGTGCAAAATTTCAGAAATGGACCTTGTCGGGTTCCTGGAACCATTGTCTTAGTGACTGATCTATTATCTTTCCAAGTAACAGTGGAAGGTAGAATTATTTGTAAGCATGTAGATCATACTTGTATTAGACAGACATTCCAACATCTAACTATTCTGCCTGTGATTAACGTTGAACCGTCAGTTCCTGAGCTGACAGATTGACGTAGAATAGTCATGCCCGAAGTCTCTGTAGAATTGCCAAATCTAGAACTGCCACTTTCTAATGATGTATTTCATGCTGCAGTTCCCGATCCTGTTGATCCTGTTTAGGAACCTCAAGTGTTAGAGCTATGTCGCTCTAGCCATAAAAGGAGAGCACCTCAGAGACTAGATCTTTAATTACCTGAAGTTGTATATATGTATATGTTATTGGATATTCAATGTTTCCCTATAAATAAAAATTGTAGCAAAGCTAAAGGAAAAGGAAATGTAATAACTGAAGGTATAGCCTCCCCTGCTGTCTATCACGGATCACGGGATGTTCTGGGAGGCTTCAACCAATAAGCCCTGAGCACATGCAAAACGGGGAGGGGTGGGGTGGGATGGGGCTTCCTGGTGAGAGTCCTGATCGAGCATTTAGCACCTGAAAAGCTCTCTGTAATAAAGTTTATCTGTTCATTGTTGAAACCTGTCCGCTCTGTCAAGTTATTACACCACCACATTATCAACTACTCACAATGCTCAATGTACCACAGCGGCATCACTCAGCCAGCAGCACTTTGTGGCACTCAAGACACATTTAACATCCAGTTACTCCATCTCACCCTCACGCACCTTCCAATGATACCAGCCTCACATCCGCCTCTCACTGTGTCCCCATAGCTCCAGCTATTCAGCTGTGGCAGGCATATCATCTGTCATGACGATGTAAATTGTGCAAGAGTAATACTAATCTTTAATTTCATCAGTTGATCAAACATACTGTTTAAAAAGGACTTTGAAAAAGCAAGCAAAGACACTGAGCCGAATCATCCCAGGTTTACACTAGGTGCCAGATTGGGCATGAAAGAAGTTGTTTTACCCGTCAGCCACAATGGCGGGTTTTTGCGCCATATTGTTCCCTTCCCAGCGTGCCTGCCCCATTAATAATGCAAACACTGGAAACACTCCGGATAGCTGCGGCCGGCTGGGATTTTCCCACCATGCCGTCACCTCAGGGTTTTCTCATTCTCATTAAATATGATGCCATATTTAAAGTGAACCAAAGCACAGCCTACTTCAGGGCCAGAATTTTACCTTCAGCTCAACGTGCCTGAACGTAATATGATGCACAGTGATGTCGGGTGTGCGTCCTGACGTCATCAGGCACTCGCACAACATGCCGGAGTCAACTGCGCACCCGCCGATAATTGATAACCAAGCGGCCTTTCCATTTTTTAGGAAAGCTCATCCACAAGCAGGATGAGGTTTCCTAAAACAAATACACATTGCATAAAAACTTTATTTTGAAATTAAAAACATGCCCCATCTCATGTAACACAGTCACATGAGGGGACATGTTTTATTAAATTTTTACTGTCTTTAATAATATTTTTAAAAAGCACTTCAATCTCCTTGAGGCAGCTCGTGCGCACGTGCGAATGGCATGCCAGGCCCGGCTTTCCCTCCTTCCCCCTCCCAGACAGGTAGCGCCTAGTGCTGCTGCTCGGGATCCATGCAGGGCGGGCTTTACTTTAATTGGCCGACCGCATGGAGTGGAGCCGATCGCCCCTGCCCGCTCTCGCCGAGCCCACCTGACGAGGGAAAATGTCTGGCCCATGTCTTCAGATCAGGATGGCTCCAACAGCAGACTGCCCCGAAAGCAAAGAAGATGGCAGTCCCCAAATTTAGTGACGTCTCTCTGGGGCACCTGCTGGACACAGTGGAAGCCCAACATGATGTCCTCTACTCCGCTCTGGCTGCAGGAGATCCACAAGGCACCAATCCAACCTGGGAGGCAGTGGCAGTGGCAGTCAGTGCAACCGGAGCACAGAGGAGGTTAACCATCCAGTGCAGGAGGACAATGAATGATCTCATCTGTTCCATTAGGATAAGTCAACTACCTCATCACTCTCAACTCAGACACTCACAAACCCATCACACACATCCATAGGGATCTCACACCTCAAGGGACATCACCACTAACTCTCAGGCACACCCTCAGATCTCCATCAGCTCATATTCTCTGGAGCTCGGGTTCTCATCCCGTCCATGGCTTCGCTCACCACACTAACATTCCACGCAGTGCCATGCGTCCCTCTTGCACTCCCTCCATTTGTTTTCATGCAGGAGAAGCTGGCTTACAACAGCAGGGAAAGGTCCCACACTGGGGGCAGAGTGACCCACATTAGGCCCCTCACTCACTTTGAGGAGTGTGCCATAGCACTGACTGGTGAGGATGCAGACCATGCCTGCACCGATGGTGAGGTTGGCAGGGAACACCCACATGATGTTCCTGCACCTCATCATCCCTGTCTCAATGCAACTGTGAGTGCTCCCTCTCCTGTTTTTGACTTTGCTACAATGCACTAATTATCTCCACTTTGGTTCACAGGGAGATTTGCTAAGCAACTGACGTCGTTAGCCAAATAGTCCTTCAGCTCTATCCAAGTCCTCACCTCCAGCCAAAAGGACACCTCCTCCATTGAAGAGCTGGAAATAACAAGCCTGGAAGACCTGTCACAGCGCTTACCCACACCCTGCACCAGCACAGAGACACATACCTCGGTGAGACCTAGATCTAGAGCAGGCTCAGGTTCACAACCTGGTGGTCACCGCATGGACTCATGTCTATAGCAGGAGGAAGTAGGTTCAGCCAATCTCCTCGGCACTTAGAAGGCTGCTGGGGAAGAGGCATCTGTGAGATCTGATTCAGATGACGAGCCTCTGGATTTGGCCTTCCAACTCATCCTGGAGAATCAGCAGAAAGCGGGGGAACATCGTGTGGAGCTGTTGGAAGCCCACAACAGAGTGACGTGGGAGTTGGAGGAGTGCGTCCACCTGCTCTCTGATGAAGTGTTGCCTACATGTGCGTGCTTGGAGAGCTCCATGGGAAGGATGGTGAATGCCATGGAAACCCTCTTCCAGCAGAATGCAGAGATGCTTGCAGAGCCACACTCCATCATGGTAGCCATGAGTTCTTGCAGTCACAATGCCAGAGTGAAATGTGGCACCTCAATATTCCTTCAGGTGCTCCTTCCCCTCAAGGAATCAGGCTGGGGACCTCAGGCACCCAAAGGGAGGAGGATGGCAACTGGACACCCCTGGATCATCCACTTAGAGGCAGTCCACTCCCTCCAAGTAGCCTTTACCTGTGACCCCCTCCATCTTGCCCTATGTCACTGCTGAGGGAGCAACTGGCCCACAGGAGGACAGCCAAAGCAAGCCAAGCCCTTCAGGCCTAGGATCTACAGAGAACACACACCAAAGCTATCAGAGGCAACAGGGCCAACCATTGCATAGGTTCTCTCCACCCCTGCTGCGGATGTCAGGGAAACACCTAGAAGAAGACGTAGGCCTGGAAAAGTTAATAAATTCTGATCCCAAGTGTTTCATTGTGTAATATTGTCTTTCAGCTTCATTGACATGCTTCATGAGTGCTCCCACTGCATCCCCCACCGACCCGCCCCGGTACCAGCAGTTCAGCTGCACATAGCCAGACCACGAGTGATTCCGGAGGGAGAAACATGCCTCGTGCAAGCATTCTTCCACACATGTGGAATCTTCATCCCTTACACTCATCTCACTGCCTTAGCATTTTCAGTGCTGCCTGCTGGGGTTCTCTTTTAGTTGTCCATCTGAGCTGACCTGCGTCTCCACCCACCCACTGATCACACTCCCATGCAGCACCAGTGCCCATCCAACATGATTTTGTTTTTTATTTCGACAGCCATGATAATAGTGAAATATATTGTTAACTCCCCTGTCCTTTACCCTCGCTGAGTCATCCATGTTCTTTCCCCCATCATTGTTGAACCTCCTAGCATCACCTTCCACCTCCCTGCAGTCACCTATGAACCTGAACCCTTATCTTTCCACGATGTCCAGGTGAACATGAATGCTTCCCACCTTCCTGAGAATCCCACCTCCAGCCACATTGACCTCCCCACCTCTTCCTGCCCACCCCCAGTGCCTGTGCCTGCCTTCGAGTCCCCACCAATCACCCTAGCCGTCCCTTCTGCCGGCTTGCTCTTATTTGCTTAGATCCTTTCTCCGACAATAAAGAGATGGGAAGGTAGAAAAATTGAGACACTGGAAAACCAGCTCTTTCCGCACTACATCCCAGTGTTGTCTGAAAGAGGTCTTAAGTACTCTGCATGTTGCAGCATTCGATGCAATGAAGTAATTCATTCCCTAATCTGATGCATGGAGTCATAGGTCAGATCATCTTCATTCTAACCCTCCCTTCCTTCCAGCTGACTCTGCCCCCTTTCATACTCAGCATGCCCTCCTCCCATGCTCACCCTCAGTTTGCCTTGCAGGAGGCAGTCATTGACTCCATAACCCCCTCCCTTGCATGTTCATCTGGACATACCTTCTCCTTACTCCCATCTCCCTCTGGCACACCTTCCCACTCTGAACTCCCTCCACCCCCGGACACCTTCCCCTCTCCAAACTTCTTCTCCACTCTGAATGGCCTCCCTTACACCTTGCTCCCACCTCACACCTACCTCTCCACTTACTGCATTCTCCCCTGCTACACCCTCCTCCTCCCATACTCCCTCCTCCCAAGCTCACCCCTTGACATCTTTGCATACCCTCCAAACCTCAACACACCCCGGGCAACTTTGTCCCGCCCCCTTCCAACCTAACCCCACCTCGACACCTTTGTACCCCCCCCATCACCCTTCCCCAACCTCACCCATCTGGCACACTTCCCTTCTCGCGCACAGCTGGGCCTCCCTCTCTGCACCACCTCACGCAGATCATCCACTGCTGCCCATGGCCAAGACCATGATGTTCTGCAGTGAGACCAAAATGTCAACAGAGACCTCCCACTCTCCGTGAGCTGCTTTGCAGCAGAGCCATATCCATGAGAATCCACCCAGCATGCGATGCACGCATTCCTCCAGGGACCGATAGCTGTAGGGCTCCAGCATCTTCTTCTCCTCAGATGTCCACGATCTGAGCAAGATCAAAATGGTAAGTCCTCAATTCTGCATGTGTCACTTATCCAGGCTTGTTCTAGGCTGGTGTGTTTTCCTGCCGGAGTAATGGTAAATCTGGCATGGGCGTGATTCCAGTCAGGCCTCACTTTGCCTTCATTTACCAGAAAGCAAGTCAGGTCCATGTCAGCTGTTAGCGGGATTCGCGTTCCGCCATGGTGGACATCATCCTGCTGTGCTTTCATGCCAGCGTGAAAACAGTTTTTGGCCTTCTCGCCATATCGTCACCCTCTTCTCGCAAGAAGCCTGCCGCCAACAGGGCCAGATGATTCCGACCACTGAGTTTAGATGGCTGCCACATCTGGTGTTAAAAGTTAACCAGTTTTCTGGAAGGTTCCAATGTGGAATACAATTAAGACATGCCCAAACATCCTCCTATGGAATTTCACACTTGCTGATGTCAAGAGCTGTTTCAAAGGATGAACTGAAACTGCACTGTTTCTCATCATTTGCAATTCTATAAAAGTACCTCCCAGGCAAAGACAGAAAGTCTACCAGGACAATAGCTATATGGAAAGGTATTCCTACCTCATCAAATTGGATAATGGATCATTTCAGAGTTAATAGTTGGGACATTACAAAAGCTAATCAGTTAGGCCGTAAAATAGTAGCCATGGTCTGTCCAGACATGAGCTAAGCAAATAGCTTCTGAAATCATGATGGGGAGAGAGAGATCATGTGACTAGAATAGCTATTTTTGAAATCTCTTTTATTACTTAATGCAAGCTGCTAAGCAGAAGTCTGGAAGAAACCTGCCAATTGAACAGTAATATTCCCCCTCTCTCCTTCTCTTCCATTTTTAGGATATCTCTTTATAGTGTAAAATCCAGCACAGAGATAGAAAATTTTCGAACCAAGGGAACTTCAGGTGCAAAAGTCATCAACTTCTGGAAAGGACGGATTATGTTTAACAAAAAGACACCATCTCCAGAAATTGCAGTTTACATGGGCTTCAACTCTCGGCCTTCAAGAACACTGCGGAGAAAAATCTGCCGTAGCCACAGATACCAGCAAAGAACTCATAAACTTTGAATTCTCTATTTTTTACTTTTATGTGTTGAATTTTAATTTGGCTAAAAAGTAACTTCCTACTGTATAGTTTGTAATTGTGTGTGTGTGTGTGTGTGTGTGTGTGTGTGTGTGTGTGTGTGTGTGTGCGCTTGTGTGTGTTGTGAAGATTGGATGTGGGTTTACATTATTGAATATTTTTACACCTTTATCTGGGTGAGTTTTTAACTCAATAAAAATGAACCCCTTTTTCCTTCTAACTTGAGAAAGCCCGCCAGACTAATTTCTTTGCAATTAGCACATAAATGGTTAAGCACAGACATTGAGTAAATATCTACATCCTTAAAAATTACATAAAACCATGTATAATCAATTGAGGAGTTAAAAAGAAGGGCAAGTCCTGACATGTATCCTCATTGTTCACAACACACCCAAATACAGTGCAACGTCACCGTTGACATTCTGACCTCAGTCTTGTAGGACAAAATGGAACACAATAGAAAGGAGCAAAGCAGAACAACTGTGTTGTAAGGATAACTCCCCATCACAGGCTCCTAATGCACACTGGGAATGTCCACTTATGTACTCTTTTCAAAGGGGTGTGCCATGCAGGCCACGCCAGCAGCTGGGGCTAGCTGCAGCTGGCAATGCAGCAAGACCAAGCAAAACAACTTAGGCCTGCATAGCACAATTTCCTGTCCCCTTTAACTCTAGCATGACAGAAAGTAATTCAGACTAGGGTTGAAAAAAATCCATTTGCTGAGAGAGAATTTGTTTCTGTAATGTATGTGTGCTCCTCCTCACCTTTTTCCCAAAGTAAATACAGTTAGTAACTGACATAAGGCACACCAAGGCTTCAATCTGACATATTTTCCAATGTACCATGAGCAAAATGATACCCAATCCACACTTACATTTAGTTCCTTCTATCAAAATGTCCTGGGTTGTTAAGAACCTCCCCCTCAAACTATATATAATGGTAAAAAATGTTAAAACTCTGGAATCAAAAAGAATATATCTCACAACTAACTCTTATTTCCATGAGGTTAACTTAGATGGGAGAGAGTCACTTTAAATATATAGTCAGCTATAGAACCATGCTGCCCCAAAGGGAAATTTCTTGCCAGCTAGACAGGATATTATAAGCCTCTAATGACATCATCATAGATTGTGCAGTTGGCAAACAACAATGATAGCAATATAGTGACATTATGGTTGTCTGGCAACACTTAGCAAGCTTTTGCATGTTTTACAAGCAAAATGGCCATATTAGGATGCTATGTATCCACTTTTTTGGCTAGACAGCTCATTTTTTTCTCAACAAGCCATCATTTATTTTTCAAGCTATTTCTAATGTTTCCAGGCAACAAAAGTCCATTTCACCATATTCTCTGTTTATTTGGCACACTCTTTTCATCTGGCATTGTGGTTTTACATTAAAATATTGAAAATAGATCAACAGTTGCAAAATCACCAGGGCCTCAATTATAGTTGAATAGATTGCCTTATTACAACATTAATTTTTAAAATCCATGTCTCCTGTCCTGTCTGCTCCCTACCTTTCTTTCAACTGTAATCTATAACGGATGGAATCATCTTATAATAAGGAATATTATAACATGTGCCTATGCTGTGCTCCAGAGATCAATGGCAATTTACTCACAGCGAGTTGTGCTAATCAGTATGCTACTCATGAAGGATTACTATCCACTTAGCTATCCACTTAGCAAGGGCCCAAACCTGTGCTTGTCAATTCTCCAATGGCCAATGAGTCATAATGCTTTCAGGTGAAGGATGTTAGGTCTCTTTGGGGTTGAGATGGCAATTTGACAGATCAAGTGATGAATGATTGTAGGCAAGTGAGCCCTGTTGCAGATCTGGTAAACCAATACTTGAGCCAGACAGGCCCACAGTGCTTCAGCCTACTGTTAATGCCCGCCAGCCCGGTCATTCACGGGATAGCTCAAGAATAGTGAATGAACCGTATTTATTGGTTGCTGTAATAACCCTTTTGGATTGGAGGGAAGGATATAATCAATGAAGAGCCCAGTAATCAAGTCAATTACGAGATTATAACTGGAATTGACTGAGAAAATAGCAGAGGAAAAACTAAATATATATGTTATCAGAGGTTTACAATATTTTTACTCAGTTTGCCAAACTCAGAGTAGTCACATACCGTTCTGGATCTAATCATTGATAATGATTCAAGCATATGGTGCACAAGATATAAATAGATGAGAGAAAATGGGAGGAGGCTGAAGTGGGGCATAAACACCAGCATGGACTGATTGGGCCGAATGGCCTGTTTGTGCCATATATCCTATGTAATCTTATATAAAGAAGGTAGCACCAAGACTTTAGTAATGAAGGCATTGTTAGACCTGAAATTCTTTGCATTCCCTAGCTGTACTATTGAGTATTATTCAGTTATTGGATAAATCATAAGCACCAGAGAAGTCCTAGGTTCGAAGACTGCTCTGTTCTGAGCTTGCTGGTCTGAGCGATAACAGAAATGTGTGGCACTATGATTGGTTCTAGTGGCCTGAGTTAGGAATGGAAAACAGCCCTAGTTCATCTGTAGACTGATAAGTGTCTGCTTCTGGAAAGTATGTGTGCAATGCACAAATCAGGTGAGGGAACAGGATCATGCATGTGACTGTCACAGGGCCCTGCCGCTGAACTTCTTGAAGTCAAACAACTTCCTGGCATTCACTGTCAACAGACAGAGGGCACTCAGTATCTATGAAATGCCCACTGAGAAAGGAGTTAATGGGCTCAGAAGAGCAGAGAAGGAGAAAGGGCAAAGAAAATCAGCAGTGTTTCAGTCCTCTATTCATGCTGCTCATATAGTGATCCCTTGTTTACATTTCTAGAAACTTTAAAAACAACCCTACAAAACCTTGCAGGTTTATTTCTCCTGCACATTTACTATACCATGCATGCACAGAAGAAATACATTTGCAAAATGTGGAGGAATGATTCAAGGACATCTGAGTGACCTTCTCAGCAGGCAGGTGAGAGCTGGGACCTTGGGTTTTCATAAACTGCTCATTTGCACTAGTTGTGAGAATTGAGGCATAGTGATTATTCAAGCTGATATTGCAAACATAATAAAACAACGTTGTTCAGTATAGCAGGAAACCAAGATGTGGAATGGAGAGAGAACAGAGGTGAAAGCCTGTTTGGTAGGGATAGAGGGTGTTTCTATTGCCATCTCTTGCCTCTCTGCATTTGATGTAGACTATCAATATTGGATCCCTACATCTATTTACCAGCTTTATTGATTTCCCATAAGGCATACATACATTGCTGAAGCCAACAACCATTTTGAACAGCAAAGAAAATGAAAATAACCTTTAATTAATTTGCATCCTGCATGGTGTTGATTCTTGAGTGTTGTTGGAACTGCACTCACCCATGCAAGTGGGGAGTATTCCATCTCACTCCTGACTTGTGCCTTCTTCATAGTGCGCAGGCTTTGGAGAATCAGGAAATCATTTACTTGCTGTAAGATTCTCAGCCTGCTCTTGTAGCACAATATTTATATGACTGGTCCAGTTAGGCCTTTGATCAATGGTAAATCCCAGAATGTTGATGGTGGGGAATTCAGTGATGGCAATGTATTGAACGTCATGGAGAGATGGGTAGATTATCTGTTGGAGATGACCTTACCTGTACTTCTGTGGCATGAATGTTACTTGCCTCTTATCAGCTGTTCAATAGAGTAACTAGCTCAAATGGAAGTGATAAAAATCACAAAACAACATTTTGTGAATATTGGAGCTAGTTTTAGTCACAAATAATATCTAAAATTGCATGTGGGTGCACGGGTGCTAAGTACAGCAATCTATAATTATAATTATAGATTATAGCTTTCTATGGAGACCAGGCAGTGCTTTTTCAGAAATTTTTTCAGAACATCAATAAAAAATCTTCATCAATGATCAAATTTGCCTAAAGGTCAGTTCAACATGAACAGCAGGAGAATAATAACACTAAAGTATTCTTATAGCATAAATTTGATGGTTTTATGGAATTGATTTTAATACAAATAAACACCAAACTTCAGTCGGGTTAGACTGGTACAATGGACCAAAAATCAATTAGATCAAAAATTATATTGGTCCATTGGTGATTGTAACCCTTTCAAAGGATCAGAGAGATGTTTCTGAAGCCTTGTACATCTGCTGAACATATATCCCAGGATACCCATTAAAATTCCTGTTGCTGACTGTTCCTAAATGCTTGATTCTGAAAATATTCAAAGGCTTGATTCAACAAGGGATTCAACAAAAAAAAACTAAAAATGCTTGGAAAAGACAAACCTGGTCTTCAGTTGGCCTGCAGAGTAATCTGCTTTTTAGCTTGAATAAAAGCAACGTATGTCAAACTTTATATTGTGAGTGATCACAGTGCTTCATACAGTCAGACATCATTTGGGCACCTGTGCCTGTTTCTCTTGGTTAGCACTTGATAAAGATCATCAGTTTAAGTGGCGATACAGGTACACCGACATATCACACGTGGCTGGATTTCAATGGCGGGCATATGAAATATAATGGGTGGGTACCCTGTCACCTTCCTGCCCACTCCTGATCCGGTGTCCATAATATGCAGGGTTGGGTAAGGTGCCTGCCTGACCTTAGGCTGATTGAGGCCCTGAAGTGGCCAATTAATGACCACTTAAGGAGGGGGGGTACATCCTTTGTGGCAGGGGAGGGGGGTGCTCTGTATGCATCAGGGGCCTCCCCCTAAGATTGTAGCCCCCTTTTTGCCTCCCCCCCCAACCCCGAAAACTCATTCCACCTCTGCCCACACCACCCAACCTTGTAAAATTCAGCCAACGGCGCCCATGCTCAGCAACCACTGAACAGGATTTATAATAAAGCAGCCTGGGGCACAGCAAGGGAGTATGACTCACTCTCCTCAAACAGGCAACATGGTGGATAGCTTGTCATTGCGCTTGTATGGCTGTTTTGAGAATCTTCATGAAGCTTTAAGGTTTGGAAATAGTAGTGTTTTACAAATTCCAATGCCAAACTTCCTCTAGTCTTTCTTCATATCCTTAATCCTTGGTCCTGGGGATAGGCCTCATCTGGTTCATCTCTACATTGTATACAGTCCTTGAATGTCTCTTATTTCTTGCTAAGTAGAACTGGATGCACTGTTCAAGATGTGCTTTGAGCAGAGGATTTATGCATTTTATGCACATTACCCAAGCCATTAATAAATGCCAGATCAAGATGAGCACTAACTCGCCACACTATCTTGATGCATTGAATAATGAAGGAAGCAGTTATGCATTTCATTTATCAACTCTGACTCTAGGGTAGAATCATCTCGGATTTGCACTAAGTGTGGTAGCAAATGGGAAAAATGATGTTTTACCCACCAGCCGCAATGGCAGCTTTTCACACTGCATCATCCCAAAGCTGCTGCATTAATTATGCATTCGTAGGATATATGCTGTTTTGATGGCGAGCAGGCTCTGATTCGCCTGCCATGCCGTCACTTCGTCACTTCATCACGCCAGGCACCACATTTGAAGTACAGTTGCGCTCAGTGCTTCCAGTCCAGGACTGCAACAAAAAAGACATGGCCCTGAAATGTAAGAAAACTGCAGCCCTCAAGCACCCTTTGGACACCATAGAGGCTCATTTTGATGTCCTCCAACCCTGCTTTGGCCACAGGAGGGGCAGCAACATTACCACTCTGGCTTGGTGGGCGTTGGCAGTAGTGATCAGTACCAATGTCGCACAGAAGAAGTTGGCCATCCAATGTAGAAAGAAGATAATTTATCTCATCCTTGCAACCAAGGTATGTCAACCATCTCATCTCTCTAAACTCACACACTCAAGCCCATCATACATTCACTGGCATCTCACTCACTGCCAGCTCAAAGGATGTCACCTCCCATTATCACACACATACCCTCAAATGTCCATCTGGCCTCATCTCTTCTGGAGACTGCCTCCTCAGCCCTCACCATCCTGAGGCCACTTGTAGAGATCAACATGTGCCCCCACACACATCCTTGGATACCCCCCTTCCCCAGTGCAGCTCTCATCCTGCAGCCTCTTCCCTTGCCTGAGGCCACTTCTTCCTCTTTCCCAAGCAAGCCTTAGCCCTGCAGCCATTGAAAAGCCACCCACATATGGCTGATCTGGTAGGTAGAGACCTGCCTGTGCACTTCCCTAAAAGTGATGTGGTGCTGTCTGTGAAGCCTGGCGCTGATGACTGCGAGTGCTGACTGAAGCAAGGTAGGCAAACAAACCTTGAAGTCCCGAGCAAATTACAGTTCACCAAGTGCCTTATATGTGCTGTTGCAAAACATGTTGGCATGTTTTCCTGTGGATATGCACGGATGATCCAACAGGGGGCAGGGGGGCGGGAACGATTCTGGCGGGCTGGCCTTATGATGATATGCAGATGTATTACAATGAGGTTCCTAACATCCGATGGTGGGAAACGTGGCCCGCCATTGGCAGGCTGAGCGGATGATCGCAAACTGATTTCATGCCGTCGCGCCATATTGTCCGCTCACGCCACTGAACATGCGCGACGCCAGCGGGCACGGAAAATTGTGACCTAAACTGCTTTGTTTATCTCAGCTTATATTTGGTTATTGAAGTTCCCTTTGTCCTTTGACATGCCTTTTTATTTCTTCATAAAGCAAACTCTCCTCCTCTTCATGCTGACCTGGATATGTACAGCATGCCCTGAGTGTTAGCTTGATGTATTTCATATTGGACTTGCCTAACCAGAGAAGCTCACAGAATCAACATCATTAACCCACTAAAGAATACTTTTCTAAACAATCTATACTCTTAAATGTTAAGTTTATTTCAATTCACTGAATTGAGAACTATTTTTATTATTGCCACTACATTGTAGTTTCTTACTGTGCTCCGGCTACAGCCTTCAGTACTGGTCTCTTGTTCTTAATGCTTCTATCTAGATACATCACATAGTTAAAGTCCTTTCAAGTTGCACAGTGACTGCCTATTTTTGTTCTCCCATTTGCATGTGTTGCTTGGTTATCTTTGTCCACATCCATCTGTTTACCATTTTCTAGCTTGTAATCTGGTTTCTTCCCTTGCATTTCAGATTCTTGACACTAAGTGTTTCCAAGAAACACAAATCCTATAAATGTATTACATGATTGCACAACAACCTCAAAAAACAGTTTCGTAGGGCTGGATTTTCATCTTCAAGGTAGGTAGCGGGAGTTGGGAAATTTCCCATCTCAGAAGGAAGTGCCAGGAAGGATAGGGGTGTGGAGTGGGGGTGGGAAGGGGGTGTGGGTGTGGGCTGCAGTCGGCCCACTGACCCAGGAAAAGGTTTGGAGGCAGCCACAAGGACTGTCAAGTGCTGAGGCGGGCTGTTTAATGAATAAAGAGAGCCCTCTAGCCCTCATCCTTCACTCTCCATGCCTTATCCATGCCACGTCATGCCCCCACATGCACCCCTTGGCTCCTCATTCCCCCATGCTGAAGTATTCCCCCCACCCAACTTATATGGCCCCTCATGCCCCGGTGACAAGCTTTGGCATTTCTATGCCTATTCACCCACTAGACATATGGTATAGAACCGCTAAACACCATAGTGACAATAGGATGTGTGAAAAAAGCTTTTTTAAAAAAGTCATTCATTGATAACCTTTTACTTTCTTAACAAAAAGCTCTATTTACTATAGGTGAATAAAGTATCCTTTAAAGTATCAATAGAAGAAACCAAAAAATGAGGTTTGGCTTAGAGCTAAGAAACTTATTAACCTGTTGAAACAGCTGAGCCTAAGGGAAAACATTGCTTGATTTGACAGCTCTGGCTCTCTGACCTCTTCTGTCAACTGCACACTGCAAGATAAAGAGGATTTAAGTGCTTTTAGTTTCTGCTATTGATATGTTAAATGGTCTGGATGGACTATAGTAAAAAGGAGATTTTTTTTTAGAAAATGTAAAGTTATCACGGAATGACTAGTTTTTTTCACACATCCTATTGCCATTATAGGTTTTATTGGTTCTACACTGTGTGTCTAGTCAATGAATGGCATGGAAGTGCCATAGTTTGGCATGGCAGGTTGAGGGGCCATAGTGGGTAGGTGGGGGACATACTTTGGCATGGGACATGTGGGGCCATAGGGGGCATAACTTGGCTTGGGTAGCATGAGGGGTCATGCGGGGTGGTTGGGGTCACATGGGGGAATGAGGAGGGCCTTTTGAACTTATCTTTCGAAAGGATCCCTCATGCAGACTATGATGCATGACAGCTCTGATGCTCAACTTTATGAAATTGTGGAGGACTCGGCCACGATTATCCATGTGATAGAGCCAGCCAGGTTTGGAGTGCAGGGTGTAGGCTCATGGCCAAACCACTCCGCATCCTTAAAAGGGCCTACTGAAATTCAGAAACTCTGGGAGTGGAGTTGGGAATCCCGGAATTGGGTCCTGGCAAACATTTTCACCTCTCCACAGAATCTCCCTTACTCCTTGAAAATCTAGCCCATAGCCTCAGCTTTTGCCATTTAGAACACCGGCTACTCGTTTTATAAGAGTAGTGCATGGCTGAACAAGCATTAGACATACTTAACAGCATAAAAGTTCTCCAGCAGGGTGAAGTGCAGCAACAGGCTAAAAAAGTCAAAACCAAGCAAATCCTTCTGCTTCAGTTGAAGTGGGTCACAATTACTGGACAGTGATTAATGCTTAAACTGATTTAACTCTTCAGCCAAAACTCAAACAACTGATCACTTCAGCACAAGCAAAGGGCTTATTTGCACTTTTAATTTTTAAATAATTGCTTCATGATTCAAAACTAATTCCCAGTTGGACAGGTTGGGATAACTGGATCAACTGATAAAAAGTGTGAACCAGGAGGAGTTCCCTTATCCCTATTTAGTAGTAAGTCAGAAACTAATGACATCTTGCTTTACTACCTTTCAGACGTCTTATCAAAAACACCATAATGTGACTACTTGGCAACAAAGAAAAAATGCCCTGCTTAAAAAGTGTCTGACAAATCCATGTTGTCTGCAATCATTCTCAGCTTGGTTTTGTCTAGCGAGCAGAGCCATATGTTATCAACATAGAGTGTAAACTGAAAAGAAACAGCTGGCAAAACATCTGAATCTGGGTCATTAAAACTGCCAGATAGGGAATGAAAGAAATCAGTAGGAGAGTGAAGCAGAGTAACTTGCAAAATGTAATGCAGTCAGTTGGAACTAGTTAATCATAAATGACATTAAGATAAAAATCCAACTTAACAATATTCAGTTAATAAAAGCTGCAGCTACTCACAGTGCAGATTCCAGAATAATCAAGGCACTGTTCTGAGTGGCCATGACAGTTACAAGGCAAACATTCTCCATAATCTGTGCTGTAGAAACCTTTGGTACAATCCTGAAAAAGAGCAGCAACAAGATGTCAAATACTGTATAACTGAACATGATAATCAAAAACAAACCAGCGTTTAATAAAAAACTAGCCCAGAAACAACCAACTAAAGTGATCAAAAACTTTACTCTCTGCACTTTCACTAATCTTATCATGTCTGAAGTTAAATATTTAATTTTGTGATAACAAAACAATTTAGTGAGATCAATATTCAGCTGTAAGTATATACAGGGCTGGCTTTCTATTTCCATGTCAGAGGAACCCAACAATAGAAAATGACTTCCTCAACATAGTATCCATCTCAAGGATATCATGCAGCAGCTCGTACCACTACAGGTATACTGCCAGTAATTATTTGAGGAAGGCTCAGAGCAGGAATGGAGGGGAATGCAGTGAAAGGGTTAGGCTTCTTGATCCCATTAAAATGTGGTGCAATGGCCTTTTGGGGAACCTTAAAGGGAACAAGAAGCTTTTTCGACAGAGATTTCAGGTGAAGACTTTCTCTGGCAAATTTGAGGTGCTGGCCTTTAAGAAATCATTCTCCTCTCTTTCCTGTTACAAATCTACCCCAAAATGAGTGATAGCTCAGAGGAGAATCTAGGACTACATTTCTGAACTGACAAAAGAAAATATCTACATAAAAGGTATACTACTGACTCTAATCCACTTCACCGTTTCTTGAGACTCAAAGTTTTTTTTAACCCAGCCTGTTGCAGACCCCACTCCATAGTCTACTGCAGGCCTTGATTTCTATTTGCTCCAGTGCCCCACTACCTGACCCAATGCCTGATTCCCAGCCTAACTTTTGCACTGCACCCACACCTGCTTGGTACTGTAGTCCCCTGTCTTGTTCAGTGGTTGGCTTCCATTTCAGTATTCAATCCCAGGCTGGCCTCAGTGCTTCAGCCACTAACCCAATGTTAGCACCTGGCAGTGGCATGTTAAGAAACATGGAGAAATTGTTTTTTATGTGAGCTCTTCTCAGTGCAATACGCCACAGATAGATGCCATGACCTTGACCTGGTGTGGCTGTGACCTGGTGCTTTACCATGACCTGGAACTTTCCAGTTTCCTCTACTCCTGCTTGCCATCTGTATATGACCAATTTTCCCACAGGCATAGCACATTGACTACAAATTGGGGCATTTAAATATTGGTGGCTATCATGGTGACAGTAGCATCTACATTCCTGACCCTGAGACTGCAAACTTGACTGCCTGGATCCCACTGGAATCCAGTGGACCTCCCCTGCTGGCTTAGGAAAAGAATTCCCTTGCAATTTACAACTATCTCTTTCTGCCTTTTCTATAGCTGTTGCCTCATTGAACGTCTCCTTCCACATCAACTTATTGCCCTTGCTCAAAAGCTTGGCCTGGATTTTATTGTCCTTTATGCCTCCTACAAACATGTCCCTAATGTTGATTTCTAAGATCATGCCATACCCACTGTGACAAGGGTGTTTCTTTAATTTGAGAATGTAATCTGCAACCATTTCACTTGGCAACTACTTCCTTTCCTGAAATGCATCTTTGAGTGCAATCTCATTCTTAGTCATGCCATAATGTCAATCCAGAATCTCATTAATTTCATAATAGTCCATAGTACTGGAGTCCTGTGGGCAACATTGGTATATATCTTCTCAAAAGCATCTGGCCCCATCAAGATGAGGAAAACATTTACTTTATCTTCATCTCCTTTATTTGCTTTCAGCCAAATGTTTAACCTTCATTCATAATTACACTGATCCTCTTTGTTAAGGTCAAATTCCCCCTTTGTCCACAATTATGTCTGCAGTGCCATTTTTTTTCAGTTACATACTGTGCTGACTCACTGTGTACTTGAACACAATGATCATCCAGAGTAATATTCCAAATTGCTCAATCTTCCTCAAAATCAACTTTAGGATATCCAAAAATATGTCACAATGTTCTTCAGCTCTTAATGTTTCAAATGAAATGTACAAAAAATTTCCATCTCGGCCTTGTCACCACCTTTCTGTTGTGTGTTGCACTCAGAAGAATTCACCACATGGATTTGCAGCAAGCAGCATTACTGAACAATTTTATTTATACCTCCTCAACACAGGGAGCAGCAGAGAGAGCAATATAACAAATACTCAGCTTTTTAGGTAGTTTTTGAGGTGATTATATTATAATTATATCATGAATAGCCTTATTTGTTGGAACACGTCCATGTCAAGAAAGCTAAATCTATAAAAGGTGGCCGGTATCACCAACAAAAATGTTTGTCATGTTTACACTAAATAGGTGTCAACACATATTATTGAAGGGTTTAAGATCTTGTAATGTCTCCTTCAAACAATAGTCTCTGTTAAGAAAATTCTAAAAATTAGCTTTTAGTTTCAGTGACTCAAAACAAATCTGCTGCACATTCTGTTAGTGTTTTTATTTGCTTTTCTGTATTTGCAAAGATATTGTGAAATTACGTTCTAGGTACTAGCCCACAACAAGGGATTAGTTGCTTTACAAGGTAATGAAATGGGAAACAGCTTTAGTTGTAATTTTGAGCTGTTTCTATAGTGACATGGGGAATGCATATATATTTTATATTCCTATTGGTAGCTAGGTATACTTATTGCAATGCATGGTTCAAGACTGTTGGCGATTTCATACCAACACTGGGCAAGGTTTTCCAGCCCCACACACTGATGGGATCATCCGGTCCTGCCGAAAGTCAATGGACTTTTGGCTGGGCCACCGCATCCCTCACGGCGGGTCCCACCACAGCGGGCCTGGAAAATCCCACTCACTGTCACTATAGAAAAAATTCAAAATTACAACTAAAATTGTTTCAGCAGCATGAAGAATGAAGACTGTCCTGAGCAGCAGAATGGAAGAATAGCAGAACAAAGTAGAGGAGACTCGATTATTACAAGAAAATATGGGGCTTGTGCTGGGGCCTCAACTTTTTACGATTTACGTCAATGACTTAGATGAGGGGAATGAAGACATGGCAGCTAAATTTGCAGATGACACAAAGGTAGGTAGGAAAGTATGTTGTGAAGAGGACATGAGGAGGTTGCAGATGGATATGGATAGGTTGAGTGAGTGGGTAAAGATCTGGCAAATGGAGTTTATGTGGGAAAATGTAAAGTTGTTCACATTGGCAGGAAGAACAAAAAGGCTTAAATGGAGAATGGCTGCATAATTCTGAGGTGCAGAGGGATCTGGGTGTTCCAGTACATGAGTCACAAAAAGTTAGAATGCAGGTACATAAAGTAATTAAGAAGGCTAATGGAATGCTATCCTTTATTATGAAAGGGATTAAACATAAAAGTAAGGATGTTATGCTTCAGTAATAGAGGGCATTGGAAAGGCCGCACCTCTAGGCTGTGTGCAGTTTTGGTCTCTTATTTAAGGAAGGATGTAAATACATTGGAGGCGGTTCAGAGGAGGTTTACTAGATTGATACCTGGAATAAGTGGGTTGTCTTATGAAGAAAGGTTGGACAAACTGGGCTTGTTTCCACTGGAGTCTAGAAGAATGAGGGGTTATTTGATTGAAGTACACAAGATCCTGAACGGTCTTGAGAAGGTGGATGTCGAAAGGATGTTTCCTCTTGTGGGTGAGTCCAGAGCTAGGGGGCACTGCTTTAAAATTAGGGGTCGCCCTTTTAGGACAGAGATGAGGAGAATTTTTTTCTCTCAGAGCATTGTGCAACTTTGCAACTCTCTGCCTCAGAAGGCGGTAGAAGCAGCATCTTTGAATATTTTTAAGGCAGAGGTAGATAGATTCTTGTTAAGCAAGGGAATCAAAGGTTATTGGGGTTAGATGGCAATGTGGAAATCAAAAAACAAGATCAGCCTTGATCTTATTGAATGGCGGAGCAAGCTCGAGGGGCCGAATGGTCTACGCCTGTTTCTATTTCTTATGTTTTTATGCTCTTAAGCAATTGAGCTTTGCAAAGAAAAGGAACATCTGTTGAAAGACCCTCACACGCTACACCTCAGGTCAAAATTTATTTCTCTGGAAAATTACGAAGAGAAGCAACATTAATTCACGCTACAAAAACTGAAGAACCAGTTGGCAGAGAAGACTCAGCAATGTTTAATATTCCAGTAGGAAGCCAAGAGGTACAAGAAAGAGACTGCAGAGCTGAAGAAAACGGGTGTACATTTGGAAGAAAACTTGGAAAAACATTACATTTCCAAAGTTATATATGAAGAAATGGAAAGCGAGTTTTTTAATGCTATGTATGAAAATGATGAGCTGGTGGAAAAAGTGGTAAAGAAATATGCAGAGGTCAAACTGCAAAACAAAAGATTGCAGGAGGAAAAGGAAAAGATGTTGAATTTTTGTGTATAGCAGCAACAAAAATTAGAAAACTTGCAGCTCCTATTCGACAATCAGAAAAAGAGTTCTCTACCTCTTCTGTCGCATACCCAAGTGAAAGTAGAAGTTCACACAAAGGAGTATGAAGAGTCTCAGAAAGAATTAGCAGACATGCAGTTAAAGAATGTGGGCTTGAAGTATAGCACATAGAAATTAGGCTTTGCTAAGGGAAAACTGATCAGTGCCGAGAATCAACTTTGATGGATGAAAGATGAGTTTGCTAATGAAAAATTAGATCTTGATGAACTTCAGGTATCAGAAGTCTTTGTTAATTTTCACGAGAAAATGCTTGGGACAGACAAAGGAATTGCTGATGACTAGGAGCAGTTGGCTCAATTAACAACTAAACCTGATGAAATGTTGGAACGTCATTGTGAAAAAGCAATGAAATTCTTGAACTCAGTCCAATCTGAAGCACACAATAGATGAGATGCACAGTATGGAACAGCAAATTCAGACTTAAAATCAGAAAAGGAAAATTCTAAGAAACAAATTGGGGATCTTTCAAGTGAACTGGAAAAGTCTAAGAAGCAGTCAGTGGCCATGGAAGAAAGACTCTGAAAGGAACTGAATGCCCAGCTGAAGTTGTTAAGCTTGTGTAGGGATTCCACAGATAACTCTGAAACAAAGACAACTGAACTCACCAGAGTAGTTACTGAGTGAAAGAAAAGATTCAAAAGCTTGAAAAAGAATTGGAAAATAAGAGAGTAAACAAACATTTAGCTAAAATTGTGAAAGAAATGGAAATGAAGGTTCCATTTTTGAAATGTCAATGTCCAGGAATAACATAGTGGACTCCATGGAAAAAGAAAACCCGCGTTCACTCCAGGAATGAACGGAATGCACATTCACTCCAGAAGGAATGGGACAAACCTATGGTATCTGAAAAAAGCAGACAGCTGGGCAATAACGTGAAACACAACTCGAAGGAGTGCAAAAAGTGAATTAAATGGAGACCATCAAGTGTCAGAAACACAGAGAACTACAATTTCAATGCCAACCAACAAAGTCAACCCGAAGCAACTGAGACTACTATTCCTCCAAACATGACAAGAACAAGATCGGGAAGAGTCATAAAGCCTCCAGGCTATTTGAATTTATAAAACTTGGGGGAGGTGTAGTATAAGGGTGTTTGGCAGAGCAAGGGTTAATGTAGGACTGGGAAAACAGTACTTCCCACATGGCGGTGTAGAGAGTTACATGATTGTAGACTGTGTGTAGAAGAGTCTAGCAGATACCAGCATGAAGACAGCACCCATGAAGGTCTGGAGCTTGGAAATGTATATAGTTTATGAAGTGCCAATACACAGTTTCTGTTCCATCATGCAAGACACTAAACAACCTGTCAACACCTTCCACCCTGACTTTTCCATCAAGAAACCCCTCCCCCCGACCTCCCCAACTGCCCTGCCCACCCCCCCCCCCCAAACCCTTCCAGCCCTGGGCATCACTACCCTTCTCCACCATGAGAACCCTCGTATTTACCTAGTCCTGGACCTGGGGGCTTGAAATATGTCAATTGCTTGTTGTCCCAGTTTTGGTCACTGCTGGCACTGGCACTGCTTGGACTACAGAGCTCCCATCAATTGGACTGGTCAGCAGCATTCTGAAGTGGGACTTCCACCCTCCTCTGAGTGTTAAATGGCTGGGGGCAGGATGTAATTGGCAGGGATGTGTGCCCTGCTGACTCTTCAGGTGGCAGGACAAGAAACCCCATCATCTGAAAAATCCTGCCCAATGTGTTCAGGAAAGATAGGGAAGGAAAGGAAAAAAGAGGAGTGCAATCGTTGTCATCGCTGACATCATCCTAGTGCAGTTATGCTGTTTCAAAAATGGTTTTGATTAAGTGAGTAATGCCGGAAAGGCTGAATTTATTGCTCATCCCTTGCTGCCCTGAGAAAGTGATGATTGGTTTCTTCTTGAACTGCTGCAGTCCTTGTGGTGATGATGTTCCAGAAATGGTGTTTCCCATGATGTTGACCCAATAATGATAAAGGGATGGAGATATAAATCCAAGTCAGGATTGTATGCAGCTTAGTGGGCAACCTGAAGTCGATGGGATCCTTAGCAACTGTACTTGCTACATGGCTTTAATGTCTCTTAGCAATGACCTAACCAATCTTTTGTGAACATTTGTCATGACTCATTTACTATTTATAAAACCACACATTCCTTTGGAGTTCTGATTATAGATTTATTTACCTGCACTTTCACTGCCAAAGGAATTATGTATTTCAACTCTTTGGTCTCTCTGTTCACAGCTGCCAATGCTTTTCCATTGAGTAACATTAGACAGTTGAAATGATATATATTCAGATTCCTTGGCTGTACAATTCTACTCTGAGGTTCCAGCTTGAATGAAAAATGGCATCTGCTCCACACTTGATGTGGAGCATCTCACTTCCAGTGCTGCCAGTGCAGAGCACCATGTTTTTGAGATTGATAGCCCATGTGTAATGTGCGTGAATCGAAATTATGCAGAGGAAGCAGATTGTGATGTCAGTCAGCATTAAAGCTAATTTGATGTCTAACTTACCATTTTCAACCTCACCACTCTAGTTAATGCCTTCTCTTTAACACACACAGCCTAACGTGTGTTCAGCAACATTATGGCCCCTCCACACTCCAGTGCTATTTAAAGACTCCCATCCAGCTGACAGATCAGTTGCTTATTTGTATCTCCTGGCTCTTGCAGAATTTGTGGAAATATTGGATTGTTGGGATTGTTCAAAAATGGTGGTAATAGCTGCAGAGAGTTTGCTGGACACTGGGATGGCATTAGTGGTAATGGAAAGGTCACCGAGTACACTGCACGCTCCCGGCCATGGGTGCTATAACTGCAGTTCCTTTTGGGCCACAGAGTCAGAGGGAAATGGAGCGAATGAAGCAAAGAAACCAAGTTTGGAGCTGGAGGAGGCGGATGAGAGCTCTCAGTAGGGAGACTTATCCACTCAGGAAGCACTTCTCCTCCCTGTGCTTAAATCAGGAGCTATGTCTTTGGCAGCTCGTGGTTCCACCAAGGAGGTGCTCATATAACTTTGCTATCTCTTGTAACCAGCCATACTCAGCCTCAGCGCAGGGCAAGGATGCTGCTGCCAGGGGCTGTCAAGGTGACCATGATGCTAAATTTTTCACCAGCAGATACTTCCAGGTTGGAACAGGTGACTCAGCAAACATCTCACAGTTTGCTGGCAATCGCTGTATCTGGGAGATCACAGAGATTCTATATCCTGGAAAGGGGACTTCATTGTCTTCTGTTTAGATCGAGAGAAGCAGGAGGAATGGACATGTAGCTTTTTCAGAATGGTAAACTTTCCCATGGTGCAAGGAGCCATGGCTTTGAAGGTGCTGCATGTAAATGCTGAAAAGTACCAAAACCCAAAGGGTAACACTCACCCAGCTTGTATTTAGTGTGCGACAACACCCAGAACATCATACTGGTGAATGCCCACTATCTCGACAACAGCTGTGATGCATTCATCCTGTGTCTGTCTGCTGTTCTCTCAGTCTTTCGACAACCATTAAACCAAATGGTAGTTGCTAGTTTTTTTTTATATTTGTTCATGGGTTGTGGACGTCACTGGCTGGGCCAGCATTTGTTGCCCATCCCTAATTGCCCTTGTTCAGAGTGCATTTTAAGTGTCAACTATGTTGCAGTGGGTCTGGAGTCACGTGTAGGCCAGACCAGGTAAGGACAGCAGACTTCCTTCCCTAAAGGACATTAGTGAACCAAATGGGTTTTTACAACAATCAACAATGGTTTCATGGTCATCATTAGACTTTTAATTTCAGATTTTTATTGTATTCAAGTTTCACCATCTGCCTTGGTGGGATTCGAACCTGGGTTCTCAGAGCATTACCCTGGGTCTCTGGAATGCTAACCCAGTGATAATACCACTATGCCACCGCTTGATGAAAAGGGCTATCAGCTCTATGGATGGCTGATGACTCCATTCCACAAGATCCATGTCAGCACTCAGACAATGTGAACCTTGCTGCTATGAGGAATGTAATCAAGCAGACTATCAGGTTGCTGAAGCAATGATTTACTGCCTGGACTGCTCAGGAGGAGCATTTACCAAGTGTCTCAAATTGTTCTAGCCTGTTTCATCATCCACAACTTGGCTATCATGAAGGGAACTCCTCAGGAGAAGGAGAAGAAGGAGGAAGGGAGACGCAGCTGACATTTCAGACAGGCAATCTTTGAGTGCACATCACAATCCAATTCCGCTGAATAAAATCCCAGACTCCTGTTGCTCAGTTGTTCCTCATCTTACCACAGCCCTCTGTTACATGCCAACACAGTGTCATCTTTCCACAATCCTGAAATAAATGACACCACAAAACAGCCATTTCATACCATCTTTATCCAAAACATATTAAATATTCCATACAATACTCAACCAATTACCCTTGTGCACTCTCTTCGTGCCTGCAGAACTATTTCAGCAGCTGCACTATGGCTGGAGGAAGATTACTGATGTTTAGTTGGGGGGACTGCAGATTGCCTTGCAGAATGGCCTCAGCCAGCTGAGTCTTAAAGGTCTGACTACGGACTGCAAGGCTTTGGTATCAGTGGTAGCAGTCTAGGCTGGATGGCTGACAGGCAACAGCAAGGGTACTTGTGGTGTGGCTGTGGTGGCAGCATGAATTCTGTCATCCTGAGCAAGAACAGCAAGTTCATGCTCCATGGAGCTACTGCCACACACCCAGGCAGTGCCTCAGGAATCCTAGTAATCTGCTGGAATGCATATTGTGGGATTGCTGACAACCTGCAAGCCCCTTTGAATTCTGGTACTCACAACTAAGAAATGATAAGGGCTAGCCATCCCCCCAGACTCTGGGGTGTTAGAGCCTGAGTGCCAACTGTCACTGACACCGGAGCTGGCCAAGAGGGTGAGCTCTGGCTACTTGGCCTGAGTGCCTTGTGGGTCGAGGGCCACAACTCGGATGTGCCCTACAAGGTGGCTTGGGGGAGTGGGTAGGGGGGTTGGTGGTGTGGGTGGATTTGCCAGACTGCAATGGTGCTGCAGTTAGAAAGTGGACAAATTAATGCTCCTCTATCATTTTAGGAGAAGAGAAGCCATATCACCAACGAAAGATCTAAGACAGGCGGAAGCCCCCCACACTTGCTCATTCTGCCAAGGTACGAGATGTATGCATGTATGCCTTGAAGCTGGAAAGCCACCACCCACCTTGGATAGCCGGTCATGGAGAGGCAGGGGCCTCTGACAAAGATAAGGGTGCAGTGCATAGAGGTGAGAGTGTCAGATTCTGCATACATTCTTGTGTAGTCTCATCATTAATGGGAGCCTCAAACCTGGAGTCCCCATTGATCATTGAAAGACAATGGCACCATGATGCAGATCTCCATTGTCTCATCAGGGTGCCTGGGATGTACAGTGACAGTGTGGTGGCTTAAACATGTCCTTCTTCTCCCTAGAATCAGCAGCTCACCCACGAATGCAGCCCCTGAAGAGTCACACCTGATGCCAGAGAACCATGTCAGCACATGAGCTGCTTGTCATCTCCACAGGCTCCTCTCAGGGCACTCTGGTTGACATCAGCATCTTCTCTGCCCCTCTGCCAGTGATTGTGGCTCTGATAAGGCTGTCATGTGTAGGGAGAGGCCAGCTGTGGCACTTGCCGCTCCCTCTCAGGCGGGGCGATCATAGGTTCCACTGGCCAGCGGACGACTGCCAAGATCATCAAGGCCAACAAGACAGCAGAGTCAGCAGGCTGTCTCCAATGCCGCTGCCAGAGAGGGGGGCCGGGAGGGGGGTGGAGTTTAAGGCACCATGAGCACGAGAGACTGTTCACGGGTGATCTTCTGTTCTGCCATGTTTTGTTAATATGTTTACTGATGTGACCATTTACACAATGTATAGTTACGTTAATTTGATATGCGTGCCAACATGATATAAATTTTGCTTTTGTCTTAATGGCCTGAGTATGCTTTACTTGTTTTGTAGGTGCAGAGCACCCCAGTGTCTCATGCTGGATGTAAGTGGCTCTAAAGTGAGTGGACTTTGGATTTAAATGAAAGGGTCATCTCAGACATCTGGGATGGAGGCAGTAGCCCTGGCATGAGGCAGAAGCAGATTTTTGACAGCCTAGCTGAAGGAGTATTGGATCAAGGCATTCCTGGTTTCCCTGCCTCAATGAAGGATCCAGAGGTCTGCCTCCAAACCCTCAGAGTGCTCCTCATCATGCTCCTCTTCTGACTCACCATTGAATTCATCCTCTGTGGCCTGAGGAGCTGCCTCAAGCTCCTCTTCTCCTTCTTCCTCCAGCGGGTCTCCCCTTGCCAGAGCCAGATTGTGGAGAGTGCAACATACAACCACTATAAGTGACACCCGCTCTGGCGGTATTGTAGTGCAGCCCCTGAACGGTCCAGGCATCGGAAGCGCATCTTCAGATGACTTATGGTCCTCTCTATCACCGCCTTGCTGGAGGCATGACTCCTACTATGATTCTGCTCTGCCTTTGTTCTTAGGTGACAGAGAGGCGTCATTAGCCACCTCTTCAACAGATAGCACTTGACACCCAGCAGCCATCCATCCAGTCAACCTGAAGCAGTGAATAGCCTTGGCACCTGTGAGTGTCTGAGGATGTAAGCCGTCATGGGAGCTGCCAGGGTACCTCGCACAGATTTGCAGAATCTGAGTCTGGTGGTTACAAACTATCTGGATGTTCATGGAGTGGAAGCCCTTCCTGTTGACAAAGGCAACCAGCTGACACACTGGAGCCTTGATGGCCACATGTGTGCAGTCGATTGTGCCCTGGATGTGGGGCACGCAGCAATCGCTGCAAACCCTTGGCTCGCTCAGCTTGGCTGCCCTCATCCGTACGGAAATAACTAAATGTCATGACCAGCCTGAACAGAACATCAGTCACCAGCTTGATGCAACTGTGGACAGTGGATTTGGACACTCCACAAAGATCTCCCACAGACCCCTGAAAAGAGCCATGAGTCATAGAGTCATAGAGGTCTACAGCACAGAAAAAGGCCCTTTGGCCCATCGAGTCTGTGCCAGTCAAACAAGTACCTAACTATTCTATTGGCATTTCCCAGCATTCGGCCCATTGACTTGTAAGGCATGGCATCCAAATACTTCTTAAATGTTACAAGGGTTTCTGCCTCTACCACCCTTTCAGGCAGTGAGTTCCAAATTCCCACCACCCTCTGGGTGAAAAAATTCTTCCTCACATCCCCTCCAAACCTCCTGCCCCTTACCTTAAATCTATGTCCCCTGATTATTGAACCCTCCACCAAGGGGAAAAGTTCCTTCCTGTCTACCTTATCTATGCCCCTCATAATTTTATACACCAACATAGAAGCATAGAAGCTGAAGGCCACCGTGACCTTCAGAGCCTCTGACATGGGGTGTCCACCCACACAGTTGGAGCTGATCTCAGGCTCAATCATTTGACAAATGGAGGTCACAGTCTCCCTGGAGAGGCGGAGCCTCCTTTGGCATTGCACCTCGGACATAGTGAGGTAGCTGTATCACTGCCTGTAAACCCTGGCAGCAGGATAGTGGTATCTTCTGTACCCCTTATGCCTTGGACTACCAGCTGTCCCTGCGCCCCTTGTGTCTGAGCCTATCTCCCGCAGGTTGCTCCCCTGGAAATTGTATTGGGACACCTGGCCCCCTCTCCCTTCTGCCCCTCTCTTCCTCCTCAGAGGAGATGCCACCAGCGGAGACCATAATCCCCATTACCAGGGTCACAGAAGGCTGTCGAGTGCCTGGAAGGATCCACATGGTCAAAATCCTCCTTGGAACCTGGAGACACCAATGAGTCCTGAAATGAAGCCTAGAAATGCTAAGAATGAAGCTCAGGACAGAGATGAAGCTGTCAAGTTCAAGTAAGCAACCATCAGCAAACTATCTCCTAAACTCTTCACTACTCACAATGGCAACAATGGCAATGCTGCTGATCGTTTTTATCCCAACCTTGGATGAGGTGTCGTTAAAAGTGGGCTGCCCATTTTGCCCGTGCAATGAGCTCAAAATTGTGCAGGGCAATGTGAACCCAGGATCAATTGCCTTTTAAGTGGCCTTTTAATTGTTGGTGGGCATGGCATCGACACCCGCGCACTCCCACAGGCCTGAAGATTGCTCACGTGCGGGATGACGTCAGGACGCTCGCCTGATGTCATCTCACACTATTTCACGTTCGTTCGGCTTGGGCGTACACCCGCCACGAGATGTAAAATTCTGGCCATGGAATCCCTGACAATACCAGCAATATCAATCAACGTTCCGCCAGTTTGACTAAAATATTCATGGCCCTCACCCTTTACATCTTCATTTTTTACCAACATTATACTTTCAAAATAATCTTTACTTTTAACTTTTTACTTCAAAAGGAATAAAAAAACAAAGCACTGGACTACACTCGCCTAAATTGTAAACCAATTTGTACTGGTGACGAATTGTGAGTTCGCATTTACTGAAATACTCTAATTAAATAGACAAAAAGAACATAATTCTTCAACAGAATTGTTTACTTATTATCTAGTCACTTACAATCTTGTGAAAGGAAATCAAACCAAAGTAAATGATTTCAACTTTAAAGTCAGTTCAAAAAGTGAGAGGAATGGTGTTGGATCCAGTGCCCTGGTTTGTTGGGGCTAAAGGATCTGGGTTGCACCCTTATTTCGGGGTGACCGAGTTGGTACCAAGACAGAGAAGATCTGATGACCATTCTTAGAAGAAACACACTCTGTTTATTTACAAAAGGAGCTCAGCAGCTACACTTGTGTGCTTACAACTCAAAACTTTGTCTTTACTCTTCAGTCACTAACTCAAGGCTGCTAACTACAGAGGTAGCTTGCGCACATCTGCTATTGGGTATCAAGATCTTACATTACAAGATTTGTCAAGTAGCCATGTGCAAAAGCTAAATGAGGGATGTGTACATTCTGGACTGAATTTACTCACCATGTTTGAAAGTGGAAGGTGATCCCACTTCAGATGGTGGCAGGACAAAGGGCAGCATAATCACTGTGATGCCCAATGTCTCTAATTGGTGTGGCAGCCTGCCTCCAAGAGTTGCCAGCTCATCAAAGGGCCAGCAGATTAGCAGTGCCACCACTGGCTGCAGCCATTGCTGAGGCTGAGGCTGCAGAGAGAGGGCACCTTGATGGTCAAGGCTCTCTTGAAGTGGACTAAGTGGGTTTGGAAGAAGCTGAGGCTGGACAAGCAGGCCCCGGTGACTGGGAGGAGATGTTGTGAGGCACAGGCACGCAATTGCTATGGACACGGCCACGGCCACGGCCACGGCCACTGTAGTCAGGGCTCCTTCCGTGGGCCGTGGAGTGCCCAAAATGAAGGCCCCCTCACCCAACCAGAGCCTGCTGGGAGGCCACCTGTTTCATCCAGGAGTTTTCCCATGCAACAGTGGACACCCCAATATGGGCAAAATGGCCAGGCAGGAAGCTTCCCTTAATTGGCTGCTTAAGTGGTTCAATTGGGCACTGAGTGAGTGGTGATCCACCACCTTGGCCACATTGGCAAAATGGCATGATGGCAACAGGAAGATTTGGGGCACTTCCCCTGATGTCTTCCTGTCCCATCTTGTCAGCCTTTCTGCCTCCCAATTTGCCACCAAATGCCTTGTAAAATTCTGGCCTCTATTTAGTTTCCATAAGAGACATTGGCAAAGAATGCTGTGAAATGTTAATAGCACAATAAAGAGATTTGAAACCTGAATCAAATTAATAGGAAAAATCCCCAAAACCTCTGATAAGAATAAATTCCATAAAAATACAATTCTGTGATATTGAATTATTAGGTGTCAATAAGCCTCCCAATCATGAGTGTGCACTTATGATTTTTAGTCTGAATGAAAATACATAGGATAATCAATCCCCTTTACAATCAATAATTAACTGGGTAGCTGGGGTCTGCTTTGACCAGCTTGGTTTCCACAAAACTGCAAGTGGCTAGCATAGAAGGATCCAAACTTATCTTGCTATTTTTTCCATATTGCAAGTAAAATAGCAATATTTCAATTATAAAGGCTATAAGGGATGTTATTAGGAGCTGGAACAGTTTCACAGGTGTAATTATAATGTTGGGCCACACTTTGAATGGGAGGTATGGAAGTCACCATTATACGTACACAGTTGTGTGTGTTAGCTAACAAAAACAGAACTTGACCCCATTCAAACCATTTGGGCCTCAAAGCAGGCCACACATACTACTGAAGATAAGTACACAATTCCTTCAGCTGTATATTGTGTTTCCAACTTGTGTATTTGGAGGAAGAGTAGCGTTTGCTTGTTTTGTACTTGCTGTTATCAGAAAATGTATTAGTTTCACTTCTGGAATTGAAACTATACAAAAACGCTAATACAAAAGGTAAATTATGGTATCAGTCTCAACCAAGAACAGATAAATTTGCATCATGTCTGTTTTTGACACTTAAATCATAGGTTTTGATTTCATAGCAACTTTTTGCAACAAGATTCATGCATACTTTTACTTGCTTGCTCACTCCATTTGAGGACTGTCATTCTTATTTCGCTGAACTAATTGCTTGTCAGGCATGGGATCTACTTGAAGAATTAAGGTCACTTGCCACAGTGGAATGTATGGCAATTTATGACTGACTTTGTGCTTGCACTCTGAAGTTTGAATTCAGTGACTGTGGTCTTTGTGTCATGTCGAAAACATTTTTTCCTGACCCTAGAAGTATGTAGCACATTCCACAGATCGCCATAGCTCAGATAGATTGCTATTCATTTTCTCACATGAAACAGTGATATGTTTTTCTCCAGAGTAGTGAGAAACTCCCATCAGACTGGACAGCTTTTATTACACCTCCTGCTGATCATAGTTTCCCTTCACTGCTACCCCCTTCCCAAATGTCTGCATCTGTATTCAGAAGCAAGTAAATTGGGTAGGAGAAGAATTCCTGATGTCGGTCGCATTTTACAATTATCATTACAGCCTTATTTTTAAGGACGCCTCTGTTATCTTAGAAATGACAATTTTTCTTCATAGGAATCAGCAGAACACAGGCACATACATATGCATTTGATTTGGAAGGAGAAATAAACCTCAACATAAACACTTCCGGCATTTACTCCCCCACGAAAATGCTGTGTCCTTTTTTCCATCTTCAAAAGTTTATGTTGGCTTGCTGACTACCATTGCTTTGTAGTTTAGCTTTTGATTTAAATTTGATATCCAGTGTAGTTATTTTTTCTTTCCCTGTCTGCTTGATTGATGGCACTTCCTCCCCTCCCTTCTCCATATGCTTCTCTTCAGTCCTTTTTCCCTTATCCAGCTTTTTCATTTCTTGTATTTCCAGGTATTGATTTTACTTTCCTGTTTTTAATGTCCCTACCTCCAGTTACCACTCCAATGTCCTAGTTATTCCCTATTCGCTGAATAAATCCTGCTCACAATAAACAGGATTTTTAACTCATTCCTCCTCACCCACAAGCTGCAACTTGACAGAACCAGAAGAACCAGACTGGCCTATATATTTATATATATATATATAGTTTTTTTTAAAGTAATTAATCTTGCAGATAAAACTGGCATGATTTGATATATAGTTGAGGAATGTGGCACTTTGAGAGAAGCAATGTAGAGCACAGGCAATGGAAAGGTCAGCAATCATTTCCTTTTACTAACACAATAAAGAGGAAAAACAGAACAATAGTAGAAAAGTGAAAAAAATCAGACTTTGCATTTAAGCTAATGGATTTTAAGCAATTAGCACCCTTAATACAATTTCCCTCATTTCTAAATTATGTTTGTTTTCTTAAATATCTGGCTAACAATTTGGCCAATATGTTATTGCTATACTTTATCTTAAGCAGTTATAACGTCCATTTTCACCTGAGGAAGCATCAACATTAACAAGTCCCTTATGTAAAATATGTTGGTTACCTCATCATAAAGATTCCCTATGTCCAATGGATGCTGGTCTCTAGGGATGGTAGATTTCCCCGTGGTAATATCTTCTGTACTGATAGAAAGACCGCTGCTTTCCCCAGAGCCAGTAGCTAGGTAAAACAATCCAAAGATGCTTAGGGAGAAAGCGCACAGCCAGGGTGAAATCCAAGCCATTTCCTCCCCTTCTCCTGACAGCCTTCTTCAAGTTGTTCTCTGGCTTTTTCTAGAGTCTGCTTGCTCCTCCTGCTTTGTAGCTTCAGTTGTTTTTATTCCCCCCTGTCTTCAATTGCCAGATGTGTCACTTTAAGGCAGTCTAATGACAGCCCTAAAAAAATGCTTTCACTTCCTTTCCCAGCTTCTGCTCCGCTTTTCCCCCCAGAGGCTCCTCTTAAACAACGTACAGCTGGGTCGCGTTTAGAACAAACTCAGTCAAAAGAGATTTGTATTGCAGGAAAATCCCGCAGTTCTCATTCACCTTATCTCAATTTCATCAGGATACAGATTCAGTCTATATTCAGCTCTGGCTTCTTTCACATGTTCAGGTTTCCCTCATCTTCAGATCGACGGCCTCAGTCTCTCAGTTTGCTGCCCAAACTCACAGCCAAGAGTTTTGCAAATAGTCTACAGTTCACAGCAGCTTCCTGCCTGTATGTCTTCCAAATTTCTCCAGGTTATGCCATACAAGGACTCACCAGATTAATGTAAAATAGGAAGTTGAAACTTATAAAGAGTCACAACTGTAAGAAATAGACAAAAAAGACAAAATGGATACAGAACTTTATTTTATTAGGCTTATAATCCTGCTTTCCAGAAATAAAGCTATTCAGTTGAGCAGGAATGCTATGATAGTGTACTTCCTTCTCTAAGAATGAATAAATCCGTAGAATGAAGGAATTTTCCACAGATACAAAGAGTATTTTGTGAAACTAGTGAACAAGAGCCTCAGTGTATATAACATGTTACACAGAGGGAAATAACATCTAGCCAATACTGTAAGATTGAGCATTCCCAGAATCTGTTTAATGATAATAATATGGTTATATTTTGCAATATAGAGACAGCTATAATGCAAGAAAAATCTCTTCCCTACTTGTATTCTTAAAAAATGACAAGCTCATCAAATAAAATCCCCTGGATAGCATTTGAGCTATACATTAAAAAGCTGGATTTGCAACATTTCATGATTTTCCCTATGGCCATCTTCTGTTCTACTTAACTTTACATAAAATTTGGGCTCTGAAAGGAGGCAGTTAGTAATCATAAATTTAAGAAGTTACTTACAATCATAAGAAAAAGAGCAGGCCTAGGCCTTTTAGCCCATCGAGCCTACTCCACCATTCTATATGACCATGGCTGATCAGATTGTGGCTTTAACTCCACTTTCCTGCCTGACTCCCTTGTCAATAAAAATTTGTCTAACTCCACCTTGAATATATTCAATGACCCAGATCCAAGAAGAGAATTCCAAAGCCTATTGACCTTCTGAGAGAAGAAATTCCTCCTCATCTCTGTCTTAAATGGGAGACACCTTATTTTTAAACAGCTCTCCCTAGTTCTAGATCCCCTCACCAGAGGAAACATCCTCTCAGCATCTACCCTTTCATGCCCTCTCAGAATCTTATATGTTTCAATACAATCACCTTAGCCCAAACTGCTCAGCCTTTCCTCAAAAGACAATCCTTTCACCCCAGGATTCAGCCAAGTGAGCTTTCTGTGAACAGCATACAATGCGCGTATATCCTTCCTTACGTAAGGAAACCAAAACTGTACACAGTACTCCAGGCCCTGTACAGCTGTAGCAAGACTTACCTTTATAGTCTATCCCCCTTGCAATAAAGGCCAACATTTCATTTGCTTTCTTAATCACTTGATGTAGCTGCATGCTAACTTTCTGTGATTCATGTATAAAGGCACCCTGATCCCTCTGTACTGCAACATTCTGAAGCCGCTCTTCATTTAAATAATATTCAGCTTTTCTATTCTTCCTGCCAAAGTGGACAACCTCACATTTGCTCACATTATACTTCATCAGTCAATGTTTTGCCTACTCATTTAGCCTAACTATATCCCTTTGCAGAATCTTTGTATCTCCTCATAACTTGCTTTCCCATTGATCTTTATATCATCAGCACATTTGGCCATAATACTGTTGTTCCCTTCATCCAAGTCACTAATGTTGATTGTAAATCGTTGAGGCCCCGATATCGCCAAAAAGGTGAGTCGGTACAGTTTTGTAAACAAAACAACTGCTGGTGCTGGAAATATATGGGTTGGGCAGCATATTTGGAGAGAACAGACCAGGAAATGTTTCATGTGTAGACCCTTTATCAGAATGTTGTCATACCCACAAGGTACAGTAAGATTGATTAGTGCCTTTTTACCCATCCCCTCACCCACCAGCAAAGGAACACAGGAATAGGAGTAGGCCATTTAGGCCCTTGAACTTGACCTGTCATTCAATAAGACCTTAGCTGATCTGTGACCTAACTGCATATACTTGCCTTTCCCCCATATTCCTTAATCTCTTTGCTTAACAGAAATCTATTAACTAAATTAACTAAACTAAATTCTGTACACATTAAAATCTTGAAAACTTTGTTCAAACCACCCATCTAAATTTCTAAATTCCAGGATATAAAATCCTAGTGTGTGCAATTTTTTTTCTTAATTTAATGTTTGAATCCAGGTATCATTCTGAAAAATCTAGGTTGCACAGCCTCCAAGACAAATATATCCATCCTAATGTGTGATGCACAGAACTCCTCAGAATATTTCAAGTGTGGTCTAACCTGGGTTTGTACAGCTGAAGCATGACTTCTAATGCATTATATTCTAATACTTTAAATATAAAGGTCAGCATTCCATTAGCCTTCTTTAATAATTTTCTCTATCTGTTCATGAAACCCTGTAACATACTATAATATTATAAACTGATTCCATAACAAAGCAGCCAATGGTAAAGATTTTTGGGAGTGAAAGTTCACTTGCAAGTAATGTTATCATCTATCTTACTTCATGGTCATTTTGAAACTGTAGAAGTGTAATATACTAGCAGCAATTCTTCATATATTATGGAATATAACTGGTGAAATATTAATGCTGGTAAATCAATATTTTAAGAATTTTTGGGGGAGATCCAATTAATTTTAGCCTGGCAGAATTCCTGGAGGTTTATCTGGGAAACCTAGGCCAAGGCTGGAATTTTCCCTTTGGAGGGTGGAAGCACGAGTTGGAATTAATCTCGATATCATGAATCCACTTCTGTCCTAGTGGCGCCAATAGGTGGGATTTTCTCTTGGAAGGTGGTATGGCCTGGAGT